>NC_086251.1:47828766-48482099 GCF_021018805.1 Prinia subflava | reverse complement strand
AACCACAGTTCCTGTGGAACCTGAACTCTGTGTTTCCAGCATACCCCAGTGTCGTTTCTGTGTGACTCAGATCTGGGCTGGTGTTTGCAGCCTGGTTTTCCCCTCGGGCCTGACCTACTGTGCCAGCATGCACCAGGGAGTGAGGTCCCTGCTCCTGGTGCTCCAACCATGTGTAGGTATTCACTGGTACACAGCAAGAGCTTGTCAGAAGCTTGTCAACAAAAGCACAGGAATGTGCTCTTTGAAGCTCTGGGACTCGTTGTTTCAAAATTTCACGGAGATAAATAATTTAGTGAGATTCAAATTTGGGTTCAGTGATATCTGAAAACAAGACTATTGAGGACTAAATAATCAAAAAAATATTTGGAAAGGTTGCAAAGTGCTGAGTTTTGAAGATTTAAACCAGTCATCATGAACTGGCAGGATGTCTCTGAGGGGAACTATTTATCCTGACCAAAGTTTCTTGCAAAGGCTCCCAAACGACCACTGCTAGGGTCAGCCTGCGGGGTCCACTTAGCTGACCACTGGGCTGATTGATTTTTAGGTGCCAAGCTACAGAAAATAAGATTATATCAGAGGTTAATCCATGACACATAATAGTGACCACAACTGATGTGACAGACATTATGTACAATTGCAGCAGAGAAAGCAAAACCATTTTCATGAAAAATAGAACGTGCCAACCAAGAAATGACACAGTTGTTGCAACATTTGAGAGAAAATGTCTTTGACATCCTGCATGCACCCATTTCACTCATATATAGTGTGAATAGTTTAAGACTCCTTATCTTGTCTCACAATCTCAGGTCAAAAGGAAATCACTCATTAAAGGAAAAAATAAACCTGATTTAAGCAATTTTGAAAGCTGCTGTGCTGGCATGCCTGTGTTTTGGTGTTCAGAGAGCAAGCACAAAGTAGATGGATACATTTCCCTGCATTGACATGGTGCTATTCCCTGCTCTGGTGCCAAGGGACTGTCCCACCTGAGGGTGAGAGTTTTGGCTGAGGAGACCACTCAGTACCCACTGCAGCCCATGACGTGATAGAACTCCCTGTCCCCAGACTGAGCCTGCACAGGCTCCCATCAGCTCCTGGGCAACTCTCAAGTACCAGCCCCCTTCATTTGGGCTGGACCAGCTTTGGCTTCGTGACCCAGGGCACTGTCTGCATCCCACCTGCAGCACCTTGGAACAAAACTCTCTCCCTTCTCAGCTGCCACAGGCGCTCCCCCAGTTCTTGCCCAGAGCCCTGCATGCTGCCCGGGTGCTCTCAGTGCACCCTGACACTCAGCACAGCTCTTGGCCTCTCCTTTTGATGGTCAGCAGCATTCAGCACGTGGTCTCATCCTGCTGCCCTGCCCTGTGCCAGGCTGTAGCTCCAGGGTGGAGCTGGGGCCCTGTAAGGATGTTTCCTCAGCAGGGAGCCATGGGGATTGCCAGCTCCTGTAACTGGAGAGCAGTGATGGCAGTGATGGCCATCACCCACCAAACAAGGCCTGGTGAAAACACCCTAACCTGTCCTTATCAGCAGGGTGGGTCTAGAGAAATGCCAAAGAACAGAAGTACAGAAAATACATTCTGCTTATTGTTACAGCTCTCAGTGACATCAAAGCAGCTTGGGTGAAGCTCAGCTCTTTGCTCCAGCCCTCATCTGTGCTTTTGTGCTCTTCTCATCTTATCTAGAAAGGTGTTAAACAGATTTTCCATCTCACTTCGTGGTTTTGACACTTCTAAAACAGGCATCGTTTTTCCTGGAGCTAGGCTCTCCAACCACAGCTCAAGGAAGATAATGATGCTTAGTTTGGAGAGCTGGGTCTATCTGACTCAGTCATCTCAACTGGTGTTGCATAGCCCTGTTGTAGCTTGAATGTAGCAAGCTATTTTTTTACTGTGAAAGAATCTGTCCTCTTTTAGGCTTTAAGGTGGGCTTAAGGCTTAACTCTGCTCTTAAAGAAAGAGTGATCTCTCACTTCAGTCACGAAAAAACTCTTCACAATTTCACTCTAATTTACTTATACACATCAATTTTTAAGATTATCTGGACTGTCATATTCCAACGAAACAGCATTTACTACTCGATAAAAAAAAGCTGAGCAAGAACAGAAACAGAGAAATGTTTTTTCTGTTTTCTTGCTTTTAGTAATATCTCTTTCCAGAATTTACTTGTAACTCTTACTGTTGCACTGTCTGGTTACCAGCTCAGTAGACAGAAGTCTGCTGAGTTAGGTAAGTGCACAGTTATTTTTAACCAAGTTGAACATTACATGTTCATGTGGCATGTTGTGCAACAGATATACACTGGTGTCATGACATTCTGTCCAGACACTTGTTCTAAATTTACCTCTAAATTTAACCTGAGATGTAGGGCAAATAATTAAATGTCAGCCTTGTGAATCAAACCTGTTGTTGTGATTTGAATTTAAAGGAGGCATAAACCTGTGCTCCTCTCTGTTTGCATGCTCAGTCAGTGCAGGACAAGGAAGATTTCTACATGGCAATGTAAAGGACAGTTCATTTGGCCGGGGCTTCAGGGATTGTATTTATTATACAAATTTGACAGCACACAAACCCAGCACTGGGTAAATAGAGGGGTTTGGTGCAGTGTCCTTCAGCACAGCCTATCTTGAAGCCTCTGCTGCTCCTGTCTGCATGCAATCACCCATGTCCCAAGCCTGGCCACCTCATCAGGGGAGTGGGCCAGCACAGCAGGATCAGTGTGGAGGACAACCTGTCCCTTGTTTTCAGCCTCTGAGCACCATGGCAGCAGAGTCACTTCCAGTCCAGCTGGTCAGAAGCAACCTCCAGCATCCATCCCAAGCCAGGCTGGAGCCCATCCCTCTGGATCCCAACCCGTGCACCTCTCCCATGGGCTGTGCACAGGAGGGTTCTGCTCTGCCTTGCTGCTCTGCTGGTACCTGCCTTAGCTTCACTCCAAGCATACAGAGAGCTGTAACTCCTTGGGCTCCATTGTGGTAAAAGTTACTGCAAGCTGCTGAATTTGAGCAGGGACATTTTTTGGTTTTTGAAGTCTGTTTATCTGTGGCAAGAGTGAAGCAAAGACAGACCCATATGCAGAAAGCTTCTCAAGTTGTTGCAGGAAGGGAAGGAGAGCAATGAAATAGGTCTCATTGCATACAGCACGCAACGTAGTTAGAAATAAATCAGTCTGAAAGGAATTAGAGGGTACCACAGAAAAGCTTCTAAAGAGACTTTGTTAATAAACTATCCTAAGAGACTGAATGGAAAGGTGAACAGCCATTGCTCATAGGTAAACAGCCATTGCTTATATCCAAGGATTCCTTTTAAAAACCTATGAAAAAGTTGTTTTTCATAAAAATTGGTTTTGTCTTTCCATCAATTTGGAGACTTTGTTTTTCCCAGGGCCTTTGCTATTCACAGCAGCTTGTGTTTCAGGTTGCCATTCCCATCCTCCTGCTCCCCTGCAGGAGCCTCAGAGCCCTGGGATTGCAGCAATATCTCTGAATTTTGTGGATTTTGTAAAGGTCAAGGTAAAGGCAAGTCTTTCATTAGAATTCTTACTAACATACATTATAACAAGATAAATGATATTTGCACAGCAAAGAGAACGAAATGATAATGTTTGTGATTTCCCTCTTCCTCCAAGGAACATATATTTGTTTATACAGTCTTTGGGTTGTGTTCACTTCATATTAGATTTTCATGTTCCCTCTGACTGATTCTTCTTTCAGGCTGAGTCAGTGGCTGTGACCTTATGGTGACATTTGCAGAGTGGCATTGACTGTAGTAGCTGTACACTCTCACAAAGCTCACTGGCAGGGCTGAGTCACTGGATACCTGAAAGTGGTCTTAGGACCTGGATACTGGGTGTTCCCCTTTGTGCTCATGTCACATTTCCAGACGAGTGAGGACTTCATTTTGATTAGGTTTGAAAGGGAAAAAAATTCTGTGAGGAGCCACAGTGCAGAGGTGGAAGTCATGCACTGAGCCAAAGTCCACCCTGATTTAGGGTGTGTCAACAACCACTGAAGTGGGATAAATTCCTCCTCAAAGGGGAATTATAATCTTGGTAGAGTGATCTCAAAACCAGATACATCTTTCCAGCAAAGAAGTATTTAGGCAGCAAAGTTAGTAAAGAATAATGTATATCATATTCATTACCCCTGGGCATGCATGACATCCTGCACCTTTTCCCATAGAAGTTCCTCTGGCTCCTTGCCTCTCTCAGGGTATGGTGGCCAAAGCAATCATTAATTCTTGCAAAGGAAATTGAAACCATTTTTTCTTGTGGGAGTTTCTATATTCTTGTTATTTGACCGTGGGTTGTGTAGCAGGAAGCACAGGAGAGGTTCTTGTGCTTCTGGTGTTCACATTTAATCTTTGGGACTGGCTGATGGAAGCACAGCGTGGCAACACTGAGAGCAAAGCTCTGCTCACTGGATATGATGGTAAAGGATGTATACTCTAGCTCTATGCTCTCAGGGAAATGTGCCACTCAAAATACCTTGCTGTCTCTCTGCACTGAAAAACTCAGACCACATCTAAGTAACAAGACAGCAGTTACAGGTAATTGGTGCACACAGAGATATGCTGTCTTGAGGCAAAATATTACAAGGATTTTCTGTCCAGGAACTGTTACTGTCAGAACTAGTCAGTGCTTTTTCCTTTCAGAACACATGTGCCGAGTGTTTGGATGCAATAATCACTATTGTAAGATCCAGGCTGTGGAAGACAGTTTGTGCTTTTGTCCATTCTCACCTGCACCTCCTCAGGTGAAGGCACATCTGTGGCAGCTCTGCACACAGAATGAGTCAGTAACAAGCTCACTGGTCTCCTGGGATGCACAAATGAACTTTGTTTTCTCCTCCAGCCTCAGCTGCCAGATTGAGCTGTGTAGCTTAGTAGAGCTGAAGGGCTTAATAGTGATGACAGGCTAATTAAATCAACTAATGGAAGTAGAGACAAAGGAAAGCACTTTTAAATGTGCTTTCCTAACCTGGCTTCTTCTGGCTATTTTGAGGAAATATGAGGATAAAACAATCTTGCTGATTAATTTGCCATTTGTTTTCACATGAACATCCTTTTCTCCTCCCAGATTCAGATCTCTTTTACTGTGCCTTGTTTGTGAGACCTTGGCTGACTCACCCCCATCAGCATGAGCTGGCCATTTCCATCACTTCTATTTAAAGGAAGTGAACAGATCTAATATGCAGTGTCTGAGTTTGAAATCTGTCCCAGAAAATAGTGTAAATTTACATATTTATTGTTGCAGGTGACATTTGTAATCTATTGAAATGTCTCAGGGTCAAGCTGAAAATGCAGATCTGTAACTTTGCCTGCCCCTGGGGAAATATTAGCCAATCTGATGCAATGCTAATAAATCATGATTGTTATTATTATGCTTTGGATGTGTTCTAATAAAGCCACAATATTGTTTTGTTGGGAAAAAAAATCAACCCTCAAATGTATGATTTCATTTCTGTATAGTATTATTTCTGTAATTAAAATTCAAACTTATATGAGGCTGTCCTCTGAGGATTTCACAGATACTAATTAAATAAGGTCTTATTCAGCAGTCTCTATCCATATAAGTAGTCCCATTGGCTTCCCATCTGCAAGGAATTTTGGACTGTTCTCTGAAGTTAATGCATTTGATTATTTCCACTTCACTAATGTAGTAAATGATGCACAGAGGAGTTAAATGATTTACTCAAGACAAAAGGGAGAGTTAATGGTATCTGAAAATAGATCTGAATCCGAGTTCCATGCTTTTATTGGAAAATGGTGCATCAGCATGCAGAGCAGCCTCAAATACATCAAGGGCGCACAGAGTTTTGCAAGGAAGCCCAGAAACGTGGGAGGGAAGGGAAGGGAACTGCAGTGTGCTTGCTGTGAACGGTATGGGGAGCCACCTGCAGTGTTCATAGCCCACAGGACCTTGAGCCCCAATGTCTTTTCATAATCAAGCAGGCCATCCTGGAAAACTCGGACACCTTTGCCTTTACAAAGCATGAACCTGCATGACAGTATCAGCAAGTTTTCTGGAGTTCAGTGATCAAGGGTGAGTGCCAAAAAGCAAGCAGAAGGGTTAAATGTGGGAGATAGTATTGGTTTTAAGCCAAGGCTAGTTACAATCTCGAAATAGTATCAAGGAAAAAAAGCACTGGGTGTTGTTTAAAAGTCACAGAGGTTTGGCTGGCATCTTGTCCAGGGCGTAGGAGTTTCTCACACTCTGGGTGATGACATCCAGGGCTCCTTTGTCACAGTAACTGCTGAACGACTTTAACTTTGGGCAAAACTGTCCCAGCACTAGTTATGAGGGGAAGATAGTTTTTCAGACAGCAGGGAAGGAAGATGTGCCATGTACTCACCATGACGTCATGCTGGAGCAAGATGGATTCAGGAGCAAGCATGGAGAGAAAGTGATGCTGGGCCTGAAAGACTCTAAAAACAAAGCAGATGACTTGAAAGGAATCATAAATTACTGGATGATATGGTCATGCTACGTTTTTTCCCTCCAAGACTGCTCCTGCTAAGCCTTAGATGGGGGTGTTCATGCACTGACAGGGTGCCTACAGTGAACCTGAGCCTCTACAAGGTACTCAGAAAGGATTCCAGAGCCACTTCCATCTAGGCTTTATTCTCCGTGTATGCAATGTTTTGCAATGGGAATGAGTGAAAGAGGAGCTGAAGGAAAATGCATAGGCCTAAGTTTGATATCCTATTATGGTTTCCCTTCATTCATTGTATTAGCTGGACAAACACATGGAAACCTTCCCAAAGTGAGCATTATTATTCCCGTGATCCAGGTGATCCATGTGTCAGTTCTCCTATATATGCATGACTTTTTTCTTCTAACTCATCCCTGGATCAGTGCTATCTCCTCCTTGGCCAGCTTGCCCTCTTCCAGATGTGGGGAAGATGGATACCACTTCATATCTGTGGCCTGGAGGAGTCTGAGAGAGAGGCTATTGTTCACATTTAGGTGGTATGAGAGCAGTCCTTTTCCACTAGTAAGCTCTTAAAAATACTACTTGGAACAGGTTCACAAGTGCTGTTGTCATCTTTTGGAATCCTGAAGTCTCCAACTTGCAGTCTTAAAAATGTATGAACAACTCCAAGCCATCAGTAAATACCCATGTCATGTTTGGTTGTTTTGTTTAATAAACATCAGCTAAAACAAAAGTAAATGGAGGTCACTGCTCCCCAAGCAAATAAAACTCTCCAGGACAGCACATTTTACTTCAAATTTATATGGCAGGTTTTTTTCTTCTTTAGGTTCCAGAAACATATCCATATATGGTCTACTTGTCAGGGACAATAAATAATGATGTAATAGAAAGGTCAGATTTGTGTCATTTAGCTACAGGATGTCGATGAAGTGAAGTTCTTCAGATAATGCAACAAAGAAGAACTTTAGGATTGGTACAAGTTTCTGCTGTGCATCTTCAAACAGGAAATCTGAGATTGGGAACAACTTATATTTTGGCTTGTATTCGCTGATCATGGGGTGATCCAGAAATAAACTCCGGGCTTCAAAGCGAGCGTGTTTCAAAGCTGTCCTGCAGTTGATCGAAACATCCAGGCAAAGCAGGGAGACAAACACCACCAAGGATTTTCTGAATTAAGACTTAACCAAGGAGATACCCATTCCAACACTATTATTACCCTTTTATTTCAGAACAAAAAGGTAATGAAAATATGCATGTTTTGAACTTATTTAGTACTTTCAATCTCTCAGTTCATTATGTCTATGCAAATATTTATTCCTACAGCAATTTGCCACCTAACACCCTAACAGTCTTGGGAGCTTTGTGATTTGCTTTTGTTTGTTTTGGGCTTTGGGGTTTTTTCAAATATGCCATAAAACACTGTCTGGTGTTAAACAGTATGGTAGCTCTGTCCTTCCTTATTTTTATTTTACTCGCAGGCAGTGCCTGTATCTTTTTCCCCAGAATATCTTGCTCAGAAATCAATGCTGTAGCCACAACATACTAGAATGTAGCATGCAAGGCACAGTGTGAAGGAGAAAAATTACATCAGCAAACCATTTCTTTAATTTCTAAGTTTCTTGTTGGTTTGACATGAAGCTAATATTGCACTGATTTCTGTGTGAATTAATATGTTCTGAAAAGAAATAAAAGCTTGCAGGTATATGATTTCTGGTAAAGGATTTGTGCAGAATCATGATTTGGTGGCATCAGGGCATGTGTCATGCTGATAGGTGACCTGTTTTGACAGCTGGGGCTGAACAAGGGAATTTGTTTGCTCAGAGGATTCCTTCGGGAAGCCTGGCTTTGCTCCTTCAGCACTGGGCTAAAACTTGAGTGGTTTGCATAAGCTGTCACTACAAAGAATCCTTGCCTGTTGCTGCAGCAGGACAGCACGAGGTGTCATCCTTCTGATGTCTCAGCTCTGCTAGATCTGATGGGCATTGAAATCTTTCTGCTTAAAAAAAGTAATTTGTTTCCTTGTACTAGTTATCTCTTGGAAAACTGCAAAGATTTATCAGCAAACTGACCTAAAATGCAGCAAAAATGTAAGTACTTTAAGTGCTGCAAGCTGGTCTGGTGTCCACTGCCCACGGAGTCTCTGTTCTGAAAGGTGCCACAGTAAGAACTGGAGTAGGGGCTCAGTCTGCTGTGGAGGCATCCAGCCGTGTTTGCCTTCCCCCACGTGTGCTCCTGCTGCTTCCAGAAGTAAAGACAAACACGTGCAAAGGCAAACACGGATCTGCAGAAGGAGGAGCTCAACCACTCCCTGCAAAAGGCAAAATGATGAAGCTGCTCCTCTTCTCTCTCTTTTGCAGCCTCCAAAGACTTGGTTGTGTTTTCACAAATGTGGTTTATTGCACCCTGAGCCATAAATAACAAGGTTCTGTATTCAGTTACAAGCTGACTGGAATAAACTCAGCGCAAAGGCAGGCAAAGTCTGGCTCTGCTCCCTTAATGACCTTGTCACTCATCTGCCATCCTGCTCTGACAGAAATAAGTAATTCTGCTAATTCTGCTGCCTGGGAGCCATTGAGGGGGGACAGGCAGCCTCGCTAAGCTTTTCTTTAAAGAAGTGCTATCAACAGGGACCAGTTGTTTCAGATGCTAATGGTATTGAATTGCATGGTTCTGCATGTTCAAAGCCAGCAGTAATCCTTGTTTATTTACGTTGCATCAGGGATCAGAGGCCCATTCTCCTAAGCAGTATGTTGACAGAGCTTGTAGTCCGAATATAATAGCAACCTAATTGTGTTTGTCTCTGGCTTTTGCCATCATGTAGGTGATTACTAGTAGTCCTCCTTGTGAGTAGTACCTTTGGTTTCAGAGATCTACCAGGTACAGCTGCTCCTCAACACAGGTTAGAAAGTCGCACCATGGTCCTGGTACAAGTGTTTTATTTCCAGCTTTACCTTCTGGTCACTGGATGCATCTAAGTTGCCTCTATATGGCACAGGCCTGATTACACATCTGAATTAACTAACTCTCACTGAAATCAGGATGGCAAAATTAAAATCAGGATCAGACTGTGTGTGGAAATGGTGGTGAGTTTAGATTCCAGATCTTGTCAGACTGACCTACTAAATGGCAGCACGGACAGCAGAATCCTAAGACATATCTCTGCCAAGAGAGATCACTAGTGAAGCCATCAGACCTGGAAGCAAAGCAGTCTCTAAGAAATTATATGGGCCCTATACCCACAGCTTTAAAAATCAGGTTCTGCTGTCCCAGTAGATGCTGTGTGCTACCAGCGTGAGAGGATGGGCTCTTGGGCTGCCAAAGAAATGCAGAGTACAGCCAAATGATAAAACATTCCCCCAAAACCTTAAGTTAGGATGAGGAATAAACGCAGCATTTAACTTTTAAATCTAGTTCCAATACTTTAAACCTACAGCAAGCTGGCTTAGAGCAAGGAAATAGATTCAAGCTACATTTAGAAAGACCACTTTGGCCAGATCTTATTATCCAGACTTGTTCAAATATTTCTAGCAACAAAGATTGATTTTTTTCACACCTCCATTACAGAAAGTGGAAAATATTTAGCTTATAGCACATTAGCTTAGTGAGCTTTTATAAGTCTGCGGTTGGCAGTTCACTGATGGCCTCAGATGGGGTAAACTTAGCCCTGCTGTGTCAGCTGAGCCAGGGCACTGCCAGGTGATGCCACTGAGCTTGGCCTCAGGGAAAGCAGGGTGAACTGGATCAAGCTGTGGTGCATTGCTCTCCAGTCAAGGGCTTGTGCTCAGCCTGTTATTGCAAGCTCAGCTGCCTCACTGCAGCCTCTTACAGACAACTCAGACCAGTGGCCCTGTCCTGTGGTCCTGCAGCTTTAAACAGAAGCATCCTCAGGTGGAAAGGGAGGGTGGTGGCTCTGCTGTGCTCACTCTGAAGGGAGCTGTAGGGAAGAAGGCATATGCCCTGCCTCCTGCCAAATCAGCCACAGCACACAGGCAAACTGCACACACACACTTGTCTGAGCAAGTGGAGACAGCAGGGGGATGCAGGGACACCTTCAAGCCCTACTAGAACACTCTCTGCAGGGGCTCAGGGCAGCCAAGGCTGTCCCTGGCTCTCAGTGAGGGCCCAAAAGCTCCTGCAGCCCAGGATGTGACCCCCACACCTTCATCGTGTTGTGCAGTGCGATGAGCAGAACTGAAAGCTTTCTCTCTTTTGAGCCCTATGAAGTTTCTCCCTGCAGGATGAGTCAGTGATGGGAGCTGTAGCCAACACTGTTGTTTCTGCACTCTGTGGAACTCCTGTCAAAATATTTAGATTAGCAAAGCTCACCAACATGCAGGAGAGGTTCTCCCTTTTCTCTGTGAGTAGGTTGGACCCAGTTAACCCCTACAAAAGGTAAGAGGATGAAATAGGAGTGATCTCCATAAACTTAAAATCTTCCCTTTTTACTCCCTTTGCCTTAAGAATGTGTGAAACAAAAGGAAGGAGGGGAAGAAGGTCCAGAAGCGGCCTTTATCCCTACATCCATTTGGGATATGGTGAAGCAGCTCTATCAGTTAGCTCCTCTGTGCCAGGGTGTGGAGTTGTGTTGGCAGAGGTCTCCTGTACAGTCCTTAAAGCCCAGGCTCTTACAGAAGGCACTGCAACACCCAGCTCAGAGGCACAGCAGCAATGGATTCACTGCCATGAGGATGCTGGCAATGGGACTGGGGAGGATACAGAGGGATCTGTGCCCCAGCCTGCACTGGTGCAGGTTGCCCTCAGAGAAGAGCAGTTCCATTTCCATTCTTGCCTTCTCCAAGGATTCATTGTGCATCACCTCCATTAGGAGCTTAGGATCAGATCGTGCCCTCCCTGCTGACAGCTTTGTTTGGGTTTCTGAGTCACCACTGGGGCCAGGTCCCTACATTCAGGCATTGCAGTGCTGCATGCTGCAGACGACTGCTGGGTGTCCCTTCCAGCTGCAGCCTCTGGGTTCCACACATCTGCAGCTCACCAGTCTCTAGGTGAGTTCCCAGCTGAGCGACTGTGTAAGTACTGCCAGGGGCTGAGCAACCAAACAGCAGCAGAAGCTGCTGGACAAACAAAGCTGTGCCGTGGTTCCTGGCCAGCTGCTGGCTGGAGAGCAGCCAAGGGCAAGTACTGGAGCAGGGGGGGCACAGGGAGGCTACCAGAGGTGTGACACCTGGGCCTGGATCTTTGGGACAGCAAGGGTCATAGCAGAGCTGAGGCACTGACTGGGGAAGGGAAGCAACAGCAGCAATGAGAGATCTGGCTGAAAATAAAGAAAAAAAAAAGAGAGAGAAAAAACCCATCAAAATTGGATTGCATTATTTACAGCAATTGAAGGGGGGTTTTTGGCATTTTTCATGTCTGTAAAATAAATCTTTTGTTGTTAAAAGTCATCATGTCAGTCTGAAATCTGCTAGGCTTCCCTTCACCCTAAAGTCTTCCCACTTCTTCTGGAGTTGGCCTAGAGCCTGAGATGGCTGTTGATGTGGGAGATATCACCATGTCTAAAGTGAAAAGCCTAAGTGTAAGATTTTAAGTTACTTGATTGATTCCAGCTCTTGCAACTTCCTTAAACTGTATTTGGGGAGCTGCCATTTCCTCCAGGTCAGAACTGCCTCTTGGGTGTGCACACAGCAGCAAGGGCTGCTGCAGGACCCTTTCCTGGTGTGAGGCTTGTGGCCTGCTGGACCCCTCTGCCACGGGTGCCAGTGTGAGTGCCCAGGAAACCAGGCTGAGCTGGGTGCTTGGTGGAGAGAGCAGCTGCACAGGGAACGGCAGCTGGCAGCTCCCCTGAGGCTCCTGCTGAGGCAGCTCCTGAGCACTGGGAAGGGGTGGTTCTGCTGTCCCCACGCTGATGGCTCTGCTGGCTGGCCCAGATCAGTAGGACCTGATCCTGGGCAGAGCAGGGCTGTGTGGAGCTGGAGACCAACCCTGCTGTGGCACTGATGGGACAGGGACTGGCAGCCACAGGGTAGGCAGGCAGCTGTCTCGGGAACTCCACTGGTATGGCCAGGCAGCCCCTCACCTCTCTGCATCTGGGGAACATATCCCCACTGTCCTCTTCTGCTGGGTCCCTGTCCTCCCCTGTCACCTCCATGTCCTCCTGAGCAGCTTGCTTCCATTGCTCCCCAACCCAGTGCTCCTCACCCCCGCACTCCCTGCTATTTTACACAATTCTTTCAGCACTTATAAAATCAAACCTATTCTACACTGGCTGTTATCTTCTTAAAAGAGGCAAGCTTTTCCACCTCCTCCCATAAAATCAACCCTTGGGTCTTGAACACTGATGGCCAGAGTGCTCTCTGGCATCTGAATGAGATGCTGCTAGAGCAGTGGACCATTCACGGTATCAGTACTTCCCTAGCACTACTGAAATTCTGCAGGTATTTTGAATTGTTTTTGCATTTAGAGTCCTGCAGTGGGGTTCACAGTCATTCTGTGATTGCTGAGTGTGCCAAATATTTCCCCCTTCTCTCATTTCCATTTCACTCATGACCTTGAACTTTGTTCTGTGAAAAAGCAGAAAACCAGAAGTGAAACAGGCCAGTGTGGTGTTGCTCTCCTCGCTGGGTGAAACAAAGTCACTTCAGAGAATAGCTTTGCATGTTGCTTGAGAGATCCTCAGATAAGGTGGAAAAAATTACAAAGCCTCTTTGCACTTCATGGTGGAGAACCTGTCCTCACAGAAAACTAGCAAAGAGACAAACCTCTTCCCTTAATTTCCTGCAATTACAGCAAGAAATAAAATGAACAAAAAGAGACATCTATTGGTCTTCTCCTAAATAAAATTCAAAAATTTGTCTTTTTAATCTTAAGAGGATTTCCTTTACCTATTTTTCTCTTGAGATCTGGTAACCAGAATAAGCAGATAAAAACTTGCCTTGCTTGCAACAACTCTCTCTTTTTCAAACATCAGCTAAACCAGTTATTTCCTTGTAACTGAAAGGAATTAGTTCATTAAGTTTACATGCAAATTTTAGCCGATAATGTTCTCTCCCCAGTGAAGGATTTCTGAAGGGTTTTCTGGTCAGCCTAATTAGGAGGCAGACCCAAACAACAGTACAAGATAGTTGAGTTTTTTTCATTTTCCAGATTTTGATGATCACAATTTCCTTTTACAGGAAAGCAAAGAATAACAGAAATGGCTGCGACGGCAGCAAACACTCAAAGACCAACGATAGGCTGTGAGGAGTACAGTCTGTACAGCAGCCTGAGTGAAGATGAGCTGATAAAGATGGCCATCCAGAGGAGCCTGGAAGAGGACTCAGCGGCTCAGCCAGCAGCCCAGAGCCCCCAGAAGTCGCTGGTGGCCCGTGCTGGTGAGGTGGGCGCCCCAAGCCGTGCCAGCCCACACAACCCTCCCTACCGCATCTACCCCTGGCAAAGGTAAGCCTGAGTGCCAGCCCGAGTGTTCCCCCCCGAGAGCCCTGCCCAGGAGGGAAAACAGCTCCCTGACAGTGCACGTGCTCTCTAATTAGCTCTGCCAGGCGGCTCCTCTGCGAGTCTGTCATTAGTGTCAGAGTCTGCTGTAAATCCAATGAGGTCACCCATTTATGTGCTCGCAGCGAGAGGAGGATTTGCTTGGTGTTGTTCATTTTAAGCAACAAATAAAACAAAAAATGGGGCACAGCCACAAGCTCTCCCGAAGAACAGAAGCCCTTCCAAAGCCAGCAGCTCCTCTCCCCTCTGTATGACAATCTTAGGTTTTGCCAGAGAGGGAGTAAAGCATTGCTATGGGAAAACATAAGAGAGGCACAAAAAACAGGTATATAAAACAGTGAGACTTGACTACTTGTTAAAACTTCAATTTTTAAAGGATGTGGTTATTTGAGAACAATCTGACTTCAAGCACACCACTCTTAAGCAATAGCAACTCCAGACACCAAATCGTGGCAGCATCCCCCTCCCCTGCAATTCTGAGCTGTGGTCACAGAGACCTGCTGACAGTTTCAAACCCAAATATTGTTCCCCTTTCATTTTATAAAAGTCAGATTTCTCAAGGGGGATGGGAATAGATTCAAAAGTCAACTCCAAAGCAATAAGAAATATTATTTTAATCTTTTAAGTTACTTCAGTTTTCTCTTTTTTTTAATAAACTGAGAGTTACTGAAGTTCTGCTCTTCCTCCTTTTTCATAACTCCACCGCCCTCTGATGCCTTGCTCATTACCACCTGTGGTTGTTTGGTTTCCAAGGCTGGGAAACTGAGGACAATTAGATGAGCAGCAAGATGTGGAATCAGGATGCTGTGTGGCTAGCAGTCCTGCTCCCACCAAAGGCTGGTTTCTCACTGTGCACCTATACAGTCAGCTCTCCTGTAGAGACCTGATGCAGGGGAGAATAAGGGCTTCCCTGGCCACTTGGTCCTGTCCTGGTTGAAGGTCCTTTGACACCTGCTATTTTGGCAAAAAGCAGCGTTAGCAGTTCTGTGCATTAACCTCTCCTGCCTGAGCCCAGCAGTGTTCGACCTCTCACCAGAGGGAAAATCTTTGGAGCTTGTAGCACCAAATCTGTAGCATTGCTGAGCTCTTCTGCCACCTGGGAGAGCAGAGATGGAAACAGATCTGACATCCAGTGGCTCTGGGTCCTCCTCTGCCCCCACCTCTGACCTGTCTGCATGGCCCCTTGGAGGTGATGAACGTCACCTCACCTCGCTTTGTGCCTGCTTCCTGTGTGGTTGTGGTAGGGTTAACCACACTGTTGTCTTATATGGTCATTTGAATCCCCTGACGCTTCCTCAGAGGGCCAAAAATAAACTCGAGCCGAGTGAGCAGCTGAACCCAGTGCAGAGCAAGCCGTGGCCATCTGCTTTTATTCAAAGCCCTGACCGGCAGTCAGGGCTCGCTCGCTGTGTCTCTGTGGATGCGTGTCTCTGCCTCTGCCTCAGCATGACCTGTTTCTCCTACTCGGAGTATTTCTCCTTGTTTCACTCATGCCGTCGCCACTCCAGACTGGCGGTGCAGCAGACGGGCCGTGCTCGGCCATCCGCCTCGGGGGCAGCCTGGGGGGTCAGAAGGTCCGACAGCAGCCTGCTCGGCACATCCCAGCCCGTGTAAGTGCCTCCCTCTCCCTCTCCTGCTTTCCCCTGCCGTCAAAACAAGCCTTGCTACCCACTCTCTCCCTGAGACACATCTTCTGGGTGGTGATGGTGCCTGGTGGGGGGAAACGTGGTGTCCACCTGGAGGAGGTCTCACTGACACCTGCACCTCACCCTTGCTGCACTTCTGTTCTTCCTTCCAACCTTGTCCCAGGCCATGCAAGTGACCCACCTCAAATATCCCTTATTCTCTTCTCCCTCTTCATCTCTCTCCATCCCCTCAGTGCTCGTGTCCTGGGGACTCTGGGTCAGCCAGAAGCTCTGAGGTGACAAGAACAGGGCAGGGATGACTGCACAGTGGTTAATTTATATAGGCTGGCTCACTTATCAACAGGATAGATGAGGCAGGCAGGTGCTGGTAGTAGCTGCATTGGTATTAAGTTCAGGGTTCAGCAATGGGGAAAAGTGGGGGGAAAATGTATCCCAGTATATAAACAAGGTGAGAAAGTCCAATCCTTCCAAATAAGTATTTTATAAATGACCCCAAGATGCCATGCCTGTTTCCAACGGTACCTGTGCTGTCCAGTCACACTGAGCAGGGCTTACTTGCCCAAGGAGGAAACTGTCTTGACTGACTGATCTTCCTGGCCATGTTTTGCTGTTGGCAGAGGCTGCAGATAAGTCTAGTTGAACACAGTCATGGATGAGAAAAGCAGACAGTGGCCTGAGCTCTGTCCCAGTGTCTGTGTAGTGGAAACATGTGGACCATGATGGGTTTTTTACAGTATTCAGTAGTGCAGAATAGATGGGTGCACCTGCCTTTAGCTATCAGACGACAAGAGTAAAGTGTTACAGGCAGCACTTTCCTGTGTCCTGCAGAAAAGAAACTCCCCACTTTTTCTATCTACCCAGTTCAAATTTTGTTTAATTCATCTTACAAGCCCCTCCCTGGATGCACAGGTGCAGTGACTACCCTTCCACCACTCTTCTTCCTTCCACCTCTCACCCAGCTCTACAATCTCTCCCACCTCTCCCTGCATCCTGGCTGATTCAGACTCTGTTCCTGGCCCTCCACTTGCACTCCCTGACCTTGTGAAAACCTCTCCCTGCTACAACATAAGCCTGCCTTATCCCTGTCACCTGCTAGCTTCCCTTGGTTACACTGAAATCACAGCCTCTCACTAGTTGCCCTGCACTCCTTGTATGCCTCTTTGATGCAGTAGAAGACTTGAGGGCAGGCTGTTCTTCCCCACCAGGTAGCTACATAAAGTTTAATATACAAGAAGGCTGATAAACTAGCCCTCCCCTGCTGCCAGGTAGAGTAAAAATATAATTGGGAAGTCCTGGGAGAGCATGATGGCATGACTGGCATTTTTCTAGCTCTAGTCTCAGAGCTAGGCAGGGATATTTGGCTTCACCTGGGGAAGTGGTGTTCCTTCATCCTGCCTGCATCTCTCCAGGCTGTCAGGAAAAGAAGGAGCTTCTTGAACCTTTCCATGTTCCACTGAACCTCCACTTGAGCACCCAGAATTGGCCTCACCATATATCTCATCTGCAAGGGGTATTTATTATCTTGCCTACTGATCTTTGAAATGCAGTTATTCATTTGAGTTGCCTATAAGGTTTAAGATTTCATCATATCCTCAAGCTTCCTCCATAGCTTTAATACTTGTATTTTCTATATCTGATGAAATCCGGGCAGCAGAATGTGGTGGGTTTTTATAACAGCCAACTATAAGTCAGGCAGAAAACAAGGATTTCACATGGAGATTCATTAAACCTTCTGTTCTGATCTGGAATTTTCTTGGCTAAAGCGTCTGCAGCCTGGTCCAGCAAACCCCCTCATCTTACTCAGGAATCATTTAAGGTCAAGGAATCAGACAGAAGTTTGCTTCATTCCGCATCTGAGGGCTTAAGGAGAGTAGTAACTGATTCTTCACACATTTTAACCCCAGCACAGATCCAAGGTACCCTCCTGCTTTCCCTGAGGTCTCAGATAATGTGATTTACCTTGCATTTGCTGTGAGCTGGCCCATGTGCAGAGTCCTGCCATGGCCCACCTGGCATGCAGTAATTCATTAAGCACCAGTAATTGTATCATGTGCCCAAATCCTGAGGCCGCAGCCCTACAAGTGTAACATGAGCCTTTGCACAGAACAACAGATGGTTTCGGCAGCCTTGTGCCAGAGGTGTTGAAAGATGAAGATCCCCCACCTCCGCCTCCTCTCCCAGCCAAAAATGCCAATAGTTACTGTCAGCAGACTTCAACCAAATGCTCAGTTTGAAACACCTGTATAAAAATCTATTATAGGTACACAATTAGGAACTTTAGGTTTAGTCCCCAAGGCACTGTAAGCAGTATGGAGATACAGCAGTGTCCCTGGGACATCTGGCCAGCAGAAGGTCAGTCGATTCCTCCTGGGAGGGCTGTGGCCAGGACAGCAGCTGCCTGTTCTAGCTGTTATCTTCTCAGGAAAAATGCCTGGCCTTGTGTCCCGTATCTCTCCTCATTCCAGTGTTGCTATTTTTGTGACCCTACTGTCTTGAAATCATTGCTTCCAGCTATAGAGAAGCTATAGAGAAGGAGCAAGTGGCACCAAGTACTATTTCACCTGGGAAACGGTGTCTTTTCCCATTCTCAGGCACAAGGTTTGAGATCACCTGTTCCACTCCTGGCCCTGAATTTACCCTCAGAAAACCAGCTTGGTGACTTCTTTCAGTACTTATATCAGTGTTTATGGCACAGATTGTGTGTCTTTGGAAAAACTGAAATTAGTGAGGCTTATGTGCGTTTCAGACTGTTGGTCTGTCTAGCCCCTACAATGGAGTTCAGTGCTGCTCCTGCAATTCCCACGAAGTGTAAATCTTGCTGCAGCATACTGCTTTGTGAGAACTCCTGTGCTGACCTGCCCTTGTAATAACTGGAGTTTCTGGTTGTTCCCATCATCACTAGCCTGCATGACCTCCACCACATGCTGTATTCCTGCCCTGGCAATGCTAACAATCTGAGACATGCACCTCTCTCCCGCATCTCTCTGTGTTCAGGACAAGATTTTCTCTGTAGAGTTAGTTCTAACCACAAATGCTCCAGTGCTTTCTGCAACTTCTTGTTTTCTGTCTCTGAACCTACAGCCCACATTCATTTTTTCCAAGGCCCCATTAGAACTGGTAAAGTCCTTCTTCCTTTGCGGCGTTGGCTGTGCTGAATCTCAGTCAGAGCATCACAATAACGAGGCTGTGGCTGCCTTGTTCCAGCACAGCTCAGCTGCAGCCCAAGCAGATGCCAGCACTGGAAGGCACAGCCCACCAGCCTGCACAGAGCTGCTGCCCACCAGCCTGCACAGAGCTGCTGCCCACCAGCCTGCACAGAGCTGCTGCCCACCACAGGGTCCTGCCTGCCTTGGCTGCAGGGTAGGAGCTCCCAGCTCCCCACTTTGCCATGCTACCGGCAGCCTCAGAAGGGCTGGAAGGAGGGTGGCAGGTCCTGCTGAGGTGCTGCTGACCCGGGAAAAGTGGCTGTGAGGCAGTGCTGGGACTCCTGCTGTGTGGGGAGACTCACAGGAGCTGTCACTGCTGCTCTGCAGTAGGATTGATGTGCCCAGGTCAGCCCTGCTCTGCAAACACTCAGAGCTTGAAGAAATGGGTTGGTGCCCGGAGTGTGCGGAATGCATGCTTGGCAGAGGGATTTGGGTAGGTGGATTTGTTTCAGTCCTCCCTGCATGAAGAAAGGAGAGCCAAGACCAACACCCCAGTGTTTACATGCTCCAACTAGAGCTCTCCCTTCTTCGTAAGTGGACTGGCTAAATTCTGAAAACAGGATTGTATGAGGAAATAAGTATCTTAAAAAATACAAGAGTAAGATTTATTGATAATTTCTGTTATAGCCACCTGCAAATCAAATCTAAAATTTTCTTTAAGGATGAACAGGGGGAATTCTCTTCAAAGCTGATCTTATTTAAAAGATCTCATATGGAAGCACCATGCCACATGAGACAGCAAGGTGATACAATTATCACAGTCATGGACAGTCTGCAGTGTACAGGGCAATGTCAGAGCCAATCTTCCATAATCCCCAACATCTAAAATATAAGTGTTTGTGTCAGACATTAGTTACACCTACCTAATCTCCTTACCTTCTGAGGAGAGCAATCAGTGTCTCCAGACAGTGATTGTTCTGATCTGCTGACAGTGACAAAATTAGAGAAGACAAATTTTACCTTTACAAGCCCTATGGTGTCTCACTGTACAAATATATGCTACATAGGCTGCAGGGGTTCACTATTTTGAGCAAATACAACAATGATGTTGCTGAATAAAGCTTCTCAGTAATGAAGGAAGCAATAACCAAGTATTAATCTTGTTTTAAAGAGAAACTGACCCTGTAGTGGCAGCAATCAGGGATGGAGATGAAAAAGCAGTATGCAACATGATGAAATCAGGAAAAAACCTTTCTGTACCTAACAAGGATGGCTGGATACCCCTCCACGAAGCTGCATACTATGGCCAAGTGGGCTGCCTGAGCCTGTTGCAAAAAGGTCAGTGAAGTTAAAACTAACTCTTTACAAAAGGGAAAAGAAGAACATTAATAAACTAAAAGGCCAAATCAGCAGTATTTCAATCCTAGCTTGGGGCTGTGTATGAAGCTTCTTTCCAACCTCCCTGCCTGTGTATTAATTTCACCTTCTCTTGGAAAGTAGGTTTCCAGACTGAAGCCTCTAAAATAAGATATTTGGGAGAAAGTGGTATGGGATAGATTCTGCCAAGCTCTGGATTTCTCATGCTCAGGCCTTGAAGCTGAGCTCTCTCCTATCATGAGCTGCTTGGCTGCTGCAAGCTGGCAGGAATAACCCCACTTTCCCCTGGGAGGAGAAACAACCCAGCATCTCTTTGCTGGTGCTTGAAGTTAATTCCTGTAGTTAGTGTTCGAACTTGGGCTGAAGAACAGTTGCTCAACGCCTTTCTGCATCACTAGTAGTCAAAGCTGAACATTTTAATCTAAACTGAAGACAGGTTTCAATACTCAACCTGAGTTATAGTAACACTGTAGTACATTCCTAATTTACATTGTTTATGGAAATGAATAAACAACAGAAACTGAGACCCTCAAGGATTTAGGAGGTGGTGGTGCTGCGGGTACTGGTGCACTCCATGCCACACTGACTTTGGGCTGGCCGTCCCTCCACAGCGTACCCAGGCACCATCGACCAGCGCACCCTCAACGAGGAGACAGCTCTGTACCTGGCCACCAGCCGGGGCCACCTGGACTGCCTGCTCACCCTGCTGCAGGCTGGCGCTGAGCCCGACATCTCCAACAAGGCCAGAGAAACGCCGCTCTACAAAGGTGAGGGCCTGCTTGTACAGGGAGGCCAGCTCCTCTGGCACCACCAGGGCGGAACTGCAGGGTCACTTGTGATGAGGGGCTGGAAGTCAATGATCAGCTCTGGTTCTCTGCTTCCCTGTGGCAGTCCTCTATCTCCTATGCCTGATCTGCCATGCCATGGCCCTTTATCTCACCCTCAACAAGACAGGAATAGCAGCTGTCCAGCAGGGTGCAGCTGTGATGGGGTGCTGAGGGTGAGGGGTGAGGTGTTCAGTGGGGCCCTAAGCTGTCTGCATGTCCCAAATTTACAGAAAGCTGGGCAGTGAAGGACTATGTATGCTTTGCTAAACAGTAGGACCTAAGTAGCTGCTAGAAGTGCAAGTACAATAACTGTAGACGTGCCAGTGATTCATATACTGTGTGGGTCAGGCCATGCTATGTGCTATGGGACAGTCATACAATTATAAACAATTCAGATAAAGTATTTAACACAGACATATCACTTTGCTGCTGGTTGGAGAGAACACTTTCTTCTTTTAGCAGACTAGCAATATATCCATGATATCACAAACATTCAGAGACCTCTCACACCTTCACATCTAACCTTCTTTGCTCCTGCCATGACACTTTCTAGCACTCTAAAACACTAAAAACACATATTACAGGTTAAAACAGCAACCTTGCCTACAATTTTGGATGCCTAGCATTACAGATGCATTTAAAATGCTTTTGTTTTAAAAGTTTGACTTTTAGTTGACCAGGGAAAAGCTGTTCAGCTGTGCATTAAACACACAGTAGTGGTTGTAGTTGTAGTAGTAGTAGTAGTTGTAGTAGTAGTAGTAGTGCTCACAGTAATAATAATCACAATAACAATGATATAAAAACACCCTTTAGCCAGTGAACTGTTAGAAAGAATGGGCTAGTCTTGATGCAGTATCTTCTACACCATCCTCCAACAACAACAACAACAACAAAAGAGTTAAAAAAACTGTCATAACAAAATAGTCGTCCCTCATATGTAAGCAAATTAAACTCTGCAGAGCCATGGGTAGATAATTACAGAAATGTCTAATTACATAGTTGCTTCCAGTATATGAGTGACACCTGTTTATGGGGAGAGCACCATGGAGATATTGCAAGGGAAGAATCAGAACTAAAAGGTGGGACTTCTGTGAGAAAAAGGCACCATTATTTCAAAGACAAAATGAATTGCTATGAAATGTGCTTCTCTTCCGTACATTGTACAACAGATGCTAATTGTGGCTTTTCCATGTAGCTACTCACCCTATGTACCTTTAGGTTGGAGTCCTGTCATTAAGGTGCAATGGAAGCCTCATGATTTGACATTCAAAAACCTATGGGACAAATTGGTAGAACAAAAAATCAACAAAATGCTATTAATGATTAAGAAACTATCTTTAGATGGTCCTGAACTATAAATTGAACTATAAATTGAGAAAGTGCTACTGACTCACACAACTGTTGGTTTGAGATTTTTTTTATTTTCTTGTCTACGTGCAGCTTTTACTGCAGTCCATGGCAGTAAGATGAAGAGTCAGTCTGCACAGAATTTGGAAAGAAAGTGTTCAGGTCACGTGATTTCTGTAACATATTTGTTCTTCATAAATTACTTCCTGCACCTTATCACCTCACTGTGTCCCTGCGGTTTCCTGTTGGTACAAATGTGCTGGGCCAGATTCCCCCCAGCACCAGGCTTGGCACAACCCCTGCACAGGACAATTAGCCAGGTCCAGCTGAAGACTGGCTTCACTGCCACATCCTTTCTGAGCCTCACACGGTGTCACTTGGCAGAAGCCCTTGCTTTTATACAGACCTAAATGGCTCTATGGCCTACTTGTATTATATTGTCTTGGGCTACATGAAACAGATACACAACACCTGGAAAATTTTCAAAAGCCTGTCCTAGCCTCTTCCCTTTTTTCTAAAACAGCTTGTGAGCGCAAGAATGCAGAGGCTGCAAGACTGCTGGTGCAGTACAATGCAGACACCAACCATCGCTGCAATCGGGGCTGGACTGCTCTCCATGAGGCTGTCTCCCGAAATGACCTGGAGATCATGGATATCCTTGTGAAAGGGGGTGCCAAGATTGAGTCAGCAAACGCCTATGGGATCACTTCTTTATTTGTGGCAGCTGAGAGTGGGCAGTTGGAAGCTTTGAGATACCTTGCAAGATGTGGTGAGTACGGCCTACATGCACCTATTCATTTAATTCTTAATAATTCAGAGTTTCCCAGTAATTCTCCCTGGATCAGTTTTTCTGTTTCTTGAGGCAAGGCCTAACCTGCAGAGGCACTAAAACCCTGTTGCTCCTGATGGTGGAATTAGGCAGGGTCTTTCACAGAGCATGAAATACATGGTCTAGACACATGTGCTTCTTCATTTATGGTTATCTGCTTTGGGTAGTAATGTGGTGCTGTCTACTGCACCTCCTAACAGCTTCCTAAAGCCATACTGCTGCACACATGTAGCCTAAAATCCAGTCAGTCATGAAACACAGCTGTAGGTGTTAATAGATGGCAGAAGTTGAACTTCAGCCACGCCCATCTGCTCATGAACGTGTGCAGTGATGGGCGAGGTTAGCTGTCCTCAACATGTATCCTCTGAAAATAGATAAATTACTACTGTAGAGTTTATGGGTTTATATCAAATAGAAGCACACTCACTCTCCCTGTGTGTAAATGTTCAAACATATAAACAGAGTGAATCTGAATCTAATTTACACTAAACCTATCTTTTACTGCTCCGTTCATGTAAAACAGCTTTACAATAAGCACAATACACTTCACTACTATTCTGAGGCATATTTTATTTTCACAATGGACTAATATCTTCAATGAAGGTAAGACTTGGGTCCTGCACTTGCAAAACAAAAGCTGACCAGTGATGAAGATAAGAAAAACTTTTGAAAAAATTAGTATGATCAAGGAAGATATGAGAGTTGGGAAACAAAAAATGTGTTCTGCTGCCCAGCTAGTCTGTCAAGAGTGTTTTGTTTGACCAGCTAGTCCATCATGCTGCCCATGACTTAAGAAACTAAGCCAGAATGTGATTTGTGTTTCAAATGAGATAGATATTAAGATTTTCTTAAAGTTCAATTTTGAGAAAAATACACAAGAAAAAAACCCAATAGAACTGTCCAATTGTTTCAGGCCCTGAAAAGCTCTTCTGAGCATCCCAGGAATGATATCATTCATTGTTTATGATGAGCAATTTTCATCATAAAAAGGGTTTTTTTTCTCATTAGGAACGTAGTCCTGTGTTATGTTTTGTCACTGTAATTCTGCTGATGTTTCCAGCTACAACATCTTCAAAGGGCCAAACACAACACAGATGTTTCAGCTTAGGATGAGAGCCCAGGGAAATGTTCTCATTGGCAGGGAGTTTTCATGATCAAACAGAAGAGTGATCGGTTTCTTCATTGGAGTTTAGAAGCAAAACTCCAGTGAACTGTCATTCCCATTTAGGATACACATAGAGCAGCCTTCCTGAGAACACCGTGCTACAGCACATGACAGCCAAAACCCAGGCTTAAGGACCTTAAATACCTACAACAGAAAAAGCTAGATTCTATGTTGTTTATGGCAAAAAATATTGTCTTGGTTTATTAGTTGCATGTTATTCATTAAGCAAAGAACACATTAAAGCTCAAGAAAGAAATTCCCAAATAATCTATTAGTTCAGTGATAGTCTTTCTCTTTTTTGTAGTAAAACTTACCATTTGAGCCTAACTCCAACCCTCATGAAGTGAAGAGATATGGCCTCAGGTGCTGAGTTTTGAGATGCAATATTCATTGATTAAGGCACTCCCAAATAAAACCTGTTTCGAATTGTTGAACACCATGCAGATGCCATTTTATTTTAGCCTGGATACATACTAAAATTAAAAAGGAGTATTAATACTATAAATGTATGTAATACTTAGAGTGTGACTATGTAGAGTATAAATGATACATATAAATAAATACATACAGATTTATATATAAATAGATGTCCACAGAATTTTGGAGAGCACCTATTGAGATAATCTAGTCCAAACTCCTGCCCAGGAAAAGTACATATACATAGTGTAAACACATAAATATTAATGGAATTACGTTGTTTGAAAGAAAGGTCATGCCATATAAAGAACAGCCCATTTAATTTTTTTTTTTACCTTTGACCTACAGCTGATGAAACCTGGACTCATGATTGGGACCTAATAGTTGCCACCCATGATAAACTGTCCCTCAAAAAATTCCCATCATATTATAAACCAGTGTAAATCTATGATATAAAGGTGTACAACTGATATGACTATGCCACCTCTGATATGACTGTGTTCACATCCCCATCCAGCACATTTTGTAGCTCCAGTGTCATGGAAATGCAAGTGTTAATACAAAGTATGTTCCGCCCATCTCATTTTAACCTTTTGGTGCTAAAAGGTTTTCTTCTTTCCTAGGTGCTGATATAAATACACAAGCCAGTGATAACGCCTCTGCTCTTTATGAAGCCTGTAAAAATGGACATGTGCCTATTGTGGAGTTTCTTTTGTCCCAAGGAGCAGATGCTAACAAAGCCAATAAGGATGGCCTGTTACCTCTTCACATAGCAGCCAAAAAAGGCATTTGCGAGTAAGTTTTAGTTAGTTTTGTGGTTTCATCTTTTAGATATATTTTCATATTTTAGAAGAATCCAAAGTGCTTACAAAAAGGACAATGTAATGTCCCAGAACTAATTCTGAGCAATGTGAGCAAGGCAGACACAAGTTGAGAAGTGGCCTTTCTGCTTGCAGAACTCAGGCTAGAACTATAATCTGGAGAGTGTGTTTGGAGGCTGGGATGGGATGGGGTGAGCAGGAATATGGGGTAAAGATTCCTTTAATTTACCAAGACATTACCCATTACATCTAAATAACATCATGTATCTTCATACTGAAGTCCTCAAATATTCTTGAAATATAATAGAAGAAGTATTGGTGGGGAGTGTTAGACCTTAACAGCTTTTGCAGGATGGTTTGCAATCATTTTCCTACATGGGCCCAGTGTGATTCTTCTGCACAAGCAGAAGGTGCTGGATTTGTCTCTGGTGTCTTCAGGTTTTTTAAACAATAATTCAGTTCCTGACAGCAGGAAGTGGTCAAGTGGATCTCTAGGGCATTACTGAGATTGTTGCTAGAATATGGTGTCCAGTTCTGATATCCTTCCTTTCAGAAACCTTTCAGGAAATTGTAAAGGCTTCTGAAAAGGAGGACAAGAATTTCTCCTGCTCTGGAAAATATACATTATTAGTGAGTAATTAAATAACTCTTAATTGTAACAGAAAAAATCATTTAAAAGACCCACTGCTTTCTTTCTGAAATTAAATATGTTTGGGATAGAGTCGAGCATATTTTTTAAACAGGGAGAAAAGTAACCAGTGGAAAAAATAAGCAGAAATCAGACAGAATTACCAGTCCTCTGAAACAGAGATTTTTCTAGAAAAGTGACAAACTTTATAGTCTGTGATAAAGAATATCAATTTAGAAGATGCTGTCTGGGGATGGGACATTACACTGTCATGTAAGTAGTAATCTGGGACATTGCATAGAGCTTCTGAGCCTGAGCTCCATAGCATTTACTTCTGATCCTAGAGCAAGTTTTAGTTCCTGCTTTTAATGGCTCACTGCTGGAAGAATAAGTGACCCACAGCTAATTCTTCATTGCAGTAACAGACCCCTTTGGTGACTGTAGAGGACTCTTCTGACTATCACAGTTTCTATCAAATATTTCTACAACAAACAAATGAGAGTGTCTGTCTGCAATGACTGTCTCTGGACAGGACAGCTATCTGTGCAGAGAACTGCTCAGGTGGATCCCTACGTATTTCACAGCATCTCAGGAGTAAAAGCTTTAACGTCCCTACACTTTCCCATAATGTTTTTCATTCTAGCATTTAGATTTGCTTGGGAATGCCAATTAAGCTTCTCAAATCACTTTGATAGACCTGAGGATATTAATTTTCTGTAGTTGGAGTAGGTCTGGTTCCTTGTGCAAGCTGTATTCTAGAGGGCAGCTCAGTGTCAACTTACATAACAGGTTTATGCACTTACATCATGCACATGGATACCCTGCACTGACTAACATAGGTATGATTCAAAATTTTCTCCAGGGTTGGAGTTATAAAGTAATTTTCTTGTGTGAGAGACAGAATTCAGCGTCAGTTGTTTACTCTCTAAAAAGTTTACCTGAAAGTACAGTAAGTTGATCTGAATCCAATTTGTATATAGAGTATGGGCCAGGTCTTTGAATCTTTCCCTCCCCTCAGTAGTCTCACACTCTGCCCTGAAAAGAAATTTACATGGAAACTCCACAACCTGAGTTCATCCCTGGGTTATGAAAGGAAGGGCCTGGTTCAGGGCTTGTATCTGTCATTCTCAACAATCAGCAGCACAAATGAGACCAGAATTTAGTTCAAACTCTGCATTCCTTCACTTGTAAAAGACTGAGCACAAATTTTGTGCACAAGTGCTGCAAACTAAGTAGAAAAGAAAGACAAAAGAAAAATATATTCTCTTATAAATATTTATCTAAATGACAAAACTTTAGCCCTTTTGGCTTATCATTCTTAATTCCTCTGGTATTCAGTAAAATAACACCCTTCATGGTGACCTCTGTATTCCTGCAGATTTAGTACGTAATTCTGCAGGAATTCCACACTTCAACTTTTTGCCAGAGCACGAAGGCTCCCTACCATCAAAAAGCCAAGAATGCGGTCCCAGGGCTCAACTGTCAACTCTTGTTGCTTGGTGTTTGTTTATTTTAAATGACACCTTGTCAATACTGACCTGAAATTTGTAAGGGTCATCTCATAAGCTGAGTACAATCACAAGCAGTCATTTAACTCTTTCCCCCCTAGAACTGAGATGTCGTGAAGCGTGGGCAGATTTATTAAGTAAACACAAGTCAGGAAACTCTTGGCATGCTCACACTAAGGATGCTCTGCCACCTCCTCCATATAGACAAATAGAAAGCACAGAAGCAGGTGTCAGGGATTAGGGAGATCTTGGCACTATTTAAAAACTGTACATGAAGCTCATCCCTGTGACAGACATGGGATGTGGTCTGACTTGTCTGGCCTTGGCTGCCTTCATTTGAGTTGCATTCTCCCTCTAGGAAATGCCCCAGAGGCACCATATTTCTGAACTGACCCACTCTGAAGGGTGAGAAAGAGACACAGGTTCAAGCTACACAATTAAACTGATAAAAATTTGATGCTTCCTGCTTGTCATACCAAAATAAATGTGGGGTACAGGGACTGTACTGAGCTCTAGGACACTACAGCATTTGCATGCAGAGCCTCAGCGTGGCACCCGTGCAGCGAGGTTCAGGTTCCACTTGCAGACAGAAATGATGCAGTGCCTCTTTAACTCAGATGTGACGAGCTGGCTGGAGCACACATGCTGGAGGGAAAGAACAAAACAGACCCTTAAATCTTCAAAACATTTGATCATGAGATGAGTAATGCTGGTACTTGGCATAGTGTCCTCACAGTGCTCTGTGCCCTTTTTGTTATTAGGCTCTTACAGAACATTTGCTGATGGTGGGACTCTGCCAGCTCACCAGCACCCAAACCTCCTGCTCCCTGGCAAGTGTCACAGTGCTGGAAAATTAGTGTGACTGCTTGGAGAAAAAAAAAGTGCTTATTTTCCCAAGATATTTCCATAATCTAAAAAGCCTTTTTGTTTAAAAATGAGATGTAGAAGTAACTTGGAGACATCAACAGTCCATCATGTAAACAGGAACATAATCCTGTAAAATGCTATGCATCTTCAACTCTTATTTCAGCTCCTGGGAGTGTTGGAGGCTCAGTCTTTCACAGGATCACAAGATCATCACAGACAAAGGTTTTACTGGCTTAGTTCATTATGTAAATATATGTTTGAGGGCCCAGTGTTGGGACTAGCCATTACAGTCAAGGTGAAGATATGTAGCCTTTCAAAGGAGACACACTGCATGGTAGGAAACTGAGCTTTACATGTTTGTGTGTCACCAGAGCTGTTGACTGCTAGGTAGAGTAGTCTGCATGGAAGGAAAAGAGGTGGAGGTGTGCTTGGCTTCCCAGCACACACAAAATCCTATTTAAGATAGCCTCCTCTACACAGATATTACAAAGGAAGTGTGGAGAACTCCTGACACAGCAGGCAGACACAGGCTGGATGACCCCTAGGTGCTTTCTGAAAGTAGGTTGAGGTGACTTGTCTGTATCTAGAGAATCAGCCTAGGGCCTTGGCTATATCACCCAACTTTATGAGCAGAAGATGAAGGTTTAACCCATGGGGTTGCTCATGCACCTCCATTGACACCTGTGCAGACATAAAGATGATCATGGATTTGTGACTGCAGGGCTCCTGTTCACCATATATTTGGAATTCCTATTACATATTAGAGCAGCTTGATTTATGTTGTTGTGTTTAAAGCCACATCACGCTTCCCAATAGCAATCCCTCATTACTGGGGTTGAGGACTTGGCTGCACATTTTTTCTCCCTCAGCTGAAGCGTAGAAACCAGCCTGGAAAATATTTTTTACTTCTTTTTCTCCCTTTCACTAATAGTCTTTTTGGCTCCCTGTGATCTGGGATGGATATTGATAGCCCTATGAATTTGCCATAAGCCACACAGTGAAGGCCTACAGAATAGGGATCAGTGAAGGGTCATAACTGCAAAATCTAATAGGGGTGGCCTGGGAACCAAACCTCTAGTTTACCCTAGCTCAGTCCTGTAGACATGGAGTTTCACCCCCGTCTGGTGTCAAGCCTGTTGCTGTGGCTGTGACCCACAGGACCTGCCAGCACTTTGTGTTGGCACCCTTCTCTGCTGAGCAGTAAAGCAAACCCTGTGAAGGGGAGATACATTCTCTCTGCTGGCACTCAGGCTGGAGGCTGTGCACTGTTTCCTTCAGTCCTACCCACAGCATGATGATGAAGGTGCAAACATCTGGTAGTTCCTGGCTGATCGTCTGCCATTTGGGCTGTGGAAATTACAACAGGGTGAGTGAGTGCCAGCATGTCATCTCCTCTTTGTAAGTGCCCCTGTAGTTGCTATTACATCACAGAAACTGGGTGATAATCTCTAAAAATGTGTTCCTCCATGAAAGGGAAAGGTCACACAACCCACATTTTTGGCAAGGTAAGTGCACAGGGAGTTGCTGACAGGTTTGGGGTTTGCACACTGGTTTCTCGGAGTGGCTCCTGTGCCCGAGTTAGCAGGCTCTGCCTTACGGGTACAATCACAAAGCTATGACTTGCTTTAGGGCTGTGGCTCCCCTAGAGCTCACTGGTGCTGACTGAGTCTCCTCGTGGCAGGATTGTCTCCATGCTGATCCCTGTGACCAGCCGCACCCGTGTCAAGCGCAGCGGCATCAGCCCCCTGCACCTGGCGGCCGAACGCAACAACGACGACATCTTGGAAGAGCTGATAGATGCTGGCTACGAGGTCAACACTGCCCTCTCTGACGAGCGCTCCTGCCTTTATGAGGACAGACGCACCACCCCACTCTATTTTGCTGTTTTTAACAACAATATCTACGCCACAGAGCTGCTGCTGCAAGCCGGAGCCAACCCCAACGTTGACCTCATTAACCCATTACTCATCTCCATCCGCCACGGCTGCCTGAAGACCATGAAACTGCTTCTTGACCATGGGGCAAACATTGATGCCTACATATCAAGTCACCCCACCACATTTCCAGCTACCATCATGTTCTCAATGAAGTACCTTTCTGTGCTGAAGTACCTGCTGGATCTGGGCTGTGACGCGGGTTCCTGTTTTGAGTGTCAGTACGGAAATGGCCCCCACCCTGCATTAAATTACAGGCGGGAAAGACTCAATGATCCTCAGGTGACCAGGGAGCCAACTGTAGTACAGGTAAGCACTGCCTAGTCTGCCTACAGGACTTCTGAGGACATCTAACAGTGGGTTTTGGGTTTTGACAACTTTAGCATATTTTTTTTCCAACTTCTTTGTGAGAGAATATGCCACTATCCCTACCTTATTTACAGAAAAAAAGGCTCAATATGAGTCTGCAAGCATTCCAAGTTTGTGTCCAATGACTGCAGGAAGGTAGGCAACAGCCACTGTGGCCACAGCTTGAATTTACAGTGAATTGTAGCCATCTTGACAGTCTTACCAACAGTTCCACAATGCTCTTTCCTCCGGACCTGAGGTGCCAGGAGAGAGGCACATTTTCCTAACAAATATTTGGATGATAGCATGTGGGTGGTAAAACCTTTCTTTTTTAACTTGCCCTGTAGGATTTGTTTTGTCTGATACAGAATGTTAGCTACTGGCTACATGAAAACAGTCTAGTGCTTCACTGTGTGAGGGTAAACCAGTTAATGTGAACAACTGCAGTTTTTGAGTCTACTTGATAAGCAGTCATGGAGACAGAGCATAAATTATTACATTAGCTGTGTGACTGAGTTATACTTGATGTTTTCACAAGAGATTAGGAGATTTAGGTCTATGATTTCATATTTTCAAAGCCACTTATAGGCTCTAGATATCTATATTTTATACATGTATCTTTGCAGTCCTTTCTAAAATGTAGCTGGGCTCAGCTTTCATTGGGCTGGAATGGGACTCTCAACCCCTTAAAGGGTTTGCACTGTCTCAGATTATACTTTTTTCTGATTTCTGTGTGTTCTCTCCTTCCAATGTACCTCAAAACCTCATGCTCCACTCAAAATTTACTGTCTTTCAACATGCTACATAAAAATGAAATCTCAACATGTCAGTGTTTCTATTTTGCAAAGAATAGGGGAAGAAATCAATCAGCTTCTATGTAGCTTAAGTGCAGTTTTGAGGGATTCAGAAGAATCCCAAAGGTATCATTACCAATACAGGTTCTTTGGTGGTGGAAAGAATAAAGAAATAAAGGAAATAAAGGAAAACATTAAAAGATCCTAGGAAATCTTTTTATCAGTCTTGTCTTCTAAAAGACTTTACTGTCCAGTAACATATCTGGGGGAAAAAAAATCTTATAGAGAGAATTTTAAGAGTCCATCACAATAATCTCTTATCCTAAACAGGGCTTTTCCCTCAAGAGTCTTTGTCACAACAAAATTCCTCCAGGGTACCATATTTTTTTGTCAAAAAATTTATAAAATATCTCTAGTTCTTGATCTGTGATATGGTAGCACATTGAGTGAACAGAGATGGGATTCCAAGACAAGCAGAGAGGGTTTGTCTGTAGCCCTCAATGATATCCTAGCCACTAAAAAACAGTTCCTTCTAGATCTCACCTGAAACTATTGCCTAAGAAAATATTAGGTCATTCACAAAGAGTCACATCTAAAGGTCACATCACATGAGGCAGACATAGCAAAAACTGTATAAAATTTTATCTGTGCCCAGAGAGAAAGCATGAGGACAGATGCACACAGAAAAAAAAAAAGTAATCCCTTCCCTGTAATACTGGTTTTAATTTGTTTTTACTGCTAGGATTTTGGCTAATAAAAGCGACGTTTCTGTGGTAGCTTTATGATATGTAGTTATGGTATGGTTTATATTTTGAAATATGAAGGATCTTATGAAATGACAACTGTCTCCACACAAAGGATGTTCTTTTTCTATTTTCTTGTGTAAGATTACATAAGTATAATAAATCTGAGTTAATACTCTTTATAAAGACTATGACCTACTGTAACTGGATTTAGAAAATGCACAAATGTAAGTCATCACTGGTGCTACTAAATAATGTGTCCTGGAGAAAGTGAACACAGAAAAATGGTTGCTGACTGCCTCCACGTTTCCGGAGCTGCTGTTGATCCCGGGAAGGTGGGACGGACAGCAGTACCTTACTGCCACGAGAGGGCATTCGGGTTTCTGCCGAGAACACAAGCTGAGAGCCTCTTGGTCCCTGAGTCAATCTCACTGCCTGGTGTCATAGTTTTGCATTATTTTTCTTTATTTTGCTACGCTCATTTTCCTGCAATGTGTTTTAAAAAGTGTTTTTTCCAGAAGATGTTTTTATATCCAAGCTTGTAAACAGGAAAGAGAGAAAAAGGCAGGCAAGGTGTCTGGTGGAGACAAGAAGAGAGCAAGATCCAGTGTTTTATGGCCCTACACATGTCTTCATTTCACTCTAATAAAGCAGTTGCTGCAAGGAGGTGGCAGTGCAGGTGCCCAATCTGTGCCCCAGAGGTAACTGCACGGCAGTAACACACACCAGAGAGTGACAGCCAGACACACAACACTGCACCTCCTGTGAGCAGCCCAGGTGGGACACTGTGGGCTGTCCACCACCATCCTTCTGACATTACTGTCTCTAGTTGTCCTGGGAAACATTACATGGTGATGTCCAGTGAAAAATAAGAGTCAGAAGAGTAGTAAACACCTCTGTGAATGCTCTCATCTTGAACAAAATAACCTTATTTTCCACAGCTCTATTTTACAGGGTGAGCTAATATAATTTTACTTCTGAATAAGAGTATCCACACAAGAGTTTAATGATTTTGAGTTAGGACTCATGCATGAATAATCAAATTTGATGTAGTTACAGGAATTTAAACTGAGAGAGCTTTGAGCTGGTGCATTTTCTTTCCTGTTTGGTGTGGGCTTAGAAGGTATTTGCAAACAGTCTGAGCAACTAAGTTGATGGATGATGCTTCAGCCACCATGATTCAATAGGGTTTCACCATGTGCCTGACTTCTTATCCACACAGCATGATTTAATCAATGTTAAACTTCCTGAGTGCTTGCATGCGGATTACATCCACAGATATCTTCATCATATGCAGAACCGTAAGACAGACAGATGAAACTGATTGGTATAATATACATATTTAAATTAAAGTGGGCAGATTTTTTTAAAATGAGACTGCTTAAATCTATTCTTCATATCTCCCTAAGAAGCCCTCCATGCAATGGATTTGGGTCCTCTGCAGCTTACACTGGAGACAATAGAAAATTTGCATGATCCAGGACTGAATAAGTAAAGCGCCCCTCTAGTAGGGTCAGGATAGTTCCCATATGAGTACAACAGGTTTCACTGTTGTACTGAATGAACTGGGATTCATCTGTGCAGAAATTTGTCCAGACTTGTTTCTAGTAAGATCTTTGGTCCCCCAAAGCTGCAGGTTCACAAAGATACTAGCAGGTTCACAAGAAGCAGGAGGTGCTGCATTCTTCTGAATCTCTCTCTTTCCATAAGATTCATTTTTGCCCCACAGAGCCCCAGCCAAGAAGGGAAAGGACCCAGCACGCTTGGTCACAGGGTCCTAGACTGCATGGACCTTTCAGCAGCCCCTGACTAGCTTGGGGCAAAGCTCCTCTGCCCTTGTATTTCTGTGGAAGTAGGATCTTAGGACTAGTAAACAATTCAGCATTATTCCATGCTCCAGAGCTAGGAGTTCACCAGGGATTTGTCATCCTGTGATTGCAAAGAGAGGGTTCCACCATCAGCTGGAAAAGAACAGGCTTTAGTGGAAGTTTTTTGAAGGAATTGGTGATTGCCTTCACAGCTGGTAGAAGGGGGTACCATCAAAGCTGTCAGGCTATTGCAATTGCTTTTTCCACAAGTGTATTTATGTTCCACTGATGTAGCCAATCTGTTTTTCCTTGAAGTTTTGTGAAATGGTGTCTACTCCAGAGATAAGTCGCTGGGCGGGGCCGATCATCGATGTTCTTCTGGATTATGTGGGTAATGTGCAGCTCTGTTCCCGGCTCAAGGAGCACATTGACAGCTATGAGGACTGGGCTGTCATTAAAGAAAAAGCAGGTAAGGCCTGCCAGAAAAGACTCTGGCACAAATAGTCCCACTGTTGGATTCAAAACCTCAGTCACCATCTCCTCTTAGTATTCATCCCATAAACTTGAAAGGAATTCCCTGCTGTGACTGACCAGGTGGGAGGGACAGAAATTTCTGGGGAGTGAAATTTCCTGTGGAGTGAAATCCCCACCAGCCGTGGATCTGACCCACTGGGGCATGAGCATAGCTGTGCAGAAAGGTCCATTTGGATGTAGCTGGGGTGCAGTCAGATCAGGATGGGTGGGCAGAGAAGCTGTCTCCACAGCAGCCTAGCAGGCACCAGTGGCCTTTAAAGCCTTTATTAATATTCCACTCTCCTAATATGCTTTCTCTCAGGAAAAAGTCTTTCATAGATAGTATCAGAACCAGTTTTCTGGCACCAAGCTAGATTTGGTACCTATTGCATTTATTTTCAGTGGGAAGGCTGAACACTTTTAAGTGGCTTGTTTACATCCTCCTAGAAAGCCCATTGCTCAGGCTGAGATGGGTACAGCTCCTCATCCTCCAGCCCCGCATCCTTCCCCATGTCATGCCCCAGAAGAGATGATCTGCCACCAATCCCAGACACATTATCCCTTCATTACAGAAAAAAACACCCATTTTTCATTCTTTATTCTCTCACTTTCCTCTTGACACTGTCCTGCCCAAGCTGAGCTCAAGTCCCTCAAGTTAAAACCTGCTGTGCTCATGTTTCTGACCCGCCTGTCTTTCAGAGCCCCCACGGCCTCTCTCCCATCTTTGCCGCATCAGGGTGCGGGGCCTGGTCGGGAGGAGCCGCATCAAGCTGCTGGACACACTGCCCCTGCCAGACAGACTGATCCGCTACCTGCAGCACGACTACTCGCAGTGACCCGGCACCGGGAGCAGCAGCGCCCGCCGCCACCAGCGTGGTGCACGCCGGGGAGGAACTGCTGCTGGCGTGGTCAAGCACCCCCCGTGACTAACCTAGAGAAATGTGCTTTTGGGGCATGAGGGAGGAGAAAATGGAGGAGACAGCTAACATGGGAGACTGATGTTGCGTTTTTCAAGAGAAAACACACACGATTCGCCTCAGACCTTAGTCTGCAAAGAAAAGGAATGAAAGCAAACACTGACAAATGAGTAGTGCTGAAGCAAGTATCGGTGAGGAACTCAAAAGTGTCCTGAAGCTGTGGTGGAGCATAGCATCCTTGCCATGGTCACAACTCAGAACTTGTACAGAATCAACATATGCGGGAAAACAATCACGTTACCTTCACTGAGTGAGATTTGTATTGTAGTTTTTATTCTATTTGGATTTCTGCTAAGTGTGTTGGTTGCTAATTCTCTGATATTTTGACACCACCTTGCTAACACTTCTACTTCAATTTTTTTGTACCTTTCTTATTGAGTACTTGATTTCTGAACCTTCAAATCTCAGAACTCTTTAATAGACTAAAATCCAGAAATGCTGAATCCTTTAAAAGTCAAGGAAAGGTTTACTTAAGAAGGATGGAAGAATTATATTTGCACATAGTGAATGCAGTTCATTCTGTATTATATTTGCAATAGGAAGTAAGCGAAATTTTGCTTGAGAGAATTTCCTAGACTGGAGATTTGGAAGCAATCCTAAGCGCTTTTTGGGGGTTTTTTTTGTTTTGTTTTTGGTTTTTTGTTTGGGTTGTTTTGTTTTTTGGGTTTTTTTTTTTTTTTGGTGTAAATTAGAAGTAGCTGCACTGTAAACAGTAGGTTTATGCTTTCATGAAGCTGGTGTCAGAACAGGACAAAGCCCTAGAGGAGCAGGAACTGAGAGTGATGTGAAGGAGAGAGGCAACACTGCTGAACCAACTTATTCTCTTCCTCTCCCAAATGATCTTATTCTCTACAAAACCCAGCCTCCCTGACTTCCTTGGACCTCTGTGGTTCTAACAATACCATGATTGAAAGTAAGAGAAATTATTTCAAAATTACTGAATTCAAACTGCAAATTTTATGGAAATGAATACCCAGAATTAGGTTTCCAAATCCTTATTCAGGTGCCTAAACAATGCTGAATTGCTTGCACCAGGTGGTGTTCCACATAAACCTGGGGAATCATATTCAGTATCAGATGTTACTGAGGCAGAAAAAATATCCCAGAATTTAGCCCTGAATTTTCTGTCTTTGGAAGTTTGAAGTATCTATTAGCTTCCTTTGACACTGATGAAAGCTATTATCTCAACTTCTTTGAAAATTAGGTCACCTATTTACAGCTCAGATCCTCAACTGATTTATGGCAGCTTAACAAGTCACCATCTATCTGCTGAACCACTATAATTGTCCGTGAAATTCTTTTATTGAAGTTTTTAACAAGTCACATTCCCTCACAGCTGGGGAGGCCAAGGAGACCATGAACAGATATTGCCAGTGACTACAGATCAGTTCACAGGTGTGACTTTCTGAACTGCTTTGATGAGTGCTTTATTCCTCACTAGGCACCTGAGAAAGAACGGAAAAAACTAAATTTGGAGCTACATCGTTGAAGATCTTGTGCTAGAAGCACACTCCTTACCTTAGGTGACAGAGGAGCTGTGCAGCATGGTCTGCTTGGATCCCTCACCAGAGACCTTACAGATCTGGTTTTGTTTGTTGGTCTGCGTAGCATCCATGGAATATGATAGAAATCTAAGTAGGGAAAATACATTGCACTGAGTTTTATTTGTGTGGAGTTTTATACCTTAACACATGACTAAAGTGTGTTGCACAAATACAAGTAATACAATCTGTCTGGGCACACAGACTGTGATGGCTTTGTGTGAAATGTGTTCATCACTTGTGGACAGGATGTGAGCAGAAAAAGGATTGGTTACAGGATTGCTTACTCTGTCCATTGCTGTCCCCTTTATAAAGGCAAAAATTGAAAAACCAACAGTTTCAATTCACACTGAACACTGATCTTGTAAAGCTTTGGAAACTCAGGTGAGATTCCTCCACTGGTGAAGTTTCATCCAATAACTTCCTTTACTACCAGTTTAGGATCTATTCACTTGTCTCCTGCAGTGTGAACAGGGAATCGATTCAGGTTAGAAAAATGTTGTGTGAATAGAAAAGGATGGGGAACAAGAAATCTCTATATCAGTTCTGCCAGTGAAGGCCCTGTACTGATAAGCAGTACCTGGAGAGACAGAAAATCACTGTGGAATTCATGCATCTCTCACTTTCTGGGGCTGAACAACAAAGGCCTGGGTCTTATATTGATTGATATAAATCAAAAGTCCTTGAATTCAAGTAAGTGTAACAAGGCAGAGTTGTAGGGGATGGTGGATACAGACAGAGCTTGATGGAGACCACTTCAGAGTTTGGTGTGTGGTGACAGCCCTGGAGACCCTGGCAGGGACAAGGGTTCACAATCACCAAGTACATGTATAACTCCAGAAGTGGGATTTCATAAGTATCCCAAACTGGGAATTTCCCCTAAGCCAACATTTTTGTGTCCACAAAAGTCTAGCAAGTAGCAATTTCTTTTTATGTCCTAGAAGAAGCTGAAACTGGGTTTGAATGGGATAAATATGGAAAGCACATTTCTTCTTTCAACCAAGACACCTTCATTTCTACTGGGAGCACCATGTCCTGGTTGCTGTCAAGGATCTGTCCTGGGCAGAGCCAGGTATCACTGGTCTGATGGGAACATAACACAGCTGTGGGAAGGATAAGTGCATGCTGTGCTCAGAAACTGAGGTGAGGAGAGTCTATCTGCTGGAGGGGGAGTCTGGTAATTACAATGCTATTAAGTCTTTTCTGCTTGATCTTTAAAGTAAACCTTCACACACTCAGTTTACATTTATTTGCACTGAAATGGAGCCCACTACCTCTCCACTCCAGTCACTGACATACTATTTTGTGCACAATACTGAATCTGCACAAATTCAATGTGCCTTTAATGCAACAATCTACAAGTTGCTGTGAAAAGAATAATAACCCAGGCAAGCCAGGCTTTGTAAGCAGATCAGTAATTCTAGTGCAAGGTAAAGTGGTTTGTTTCTCCAGAGTCAAGGACTTCATGTGAAATGTTCTAGGAATATTTCATTACCAGGTTACTGTACTTTTTTTTACTGCAACATGTGCAATTCACTTGATGTTCTTGTGCACTTTTTTGATTTTTTTTATTTCAATTTTTATGAAAGTTTTTTTCATTTACCTCCCCCTTCCCATTATTTATAAAAACTATTGTGTTTTTAAAAAATTAGCTCTGCACTGTTCTAGTAAATAGCAGCTCTCAAATGTTATGTTTGCATCTTTCAAACAAAGTATGAATAAACCAGTAGATTCTTAAGGACTATCAGCTGTCCTGAATAGCAGCAACAACCATCGACCAACCAAACACAAAAATATCCAGGAAAATTCTGAATCTATCCAAGCTTGAACAATTAATAATTCTGTTGTTAACCTCAGGGATGAGAGAACAATAAGTATTGCTAGAGAGGAGGTAGAGTTGCTATTATTTGCAAACCTTTTGGAAAGTCTCACACATCCCCATTCAGGGATTTTGAATATACTTAACAATTGTCTTCTGTTCATTTGTGTTTTACTTCACTGCTGCTCCAGTTCAAAGCCCCAGCAAGGGCCACTGCCTGCCTTGGGCTGGGGTGGGGGGGAGCTTCCATGTCACAAAGGATTTTGAAAAAGTAACATTAGTTTAAATCTGAGTGTAGGAGCATAAATATTTGAGTCAGAGGTCATTTAGAATGGTCTGTTTCAATCCTTCATCATAACTTTAAAACACATTATTCTACTACATGGAAAATGTGCAGCAATATACATTCAAATATTTTTTAAAAAGAGATTAAAAGAAGGGGAAAAAAGAAAACTAGGAATTTCATACTCAAAAGATAGAAACTTGGTTTCAACTATCTTTTTTCTCTGGATTTCTTCAGAAATTAAATTTATACAGCGGCAATCCACTTTGCCAAGTATTTTAATTTTTATAGAAATCCTGATTCTGGTGTGATCCACAGCACTTTGAAATTTCTCTAATGAACTCAAGGAGGAACACTTGAACACAGCAACTACTGCAATACCAATAGTTCATTCCATGACCTGGTCTGGCCACCCAGATGGAAATCCAGACCAATACCAATGCTCTGCATTGATAGTACTGATACTGAGTTCAGCATCTGCCTGCATCTGGATTACATGACATAGAGCAATTGATGTGAGAAAGCCCCCCATTTTCATGTAAAAATATTCTCTGCCTACAGGTCTGTAAATTAAAAGCCCTTGTTCTCCTGCCTTTAACTTCAATGTCTCTGATTTCTGTTACTTTCCTTCTGGAGAGGGACAGAGTTTCCTCATGGATTTTTTTCAAAAAAAGTGAAAGGCATCTAAGTATGTTCCTATTTTCACTTCTGGATCAAGAGCTAACCTGATGCCTTTAACCTCTAGATTAGCTCTTTAGCACCTCATGCCTTGCATGTAGCTTTGTGGTAGCAAAGACATTTCCTGCACTCTCTCCTACAGGAATAGTCTATACTGGCTTAATACATATCAAGTGCCAGCAGGGAGAAAGCAATGAAAGCCATCTCTGTTTCTACTGTTCGTCTGTACTACAAACACATTCCAGACATTGTTTCCATAAAAGCGAACATTGGTGGGATATGTGAGGTTTGGGGAAAGAGTAAAGCACTTTTAGCCTGGGAGTAGAATCACAGAATATTTTAAGTTGGAAGGGACCCACAAGGATCATCAAATCTAACACTTAAGTGAATGGCCCATACAGGGATCAAATCCACAACTTTGGCATTATTAGCACCAGGCTCTAACCAACTGAGCTAATCCCAGTGGTAGGTCATATCCTAATAAAAGCTGCAACCTGATTATATAATACTAAAGCCACCAGACAACACAAAATTATACTCTACAATTGCTGCAGATGATAGTTTTTTTAATTACTGCAATGCACTCGAAGTGTTTTCTGGTTTTACTCCTTGTAGAGATACCAGGAGTCATAGAGAGCCATGCTAGTCAGAGGCCAAACCAATCAAGGCCACTTCTTATTGAGTCCTGGGAGAAGTTCCCAGTAGCTTCAGCAACAGCAGGTTCAGGCCCTAGGAAGTCACAGGTGTCCACTCTTTGGCCCTTTTTTCTCCCAAAATGTATTTCTCTTGACTCCAGTATAACCGGATAGATACATAAGCCTGCAGTATTAAACATCTCATATCTCATGTTCTGTGTCTTAGTACCACCTTCTCCACGGGTTTAGAGAAACCTAACTTAAAAGCACTTCCTAATAAATTCTCCAATGCCAATTTGTTAAAAAAAAAATAGGGAAATACTAGGCAAAACATTTACAGCTAGGTCTTGTGATAACGCCTTAAAATCAGGCAAAATAAAATATGTTTCTCAACCAGAAATAAAGGCAGTCTATTCTTTCCTTTTTTTCTTCCATCATACCTAATGGTTTTGTATTAAACTGATACAATTCCTCATTTATTCTCTTGATGCAGGACAATTCCTGACGTGGAAATTCATCCCTCTTCCATTTGCACCAGCTTGGCACTAGCTAATATCCTAGCCCCATAAGGATTACTTCTGATTTATATCCATCTGAATAGGCAGAGATTTCAGCCCTCATATCTCCCCACCAGTTGCAAATCAAACCCGTGTCCACCCAGTGGGGCAAAACTAAACAGATTGCATTTCCAGAATCACCAAAATAAAATTACCTTTCTTCCCTTATTTTTTTTTCTTTTAATTCTCTCAGTATTTACATACAACAAGAGCTTAAATCAATCACAAGTGGTTTCTATATCAAATACCATCCTTCCAGTCTCTTGCATGCAAAACGAAATGACCTGAATATCTTGACTTCTCTGGAATTACTTTAAAGTACAAGAACTCTTTGAATGCATTTAATTCATTCCATTTCACTGCTGCCGCCGCAGGGCAGCCCCAGAAAGATGTTCCCACGTGGAGGAGGTCTCCTAGGTGTTACAAGTGCGGCTCGGAATGGCCCGCAGCGCCGCTCGCCGCGGCTCAGACAATGCCCATCGATGAGAGACCTGGTGTGCCTCATGCTGCACGCCACCGCCTTCGCAAGGTTTATTCCCGAGTTACCGCCGGGCACGGAGAGGAGAGCGCAGCCCCAGCACCTGCCCAGCAGTTCCTGATTCCCTGCAGCCCGCCCACGGGCAGAGGTGTGACCGCCGGCCCCCCGCGCCTGCCGCTCACGCCCGAAGGGTGACCCTCAGGAGCTGTCGTGTTCGGCGTGACCCCGACACCCGCCCCGCTAAAGATAGCCAAAAACATTGAAGATGGGCGGGGGGATGGCGGGCTTGGTGGGGATGGGTTTCAGAACCATGGGCCTGTAGAGTTTCTGCCCCGGGCCATCGGCCTCCTTGCAGAAGTGCGGCAGCTCCGCGGGCAGCGTGGCCGCACCCTTCCTCCACAGCCCCAGCCCCGGGAAGGGCGACGGGGGCAGCGCGCCCGGGGGCTGGTACACGCCGGGCCCGGGGCAGGGGAAGGGGCAGCAGGTCCAAGCACCCACTCGGCCCGACAGGGCCCCGGAGGGCTCCTTCTCCCCGGCGAGCGGCGCAGTGTCCGGGGGGCTCTCCGGGGCCCCGGCGTCTGCGCTCCTTTTGCTTTTCTTCCCCTCGTAGGGAGGAGGGTCTCTGGGGGCTTGGAGCCCCTCGGCGCTGGCAGGAAAGGCTCTGGCCGTCAGGCTCTGGCCCGGCCGTGGCTCTTCCCAGAAGGACGCGGGGAGTTGTCGCTTCCTCATGGGCACCTGGTCCGGTCGGGCAGCCTCGGGTTTCTGCTCCTGCAAAACCCCTTCCCCGCTGAGGCTCTCGTCTGCCTCGGCTGTCCGCATCACCTTCTCGGCGGCAGCCCCGCCGAGGGCGCCGGGGTCAGGTGCCTCGGGCTGGGGGCCGCGGGCCCGCTCCTCTGCCCCCCTGCGCCAGCCGCACTCGGGGGGTTTGCTGGGCTGGCACCGCGGGAGCCGCGAGTACTTCTGAGAAAACCGCTTCAGCTGCTTCTGCAAATATTTTCTGTGGTCAACTGACCGGCGACAAGGAGCTGATTTATCCAGAGCCGCTTTGATGTCGCTGGAAGCCAGGTTAACGAAGTTCAGCAGAGTTTTTACCTCGCTGTCCGATGCCATCTCACTGAATGCACCGTGCAGAGTTGCCCATGAAAAGTTTATAATCCTTCTTCAGACAAACCTTGGCAAACCTGCGAAACATGACAGGCAGACTTTTGAGCAAGAAGCCTTGGTTCAAACAGCACCAAGCAAATGGAGGGAGGGTGGGGGGACATGTCTAACTTCTCAGCCACGCAAACAAGTTGTTCGTCAGCTCGCTTCCACGCCGGAACTGCTGTGGGAGCGGACGCGTGCCCGCAGCCCACGGCCCCGCGCTGCTGCCCGGCTCCCACCGGCACGGGAGCGGCTCACACGGGCACGGGAGCGGCTCACAGCGCCCGCCAGCTCAGCCTAATCTTGTTACGGAGCCTGGGGCGGACAGAGCCGGGGCGGCCGCCCTGGCAGCGAGCACGGACACTCACTCACCCGGCCGCCGCAGCGTTCCCCACCGGTGCTGGCGGCGGCGTCTCTGCAGAGGAGAGAGCCCCGTCCCCGCTAATCTCGTTAGGCAGGTTACACACCGCCAACCTCGGCGCAGGCAGCCCGGGCCCGCCAGTGTTTGGATGTAGTTTAGCAAGCACTTGAGCAAGCTGAATGAATATCGACTCCAGCGAGTTCGGGGCTCTCCCAGGCCAATCAGAAGCCACTTTGCCAAATACAAAGCATCCCAATCAGGCATCAGCCTCCCCTCCTTGCATTCTTTGCCATCACAAATTGTCTCCATGGGGACAGCCGCAGAAAGACAGCTAATAAATACAATCATTTCCCCATGATTTCTACCATTCTCCCTATCCTCCTCTCTTCGATGGAAACCTTTCATTTAAAAATCACAGAATCCAAAGTAAAAATGCTGAAGATCAGTTAGGAAAGTTTAGGCAACCTTTTCTCTGCATTCTCCAAAGCTGTCTGGGGGCTGATACTAAACATGCTTCATTGGCACAGGACAATATAATACGGAGGACTGGACTAGCCTACTTTTAACCGTTCCCCATCAGAGCATTTTTTTTTTAAGGGAAGGATGATGTCAGAAAAAGGTAGGAAAGGAACAAATCTCTAAAGAGATGTGCAGATATCCATGGAAAGGGAGCTTGAGCGCTCAAGAATCTTGTCTTTATGTTTGCCCCCTCAATTGAGTTACACAAAAGCTGAATTACCCATTCAAACTACCCGAACAAAAGGATGGAGTTGGATAGTACTCTTGCATCTGTAGTCAAACAGTTAGAGACTTAAATCGAGTCGTCATGATGGAGAAAGAGTTAGACAAAGCCCATAGAATTGCCATCAGCAAACATTTTCCTGTGTCATATTAGTGGGTCTCCATGACTCCCCCTGGCCTGGGGACAATAGCACAAGTTTGCACACTCGACTACTGTCACCCTGCCAACGCTGGCAAGGAGCAGAAACAGGACAATCCTTTAAGGGGAAAGCATGCCCGCTGCAGGGAAGGTAAGAAGAGAGGGAAGAAAAGGCGTGTGAAATGCTAATTGAGCTGCTTCCTTTACTGATCCAGAGTTATGCGAGCCCTCTGCCTTCTCGAAGGCTTGTCCCTAAGGGGTGACAATTACTTAAAAGCACAGTGAAACCTAGAGCTAGAGGAAAAGGAGAGCAGAAGAGCTGCCCTTGGTGTGCACTGATGATACAGAGCTGGCAGCAGCCTGTGTGCCAGCCAGCACCCGCTGCCTCCCACAGCTCAAGAAGCTTTGCTCCTGCTCTCCAGTCACCAACACCCTGGAGGATGGGAAGACTGGATAGGGATAGGGGCACAGGACCTGTGCACCCATCATCAGGGAGATACTGCCAGCTCTGAACCAAACACAGATGTGTGCTGAGGAAAGCAGGAACTCAAGTCCAAGACAAAATCTACTTTACTGACATGAGGCATCAAAGGTCTGAACACTGAGGGATGAAAATAGACACATTTTACAAGTATTTTATTGACTGTTATTTTAGTTTATTTCTATTTATCCAATTTTCATCAGAGGAAGCCATTATATGACAGTCTGGGCAGAGCCCTCAGGGATGACTCTTCAGAAACCCTGATTTGGGGTACTCATCCCTATTCACATCTTTTCTCTCAGTCTGGCCTGAGCCACATGTTGTGATGCCCAGGCTGAGGTGTTTCTGGTCTAGGGAGACCCTGGGATCAGGACATCCTGCAACAGAATGTGCTGCAGAGCTGTTGGCACCAGGGTGGGCTGTAACACAGTGGCTGATTTGCTACCTGCAGGTGTGCCTCTCTCCTCCCAGTGTCTGTGTGGCCTGCACAGCACTTCTGTGCAGCTGAGGCTACAGGGAGAGGTTTTGTCTAGCTCACTGAAAGAGATGCACACCAAGAGGTCACGTCTCTCTTTGCAGGAATAAACTGCCTCTTGTGCTTGAGCTTTTAAACCCAGCCTGGGACACCACATTTCATGGTGGAATCTCCCACTAGAGGCAGTTGGTTTCCCAAGGCAGAAAAAGGGGGAGATAGAGAGATATGTGACAGGTGCCTGAGAGTCAAAGATTATGTCAGGATATTAATGAACTATGTCCTCAGAGGCCTGGGAAACTCATGCCATGTATTATGAGACCTACACCTAATCATGGGAGTTCCAGAACCTTGGGCTGTGCTCTAGCCCTGAGGGCTAGTGGGTCAGTGGGATTGAGGAGGGTGGATGTGACCTGCCTGCTTATTGGGGGATAACAACAAGCACACCTCCAATACAGTCACTGCAGAAGCCCTTTCCAAGCTCCTACACTACAGCCATGCCCATCTTCTCCCAGAAGGATGCTCGTGCAGGATGTGGCTCCTTGGGCACCACATGGCAGGGGTGGAGGGGGTCCCCACGCCTTGCTACGCTCACTGCTCCACCATCCCATTCCCCTGCAGCTGGTAACAGTGGGGTGCCAGAGGGGAATGAACCAGCAAGCAGGATTTAAAAACCAGAGCAACCCACCCTTTCAAGGTCAGACTCAGGTTGAGCTGCACGGGGTTTTCTCTAAGAGGCCACCGGAGCCCTTTTGTTCCTCGCTGCTCTTGCCATGTTCATCCCAATGTACATGTGAAAGGAACAATTAACAATAGGGCACTCCTCTATGAGGATCCAATGCACTTTGAAGTGTCCACCAAGCAAAGGCTCAAGAATGATACATCATTTTCCACTGTGAACATGTCAAACTAGTACAGCAATTGAAAAAATGTCTCCACATGCCTTCCCAGCATGCAGACAGGGACCAGCTGGAGAGCTACTTCATATCCGACATGTCACCCCCTGACAGCTGTCTTCTTAGGAATTTTTGGTATGTAAAGTTTTCTAACTCCTTTTTTTTTAAGTAAAGCACAAGAATAAATCCATTCACTTGAAAATTGCAGCCAGGCCTCCCCTAAAATGAAGTATTTCCTTTGAGACTAAATGAAGAAGAGAGGAAAGAATGTTTTCTTGCACAAAAATATCTGCAAACTTTTTTTAAAGTGTCACTAATTGTCACTTTTAGTCACTTCTGCACCAAAACCTGACAAAGTTTATTTCCAGGCTGAGGGGCTCATTCAGCAAAGGTATTCCAGCATTAGGTTATCCTGGGCCATGTGAGCACACCCACTAGCCAAAATGCACACCATTACCCAGGGTGGGCATCCTTCCCCTATAAGTGCCAGGAGCATTTCAAATAGCAGGAACACCTAAATCATGCTGGTAAAGCAAAGGCTGCTCAGTGAACAACTGAGCAGTACAGAGATGATACAGAGGAGAAGAGATAAAAAATAAATTTCCATTGTTTGATAAAATTTTTAAACTATTTTTCCCCGTTTTGGTGACAGTCCTGTTACTCCTTGTTGTGCCTAATGGATGTGGACTTTGAAGCAAAGAGAAAATGGGGCTCCAGCTATTTTGAAATGTTAGACAGTTAGCTGGAACATCTCAGATGGGCCACATGTAAATTGTTCATTTTCTTTGTCCAATCCACTATGGGCAGTTAAAAGCAAAGCTAATTCAGTTGCATGATGTGTTTTCACTCACCTGCTGCCTCCTAAGCCTCTGCTTTGTCTTCACACTTGAGAAGAAGAGCCAAGAACCTGAGGGGAGGTGGTGATGATTCATGGTGAAACCAGAAGTACTGGCCTGGAGAGGAGCACTGGGATGGAGGAAGACCACTAAAGCTCTTCCTTGGGGATCCTCATGTTAGATTGTGTGTTGACAGTGACTCAAGTGGAAAGGCATTAATGATGCACTGATGGCACAAAAATGGAAGATGTTATTTACCATCATACTGCAAGAACTGGGTGACCTTAAAGGTAATTGCAATGGGAGAGGAAAGGATTGCAGTAATTCTGAGCCATGCACCTCAGGAACTGATAGCAGGAATATCTGTCATGGGCAAAAATGTCATTGTCTGTAAATGAGAAGGAAAATGAGGTCATAGGATAAAAATGAATTTCCCTCCATCTAGTGTGACCTTCAAAGTGTGTGGAGGGGAGAGGGATGAGGGAGAAAGGTGGTGTGGTACTGATGGCACTCGGGATCTCAAACTGGCTGAGAGCCTGGCCCCAGCCTGGGATGGAATCTTGCCCATTCCAGGACCAGCAGGTTCCTTTAAAAGGGATATCTGACAGTGTGTGCATAGGGGTACAGCCAAAGGCCTTGGCATCTCTTCCTGCACCCCAGCATGCAGACGCTGCAGACAGCTGCAGGGACATCTTTCCCTGGCACTGATATTCACAGACTGGTCCTGCCCCAGAGCTGAGCCCTCTAAGCTCAGGGGAAGAGAATATGGAATTTCTCCCCATTCTCATGCTGTCCAGTTGTCCCCTTTCCTCACCCTCCACATCTTCTTGTTGAAACTAACACCTCTGCTCCCAGGAGAACCGCAGCCTGGCACTCCAGCAGATGAAGCTTTGACTCTTTCCCTACTCTCCTTTTTTTTTTCCCTCTTGACAGTCTGCTTTGACCTGAGTGACATCCTCTCTTTGCTTTCAGTCTCTGATTTTCTGCACTTGGGGACAGACTTGGAGCAGGCAGTAAGTGTTGAGGCCGTGCAGAGACAGCACGGGGGGGCTGCTGCTACCCCACAGCCTGCCATTCAGGCAGATGGTGGAGGGGGCCGATGTGAATAGTTCCTGTCAGTCTCACAGAGAGGACTTTACAATTGTGCTACGTGTTGGACTGCACGTGACTAATGCCATTCTTCGGCAGGCTGCAGGCAGGACACAGCTGTTTCTTTAGGGAGAATTTTGTTTTTCTGGGCAGAAAAAAGCACCCATGACAATATTGTATCCATGTATCCAATATTACGCTCCATAATTAGGCATGATCAAAGCCCATCCTGCCTTTCTCTGCCTCTCTTTCTGGTAAATAAGGTAATGATTTTTAAAAAAAGGCTGGCCTTGTTTTGGTCCTTCTGAAGGTTTAAATTCTACCTCTCCACATGGCAAGTATGCACTGGAAAAAGCAACAGGGCCAAATATAGGTTTCTTTACATAACTCTGGAGTAAATAAGTATTTCAAGAGTAAATGAGCTCCATGACAAATGCTATAGGGTGTGTCTGTTGATGCAAAACAGTGCTGCAAAAAGAGTTTTAAAAATATAGACATTAATATGAACATATGAAAGGGTGCCCACCTTCTCTTGAAAGTTGCAAAATAAGAAATACACAATAGGCTCTGGACAGGGAAAGAGTCTGGATCTTGAGTGCATGGTACAGGAGAGACATGCCAGACCAGAAGGGCAGTGTGTTCCTCCTGCCCACATTTTGGCCAGGCTCACAGCCCTGCTCCCTGCTCCACTCTCTTTGGCAAGGCTTCCCCCCATGGGTGTTTCTGCACCGAGGGCAGTGCTGGGCTCTTCAGCCCAGAAACACACCCCTGACACTGCTGCACCTGCATTCCCCCACCCTGTGCCACAGCCCGGCTGGGTGCACGGGCACCTGGCAGCCCTCGGCACCCGAACACGGGGCAGGCAGCCCCAGGCAGTGCTGCCTTGAGCTGCCCCCCATGTTAGGATGACCATGAGGCTTCAGGCAGGCAGCAATCTATCTAGCAAGGCACAGTGTGTGGTTCTGTCACCAACATTTCCTTCTGGCTGCCTCCCTTGTGGCAGTTCCAGACACGGTGTCTGCCCACCAGCACTGCTGATAGAGTGTGGAGCAGGGCAAGAGCCTTGATCACCCACAGATATGTGCAGGCACCGGCTCAGCACAGGGGGAGTCCAGAGAGGATGAGCTTTGCTTAATGTACCTTTGCCATCTCCTCTAAAGGGTGAGCTAGGAGGGGTCTGAACAAAAGGGTGTTTCTGATCTCTTTCTCCTCCTGTAACAAGCTGTGTTTTTGTGACATAGCAGCCCCAGGTCAACCTGTGTTTGTGCACCACAAACTGACCTTGGACCCACACTCGTTTGAGGTATTTCATACATAGGATTGATAGAGACAATAAAAACTAACACTACTGTTGTTGTTTCTCTTTGTTGATAAACAGTTAGAAATAACAAGGGTCATTATTGTCAAACCAAAACAAAAATTCCTTTCTTACCTATAATGACAGAAATAGCTGATGAACTACAATCCTCTTCTTGGACCAGATCTTCAAATACTCTTGGTGGTCTGCAGTACAGAAGCTATGGGGGAGTTCTTGCCGTCCCAATGTCCTACTGGAGGCATGCTAGGATGAAGACTCAGTATCCAGCCTAGCTGGGCTGAACCATCCATGCAGAAGGCTTAGAAAACACTCTAAAGATCTCTAAGTCTTCTCTACATTACCTGTTGTCTTGATTGATAACTTTAGCACTATTCATGGTTTGGGGAATTCAGCCACCTCTGCAGGAGGCAGCCACTGCACAAGGAAGTAGAACCAGCATGTACCAAGTTCAATGTCATCCCTCCACCCCAGTTTTGGAAGCGTCCTTCTCTAAAGCTGACCTTGTGCTTCAAAGGAGTATGGAAAGGTGACAAGGGCTGCAGCTGTTACTGAGGGTCACCGTGGGAACGCCCAGGAGGGTCTGTAGCAGGTGAGTGCCTGGAAATGTGAAAAAGTGCCAGGAAGTGCACACTGCACTAGATGAGCAACCCAGGCACAAGGAGGCACAAGGAGCCTTTCAGGGCCTGCTTTTCTGCAGGTTGGATAGATGGAGAAACTTCCACAGAAAAGGCAATGACCATCACACAGACTGAAGAACGGAGGCGCTTCTCTGCAGTGCCAGCTGCTGCCACCCTCACTGCCCTGACGGTCCCCGAGCGAGCACCCCTGAGCAGAGCACCTGGTGAGAACGCCAGGTCTGCCTGTCGAGTCAGATGCATTTGGTTCCTGGGCTGTGTCGGCACAGGCAGGTGGCCATGGCCTGTGGAAAGGCCGCTCGGCCGCGCTCTTTGCCGCGGGAGCAGCCGGCACAGGCCGGTGGCCGTGCCCTGTGGAAAGGCCGCCCGGCCGCGCTCGGTGGCCATGCCCTGAGGAAAGGCCGCTCGGCTGCACTCGGTGGCCGTGCCCTGTGGAAAGGCCGCTCGGCCGCGCTCGGTGGCCGTGCCCTGAGGAAAGGCCGCTCGGCTGCGCTCGGTGGCCGTGCCCTGAGGAAAGGCCGCTCGGCCGCGCTCGGTGGCCGTGCCCTGTGGAAAGGCCGCCCGGCCGTGCGCGCTGTCGGGGCCGCGCCGGGCCCGAGCGGCGCCGTACGGCGGCGGTGCCGCCAGGGGGCGCTGCGGGAGCCCCGCTGGGCCCGGCCGCGCAGCCACCAGAGAGAGCGGGGCTCCTGCTCCGCGCCGGGGCTCCCTCCCTGCTTCCCTCCCTGCTTCCCTCCTTCCCTCCTTCCTTCCTGCTTCCCTCCTTCCCTCTCTCCTGCCTTCCCTCCCTCCTGCCTTTCCTCCTTCCTTCCTTCCCTCCCTGCTTCCGTCCTTCCTTCCCTCCCTCCCTGCTTCCGTCCTTCCTTCCCTCCCTCCCTCCTTTCTCATTCCCTCCTTCCTTCCCTCCCTGCTTCCCTCCCTTCTTCCCTCCTTCCTTCCCTCCCTCCTTCCCTCCCTGCTTCCCTCCTTCCCTCCCTCCCTCCTTCCCTCTCTCCCTCCCTCCTTCTCTCCCTCTCTCCCTCTCTCCTTCCCTCCCTCCCTCCTTCCTCCCTGCCTGCCTCCACCCCCGTGCTGCTCTCGGCCCGGGCAGCGGCAGCCTCCACTCCGGCCAGAAGAGCCAGCATTAGGGCTTAGCTGTTATTTATAGCAAATCCCTCCCTTTTCTCCCTCCTTTCGCACGGCGATGCGGGTGCGGTCCGGAGGAGCTCTCCTCTCCCCTCACGGTGCTGCTGCTAAAATGCACCAGGAGAGAAGGAGAAGCCACCGCGGGCGAACAAACGAGCTTCTGTGTCCGAGCTTTTTGAGTCCCTTGTCGGGCAAAGGGTTCAAAGACCTCTGAGCAAAATCGTGGGCGGCCTCAGAGCTCCCTCACTTCAGTGGTGCCTGAGCACTTTCCAGGTGCTTGAGTCCAGTTCTTCGGGACCGATCCTGCATAAAGCATCGGGAAGGTTGCCAGAGGAAAATGGGGTCTGCAGAACGTATTACACTGAAGAAACTGAGCAAACCACAAAGCCAATATGGATCAAAGTATTGGTGATCAGGATCAGTCTCTGCTGGAGCTCAGTATTTGCTCCAGGTGTTCTGGGCTCATTATTACCACTGAAGGCAAATTTTAAATGAGCATGGATTTTTTACATTTACCAAATCAGGTTCCATCATGAGTTTTCCATTAAAAATACAAGAGGTGGGTGCTTGGAGCAGATTAGCACTCTGCTTTGCTGAGATATAACAGTGTTTACATCCACTGGGATCCTATAGTGGGTGTTGATGAGAGGCAGCAGGGTTTGGTATGTCCTTCTGCAGAATGTAAAGGACTTAGAATATCAATATAGTGAAGTAAAAAACTAAAACCACCAAAACAAAAAAATAATTATGTTTACTGGCCTTAACACAATCTTTTCAACCATCTTTTGCAAAGAGAATGCTAATAAAGAAAAATAGTATTTAATTTTTATGACAAATAGCAAGAATACATTGTCTAAAACCTAATTTTTTCAAGTCTGATATTAAGTCTGTTGTTTTTCTTCTTCTGCCCTCAATGAACATGGTACATAGGGAAGTCTGTCACTGTTGCACAAGCTAGATCTGTGCATGCAACTGCCAGGCATGAGCAGAGCTTCACAAGAGACACTGGTATTGGGGGTCCTGGTCTGATCCGTCATGGGAACCAGGATAATTAGTGCAGGTGGATGGTGCTTTTAAGCAGTGCTTCATTCACAACATTCTATAATCAGTAGTTCATGGTGAATGAGAAGATTTGTAGCTATTTCTGAGAGTAGCTTAAATGTCTATTACTTGCAGTGTGATTTGCACCTTGGCAATTTAATGTAATAGACTTCTATATCTGATGAGACTTTTATATCTGAGGAGGCTTTTATACTTAAAATACTTATCAGAATTTGTATTGTTTTCTTCACGAAAGCATATTGTGGAGCTGCACTCAAGGACAACCGAGAGTGATATAAGCAAGAGCTTTGGCAATCCTCAGCTTAGTGACTGCTGTTTGTTCTAGCACAGAGGGATGACACAAAGTAAACCAGAAGAGACTCACCAGTTTGCCAGCCTGGCTGAAGCCAAGCTCTGCACCTCATTGTCAGAGAAAGACCTGTAGAATATAGAGCTGCCTGCGCTGATAATAAACGGGGAAAGGAAGGGTGAAAATGCAACTTATTCTCCTGATAGAAGCCTCCTTCTCACTTACAAGAAGAGGTATAAGCATATTATGTGTGTTGCTCCAGATCCCAGTTCAGGGGGACACACGAGCACAGATTTTGTGCACTGTACAGATGTCAACACAGACTTACTCACATGGAGTCAAATAAATGGACCTTTGATTAGCAGCAGTCAGTTCTTCCTAACCCACTTCTTTGGTACAATACAAAAGACTACTCCACTGCACTCCCATGCTCAACAGAATGCTAATTCTTGGATACTGAAGGAGTTCCCAGGCCTGAGCTGGTAGAGAAATCACCCTCAGTCTAAAAGCTTAATCTAGATATACAGGACCCTTCTTTTAAGGATTAGTTTTGCTGGAAGATGCAAGAGGTTTACATTTCTGATAAACAAGTAATTGTACCTGCATTGTTCCCAGAGCTGAAGCTTTGATGGTGAGGTGGAACAACTGTGGACACAGAGAATCACAGAGAGTGTCTGTAAAGCAAACCCTCTTGGATAAATCAACCAGAGCCAAACAGTGAGGACAAAATGCCATTCAGCTAAGCTTGTTGAAAGAGCTCAAATATGAAACTGCTGAGCTACCAAAGCAGAGCTTAAAACAACCACCATCTCAAGGAACAAAAGTGAGTAATGTGATAGGTAGTTGTATGAGTGACAGAATAAATAAAGCAACATTTTCTCTGGACTGGTGGTAAATTTACAAAAGGAGATGCAAGGGCTTGTGTTGGGATCAGTGCTGTTCACCGCCTCCATATGTGGCATGTCAAAGCATGTGAATACTGGCAAAGTTTGCAGATGATACAAAATTATTCACAATAATCAAAGGTAAAGCTGACTCTTGCAGAAGGAGCTTATAATACCAACTGACAGTGAAGTGCCAGATGAAATTCAATATTGACAAGTACAAAGTAAGGCACTTAGGGAAAAAATAACTCTACTTATACATGTGCAGTGACAGTCTCTAGATAGCAACACTTAAGAAAGATCTTGGGTAACTGAAATTAAGGTATGAGGTTTTTGAAAACATCACTTATTGCCCTGCAACAGTCAAAAGGCAAATTGGATAGTAGGAGTTGCTGAATGAGGGAGTACAATAAAGTAGAACAGAAAGTAGTATTACAGCACTGATCTAATAACTTTCAAAAAGATACAGAACAGGTAGCAAGGATGGTCAGAGTTTTGTAACAGTGTGTTTTTCATGAAAAACTAAATTAGAGCTTTTCAGCTTGGAAAGAATACTTGGGGGGACTTGATGTAAGTGTATAAAATCACCAATGGCACAGAGAAGGTAAACAGGACAAGGTTTATTTGTGTTTCTCCAATGCAAGGATTAGGGGTAACAAATTGAATTATCCTACTGTAGATCTAAACCATGAGGAAGGAATTTTCCACATGATGCATTAAACCATGGGACTTGTTGCCAAAACAGCAACTTGTTCTTGCACAAATATGTTTTAAGAAGACTTAGACAAAATCATGTTATATAGGACCATTATTAAGATGAAATATCCACTTTCAACCTGTAGCTCAGAGACTCCTGAAACTATCAATCATCAAAAGCCAGAACAGTACAGACTGCTGTGTACTGCCCATATCCTTGTGCACTTTTTAAAATATCCTCATGGGCTGACATCTGAGGTCAGGTTCTGGCCTACAGAGACCTTTAATCACAATCACGAGAGCATTTTGATTTGAAGGAATGGGAAAATACATCCTGGATATATTATGCAGTGAGAGGCAAGGAAAGGGTGTACTGGAACCATATGAAAAACAAGGTCCCATTTCTCTCCACCTACTATTTAAAAGTTTGTTTGAGACAATTCTGCATTGATAACAATTTTTTTTCATCCTCATAAAAGGACATCTGCAACTCAGATTTAGTTATGATTTCTTTAGAAGATTAGGTTGTTCTAAGGGGAGCTAACATAATTCAGAGTGTCATCCATTATGAAAAAAATTTTTTTTGGAGAAGATTTTGTTTCGGTTGCTGTTGTATTATTGTCTCAGTCACAGCATCTTTCCTTACACCAGAATATACAGTATTAAGCCCATCAAAACAAAAGCCCCAGTCCAGTTCTGAAAGCAGCAACATCCTGCTTACCTCTGAAGCCTCTCCAGCATGGCTGGAAGTCAGGGTGGCCCTTAATTTCCATACACTTGAGTGTGTGTGCTTGCAGACTTGTGGCACAGGAGAAAATCCAAGCCAGAAAGAGAGAGAGAGAGAGAAATTTACATTCTTATTTGCTTGTTTAAGGCCCCATCAGGAGTTTGGATGCACTAGTTCAGTGGCACAGTATCTGCATCCTGACTGGATATGGGGTCTAAGACATAAAGTAGGCAGTTGCTGAGGACACCACACAGTTGCCAGCAGCCCAATGCAGGCCTGACAGCAGGAGCAGACAAGCTCCTGGGGCAGCACAAATTCAATTTTATTCAACTTGCTGCTGGGTCTCACGTTGCACCGCCTGGTCTGCAAACATGGGAGGCATGTTCCCAAAGGAGCTAAAACCACTGAGATGGAGCTGTTTCTGCTGCCCCACTTTATCACACAGATTTCATGACCACATGTGAAGACATATTTGACATCTAGGCAAAAGCCAAAGACTTTAAGATTTCCCAGGAGTCCGACAAATACCCATCCTCAGCCCCACGACCCTTCAGATACTGCAATGAAGTGTTTGGTAGAAAAACTTTGGTTGCTGTCTGTTCCAAACAGCTCAGCTTTGATAAATGCAGCAGGATTGATCTATGCTATGCATCCCTTAACTGAGTTACATGTATAATCCTCCCTGGAACGGAACATTTACATTCCACTGACCTAGTTGAAAAAATGCATTAATTTTAATTTATGCAAAATTCTCCCAATAGAAGAGTGAGAGGAGAGAGGCGATGTCTTACTTGCAGTCCTTGCCTGCTTGGAGCTAGAAGTGAAGCCAAATTTTTAATCAGGATTTTCTGAAAATGCTAAAGCATTTCAATGGGTGTCTTGTTCATATAAATCCAGACAGAGCTTTTTTACCTCCCATATATCTCACACAGTCACGAATACAAAATGTGCCATTAGCCTGCCTCCTCTCCACTGAATGGTGCCTCTCTGCCTCTGAGACCCTGGGGCATTGGGGCACCAGGGACAGTTTAACAGAGACTTCAGCCAGAGACCTCATTTCAACTCCCCCTGTTGCACACCTCTCTGGAGGCTGATCCCATATGGAGACAACAGGGAACTTTATTGTTGAAGAAAGAAGTTAATGGTGCATATTTCTATATCATCTGACCTGAAAAGGCCCAAGAGCACAGTTAGCCCACAGTCCAGCCCCAGTGCTGCAGCTCTCTCAAAGGAAAAATGGCCAGTAATTGTCAGAACTGGTTTTGTAGCCCAAAATATGACTGCAGGGTCACCTCATCTGTCTCAGTAAGTCAAACACAACAGGTACATGTAAAAGGGACTGAATGGAGGGTGGTTTTATATTGCTTCAGCATGGAAAATCAGAGGGATAGATGTCCTCATGTTAGAATTCCCTTTAGTAAGGATTACTTTGGGGTCTTGACTCAGCAATGTTGCTGCTACTGCAGCCAGCCAGCCCTGTTTCCACAGGGGAGGTTGTCAGAGCAAGGAACAGCTCAGAGCCATCATTTTTTTGCTCAGCAGGCTTTTTGGCAGCTGCTACTTTGCTGTAGCCTGGGTGAAGCAAACCAATTAAGTAGCTTTTCATGCCAAAATGGCCCAGGAAAAGAAGAGCACCACAACAGCTAAGACATCTTTTTCTTTACTCCTGCTTAAGGGGTAGAGTTGGGGCAGGTGAGCATGAGCTCCTTTCTCTATCCCTGGAGGCTCAAACCCAGTCTGCCCCACTCATGCTGACAGCCAGCTGTGGCTGAGGGCGCTCTTTGTGCCCGAAGCAGGAGCTCTGCGAGCCTGAGGAGAGGAACTAGAGGACACAGTCTCAGGCTGCATCAAGGAAAATATAAGTTGGATGTTAGGAAGAAGTTTTTCACAGAGAGAGTAATAAAGTACTGGAATCGCCTGCCTGGGGAGGTGGTGGAGTCGCCATCACAGGATGTGTTTAAAAAAAGACTGGACATGGCACTCAGTGCCATGGTTTAGTTGAGGTGTTAGGGCGTGGGTTGGACTTGATGATCTTGAAGCTCTCTTCCAACCTACTAATTCTGTGATTCTGTGATTCTGAGCAATGCTACAGCTGTCCACAGGAGCCTGTGTGACCTGAGGGAGCAGCTCAGAAAGCTGCTGATCTGGGGAGATGTTCAGATCCAGGCTCTGCCACGAGCCCTCCCAGGAATATCAAAGGCAGCCCGTGCTCATGCAGTGTTGCTGCACAGCATGTTGTCTCATGTAGTCCTTGACAGCTACCATGTAAACACAGGAACCACAACCTGAGCATGGGAGAGTAAAAAAAATAAACATAGAGGTATATGCAACTGTGTAATTCTCACATCTCCTTATCACTTAGTACCCCTAATCTTTATAGTCTTGCACCTTTCTTTGTTTCAAAATCAACTCTGTTGTAACTCTGAGAATGAGAAAAATGTCCCTTGTAGGTGCAACTCTTGTTGGAGTATCTCAGGGATGAATTTTATTACCAATGTGTAAGGGCAAGAGCCACCATGCTTTCAGGAGGTTGCTGCCCATTTGACATGGTGTATTTTCTTGGTTGCTGGTATCTTTAGCTTACAGTAAAACTCATTTCAGATGGAAAATACTGTAGATGTTTCTCTCATTACCAATGGAAATGCGATGGTGTGTTCTCAATGAGGCTCTGAATGTGCTCATCTCCAGCTGTTTAAGGACACGTGCTGCTGAAGAAGGGCAATCCCTACACTAGACTGCAGCTGCTCAGAGAGATACAGTATTGTAAAATGCAGACAGTGATTTGTGACAATACAGTTTTATTTTCCTCCTTTCCCCAGTCAAAAACAAGTCATTTTGCACTCCACCTTATGCAGAATGAAAAAGCTTTTATGAAAAGTAACTTTTCCTGTTTTCTAATAACAATAAGATCACGGATGCAGTATCAGGCAGGTATAAAGAAAGAAAGGCAAGGAAAGCAGGAGGAATAGTCTCCAAACAAAGTACCCCATCAGCTCCCAGAACACTTCCAAAGGTCTATTTGTTAATAAAACCAGCAGTATTAATTTCAGATATTAGAACCCAATTGTCAACTTCTTAAGCCTAGCTAACTCACAAGCTGTCAGATGTCCTTCCAAATACACATCCTCTCTCACAAACTTATTTTTTTCTGCAGCTGGACTTTGGAACAGTCTTAGAACAATTGTTTCAAGACAGATAAATGGCTATGCAATGTCACCCTGGTTTTGAAGACTTTTTTAAGCCTTCTGTTATATTCTTCATATTGGAGTCAGAAATTTGAGCTTATCACATTTTCTACTATAAACACTGGCCATATTTTGCTAACTGTCTTTTATTGTTTACATATTTCTAGGTAGGAGGAGAAATGTGATTGACAGTTAGCTCGACCAACGTGAATTGAGAGGTGGAATTCCATCCTCCAATCCACGGGCACCATGGGAAATGTATAAAACTGGGTTTTGTAAATAAACTCACCCTTTTTTCCTGCTTCACTCACCAGCGTGTCCTCGTGTAGTTCTTCCCGTGTCCACTGTGACAATGCAATGATACCACTTTTGCTAAATAGAAAGTAAATAGAAATAAGTAATATCAATGAAACTGTGTGCATCTCTCTGTATAATTTAAAATTTGGAGAACTCTGTCAAGACAAAGGGAATTTTATTAACCATTCTTCCAGGCATGGAAGTGTTGAGAAGAGACCAGAGTATGAGTAGCCATGAGTAGCCATGACTTGGTGAAAGCAGTCTGCAAGTAGAAATATTCTTTCAGAAGAATCTTTATTTTCCATGGAATTGCTCATAATCTTCAGGAATTTGATTAACTGCTAGTTTATATGGATTTGCTGTTATTAATCTGGTTTGTTTCAAGAATCAACAAGTCATTCTGTAATATCACTTTGGGGGCAAAGCTGACCAAAGTCTTTCTTGAGAGAGAAGCTTGTTATAAGGTTTTGAACACACCTGGTGTTTTGTGCCATTGCATCCAGACACTGGCTAAGAAAAGCAGCACAGAATCATGAGTGTTCTCTGTAAGCAGGTAGGATTGGTCAAATAGTTAATGGTTAACTTTTGTTTGCCAACTTTAGGACAGGTTTGGTTGAATACCACAAGGGCTTCTGGCATGGAGCCTCATTGGCTTGACGCGGATGCATTTGTCCCTTTCTTTTCTTCTTGCTATTATTTTAGTTCATATTTATGCAAACACACTGGTCAGAAACTCCTTGGGACTAAAATAAAGCCTTTTGTCCTCTCTCTCTCTTTTTTTTTTTTTTTTTTTATAAGAATTAATCATTAATTATCCATTCATTATTTCCTGGACCATTTGGGTTACCTGTGTTTCATTTAATGGATTAATTCATTTTATGTCAGTTCAACTGTGTCACATCATGTCATGTTTCTTGGTTGGGTGAATGAAACCTTTGAAATGGGATGTAACAAGTAAGGAATACCTCGTTCATGCAGTAGAGTCACTCTTGGGGCTGTGTTTGACTGACCAAATGATTACATCCAGGCCAGTGCAGCCAGCCACCACAGCAACTGTGGTACACAGAAATGCCAGGACTTCATTGCCCTTCGCTTTAGTCTTCTGTCCAGACTGAGCTTCAGTTTCTCCTCTTTGTATTTTCCTCCATCATAGTTTTGCATTATTTCTATCATCATCTTGCTAAGAGCTCTTACTTAGATGTAGAGAAAAGTAGGATTTCACCCATATGTTTATCTTGCTACTGGGAATTATCTGAGAAGAAAATGAGCACAAGCAACACTCATTTACCATGAAAAAGCAAGCTGGAAAGTGTCAGAGAGCTGCAATGAATGAACTCCTCTTGCTAATGGCTAGCTGGCCTTGTTATTAAAATGGTTATAATAATGTTAAGCTTCTCTATTAAAGTCAGCAGACAGGGGCTATTGGTTACACTTCATTTCTAAGAGACAGGCCCATTTTTCAATTATATTGTAATTCATGGTGCCTTTAAATGCCTGGAAAATGCAAGTTCAAGAACATCTCGTTGAAGATACTGCAAAGTTTAACTAGAACAAAAATCTCGTTTTAGAAAGACCACATTTGCTGGTTTGTGATTCACTTCTTCCCTGTTCCCAGACGAAGGGAAGAAATTGATTACCCCTGTGCAGATTTGGAACCAAAATTCAAAACAAATAAAACTGAAGGTAAGTGAAGATCATCTTGAGGACATGACTGAAGTTGTGTTTTTAAAACCTTCTGCCAGAGCCCTCCAAATGCTGAGTTACCTGGTTGTGCTCAGCAGCCACATACTGGTATGAAGCTGCGATTTTGGAGTGCCTGTCAGCACCAGAGGACAGCTGTTAGAGCACCTTTATCTCTTCCTCATGCCTCTGTGCCCCTGGTCCAAGGGTCCATTTCCAATCCCTACCTATTCCTGGGGCATAGATATGGTGCAGTCCATACTGGGGCTGTGGGCCACCCAGGGGAGCAGGGCAGCAGGATCTTCACATCTCTCAAGTTTCTGGGTGTGCAGGGAAACAGTGTTACCTCAGGGATGCTCCTGGACAGTGATGAAAGCAAAACACAGCCCATGCTGTTTGCATCTGCATCACTGTACGTACACGCTGCACGTATCTGGGCTCCCAGCCTTGCCCAGGTGCCAGCAGCACCACTGTCCCTTCCTGCTGCTCACACACTGTGGGGACTGGCTCCAGGTACAGCCTGCATCCCCATGCCTGTTTGGGAAGGAAGCAGAGCCTTCTTCCCTTTTGGTGTCCTGTCAGTTGCTCTCTGTCTCTCTCACTCTCTTTGTGTTGCTCCAATGAGACAGCTCAGCTCCTGCCAGCACGGCAGCAGTGATTTCCTGTTCACTGTGGGTAGGGACAGGCCCTGAGGTGTGTCCCTTATTCCCCCATCTCTTGATCTCTCAACTCCAGTGACTTTGGGTAGGGACAGGGCCTGAGGTGTGTCCCTGATTCCCCCATCTCTTGATCTCTCAACTCCAGTGACTTTGGGTAGGGAGAGGGCCTGAGGTGTGTCCCTTATTCCCTCATCTCTTGATCTCTCAACTCCAGTGACTTGCACTACACTGTGGACACGAGCACACCTTTGTTTAAGGTCCAGCCCTGCAGGATTTAGGGGAAGAGCCCTGGTTCCAGGCAGTGGGGGCTGTTGTTCAGTTAGTAATTGTTGTAATTACTAACTGTGATAACAGTGAGCATTTCTGACATTCTCAGGACAAAGAACTGGCTGCAGAGAACAGCCTGAGATATTTCAGCTCCCTGTTCAGAATGCAGCAGCCTTTTGAATTTGAGAGTGACTGATATTCATGACCTTTTCATCTCAGAAGTAAAGGATTGTCTTTAAAATATGCTCTGGCTGCATCTTGGGATGTGCAGTGAACTGACCTGCCCTTGAAAACAGGACTGGAAAGGACTTCACTTCTCAGGGTCTTGGTCCTGTGAAGGGAAGTGAGCTGGGGATTTGATCATTCAGGGTAAGAACTTATACAGGGGATCAGGGGTAGGCAGTTTCACTTTCCATCCTGCTCAGCTGTGCCTAAAGCCAGGGCATCCTGCATCTCAGGCTGCTGGTGGCAGTAGGGCTGGCTGGCTGGAGGAGACATGCCAGAGCCCAAGTGCAGGTCCCACCACAGGACACAGGACAGGCCCTGCCCCATTGCCAGCCACGTTACAGTAACATGTAGCCTGTTGTCCTCCCGTGTGTCTTGTACTGTCATTTTGTGCTGGGATTGTCTCACCCTCTGACAGGGTTTGAGAGCTAGTGCTGCCAACAGCTTGTCCCACTAATGGATTTGAAACACCCTGAGTGGTCAAAAGGTTTGGAAAACTGGAACCATGTTTTTTAGATCCACCAAACTTTTGCAATTGGCACAGCAAGAGGAGGAACCCTTGTGTGAGGTGCAGTGAAAATGCTTCTTTAACAGGGATGAATAATTAATTAAGGATATAAGCTATCTCCCTGCACAGACTTATCAAGACAACATGTACAAGTGAGCAAGAGGGTTGAGGTGTTTTAATCACAGCTACAGGATTCTTTCTTAATTTCCTACATACCTGAATACAAATATCTGACAGATATAACTGTGGGTCTGATTCCAGTACCTTGCAGGAAATAGCAAGAATTGTTGCTTGGAGGCTTATCAAAATTACAGCAAGATAAAATTCTCTATTAAATGATTGGAAAAATAAAAAAAAAGAAATAGAACCAAGGAGTCAGAGAAGATGATCACAGGAATCTCGTGATCGTAGTCAACCTTTTACGCTTTAAAATTATGATACCATAGAAAGGATATTATTTTCTGTGCAATACAAAAATGTCTGCTAAGCCTTATTATTTTCATTATATCACTAGTAATGCCTAACCCAAGGCAGAGTTTGTTTCCTCTTTACATAATGGAAGGGAAGTCCCGAGAACTGCAGAAGTGTAACTGAGAAGTAAATTAGGTTGATGATATTTTTGCAGCTTTTGGCTTCACTTAGTGTACCTCCTTTTGCATGAATGCTCTTTTCAAGCTGGAGCTCTGCAGCTGTACGTAGACATGGGAAAAAACACCAAGAAAACTTCCTCACATATATGCATTATCAGCTAGTCCTGAGGCTCATCTGAAGCTGTTGTACCTACTTCAGCAGTGTTTGAAGAGCTTTCAGATCATAATGAATTCATGCACCCTACTTCATTTAAATACGTGGAGACACCATTTCTAAGTGCATAATCCTGAGCTCTCCTGTTTTGTTTTGCACAGCAAACAGAAGGTAGCTGGGATCAGTCCCTGTTCACACTGCCATTATGAGGGAACAAAAACTATTTCAGTGAACTCACTGCAGGGGTCACACCTCAGGATGCAATGTTTGGTGCAGTGAGAAATATTCAAAGGATTAATCCAGGGATCCTGATGCCCAGACAGGCTGGGGAAAAGGGGAAAAGCTTGCTTAAGACTGTGCTCGAGGTAGCTGAGCAGGTCCAGCAGGTCCACCTCACTGCAGATAAAGTAGTTGTGGGTGATGGAAAGCTGACAGTAGCACCCTCTCCTGTGCAGGGGATTGTGGATGGTGAACCCTCTGGAAGAGGTGGCTCTGGAGCAGCACTGGCAGAGCCCCTGCTCACGGCTGTCAGTGAGACCACTTCTGATCAGTGCCACCTTGGCTGGTTGTGAAAGTGAGCACAGTGCATGCAGCCCCTATGGGAATCACACAGTAAGCCTTCCAGTAGAATTTCATCAGCCATAAATGACAAGTCACAACCACGCGTGCCAAGTATTGAGTTCTGTGTGAGCCCCTAGACAGGGTCCACATTTGAAAGGCCCAGGCTTTGGAATATTTTGAACAGAGTCTTTAAGCCACGTTATCCACAGCTTGGTCTTTTGCCCTTGGCAATCTACTTGAAGAGGTTGTCTAAAGCACAGCAGATCTTCTTCCCTCATTACTCTCTTTTTGAGCTAGTGGTATCCAAGCCATCCCACTGTCTTTCAACAGCCTTTTGCCCATCACCAAAATGAAAGATGGGAAATGTTATTTTACTGTACATTAAATAAAAAAATTGAGTGAAAAACAACTAAAAGTTAAGTTAAAAGTACAAAAAGTAAAACTGCATCTCAGACTTGGAGACTTAAGTCATCGTGCTCTTCAGGGGACAGATCCAGATGAAATATCATCCATGCAGAGGAGAGGACAACTGCCCTGTGATCTGAAGGGGGAACAAGGCTAGAACATCTCCTGTGACAGTGACACTAGGAGCTGGCAAAGCAGCAGCAAGTGTGGCTTGCACAGGAGCCTGCATGGTGGCAAGCTTGCCCCAGCAGGCTACTTAAAGCCACCTCGGGTACCCCTACACAGCAGGGCTGGCATGCCAAGAAGCTTCACTCCTTTGAAACAGTGCTAACTTCAGCTTGCCCCTCAATCCATACCCTGGTTGCCCTCCTTCTAACGGAAAAAATCCTTTTCCAACCCCCCTGCTCCCCTCCCTGACACTGCCCCTTGCTGGTAATTAAATAATGGACTAATGGAACATGCCATGATGGTAAGTGCTTAAAAGATTTATCTTTCTGTCTTCATTTGAGACATTTCAATATCAGCCAGCAGTTTCCAGCCATGATGATAATTTATTTGAATGATTTATGTGGAAAAACAAGACATTCCACAATAGCTCTAAGATACATCCTGGAGCGTGGCTGCTGCTGGCTAACACTGCCTCTGGGAGCAGAGGAACTCATTTACACCTTGTACTTCTCGTCTCTGCGGGGAGGTGATTACCCCTGACAACAACACCCCTTGCCAGGGGTTTTAAGCATTTCTGCTTGAACAAATATGGAGCTACATGGAATTTAAAAAACACAGTGCACAGGAACTACATGAGAAAGGATTATTTCAATAGTGCTCAATGCTACAAAATGAAAGAAAAAAGAAACAAAAAAAAATGCAAAAAAACAAACTCAAGAATAGATTTCCCCAAAGTAAAACCAAAATGTATTTAAGGACTTTAGAAGAAAAAACTGGGGAGACAGGGATTCATTAATCTGTGGCAATAGTCAGATACTAGACTACCCTGTTAAATCTTTCAGAAGCATTGACTGAGAGCAGCTGCAGAAAGTACATTTTTGACCATAAAACAGTAGCGAGCCATTCTGCAAAAACATACGAGCAATTTACGGGCTCACCATTGCCTCTAGAACTGCCTGGTTTATCCATTTGCAAAGAAATATTGCCAGTTAAACAAGACTGCAGTGTACTAAAAGTTGACTTATCCTATCTCTGAAGCTCTTCAGTGAGCAGTGCCATCCATTCTCCTCTGGACTCAGTGATGTCCCTGCAAGTTACATTAATTTGCAGCCTGAGTCTGATCCCAGTCACCTTCAGCTTTACTGCAAATGCCTTCCCAATACCAAGGATGTGATATATGCAGACATATGACTTCCTTGTCTGCCTGCACAGAGCTAAGGGGATTTTGAGACTCACTCTCCTGTGCGAGCTGGCCAGCTGGAGTCAAAACAGTGTTCAGCAATTTCTGCCTTGCAGATGCTGGGAGCAGGAACAGAGTGCAGTGGGCTGGCTCTCCTGGACCCGGGCAGGGAGGTGGGCTGAGTGGAGCAAGGGGCAGAGCCCAGGTCAGGATGCTCAGCTCACAGCAGGGCCCGAGGGAGCGCTCCCTTGCACACACAGATACACGTGTGCACAAGCTTGCTTCGTGTGGTTGTGGTGACACTTCAAACACCACATCAGAGCGCTCTGGATGGATCTTACCCAGCTGCCCTCTAGGTATATGTGTTTTCCAAAAGTCAGTGAGTAAATGAAGACCTTTAGCAGGTGAATGTGGCTTTTCTAAGTCCTTGAGCCTGTGCCACTACTGTAGGAAAGGGACAGGCAAGAGACACTCCTGCATGAGGCAGTGTGCACTCCCTGACCTTTTCCCAGAGCACACAGCTCATGGATCCAGGAGGCAGAAGGGAGCATCCCACCTTGCTATCTGTTTGCAGTCAGAGACAGCTTAATAAGTAGGATATTCCTAAATATAAAGAGCAAGTTATTTTCTCCCAGGGACCGGGAGGCCTGTTAAGCATTACAGAGGGTACAGCCTTGTCAAGCCAATCAGCAGATGGAATGCCCTGCCACAAACTCTGCCCAAGCAAAGGGTCTCCACACCAAGGACAGAGAGCACAAGCCTGAAGGGAGCATGTCCTTGTTCTCCTGCTCTCTGCTGGTGTAATGGAACTACCAAAGCTTTACTGCTACAAGCTAAGCCAGCCCAGCTGGTGCTGCCTAGGTAGGTAGTAATACGCCCTGAAACCTGGGCAAATGTTTGCCCTGTGCCTCTCCTCATATACCCCCACCCCCAGCCTTATTTCTCCATCTCTGAGAAATTTCAACAAAACCAAGAGCAGTAACCTTGCTAGGTAATGCCTGTCCCCCAAGGCCACTGCCATGTGAGCAAAGTTAAATGGCCTTCCATCCAACTGGGGACCTTGTCTCTGAAACACTCAAGGTTCAGGCATTTGTTCTGATTACTCTCCACAAGGCACAGGCTTTCTCAAAAGCAATAAGTTTTTAATAGACTCCTTAGCTTTGATGAAGTGGTGTTGTTTGATAAATAATAAAATACCCAACTCAGAAATAGCTTTTAATTTTTCACTGAAATAGCAACTACAACCCCAGTTGTCTCATGTCCAAATCCAATGCTCCTTTGCAGCCTACAACCTCCTTGTGAGGGGAAGAGAAGGGGCAGACACAGATCTCTTCTCTGTGGTGACAGTGACAGGACCCAAGGGAATGGCCTGAAGTTGTGCCAGGGGAGGCTTATGTTTAAAAAAATGCACTTTATCCAGAGGGTGGCTGGACACTGGAACAGGCTTCCCAGGGCAGTGGTCACAGCACCAAGCCTGCCAGAGTTCAAGAAGAGTTTGAAGAATGTTCTCAGGCACATGGTGTGACTCTTGGGGATTTTCCTGTGCAGGGACAGGAGCTGGACTCTATCAGCCTTGTGGGTCCCTTCCAGCTCAACATATTCCTTGATTGTGAGAAGAACTGGTCCCTCTGTAAACAGACACTCCCCAGGTGACCGGATCATGATCCTGTTGATTTAGTGGGGTTTTCCCATTTAGATCAACAAGAGCAGGAGCAGCCACTTTGTTCACTTAAGTTACACTTGCAGACAGATCTACTGACTCCAGGGAAGTTATGTCAGTCTCTGATGTCAGAACACTGGGCATTTGATTTTGTGCATGTTGGCAAAACTCAGCAGAAATCTGAATAAGTGGGTGAAGTCCATCTTATGTCCATTATTTGCAATGATAAATACCTGCATTACTTGTCATCAAAACACTGATTGCTGCTTTATAGGCTCAAATGGGCAAATCACTAACAATAAAATATCATTATGCCTCTAGCTGAAAGTTTGATAGCTGACAGGCAGTTTGGAATATTAACTGGCGCAAATAAAAAGTAAAGAATACTCTGAGGACATATCCTAAGGACAAGTCTGGACAGACACCAAAATGAAGTCAAGAAAGAGGTGCCAAACAGGTACTAAGCAGGAAAAGCAGTAGGCCTTTGCTTTTGCTATTAGCAGAGTGTTTAGATTCATATGCTGTAATAAAATGATATTAAGAGGATGGATAAAAACCTGGAGTTCTGGAAAAGGGTATCTTAGGTAACAGAAAGACTTATTGATTCCCATAAGAGTCACATTCACCTGTAAAATCTACCATCTTAACATTACTGAGGTTTTTTAAAGAAACACAAATGCTTTGAAATTTTTAAACAGAATTAATCTTTTATCTGTAAAGACTAATAGCTGGTGGAAAACTGAGTGATCTCTAGGAATATGGGCTATAGGGAAGGTCCAGAAGGTAAACCAAACCCACCATTTACAGACCTCAAAGAGCTAAGTGTCATTCTCCTGTTAGCATACATGGCCGTATGTGGATTTATGTTCCCTTAACACACTGCAGCCCACAAGATACAGCACTTTCCTCCTACCATGCTATCTCCTGAACATAAACACTGGAAATGATGACTCCTAAAAACTACTGGTGTGGCCTAAATACTGTGGAATATTGTATTTTCTTTGTCCAAACCAGGCAGAGAGTCAGGATTGAAGCAAGCTGACATGTCTGGCTCAGATGGGATGGTCCTGCCCTTGGAGTCTGGACTGACACAACCACTGAAGGGAAGCCCAAGTAGAAAGCATGTGATAAATTCATACCCACAAAATCATTATCAAATAACAGCAGCACTGCTGTGTTCTCCAGTTTGGAAGGAAACCATATAACCACAGATTTGATTGAGCTTCTGCTGGGAAGTCAGTGTAATCATCACCTTCAAAAACAGGTCTGTTGTCTGTCACAGAGAGACAAATCGCTTATGACACTTGGCACTGTTCAGTTATTGTTACTTATAACAAGACTGAAAAGAAGTTTCACAGGGTGCTTTTTATCCCTTTCCTTCCCTTTGCAGCACTAGTGGGGGTGCTTGGCTTTAGCATGTCTTTTTGTCTCCCCAAGCTGAGGAAGTTATTCTTTCCAAGCAGCTGGCCCTGAGGCTTTTTGCATCACATGTTGCTGCACAGGGACCTTTGGGAGCTGGCCACAGGCAGGTCAACATGAAAAAAGGTGGCAGAAATCTGCAAGATGTCATTACCTTCAGCCCTTCTATCAGCACATATTACACAAAGCAGAATTTGCCCTTAATATTCTTTTGTTGTTCTTACATCAAAGGGCTAAATTATGCCCACTAATATGAGTAAGAAGCTTTTCAGTTATCTTTCTGATGCAAATTATATCATTTTGCATTATCCACTGATTATCTGCAGTTTGAAAAGTACTGCAGATGTTGAGCAAAGCCTATATGTCTGTTCTCTCCTCTTCTGAGAACAGCATTCAAGTAAGCAAAATTGAAATAGTCCTGTGGGAATTCTAGTTTAGCTGTAGCTCAAGAGGGAAACCAGTCTGGCTTCAGAAAGTTTGTCAGGTATTTGATGAAACTGTGATTAAAGGACTGGGTGTGGCAGTCCTGGATGTATACCAGGTCATCCCCAGCACATACATCCTCTCCCCTTTCTAGATGCCTATACTGAGCACAGTGCACTGTTACATTTAGAAGGTCCTTTAGGTCCATTAGACAACAGCCCAGTGTGAGATCTGCCCTCAGCTCTCATTGCACAACATGGAATAAATTGTATTTGATTGTGGCAACATGCTGACAATGCCACGGTTAATGCACTAACAAAGAATACTTAATGAAGTCAAGTTATGGGTGATTGTTTTACTAGGTGGCATTTAGGATTCAGAATAATCATTACAAAGTAAAACCTCTATCCACCTCTGACTGGGCTCTTGCAGAGGTGCACAACATTTCAAAAAACAGTTGAGTCGAGAAAAAGCAAGTACCCAAAAGGTTTGCAAAGCGAAATCAGCCAAATGTAATATTGCTTACTGTTTTTAAGGAGCAGTGGCAGGAGAGCATGAGGGCAAAGAAGGAACTATACCATGATTCTGCCTGGTGTTATCATATTTTAAGCAGACCACCTCTCTGGTTGTGCCTGTATTAAATCTCAGTAAGCTGGCTTATTTGCAAGTTCAAACTTTTGTTAGTCTGTAACATAGCCTGGGACTGTAGTCTACAGTTATTAATTTAATGGTGGTTTCTGGACCATATCTTATTATCTAGTCAGATATATTAAATTATGTCAGAAGACTTCTCCAGAAGTGAGGGCACTCACAGAGCACTGCCAGATGGTCAGACATCCAAGACAGAAAGGAGTAAGAGGAGCCTTTTCACCCAACCCCTTTGAAGGTCTGAAGTTCTGTCAAACCTACCCATTCCTTATCTTGTGGAAGTTAGGGAAGATGTGGCTTTGTAGGAGTCTCCTTCCTTCTGTGTTGAACACCCTACAAGGTTGCAATGGGGCCATATCCAGGCCTTGATCACACATGGAAGGGCACAGTATGAAAGGCACCTGCCAGAGTTGGAAGAATCAATGTCAGCTCTTTTTCCCTGCCAAAAAGACTATTGATTCTCTATACTTACTCCTGTAACTTGGCTGACATAGGTTCATAGGACAGCAAGAATCTCAGCTAACAACAGTGCTGCTTCAGCCAGTTGTTCTTAATAACCCTGCCAAGGAAAGAAGATTTATAGACAGGAGCTGAACAAGGCAAGAGAACACTTTTTTTTTAATGTAAGAACATATTTCAGGACAGTTTGCTCGGGTACCAGTTGTCTCATTCTTTTCCACAAAGTTGCAAGAGCACAGTCTCTCTGGAGTGTTTGATGGGTAAGAGATGATATATGAAGTAGGGTAAGAGGATATACATAAAGCTCGTTGGTCTGTGTGTTTCCTCATATAGCAGCAGCTGTACAATAGCAAAGGTTCTTAAATCATCACCTTCTAGACTCATAACTAACCCATATCCCCTTGAAGTTAATTAGAAAACTCTTGCTGATCTGCATGCAGGTTATATGGTTAATACAGCCAAGGTTCATCCCTCCATACATCCTCTTTACCTATGGCCATCCTCTTGTTTGGCTATTATTGCCATGAGCACACATCCTTCAAAATTAATAACCAGCTCTTTCCACAGATGTCTGCTTTGTCAGACATCTATATCCTGACCTGCTGCTTCAGAGACACTACCAAATCTGGCACAATGCACTGGCAAATAAAGGCAATACAATAAAAATAGGAATGAAGGTGATTGGTTGGATGTTACTGCTGTGGTAGAATGTATGTCAAAAGAAGGAATGTGCCATGCTGACTGTGGGATAGCTCTGATTTACTATACTTTCAAACCATACCTTAAATGTCATGTGGTTTTCAGGATCTCTGTAATTTCTTTCCTCTCACCTAAAGCAGTCCCTTCTATCCATTATCTTTATGTACCCTCTGCCCTCCAGAGAATATCTGGTGGAAATACCAACCAGCCCAAAGCACCTCTCAGGCTGGCACCTTGGGCTTTACAATGCTTCTATGCAAAAATAGACTGATAAATGAGACAGTCTGCACATGTTTGTTATGTGACTGTGACAATGCCAGATGATGGAAATAGGTATTTCTCAAGCTTTACGCATCAAAAAGCAGCAGAGAGAAGGCCAAGCTTATTTTATTGTTTTCTTTTACTTTTTGTAAATCATGCTTTAGTAAACCACATGAGTAAAAGTCCTGTTTATATTGAACTTTCAGTCTTATCTATTTGTTGAACCGCATCAAGCAGGTAATGTTTGGAGGACTTTGAACCTCCCAATTTGGTCTTCCAGCATATATTCCATACTGGAACAAAAAGCCAGCACCTTTGGCAAGAAAAAAATCAGAGTCTTGTAAAAACATCACACTTCTTGGATTCTGGAAATGCACTGAACGGGAGTGAGCTTTGAACTCTGAGATGACAAGGTGTGCCTGGTTAGCTTTAGTGCCAGAGGGAGGGAGTCCCCTGGGGACATGTACTGCAGAGAGAGAATTTAATCACTAAGGTGTTTTTAGGCTGAAGCACCTGAATGGTGGATTAGACTGAAATAGAGTCATAGAATGTGCTGACAGGTGTTCTCCAAGTAGGAACCAATTAAAGAAGAAAGGACATTTCTTTATGTAAGTACAAATCTAATTTTTCATTATTCTCCTGAATATACAATATAGAAATTGTTCCACTTTAATAGATAGGGATAAATTCTAAATTGTGCCTGAGTCTCTCCAAGCACTAAGCAATTATTTCTCCCTTTTTCTCACCCAAAAGCCTTAGGCTAGTTTACAAAAAATAACGATATTCTAAAAGATTTAGCTGTCACTTTGCTGAACAGTGGTTTCTGGCTAATAAGACTGAGCTCACAATCAACCTTAAAAGGCCTGTGGTAGAAACTATTAAATACCCCAGTTAGGACTGAGATGGAGCAGTCCCCAAGGGACCTTTGTTCTCTGATCTCACTGCCACTGGAAGAATAAATAAGTGCATAGCCTGTCACCCTGGCTAATAACTCCCAGAGACAGAGGTTACCATTACGCAATGGGAGTTAGCCTCTGTTTCAATGTCTTGCTACTAAATTTGCCTTCCTGAAAGGCTTTTAATGACTACAAGAAAAAAAGAGATGTCAGACTCAAAGCTTATGACCCAGCAGTCTGGGTCTTATGACAGCCAGCACTAATCAAGCACAGAAGAATACTTTTTAAAATAATGTACCAATAGCTTTTCTTCAGAGGAGAATATGAATTATAATTGCTCTGTCTACAGGGAGTACAAATATTTCTTGACCAGGCAATATCCTGGACTGTACAGGACACTCAGGGGGTCACCATGTCTCCAGTAACCATAACAAGGAGGAACTGGAGGAAGGACAAAGATTCAGCATGCAGTGCTCCATGTCATGTTGTAAGGCCCCAAAAAACTCATGCAATGAGACTTTTAGAAGAGCTTGCAGTTGTTCATGTACTCTGAGTAAGATGCACGGGAGAAATACTGACGAGATACTCTCAAAAGTTCAAAATAGAAAAAAACAAAAACCAACAACTTTATTGGCAACCTCAGACAATCAGAGAGGTTTGGCAGAAGGTTTAGAGCAGCACTCAATAAACATAAAACACTTCTCAAAGCATTAGTTTCACAAGCTCTAAGCCAGTTTGATTTTAAATTACTCAAAAATTCCAAGAAGATAGAACTAGATCAAGAAGGAAGACAGAAAACAACAAATATAGCTACCCACTCCTGGGTTCTAGGAGTGTTCAGCTAATAGAAATTCCAAGAGGAGAGAGGTCAGGATGTGCTTGTCTCGTGTTTGGCCTTAAATACCCCTTGGCCCCCCCGGGCCCTTCCCCAGGTGGCACTTGCAGCCATTTGGCCCCTCAGGAGCTGGGCTGGGCGCTGGGGCGGGGGTGGAGCTGCCTCGGGTGTGTCAGGGATTGGCGGCCACTGCAGGGCTGGGACAGAGGCCCAAGGGGGTGTGTGGGGCAGGGCACTGCCTCAGGGAAAGCCTGCCCTGCCTCTTCCACACACTCGTGAAAGGGTTTGAGCCAGCAATCCTTCCAGTGTCTCACACAGAAGCAGCAGTCTGGCTTCAGAGAGGCAGGACACTTAAGGTGGCAATTTTGCTCATGGGAGAGTAAGGAAAGGAAATTGTTGCTGGAACCTGCAAGACTGGGTCAGGTGACATATTAAAAATGTTTAGTGCTTTTATAAGTTTGCCTGCACCAATCAAAGTCAGCTAATGTTAAAGTCATTGGTGCCAATTACTAGTTTAGGGAGTTAAGAAATAGCAATGGAAACAAGTGATTTTGGGCTTTTAAATGCCACAAGAACAAATGAGCTACAGTCCTGCTTAGAACAGCCAATATGATGGATATACTGGAAGGATGGTTTAGGCAAGAATGGGGAAATGCTGGTTTTCTTACAAAGTTTTTAATTCTTTACCTGTATCATATGTCTATAGTAACTTTCAAGTGAAAAATGGAGCTGGATGTTTCTTTAGGGTTCAAACTGCAGCAGAAGTAAATAACTTTAAAGTGTGCATGAATTCTTACTAACTGACCTTCAGGGCAGATTTACAATCTCTTAAAAAGCCAAATCTGAGGTTCTCATCCTTGCCTGAAAAAAAAAATTAGAAACAATTGAAGTTACAACACTTCTCTAACACCTTTTACAAACATTAACTTACTGCAGACCCCAGGAGAACTTCATTACATTTTCCCTGCTCTCTATTTTACAGGTGAAAAAACAATGCAGAAGTGAAATGTCTTTCCCAAGATCACATACGTTCTGCCCTGCAGTCACCAATTCCGGTGCTCCTGCTCGTACCACTATATCACACTGACAAGGCAGTGACAGTCCCCAGTGTGAAATGGTCTGCTGGGAATAAAATGTGTAACCCTTGTTTACTCTTGCTTACATCTAAAATACCTCTTTAAACAATATGTTTTCAATGAGCAATTTGAGCAACTCATGATTTGTACCATTAAATCATGCTAAGGTGTTTTTTTGAAGTCAAATCTAATTAAATTACTGCTAACTTCAAACAAGAAGTTGAGCCAGTGATTCATTGAAGGATTTGTCAGATTTGCAGTTAAACATGTTAAAAATTGATCTTGGCTCTAGTTAAAACTATCAAGGTTATAAATTCTGAACAGTTACCATGTTTCTGATGAGGAATACCAGTTTTAGGAGGACTACATTCAGAATAACCTTTCTTTTACATTAAAAAGGATTTTTCTCCACAACCTGTGGGTTTAACCTCTGAGATTTCCCCTTAACAAAACACAAAGGATTCTGTTTTATTTGTGTGTTTTAGAGACCATCAAGAGGCAGTGTACTTTCCTTTTCTTCAGTGAATGACTGCCTTTGAAATCACTGTAAGCGTAGGACATGAAATATTTCTTTGTGAGATTACATATCTCTTCCAAAAGCAGTGGAAATGTCAAACTAATGCATTCAAAACAGGTTGGTTTTGAGGCTGTTTCCATATGTAGGTGTCTGGTTTGGGGTGTTTGGAAAGAACTTGGGTCAAAGGGTGGATTTTGAGCTTGATATGTCCCCCAAAAGTTTGTGTATATTTATGTATGCAGTATGTGTGTGCCTATGCACTGAGCTCTCTGAGTGGGGGACTGGTTTCTGCTGTGAATGTTCCCAGTCCCCCTGAATGGAATCAAACTTCCAGATTCCAAATCTTGTGTTTTGGTGGGAAGGGAGCTCAGGTAGCCTGGGCTGTCATGTGTTTAGCCCCACTGGGTCACCTCTTGGGCCATTCAGAATAAAGAGCATCATCCACTTGAGCATCCTGCATGGGAACTAAGATTTTTATCTTGCAACAAATTCCTCCTAGTCTTGTTTCTCCTAACAGTTCATCTCAAACCTTCAGATTTTTCTCACTCTTGGATCTATTTTTAAAACATTTTTTTCTGTAATATATAATCAGCACTCACCTGACAGGAGAGTGTACTCAAGACTTCCAAAAAGCTGCTTTAGGACCACATGATAATAAATTCTCCTTAATCCCAAATATAGACGAGATGCAGAGCAGGGCCTACAACAAGTTTTATAGAGAGCATTAGTGTCAGCAGTTTAGAGAGAATTAAAAAGAAAAATAATGTTCCATCCCTGAGGAAAAATCCAAGTAGTGCATAAGACTAAAAGGAGCATTTCTATTGGGAATTGCTTATGAAAGAGATTTTTAGTTCAAAATAAGGAAATCAGCTGGCACTGCATAAGGATTATATCGATCAAAAATAGTTTCCTGAAATATCAGGATTCAAAGAAGAAACCAAGTAAAAGACACAAATGAAAGTGAGCAACCCAAATGCAGGAGAAACTACGTCTTGCACTTGCAGCAAGGATTGTTTGTGTTCAGACTCCAAATAAGACAGATGCTTCTTGCAGTTGGGAAAATTTGAAACCTGACTTATAGCTGTGATCCATAACAGTGCTAGATTTATTGACCACCTGCTGTGTAAACAGAGCCTTTTTTTTGCAGCAAAACCTCAGCTCCCCATTTGAGCAGTGTCTCCTGTGTCATTTTCACCATTTCCTAGAAGACGTGATTAACCCAGATGCCAGTGCTGCTCCATTCCTGCACGCTCACCAATCAGTGCAGGATTAATAAGATGCCAGGTGAGACCACTGAACCTCCTGGTGAGCTATTGAGAGAAAAGTGAGTGTGCTAAAAATATTTAGAGATTTATTTGATTTCTCCACATGAAGTCCTCTATAATTTATCACTTCAGTTTACACTTGTGCTGTTTTCTGCTTTGTTTTATTTTAGAAGGGGCCTTTCTCTCCTGTTTTTCACTGTGACCACATCACAGCTTTGGATCTGGGACAGTTCTCAGTGCACTCCAGTCCCTGTGTTTAGCTGTTCTCCTATCTGCTGCACTAGCAAGCTTCTCCAGTTGTTCTGCTGAGCACAGAGGTGCTGAAGCTATACAGATCTCAAATGCTTGTGTACTGACCAGTGAGGTTAGAATATTCTCTCATTTGTGAGTTATGTTTTTCATAAATATACAGAGATATGAATGGGCACAGAACTGGAACAAGCAGGGGATTGATTCTTTCTCATCTGAGCTGCAGAAGAAGCCTGCTCTGCTTTACTAAATCACAGTAAAACAACCCCCTCATCTAATGGTTATTTAATTTTATCCAACAGGTCTCCTTAGAGCAGGCAGATTTTCTGTGAGAAGCTGAAAGCAAAATCAAACATGACATTTTGGGATGTTCACCAAGAGCAGTTGAATGCATGATTGAAAACAAACACCAGTTTTTCTCCAGGAGTTCAATACCTAGGGTTGGAGATATGACAGATTTTATAAATTAAAAAATCATTGGGCTTCCGTTGCAAACTGCTGACAAATTGAAGTGATGTGTTAAATTTATTTGAAAACTTGTGTTTACTTAGCATTTTAAGCAGAAACAGTGCCATGGAGCTGTTGGATGCCATGTAGGCAAGTAACAGCAACTATTCCAACTGTTTTCTATATGAAAGTCTTCCAAAATCAGCATGGACTGCAAAGTGCAAAAGCAAAGTAGGTGCATGAACTCACAGGCAGTGGATGTCACTGCCACTCTGGATGACCCTGAACTGGGTCTCTCACTATATTTACTAAGCAAGATAACAAGGCATATTTGTTTCTGATGCTTCTAAGTAGACAACAAAACTGAGTGCAACACAAGCATGAGGAACAGACTGGTTGATTGTACAGAATAAAATCAAGTTTTTGCTACAAATCTATCTCAAAATGGCCAGTTCTGGCCAGATTGAGAAGTCAATATACACCAAGCTACCTCACAGGTGATGTTGAGGTAGAAAAATAGATAGATTCATATATACCTGGGAGGGAAATTCTCTGCAAATGTAAGCAGTCAGACCAGTATAGGTCTGGTGTAAAACAGGAGGCATCAATGATACTCAGAAAAGTGTTTTGGTGAATGGGCATATCACCTGCTTAAGTTATATCCCAAAAGTCTCAGTGAAGCTGATATTGTTCTCTTAGGCTTAGCAACCCAACTTTTCTACTCAAAATTATTAGTTGTCTTTGGAGATCTTGATCCTTTATATGGACAGCCATTTGCAGGCAAGTAGGTCTTTTTAAAAACAGATTGCTGTATCATATTAAAAAAACATTACATTACATTACATCTAAATACATTGTTATATAGCTATGTAAATAAATATATGAATTAATTTATTCCATTCAAGAGAGAGCTGTGGGCATGTTATATTTATCTCCACTGAGCATTGAATAAAAGCTTAAGAGCCTGTGGAAAGAAGTAAGGGCTGGGTACTTCTGAAAGGTGGAAGCAGGCACTGCCTGTCCTGTGTACTGATTACTACTGTTGTACTGCTTAGTCATAGTTCCACAGGACTTAACCCCAGGCAGAGATTAAATGGCAACTTTTTATGAGTTTAGACAAACTTACTGAGCTGACTGCATGCAAGGGGACATTTTCTTTCTAAGGTGATTTATCTCCTCTATGTGGCTGGAACAATAAATACTCTGAAAATTAACACCATGCTCACATGTAAAATAAAACCCACATTAATCTCAACTGTCAGAGACAACTATAAATCAAATGAAAGTGAAACAGGGTAAAGAGGGGTTGGAAACAAAGCCCCATCCCTGGCATCACAGCCCTAGGCAGACACTATAGCAATGTTGGCTGAGACTAGCTGTCAAGAGGCCCCAGAGAACTTGAGGCACCTGTAACAACATTGAACACAAATCTTCAGGTCTCTGTGAGCCACAAGCAGGTCCTGGAGACCACCCTGAGGAATAATTACCTCTGCTCCAAGAAGGAGACCAGCAGGAAAGCTGAATCTTTTGTCAACAGGAGGAGGAATGAGTAACTGGAGAGCAGAAATACAAATGCAGAGTGTAGCAGAGTCTTCAAATTTTAACACAAGGTACCATTGGTCCTCATGGGTCAACAGAACTGAGCAACTTCACCTTGTGCAGGTGATGTGTCTGAGGTATGTGTGCCTAGTGTGTGAGTTGACCTGGCTCTGTCTTTCTGCAGCCAGTCTTCTGGAAGAATTACCAAACTCTTCTATAAAAATTGTTTCTAAATTCATCAGGGCACCTTTTCATCAAAGAGTGCTGTATGCAGGTATCTGTAGGTGCATGGATGCTACATCCTGTAGGTGAGATACAGATTCATTGTTAGATATACACTTACAAAGCCTCCTGATCTGCAGTCTAAACGAGCATCATTTGCTATCAGATTTGCAGCACTCTGATATTCTGTGCTCCAGATTAGTCCTGGGTGAATTCCATCCCTGCAGCTCACCCATTTTTCTATTACAGCTAATCCAATTACTTCAGACTCTTATCTTCCTTCCAGTGTGCACATGTGCCATCTTCCTCATGGAAGTCATCCTGTAGAAAGGTTAATAAGCATATTTATGTTAGAGAAGTTATGGACCAAAGTGTTTATGGGCACAGGAATTTATTATCTTTGTGGTAAGCAAAGGAACATATTAATGGACAGGATGGAGGAGCAATTTAAACAAATGAAAAGGAGGCATGAATGGATAACTGAAAAGGGCTATACCTCACCCCCAATTCAGACTGGAAATAGCAAAGGGAGAAATGTTCTTAAAAGCAGATGGTTAACACTGGAGAAAGCTTTTGAACACAGACTTTCTCCCTTTCCAAAATTAAAATTAAAATATGCAGTGCACCCATTGCTGATGGAGCTTCCCACCCTGTAGATGCCAGACCCCAGGGTCTGACAGTACTCACCAGAACTCTCTACTTCAAGCAAGTCAGAAGTAAAATTTTATCTTTTTCTAACTAAAACTTGTTGTAAAGAGAGGAGAGAATTGGTGTCTTCTTGCACTTGGGCTAGTTACAGAAATGAGTTTGAGCTGGGAGAGACAGAAGATTTTAGCAGAGCTGAAAATGCCTGGAGGCCTCTGCACACAGATGGTTCACTGGACACACAGGACCCCACGGAAGCCTGAGTGTGAGAATGTACCCACTGAGTTGTCAGCTTCCCTCAATTCCAGCAGAATTTTTCTGGTGCAATTATTCTCTTTCTGCATCTGTGTGGTGACTTATTTTCCAAACTGCCAGTGGCAAGCTCAGCTTCCAGATTTAAACACCAAAATGGGATCCAGTAACTCCTTATCTGCCATGCCTGGGAAGAAGCCTGATGACTGAGGCACTTTTTGAAAGATGAAAGGGCAAGACCTCCACTAGCTGAGGTCTGAGAGCTAATCCTGCTCCAGCACCACAAATTTGGAGAGAATAGGACTGACTAATGTCCACCCTGGACAGTGCTGCCATCCCCACCCAGGGGGCTAGGAGTAAATGTGCTGGGACTCTGGGGTTGCACCTCAGAGAGTGCCTCTGTCCTGCCCACCCCACCCCAACCAACAGGGCTGGGAAGAAGGGGAGATCAGCACTAGGTTAACCTGTAGAAAGAAAAAGGAGGGAAAAAGGGGAAAGAGAACCAGCCCATTTGCTCTGGGACCCACATCAGCCCTTAGCTGTTCTAAATAGCTCTGTGTGGGACTGTCAGCTATCACCGTGGAGGCCCAACCAGGAACACAGACTGGGGACACAGATCTGGGTGCAACAGAGCAGCAGGGCAGAAGACCTGCCCTTAGTTTATTTTTCCATTATATACCTGTGGCAAGGTGACCATGGATTGGAGAAGGGTATCGCCACCTCTCCTGTCACATTGGTCCAGGAGGCTGTCATTCAACCTCCCCTTCTCTTGGAGAAAGTATTCATAACATTGCCAATATTTACAAAACATGGTCTTGTGTTTACAATTCACCAGCGTGAGAAACTGCACGTTTCTCCTTTAATATGAACGCTTAGCAAACCAGGAAAATTCATGGCAACATCTCACCCTTTTAAGTATATTAAAAAGAAAACAAAAAAAGAAAAATGAACAATTCTATGACAGGAAAAAAGAAAGAAAAAAAAACCTGTATAAAGTTCACCGACCTTCATTTAGGTGACGGTGTGAGGGCTACATGTTGGTCTGATTCTGCCTTTGCTACCCAGGGTTTCACCCTGAACCCCTTGCAATAACTTGCTCAAAATATCTCGAGCATAGTCTAACATAATTCAACCAACACCCTCATATTTTTAAATTTTTATAAGATACAAGGGAATATACGGTGCAAAAGGCAGGAGCATTCCAAGAAAAATTTTTCTACTCAATTGAAAATTCTGAACCTCAAAATTCTGTCCCAAAACCACAACCCCCAAACAACGTGCCCTTTCCCCACAGAGGTCACAATGGCTACCATACATAAAACTGAACCATAGCAAACAATTCCTCTGAGTCCATGATTAACAGTCCGCTGGCTCTCAGCATCACACTGCTTCAGTCTGTCCTTGTCCAGCAGCTCCACAGGATCCAAAGTCTCTATGGAGGCCATATAGGAAAAGAGAAGATGCCAGTCCGTGTCCATGTCAATCAGATCTCGAAGAGGCTTCTCTGATGGGTGGCACTAGGGTGGCACAGGGTGCACAAGGTTTCAGGATCAAACAGGATCAGTCCAATGCACCTGAGGCAGCTCAGCAGAGTGTTTCAGCGGCCACCTTCTTAGCATGGATCGCAGAACCTGAGGATAGAGAACTTAGAAAACACAAATTGAGCAATTGACTTTTTCTCAAAGAATGCATGCAACATAGGATGTGGACGTAGAAACCCACTGCAAGGTCCAAGGAAAACTGACCATAGCTATGTGGCAACATCAACACTTCCTACACTTGAGATGCTGGCTGTAAACCAGCCAGAGAATTTTTGCTCTTGTTCTAGAGCTTGGGAAACTGTTTCGTCCCCCTGACGTCTTCGTCTTTTTCTTCGCCTCCGAGTTTTCGGGTTTGGCGTGGGCTCAGCATGACCCACTGCCTCGCATGTTTCTGCAGTATGGTCTGGACCCACACCTTGTGCGCAGAAAAACAAGGGAGTCACTTTCTGTGCCTCCTTTTCCTGTTCTCCACTAGGCTGAATATCTGCCTCTGTCTCATGTCCATCATTCTGCCTCTGTTCTGCCGGCTGTGAAGCAGCCGTTGGGGTCATCACCATAGAATCACAGGTGTTTAGAACTGCACAGGTCTGGACCATCTCCAGGATATTAGAAGTCTCCGGAATGGTTTCCAGGAGCCTCTGGCAAGCAGAATTAGCATGGCTTCTTGCTAATTGCTCCAAAATTATCATTGTCAAAGTTACATCCTCGACTCTCGTCTTTAAAAAATGCATCAGACGCGATATAAATTCATTAAAAGCTTCCTCTGGCTTCTGTGCTATGTCTAAGAAGTCTTCCTTTGGGGAGAAGGATAACTTGGTTTTTATCAATGCAGATATCCCTATGTATCTGCACGAACCTAAAACCCTGAAAGAAAAGCCAGCTTGCACATCAGGGCAATCATATTGACTCCTCCCCATAAGTAGGTCAACTCCGACCCCAAACAAGGGATCATCTCGAGGCAGGTGGCTATTTTTGACAGCCATTTGTCCAGCTAGGAATTTCCAATTTCTTTCAAAGGTAAAAACCTGTTGAGGTTCAAGCATCATTGTTGCAAGACCTCTTATTACATAAGGAAAGATCAGATTCTCAAATTCTGCACTGATCCATTGAATTGCCTCAGTGAAGCTTGTATTATCTTCTGCCACGTCCCTTGATAAGGGAAGCGGGACTGCCCATGATGGGTCATCATGGCTATGATGCTGTGGATCCACATCCACAGCTCCCTGAACTGGCTTGGGCAAAGCTGCATCTTCAGGCAGCAGCTCTCTTAGGTCAGCAGCCTGGTTCACCTGCGGACTAAAAGCCTCATCCGATTTCATGACAGGGAAAGCGTGCACATCAGACAACGCTTTTTCCCCGTTATCATCTCCCACCGCCGACCCGGCCCCGTAGGGGGGGCGGGCGGGGGACAGTGACTCGCTCAGACTCCTCTCTGAGCGGGGGGGCGATTGTCGCGCTGGGCAGAGAGGCGTGGCCGATCGGCCACAGCTTTCAGCTCCTGTTCCATCAGCCGATGGGTCGGTGGCCGGGGCCAGAGCCGGCAGCAGCTCTGCGGCTCCAGCGCTCGGCCCCGTCCCCTCTGAACGGAGGGGGCATGCGGCGGGGCCGCGCGGCGGCGCGGGGGGGCTGTCCAGCGCGGGTGGCCCCGCAGCAGCGGGCAGCCTTGCGCCCAGCCCTCCCCCCGCGGCGCCGGACCGGCACCGGACGCGTGGGGCGGGGCGCGGCGCGGTGGGCGGCGGCGGCGGCTCCGCTGCGGGCACCGCACAGACCGCCGGCGGCGGCGACCCCGCGCACAGCATTTGGCGCGGCGGGGGGACGGGGCAAGGAGAGGCCGTCCCCGCCGCTCTCTCCTGCCGAATCCTGCGCGGAGCAGGTCGCGGCGGGGCGGGGCGGGCCGGCGAGGCGGCGCACGGCGGCCCCCCCGGCTCCCCGCAGGGGGCCCGAGGCGGCGCGGCTCCGCGCGGCAGCTGCAGGGCGGACCCCGCAGCGGTGGCGGGCAGCGGGGGGGTCGCCGCGACACGGCGGCCCGGGGCGGCGCGGGCGATCCCCCGCGCTCGGCGTGGGACCCGATGCCGAGCGCTCCGCCCCCTCGGCACCCCAGCTCCCCGCCCGGCCAACCGCGCGGGGAGCGGACCGAAAAAGCTTTCCCGCCCTTCCAAAAACCCCGCTGGGCGCGCCCAACCCCCGACATGGGGGTGGGGGTCTCCTGCATCGGCTCTAACCCTGCATCAGAGCAATCCTCGTCAGAAGCGACGGAGCTCACAGGGGAGCCAGTGCTGCTTCCTGTCGAAAGCCCAGAATCAACTTCAAAGTCCTCTCCAGCCTCTTTTAGAAGTGGGAAGACTGTTGTCCATGCCCGTAAAAGAGTGCCTGCCTTAGAGTTTCCGTCAAGGACGGCAGAGAAAAGGCTTTTTCCCAGGGTTCTCCATGGGCCAATATAAAGTGCCTTTTCAGCAGTATAAAAAATTCCAAGTTTCTTTCCCCAGCTAAATAGTTCTCTCACGTGTTTCCTGGTTAAGTCAGCGTCACAGGACAACAAAAAGGAGTGGAGCAGTTCCATCATCAATCGTTCCTCTGAGAACATCGTGGGTTTCTTCTTCTTGCAGCTGTAGAAGGCAGATTTTTTTTTTTTTTTTTTTTTTTTCTTCTTTTTTCTTTCCTCACTAGCTTGCAACTTGACCACGTATAGGCGCCAGTTATCACCGTGGAGGCCCAACCAGGAACACAGACTGGGGACACAGATCTGGGTGCAACAGAGCAGCAGGGCAGAAGACCTGCCCTTAGTTTATTTTTCTATTATATATCTGTGGCAAGGTGACCATGGATTGGAGAAGGGTATCGCCACCTCTCCTGTCACATTGGTCCAGGAGGCTGTCATTCAACCTCCCCTTGTCTTGGAGAAAGTATTCATAACATTGCCAATATTTACAAAACATGGTCTTGTGTTTACAATTCACCAGCGTGAGAAACTGCACGTTTCTCCTTTAATATGAACGCTTAGCAAACCAGGAAAATTCATGGCAACAGTCAGCATAGTGGATGTTGGATTATTACAGCAAAAATAAGCATTATGAAAATATATTCAAGTGCAGGAGAGGGATGGAGCAACCAGTATCTGGTAAAACAGCTTTATTGTGAGGCAATTCTTTATCTCAAGAGTAAACATTTAATCCCCCAGGCAAGAAAACATCACTGTTTAAATCCTCCATAATTAAAGGAGCCATAGGCTATACCATCTTCAGGACCTGATTTCTTCTCCCACTGGGAGGAGACATTGCAAAAACATTCAAAAGGACAGTGGGGGATTGTTATAAAAAGCAGCATGCCAGGCCCAGGGAGTTCCTTACCCTGGTTCTTCCTGAAGACAGCAAAGGCAATGGGCTTCTGTCTGCCATATCCAGTATACAATGGCAGAATTACATTTCTAGATGTCTAGGACAAGTGTGTAGAACTGGATTGTGGATTTCCAGTTCACTGGACAGTGCTCTACAGGCATGGGTACACACAGGCTGCTCCAAGCTTTTCAGCTCCTCTCCCACAGCTGGGACTCAGCAGGACTGAGTCCAATTTTTGTAGAGGAAAATAGAAAAGGGCAGCTAAGGAGGTGATTGGATAAATAGCAGGGTTAAATTCCCAAGAAATATTAAGCTACCCTTTGCAAACAAACTTATTTCAAAGACAGAGAATTGCTTCTCAGTTTCCTGTAATGCTTGCATTTTATAACCTCTCACGGTTCTTCTCTTTAAGACTGCAAATGCACAGGGGCATCCCTGCCTATTCCTCAGCATTTGACCAGGGTCTTATTAAGTGAAGGCCTAATATTTGCTTATCCCTTGGCACTGCAGCAATAAGCAAAAGAAAATAGTATTCACATTAGGCAGCCACTATAGCTTTGGATACCAAGAGAGTAAAATGGATGCACTTGTTCATAAATAGAAAAATGTTTCCTTTGATTAAGGGTTTCCTCCTAGCTCATTACAAAAAAATTGTCAATTATTCCTGCCTATAGGTACAGCAAGATTACTCATTGCCATTGCAAGGCACTCCACAATTGCTTCTGTAATTCAGGTTTAAAGTCACTACAGCAGCACAAATCAGAGGGATTAAATGAGAAGGAGGGTATGCTGAATACAGGAAAATACTGTATGCAAATTGTGATAATTCATGACTGAGTCACAAAAAATATGTATTCAAATCTGTCATGATTTAAACATTCAAGAATACAATGCTATGCATTTATGTAATGGCTTTCATCAGAGGATCTCAAAATGCTTGGGAGGCACTGAGGTGAATGCATGATGATGTCAGTCTTGCAGGACAGCTCTAGGTGCTTTTCTTTTCAAATCAGCAGCTGGTGGCTCCCAGGGATTTCCAACACACCAGACTAATACTTGATGGTCTGGGGAAAGAGAAAGGGCTGACAAAGATGAATCTGGTACCTTCTCTAATCTTCAAATGGGTTCAGGCTCTGTTGATCCTTACAGATGCATTTCTAATATCCTTTAAAATAGCCAGTGATAGAGCAATTAAAAATATATCTAGCCTCTTTCTTCTCTCTAGTTATACCACAGTGCCTTCATGTAAGGAGCAAGCAAATACATTGCAAATAAACAGCAGCAAAATACATTGCAAATACAATAATACCCCAAATATTTTCTCACTAGCCAAGAGTTCTTAGTACCAGCAAAACCATGATGTGGCTCACCACTCATCACAATAAAGAAAGCACTGGAATTTTTTAGCACGTTCCTTCATCTGCTTGAGCAGAACGGAAATTTAAAGCAGGAGAGAGCTCACCTCAGGCTGTGTGGAGCAGAGTGTGGGCACTGATGGTAGGAGCCATGAGAACGGAAACCTAAATCCCTGTCTTCCTGGAACCTCCTGAGAGCTCTTTCCCTGTTTGGTGAGACAAAGAAGACTGCAAGATAAAGACTATGCCAGTGTGTAAGTGCTTCAGCTGGAGGAACTATGGACTGCCAGGCCCTGCTGAGAGTTTTCTTCCTCTTCCTAGTGCATGTGTTTGTTAGGATGAAGAACAAAAAGGAGCAGATCAAGGACTTGAATGTTTCCAAAAAGACAGAACACTACAATCTTAGAAACATAAAGATAATAACCGGGATTTTATTAATAGGAGATTATTGTGTTTGCTTGTTTGTTTGTTTGTTTGTTTGTTTGTTTTTGAATGCAGTAAGATCTAAATCCACTGGCTGATTCAGAGAAAAAAATGGTGTCCTGAAACTGCTGATATATGCCTGCTGATGTTGGTGGTCTTAGTAAGAGACATCCCCACATTTTGCATAAGATTCTGCCAGGGAAGCAATTTGGCATTACAGTGACAACTTGTGACATAAAAGAATTACAAGCAGTGTAATCTCAGTTTGATTTGATCAGAACATCGATAGCATAGGCTCAAGGTAAAGTATTTCAGAGCCTATCCCTTTTTTTGTAGAATTTTTGCCTAAACATATTGTTGTCTTTCCCTTATGTCTAGCTGAGAAAACTCTTTGCACTGTGTACCTCACCAGGTCTACCCCTGCAGAGAGAGCTGCTGCCAGAAAAATGCCTTCTGACCCTGGAAAATACTTAGAGGGAACAACAGAAACCCCCAGGCACAGCCTGGAGGGACTGCGTTAGGAACATGTGGTTGCTGCCAAGAGATGTGAAATGCTTCACCGTACCTCAATGGTTGGAATATTTTATGATGTAAATTTATGAACTTTCATAGCAGCATTCATCTATATTCTTCACAGGCCGAGCCAGGATTAGTGCAGTTGCCAGTGCTGTAAGAATTGTGTGTTTGGCTGTCCTCTGTGCAGGGGAGGGAAGATGCTCTGTCAGGCAGCCTGTGTGGCCCTCTGACAGCCAGTCCAAGCCACAAGGAGCCACGCTCCCAGCTACTGCCCCAATCTAACAAAATTCTAGCAATATCTTACTGAATGTTAGCCTAGCACCTACTGCCAGCAGGCAGATCCCAGGATATCTTCTGCATACCAGAAAGCATAGGCACCACTTTAGGTATCTTTCTTCTCTTTCTTCAGACCACAAAGGATCTAAGAAATTACAGCAGTGGCCAACTGGATTGGTGTACCTCAAGGTCAGACAGAGGTAATGCAAAAGATTTAGAAAGATTTAACAAGCTATAAAAGTCTAGAAAAAACTGACAAATTACTGGATTTTCCTTTCCATCTGCAAACAGAACCACGGTTTACTGACAGGAGATTGCAAATGCATTGTACGATTCTGAATTAATATATAAAACAAAGGCCTGTATTACACACCAAAAAAACTTGCTGGAGGAACCAGGACCTGCTGCCAGTAACCCCCTGGGATGTGCCAGTGTTTGTCCCAGAGCAGTGTTTGATGCTCAGCCTGCAGGGGTCTGCAGGGAGCTCCCCCCGAGCCCTGGGCTGTAGGACCGCAGCGGAGGTCGGTGGCGAGCTGGCGCTGTCCCTGTGAGCCCCCCACTAGCTGGGACTTACAACCAATCAATAGCTCTTGTTACAAGACAAATGGATCCATTACAATCTGACCTGCTCACAGTCTGGCTCTTAACCCTTAACCTTAGCTGATGTAAAGTATTCACTAAAGTTCTGTGTTAGACATCGGCACAATCTCATATTTCTTTCCCTACCATTAACAAACATCACGTATTTGTCAGCAGCACAGATTATCTCATCCTCCTCACCACAGTGGATGCCACATTTGTTGAATGTGTTGTTCAAGAAACAATAGAATGGCTTTCCACGAAAATCCACTGCTGTGGAATTTGAGTAAGTGAAGAAAAACAAAGTTGGGGTGTGTTTCTACCAGTATTTTCTCTATAATAATTAATAACACATTTATGATTTCCTCCCAGCATCCCCACAGCTTGGAACCCAGACATGAACCCAGATGGTCTGTGTGCTTGCAGCTACAAAGACAGGCTGGACAACCCACACCTGAGATCTGCAGACTGACAGCTTTCTGAACTCTGGTTCCCAATTTTTCAGTCTAGGTATCACGTCAACTAGAAACAGAGGTAAAAAATGACAGAGAGGGGAAAGAAAGAGAAAACAATGTTCTGTGAAACTGATCGTTTTCCGTGCATTTTTAAATGAAACATCGTCAAATATACAGACCTGCACACGGTAGTTTTAGGCACATATTTTTACTAGGCATAGAAACTCTCAGACTTGCAGTTTTAGGGAGTATTCGGACACTTGGGATTGATTAAATTGACAGCCAAAATTAGATCAATCAGACCAAATCTGTGCAGGTTTCTCCTTGAAGGATGAGTTTAAAAAAAGAAGCTATACTGATAATTTTGTTTTTGTTGCAGTGATTCCCCATCCTTGTCCTTCAACTGGAACTACTCCTACCCTTACTCAGCCCTGTCCTTGCCATTCATTCTTTTCCATAGGATCTGGGCAAACAGAGTCCAAGAGCAAACATGAAGCTAATGCTTTCATATCATTTTTTACACATTCAAATAACAAGTATTTAATCTTCAAGACCTAAGCAGCAATGTATAATGAGTGAAAAAGTGATATAGCACTTAAGTGATTGCTGCAACCTGCAGTTCACTCAGCATGTAGAGATTTCTTTATAAATCACAAGGGATTGAAAATGTAATATATGTAAGAAGTAATATGTTGTGTGAACAATTGATAAAGCTGAAAAAAGGACATTATTTGGGGCATACAATCTCTTCCTTACATCTAGGATTTTTCTGGACAGTTTAATAACTAATCCCACACATTTTACCTTTATATTTATAAACAAAGAACGGGAATAGTGCTGAGCAAATCCATTTGTGAAGAGAACAAAATGTGAGAAACTACTGCAAGTGAGTAAGCAGGAGGCCTGTTTATCACTGAAAGCAGCATCTCAGAGCCAGAATCCTGAAAATACAAGAACAGGCTTGTATGATATATAGGCACAGCTTTTTTGATCATAAATAAAAATCTACCGTGTCCTGTAATTTCAGGTGAGGGAACACAAGCTAAAGATTACATACAACTTTCCCTGTTAGTCCTGTTCACTCCTCATCTAACCTGACATGGATTTGATTACAGTATTCTTGACCTATAGCAAGGAAAAGGAGACACCCTGCCATTGTTTTCCAGATGCAGGGCAATAGCCTGTATTTATCTGAGAGAAAACTTTAAGAGCACTTATTGAAATTCAGATACTTATGAAATTTAAAACCCATTTTCAAAACTTGAATATCATGAAAATCAAAGAATCATTTGTTATACAAATGTATTCAAGGTATGCTCAAAGTTGGGAATCTTTTCCCACAAGTTGGAAATACTGAACAATTGAATAATTGAATCTTCCAAAAATCATATCTCTTACTTGTATGGTCCTCAGTTTTATTAAATAATTGAGATCATCAACAAGAATTCTCTCCCATCCCTAGGAAGAGATAACTGAGATAACTAGGTATCTGAAGAAATGCAATTTCCTCCACTGTTTCTGCTGCTGTGACCTTTATCGATTTCTGATCTTCTAAAAACATCCCAATAAATTGTGGATTTGTAGGTAGAAAGTTTAAATCCAAAACCAGTAAATCTTCTTTCCACATGTTGAAAACACCGCTTTGGATATATGGAGTAATAAAAATACCTTTTAAAAATAGCAACAGACATATTTTCAGTGCAAGCAAAAGTGATGCTGTACGTTTACCTGCTTGATGATGTTTTTCTAGACTCAAACCCAAAAATTAATCTGGGACAGACCATGCAAGGCTAAAGAAGGCTTCAAAATATCCGTGCTGAAATGTTTTCTGTTTATGTTTTCTAGCATTTCACCAGGTTGGACATTCTTCTTGAGTTCATTGACCTGCATCCAGAAATGTCATTAGTAAAAAGCTTAAGTGAATTCTTTCTAGGCCAGACTGACCACAGTGTCTGAGAAGAGGTTGCCTTTGCTTCCTGTGCTACTGGCTTTAGCTAAAACCCCTCTGATGTCTCTGAAGACATAGGGACAAAACTTGCCTAAAGTCAAGGGGAATATCTATTGATTTTAATAAAGTTTTGACAAGTCAACATCAAAGAGAACGTTCTACTGTGCTCTCTGATCAATTGAATTTATGTTGTAAACTCCATCAATACTGACAAAAATAAATAGCCTCCTTAAGTCCATTATAACCATTATGGCTACTTAGATTAAAGGAATGTGATAGTATTTGTACAGCTAACCAGTGTTGCAATCCTTATGGATGTTTCTGGAGTAGTTGCTGCATTGGGGTGTTAATCATGATTTCTCTCATTATCAGCAATTGTTTAAAAAAATAAAAACATGAAGTAAACAAGATAAATATTCTTCCTTGGTAATCAGACCAAAGATGAAAGGGAAAAAAGAGTAATGGTCATCATTCCATTGAGTATTAATATTTGACTTCAATTTTTCAAGAAATTGCTTGAACAATGCTGTTTGTGCAGTCTTTTTCTGAAAACAAGCAAACAAAAAGGAGACCCTTTTAAAATAGTTTAAGTTATTATTTTGAGCTGTAACATTTATAAATCACTTTTCATCTCTAGAGCACTGAACCAGAGCATGGAGCTTTGTTGATCACACCAGCAAAGGATCTGGTACTGTTCCATGTTTCTGTGATGAGCTAAACATTTTGGAGGACAGGATCTTGTTACTGCCTTTCCTACCAGACACAGTAAGAATTTCAGCTGGATCTCGTTGTACTGTTTTGACAGGTAGGGAATCTGGTAAAAGTAATTTTAAAAACATGCCCAAGATAGCAGAGGAAGTTTGTATTAGTGGGACTACACCCCAGAAAATCCTGTTTCTGGTTCTGGGATGGTAGCCCTAGCCATTTTCCTTCTCCACACTTCAGTAGTGTGACTGCTGCAGACAAATCATCGTGTTCTTCCACATACCAGTCCTGGTGCTACAAAATACTTAATGAGTTATTAAGCAAAACATATTTCAAGCCTGTCATTGATTCAGGGCCTATAGTCTACCAAGCATTATATCATTTATCTTCCTTATAAGGGTGAAAAAATTCCTGGACTCTATTTTCTCTCCATAGAAACTACAGAGAAGCCAAAGTAATAATGAAAAGTACTGGTGTCATGTGGACAAGAACAGGACACACATTCAGCCCTATCTTTAGCCATTCACTCTAAGGGAAATATCCTTCTGTGTGGACCATATGACTGGGTCCAGAGGCTGGATTTAATATATTTGCAGCCCAATCATTTTCCCAAGGGAACTGTCAATTACCAGTGTGAGACAGAAAAGACGTTGATTACCTGGGCCAAACTCTGCTCTTATTTGTTTCAGAACAATATCCCTGACTGCTCTTGCTTCCTTGAGGCTGTGGGTTGTTTGGCTGTGTCTCCTCAGTTCCCTGGGCTGTCTTTGAACCGCAGGAACAGCACTTTGAGACAGCTACTTGGGCAGTCGCTAATGGCAGGAAAATCCACAGCTCTTCAGACATTAAGGCATTGTAAATACTGAAAGAAAATAAATCTGTGCTGTATTTTTTTGGCGTACAATGCCTAAAGCCTTATCTCTCATTCTGTCAGGAACCAAGAACTATGGATACAGATGGTGCAATTTATTATGTTCTGTACTGTGACCAAGTGCTGAAATACCTTCAGGAAATCACCAGAAAGCCTGAAAAGCTTTGCTATCTCTTGTGACTCCAGCTCACTAAAACTGTAATTGAATGAGCACAATATATTAAGCCCTGTGTATTACACAGTAGGCTTACAGAAAAGGACGCCATCTTTTTCAGCATCATTACAGAAGATTTCTTTGCTGTACAATTACTGCCTATATCCAAGATCATAATGTCTCTGCCTCTCTGAATTCTGCTCTTATAAAACCACAAGACAGGGATTTACAAATAGATGCCTAGGTTCAACGTCTCTACCTCAACTCAGGTGCAACACCATTAAATTCCAGTGTGCTGTTCTCATTTGTAAAGTGCTGCTGGGCCTGATAGTCCTGACATTTAAAACAGTGCCTGTCGGGGCTGAAATGAATGGACATGAAATGAATGTAACAGTGGTATGAAAAAAGAATTTTAGCTATGTATCAGTTCAGAGGTTAGTGTATTTCCATTCCTGCTTCTCTGAACAGATTTTTATGAAACTGATGATGAAACTTGGCTCAGTGAGTGCAAGAAATAGAAAGAAAAACTGAAGTCAATATCCTCAAACTCATTCATCTCTCAATATGAAATGTAAACCTTGAAACTAGTATTTTGTTCAAACCCATGTGCATACTGCATTTGAAACATTAAAAACAGGATCCCTGTGCCATGGACCCAACAACAAATGTTTTATGGTCATCTTGATACCCACAAGCCCAACTTTCAGCACCATTCACAAAACAGCTGTTTTACTTCTAGTGCTTCACTAAAGATGGGAACAAGACCATCTTCATCTTTGATTTTCTACTGTTTCCTTCCTGTGGGGAAGCCGCTCTGTGGCGCCTTGATATTGGGGGTGGTCTATCCAGTTCCCCTCATGCACTGTTACACATTTTCACGTGCTTTGTTAGAACATAGAACCACAAATGCCTTGAAGCGCCTTCCCTATTATCGCAGAGACACCGGGCCGCCCCAGCCCCATGTCCCTCCCGCCTGTCACAGGACAAGCCCCTGCATCCCTCGTGAGAGAAGGGGTGAACACCGACAACCACCAGCCCAAACCCCGTGGCCGCAGTTCGGGATGGGTTTCTCCAGGCCGGGGGTGCCGCTCCATCCCGCGCTGCCCCTCCGGGCGGGTCCCGCTCTCGGTCCCCGCGCCCGGGGCCGCCCCGCCGGGGCTCAGCGGTGGGCGGCTGCCGCCGGGAGGAGCCCGGGCGGGGAGGGAGAGACGAGGGGAGCCGTGCGAGGAAGGGACTGCCTCGATGGGCTTGAAAAATCACTGCAGCAGCGGCGGCGGGCTGGGGGGAGATGCAATGCCCGGGCTGCGCGGCCGCGCCGCTCTCCCCGCCTCTCCCCTCCGGCTCCGGCTCCGGCCCCGGCCCTGCCTCCTTCTTCCCGCGGCCGGCTCCAAACTTTTCCCGCCGCCCGCTCCCCTCCCGCGTGTGCGGGAGCCCCGAGCTCCGCGGTGAGCTCCCGCTGGGAAGCCCCCGGCACGGAGCGGCCGCCGGCGGCGACAGCCGGAGCATCCCGGGAAGGGGGAGCCGCGGGGCGGGCGGGGAGGGAGGCGGGCACGGCGGGGGTGGAGGCGCGTCTCCCTGCCGCGGGAGCCGGGACTTGCAGGGCTCTAGGGTTTTCCCGACCACTCTTTCCCCTCCCCACCCGCCCATCTCCCTGCCTCCCTCCCCCCCTCCTTCCCTCCCGCCTTCCCTCCCTCCCCTCCAGAATTAAAGTTGGGACAGTCGCGCTCCGGGGATGGGTGCGAGCCACCGCCTCTGCAGCCGGCTCGCTCTGCTCCCTCCCCAGGTCGCCCGGAGCCCGCGCCCCCGCCCGTCCGCCCAGGAGGGATGCTGCTCCGGCAGCTGCTGGGGCTGCTCCGCTGCTGCTGGCCCTCGCTGCTGCTGCACTGTGCCCTCCACCCGCTCTGGGGGTCCCTCCAGGTAGGGCCGCCCGAGCCCGCTCCAGCGGCGGGGCGCGGGCGCGGCGGGGCCGGGGCGGGGGAAAGCGGGGCCGCGGGCAGAGCCCCCCGGGCACCTCGGCACTGCGGGGAGGGGCCGTGGCGGGGCGGTGGCCCCGAAGCGGGAGAGCCGCTGCTGTCCCTGGCCGGGGCCCCCGTGCTGGGTGCCGGCGGGTGTGCGGGACGGGGCCGGTGGCAGCCCCGGAGCGCTGAACTCGGTCCCGGAGTGTCGCTCCCAGCGGATGGAGTGGAGTTTCTTCGGCGCGCCGGCGGGCGGAGGGTCGGGAAGCGCATTTTGCTGTAGGTGGCAAGATGCACGGAAAGAGGCGGCGGCGGAGCGGAGCCCCGGCGGTCGTGCCTTGCCGTAGGTTTTCGGTATTGATTGCGAATTGAATTGAGGATTTTCTGGGTAAAGGGCTGAATCAGCTTTTGCCAACTCCGACGCTGTGGTGTCGTGTGACCTTGATTGTAATGTGGGTGGCCGGCAAGAGAGACTTGAGAGAAATTGGTATACAGTGAGGGAGAGCGCCCATCCAGTTTGGAGAATCAGAACAGCAGCAAAGCTCAGCTCAAATGCGTCACTTTGATATTTTAAAGTTTATTTATAATATATGTCTTCAGAGAAGTGATTGATGAGCCAGCCAAGTGCCGTTCAAGAACAGACCAATTACAGTTTCTTTCTTGGAAAAACAAAGTGGAGACTCCACATCTTTTACTCCCTGATCTAAACTTAGTGACTCCCAAGAGATTAAAGAGAGATGTTTGTTTTAGCATCTTGTCTCTTGCCATGAATGACAAAGAGGATTTGTGCTCCTTATGGATTAAAATGAACAGAAATACAACAAAAACAACCTTTGAACCAATGTCCTGTCATAAAAATTTCTGCCAGCACAACCTTCCTGCTGTTCTCCTCAAGTGCTTAGGTAGCTAATCTTAAGTTAAACTATAACTGAATTTCTCATGGAAACACAGTTGGGTGAAAAGAGATGTCTCCTGCAACCTCTCTCCTATCAGTCAATTAAGCAGAGAAAAAAACCCCTTGGATAAACGTCTTTCTGGCAAACTACTCACATGATCTAAACCAATCTTTCAAAAACAATTACATTTGTAAAAATTGAAACAAGCTCTGAGAAATACAAAAGCCAAGAAGCCTACCTTTCCTTGCAATAATTTGGAATTTGGATGAATGTCCCATTCATCAACTGTACTTGGGCTATTGCTTGCTGTTCTGTGGAAGAACAATGAGCCTGCTCATACTCAAGCTTTTTTCCAATTTTCCCAAAACTAGGCTTTATCTAGGGCTCCCATCAGCAGGTTCCAATGGAAAGGGTAGGTATGGAATGCTCACTGGGATGCCAGCCTTCCGTCCTTCCTGTGACTGAAACTCCATCCTTGAACCCCTCCCGTGATTCCTTTCCCCACGTTGAGTCATAATCCTTGCTCTTATCTTCAGTCTCACAAGCCATTCTCTCCTTGCCTAATTCTGTAATGTTGCATCGTGGCTCCCCTGCCCCTGCTCCATCTACAGCAGCAGTCATGTTTTCTCACTTCCCCCAGCCCCTCTTCACTCATTTGTCCCCACAGTGCCTTAGCGTGGCAGAGCCTTCCCTCCCACCTCGGCATTCCCTCCTCAGGCCCTGCCTTGAGACACTTAAGAGAATCACTCAGATGCTAATCAAAGGAGAAGCATTTATCTTACTAAAAACAAAACCAAAACAAAAGCCACAATCTTTTCTTGTTAGTGTGGTAGCCAGTTCTGTGACAAGAGGGATGATTCTGTCAGAGGCTTTTGACATAATTTTAAAAAGAGCAGAAAGGGTCATGATAAATAGCAGGGACACTTCTTTTCTGGTTTTGTAAACATGGATCTGGATTAACTGATGTGAATTGCACAGAGCTGTCTTGGGATTTATGCAGCAGTGTTGAGATCTCATCTCATCTCTGTAGACTGCTTCCAAGAGACAAAGCTCTTGCCACATCAGCAGGCTTTTAGAGGTCTCTGTGCCTTTTCAGTCAACTGCACTTTTCTGTTAAAGCTTTCCTCCTTTTACCTGATTAAAAAAGTCACAAGAAGGCCACCCTCCAGGGACTGAATTAATCCTCTTTTCCCATCCCACTCTGTAGAACGTGCTTGTGGACTGCTGCAACCCCATGGGACTCTACTGAAATACTAAACAGTTCTCACCACATGCAGATTTATTCTTCCCTTGTATGCAAAGGAAGGATCACTCCTTCTAAAAGAAATATTGGATTGAAGAGAAATATTCCACAGGCACAAACTTTGACAGAGACTGCAAAAGGAAACTACCAGTTACCACTTTCTGTTTGTTCTTCCCTGGACATTTGTGGACCAGATTTTCATTTCCATTTTAAAACATTTGTCCTTTTTGCAAAACATGGTCACACCAAATGCACAAATCCATAAAGCCAACTCTACGTATTTTCAGAGCAGGGAAAAAGTGCATTGGCTTGAAGTCCAGGCAGCGTATGTCTAGACTGGCCAACTGCTCAGTGTGTTAAGAAAGCCTTGTGCCAAACAAGCAACCAAGTTTCAGATATGCCAAGAAAACTTGTTTATGGCAGCTCCAGCACCTGGAGGAACGGCTGGAGGAGCTGGGGAGCAAGCCCTGTGGGTCTAGTCCCCCTGTGGATCACCCAGAGGTGATCCCTTGCCAAGGCAACCTCTGTGCCACAATCTGCCTGGCAGCCTGGTGGGTTTCCAGTCACACCTGACCTGCAGAGGTCTTCCAAAGCCATTCTGGGGCCATGGAAGAGTCCACCAGAAGAAATCAGCAGTAAAGTTTGAGGCCAGATTCATATAGGTGACTGGACCACAGGAAGGTGTGGCTCTTTCAAAATGCTTTTCTTGCCACATGCTGTAAAGGCAGCTTACCTTGAATTGCAGACAATAAGAAAGAAACAATGGAGTATTATTTTATCATCTCCTGCCAGAGCAAGTTTGTTCCCTAAAGCATATTTTCTAGTGATTTTTTTTCTGCTTACCTTTAGAAGACACAAGTAATAGCCTTCATTTCTTTCATAAGAAGGCTAATAGACATCAACAGGAGGATTTTTTTTCTTTGAAAAGGAGCCAGATGCCTTCCTTTTTCCCTGATTCTATCTTGCTACTGTTATCTGCTGCTTTATATCACTGTTACTATTCTGTCCTCCTGCTGCAGTCCTTGACTGTTTCTCTCCTCCCTGAGGCCCTCAACCTCAATTTGGGTCTTTCCTTTTCCTGGCAGATTTCAACCAACTTAAAATATCTTTGATTTAAAAACTAAGCCTTTAAGACAAACCCCTGTCAAGGTAATATTTATGTTCCTACTTCTATCTTCTAACAACCACACATTTCACCCAGTGACAGGAGAAGGGAAACAAGTGATAAAGCCCATGCTTTTAATTGTCAGTTCTTTCCTGACTATTTAAAAATGAACATGGGAATTTTTTATAGAAGTTCAGGCTAAAGTATTGAGAAACAAAGCAACTTTTCCTTTTTTATTCTTTCTTTTTTTTCCCCTAAAATAATATTTTCAAAGTAGACAGGAGCAGCAAGTGACTGACCATGATAGGGTTAATCTTGTCTGTAAAGTAATTGAGAAAATGAACCACTATTTTCTGAGGACACTCTATTACCAGCCTAAGGTAGGAGAGCCTCCAGGGATTTAAAAGCAGTCAACAGCTCTAAAAAAAGGCAGAACAAGCCTTTGGTTCTGGCTGATATTAACTTAGAGCAGTAAGTCAGTGTAGCTTTGCCATACCAGCAGTGTCTTCAGACTTACATATGCAAAGCTGCTTCTGATCTGCAAACGCAGCTGGCTCCAAGTCTGCTCCATGTTATTCTCCCCATCCTTCCCATCACACTGCCTCCTGCAAGGCTGTAGTGAGCTCTCAGGATGCACTAACCAAGGGCCTAGGGCATAGTAGCTGTAGGTAGGAGTTGACAGCTGCTCCCTGCTCAGCTGGCGACACCAGGGGAGAGGTGTTGCTCCTTCTGTCAGCACAGTAAATCCTGTCACACCTGTTGAGCAGGGGGTACCCCAGGTATGCCCCCAGCACTGGGGGAAGGACACTTCTCTCACAGGGCTCTTCTTGGGAGCGTGCCTGGAACCCCAGCCTCTCGTGTGAACAGGGCTGGAAGAGCTGGAGCAGCATGGAGGATATTCTGCTGCCTGGGATCCCTTACTTTAAAAACAAATAAACCTTCTTAGCAGACAGATTTATTACTAGTCATGAGCGATTACGCACCCAAGTCACTTTGATTCATTAGAGTGTTCAGAGAGTTTGTGTAAGTTCCTGGAAGCTGTCTGGGATGGTCTTTAACCATCCTCTTACTGTTACCTGATAGTGAAGGGGAAAGTTGGAAAGCACTTGTGCTGAATTTGCTTTTCCCTATGTTTGGTAATAGATTTAGACAAGCTGTTTAAAGAACTGAGCCTTCTGCCTTATGCTGTGCTGAGCCGTCCTTCCAACTTAGCTACATGTAGCCTTTTCTATTCTTTCCTCCCTCCCTATAATATTTAATCAACAAAGCCCTACCTCCATTTCCCTGAGGCCAGAGTAATGCGTCTTTCTGCATTTAGAAACCTCCTACGCATGTGAACGCGTCCTTTGTGCAGTGATGTTGTTTTAATTAGCCACGTCTCTCTTTTTGGCCAGAAATACATGAAATGCCTGTGTGCAGCTTTCCTGCAGGGCACTGCAGCCCCCCTGGTGCCCAGCTGTGGGCACTGGAAGAGGCACGCTGGCCGTGCTGGGGGCCAGGGCTGGACGGGGAGAGGAAACACACGGATTTGGCAGGGGAAGGGAAGCAAAACCTGGGCAGGAGAGAGAACTAGGGAGAAGGAAACCCTGGGTGACCCTGCCAGAGAGGGAGAAGAAGCCTGCCTAAAACAGATCAGAAAGCATGGCATGAGACATCCTCTTTGTAATGACCAACATGTTGTGGAAAAAAGCTAATTAAAGAACATGATGTTAGGCTAAAACCATTAGGACAATAACCTGCCTGAGACCAAACTGTCCAAGACAATATGCTAGCATAACTGTCCTTAGCTTCAGCAGGACACAAGTCTGTCCCAGGCGGTCTCCTAATACTTACATTCAAAGTGCTTGTTAGATAACATGCTTATTAATCTTTTAGGCTTTGCTTTGTCTCTTCGAAATTGTATCCTGTGTAAGTCATTCCAAAGAAGCTGGCTTAGAGACCTCTGAAGTTAACACCTCTCAGAAGCTTCTGTGATGCTCAGCAAATTTCCTTTTCATTGGGGACTGACTCCATTTTGTAGCATTATATTTTACCAAATTTTACTGAATAATCCTTGAATCCCTAGTTATGTAAATACTACTATGACACGAAAAATACGCTGTCAATAAATAGTCCTTGTCACGACTAGATAGAGCTGCTGAATATATCATATACCAGTTCTGGCTAAACCATTGCCCATGGCCAAGTGATGCTTATGCTTGGGTTATCTGCAGTGCCTCATCTTCACTTTTATTATTAGCCAACACTGCATCTCACAGGAGGCTACAGCGTGGCATTTCCATTTAAACCATGTTATTGCTGTGGCCCACAGATGATTAAAATGTGGGTAGCCTCTCCTCATGGCAGGAAGTGAAACACCCTGTGAAATACCTCTCAACGTCCAAGTGAGGCTGGCAAAGCAGAGGAGGGATGTCCTCTGGCTTTCAGTTCTGCCATAAGGAAAATGAACATAATCCTGACCCTAACTGTCTTGTAATTTTTATTAGCTCTCTTTGGCTTGCAGCAATGACCCTGTGAATAATGCATGCTGCTAGATGGCTTTCCTAAGGAAAGAAGGCTTATGCAATCATATTGTCTGCCACTGCCTGCCTTCTCCTTACCCCATAATAACTCAGAAACCAGCTGGCCAATCTCAACTAAATTTGACAGAGGGAAAGAGGTCTTGAAGATATTGTGTTAAATAAAAAAAAAATTAAAAATGGGAGCCATGTAGGGAAGGTACATCTTAGGAACTTTAGCTCAGTTCTCACTTACAGGTCTGAGGTCTAAAAACACATTCATCAGTTTTCACTGTTCTGCTGCTCATGCAATGACTTGTTTCTTCACAGATCACTCAGGGTGAGCCCCAGAAGTCATGTTCCAAGCCTGTAGCAGAGAAATTTACAGAGAGCTGCCAGGAAGTTTGCCAGTGCAGGCCACCTCCGCTGCTGCCACCGCCTCCTCCGCCGCCGCCGCCCCCGAGGTTGCTAGCGGTGCCAAGTAAGTAGCTGCTGGGGGAGCCGTGGTGTGCTGAAGGAGGGCAAAGCAACGGGGACAGCCAGGAGAAAGGATGGGCAAGAGGGCACAGCCAGCTCGTTTGTCATTTTCCACTTAGCAAATGGAAGAAGAAATGTTCTCAGCAGAGATGGAGATCTGTTTTCTGATCAATGAATAATGCTTGGCTTTTGGAGGAGAGCCAGAGAAATTCCCTCCTTTCATTGTGTTATGTATGATTCCCTGGTTTTAAATGGGTCCCTAATCCCCTAGCCCTGGGAAATGCTTTCCTACAGAGACAGCACTCTGCTGCCTCTTGAGTTGCATGACCCCCTTTTTTGCCAGGTGTGCAGCTTGAAGGTCTGGATGCTACAAGGCAAATTAATTTATAGGCAGACAAAAATCCAAACACTCTGTCTAGACCATGCAGTACGTTTGACTGTTGTCAAGATGCTGGAGCACTACAGTTTACCCTAGCAGTGAGTCAGGCTCACTGGTTTTAAATTGCTTACAACTGCTACAAAAATAGGAGGCGTGTCAGGAGTCAATGGCAAGTGAGCAGTTTTCCCACTAATGCACACACAGGCTAAGACTCATCTCCTTCCCTTCATACAAATCATTGCTCCCAAGCCTTACCCAGTGCATCTGAGCTCCTGCTAGCTTCCAGCCATACATCCCTATGCCCAGCACACCTGGTGCCTTCAGTTCCTGCTGACTAGCTCTGCAGCTGCTTCCCACATCAGTATTCCTGTGATCCCTGACATACAGATAATTTCTGGAGAGTGCTATCTGTCCCTGGGGTCTCTGCACAGTGGGAGAGACCTTCCCTGTTCTATGTGCACCCACTGGGTTCAGGGACCCAGACTGGGTGTTTGGTATTCCAGTAAATCTCCTTAACGCTTATGCATTTTCATAAATTCATCTCTCCCTATAAAGCTGCCTATTAATTCTTCTCCCTGCTTATATAAACTCTCCTGGGAGCAGTGTTGCAAAGTGTATCCAGTATCCTCAGCACTTCCCCCAAGGAAAAATAAATCATTAGGTATCATCATCTGGCTGTTTGTCTTTATCAGCGCCATCTCCAGATGTGCAGAAGACATAAGGAAGGCTTCTGCACAGCTTTTAGTCAGGCAGAGGACAGGCAGAATTTTTCAGTGTCTTTTCTGCCAGGAGCATGCTTTGTACTTGTGCTACACTGCAGAAAATTAAGGCAAAGGCAGAGAAAAACCAACAGTGAAACACTTGGGAAAGGAAGTACAAAGACAGCTGGGAAAGCAGAGAGGGATAGTTTTTATAGCAGGAAAAATCCCTTTCAATGTTCAGGAAAATGTCATGGGCAGTAATATGGAAAATTACCTTGATCTTTGTATCACAGCCAGAAAATAAAGTACTTTGTCACTCTCTTTTCTTGTGCCTGGGGTACCCTGTTGCCCTGAGGGGGATGAGATGTGGCAGTGTTGGCACAGGGACTAGCCCTGCTGACCAGCTGCACTGGGAGGGGAGCACCACTGCCAGGCTGCTTCCTCTCCATCAGGCAGCTGCTCTGAGTACATTTGTCCCCTGTCAAGTGGGAAGTAAATCATGTCAGAAAAAAAGAACTCTGTCACACATTGCAGAAAGAAGAACAAGAAATCAAATGGGCCTGTGACTGGGATAGCCTGATGCTTTCTCAGGCTGGATTGCCAGGTGCTAACACAGTTCTAAAAATGAGCTATATAAATCCAGATGACTAGTATTTAAGCAAGTGACTTCATTTCAAATACAATGAAAAAATGAGATTACACATTTCTTTCACTGGTAAACTTTAGAGTAGCAATCAAGTGTCTCATCTTGAATGATGCTTTCATTATCATCAGCTGTCTAGGCACTGTGATTTAGTCCGTGTGTACAGCAATCCCCTTCCTTGGGAGAAAGAACAAGCCTTGTGGTTAAATACTGATGTTATACACACTGCTTTTAAATGGTATTCAGAGGAGAGGGAAGTAAAGAGCCAAAAGCTATTGTGAAGTGGTTGATGATAGACTTGCACTTTGCACTTTCTAAGTGAATGAAGTTTAGTACTGGAAAGACATCTGTAAAAAAAACAGCAGTGCAGGAGCTGCAAGATTTTTACCTAGTCAAGGTACAGTGTCTGTGCCATGAGGTACTATCTAAAGATGCTGGGATTGCTTTCAGAGTTTTGTGAGCTACAAAAGGCTGCAGTATGCCAGGCACTGTCCTTAAAAGCTCTCTCTGCAATCAAACTGAATGTTGCTGGAGATTGAGATCAACTCTAAAGCAGCTACCATGGTTTGGGCCGGGTGATTAAAGCCAACAGATGTCTAAAAAAATCCTGTCTCTCCAGTCACTACAGACACTAACATTCAGTTATCTGCTGTATGAAGCATCTAGTGCTCTTTGACGTAGCCTCCAGCTCTGTTGTGGAAAGTCAGAGAATCCTCTGATGTGTCCTCTCTATTAGTCCCACCTGATTGTTTTACAAACCCCACTGGGTTGTATGGGGTGGCACTGCAGAACTGTTTGTGAGCAGCTGAATCACTTCCTGGAAGGCTTTTACTGTGCTTGAGGACTTTTAGGCACAATTATAGTACATTTAGTGTCTCTTTAGACACTTCAATATTGACAGGTTGATCCAGCAACAAATCTTCAGCTCTGCTTCCTGCAGATAGATTTATACAAAATCTATTAAATGCAGAGAATCCTGGAATTCACATAAAATAGCTGGCAAATGCTGTGTTTACTCTGAGGGGAAATAACCTAATTCCCTCTGCAGAAAATGAGTAGAATCACACAGCTTAGCAGGCAGTCTAAAACCACAAGCAGTGTTAGGAGCACCAGCTTTCCCTGGTTTAGGAGACACCTCCCTGTTACAGTTGTGTATTTACATCAAGAATGTGTGGGGAGTGTGTCAGCACATCCTAAGGAGGCACTGAATAAATGAATGAAACTATATGAATATGGGAAATTAAATTGGCTGCATTGTCCTCCTTCAGGGGTGACCCCAGGTCTCCTTTCCCTACATTTCTGACTCCTTCACGTGGATCCCTTGCTTTTATGGTGCCCTATCCAAGCCCTGCTCTTGCCTCCACTGCCTCTGCAGCTAATTCCATCGTGGCACCCTGTGCCTCCTCCTGGGAATCCATCTGCCTTGCAGTATCTGAATGAAAGCTACCATCAGCCATGCTGCTCCCTGTGCCTGCTGCATCTCTCAGTATTGCTGGTTCACCCTTACCTTTTTCTGCAACGTGGTACACATGGATTATTTGAGTTTTGGCTTTCCTGAGCTTCGTTTCAGATGCAGTTTTTCGTTATCCCATTGAGATAATGCTGTCTGATTTGATACAGATTGTACCCTACCAAGGGGCTCTGAGGAGAGGGACTGCAGCCCACGTTAGAACTAGGATGGTGGGGACTGTGTGAGGGTGAGGAGTGTCAGGAGACCTGGTCCCTGAGCCCATGGCAGTTCCTCAGGGTGGTTTGGAACATTGATATTTCCAGAGTAACTCCCCTTATGCAAGCAGCAGCCTGCTCTTTAACCCATGCCTAGAAAACTGCTCATTGATGAAGTGAAGGGAAAGCTCATGAGGCTCTAAGGGGCCTAAGGCCAACTAAACTTAGATGCTGACAGCAAAGGAAGAAGGAACTTTCATTGAAATTGAGTGTGTTCCCTAGATATGTCTGTAATGACCTGAAGGCGACAGAGATGCTCAGAACCTGGCCTTTAATTAACTGTGCCTTTTTCTCTCCATCTGCTTTCCTCCTTGTCTCTGGATTTCAGCCAAGACTGAAGACTTCAGCTAAGACAAGGTGGATGGAATACTTGTTTAGGCAGCATTTCTAACCGAGCTTCACGGACCCATGAGATTAAGCTAGTTCAAATGATGTCGACCCTTAAAAATCTGAAAAACTGCTGTTGTCAACCCCTAAATACTCCGTGAGCATGCAGGTTTCTCTAGGGGCATTGCAAAGAATGGACTTTGTCTGGAAGTAAAAGCCAGGCTTTCAAAACAGGAAAGGGGGAAGGGGTTAGAGCTAGAGACACACTGTAGTCAGTATCAGTTTTAACCTGTGTAAGGTCTTATGAAAAAAAAAATCAGGTGTTCTTGTTGGTGAGAAACATTTGCTGTCTCTGCTCTATCCTTCTCTCATATTGGGTGAGGAGTCCATGGTATTGCCATCTGCTTGCTGGGTGAAGGAAGTGTTCAGTCAAATATTGCTTCAGTCAAAATTTCGAGCAGGAGACTTAAGCTGAGTCTGGATTCATGAACCAGTTTCTGACGTTTGGATGTTTGCACATAGGTGCACAGTGAAGTCTTTACAGCTCCTGACCTTAGTGGATGTTTGCCCCCAGCTGTCAGCTGAGATCAAGCATGATCATGTCAGTGTAGAGCCAAAGTGAATGACATCACTGCAGAGGACTCTAATCTCCATGCAGTAATTGTATCATTTTGTTTTTCAGAGTGAAATCTTTATCTCTGGAGACAGAGCATCTAATTAACTAATTATTTTGACTGGTGAAAATGCCAAAATAAAAATGACCAACTACAAGAAGGGTGAAACCTTTTGGCAGCTGTATAAGCTCAGATGTATAGCTTAGTTCCAGAAAACATGCAGGATCCCTTCAGAGCAGGTAGAAAAGCTAAGGACATTCAGATCTTTTGGGACAGATCATAGATTCATGGAATGGTTCAGGTTAAAAGGGACCATAAAGATCATCTAGTTTCACCCCCCTGCATTGGGCAGTGATACCTTCCCATAGACCAGGTTCCTCAAAGCCCCATCCAAACTGGCCTTGAACATTTCCAGGGATGGAGAATCCACAGTTTCTCTGGACAGCCTGTTGCAGTGCCTCACCTCCCACACAGTAAAGAATTTCTTCCTAATATTTAATGTAAATTTATGCTCTTCCAGTTTAAATCCATTACCCCTTGTCCTTAGCCATACATGCCCTTGTAAAATGTCCCTCTCCAGCTTTCTTGTAGGCTCCCTTCAGGTACTGAATGGTGCTGTAAGGTCTCCCTGGAGTTTTCTCCAGCTCTCTCAGCCTGTCTCTTAGAAGAGGTGCTCCAGCCCTCTGATCATCTCCATATCCCACACTCTGGACTCACTCCAAGAGAAGTGAGTCCACATCCTCCTTATATAGGGCTGATTGTGGTACTGCAAATGGAGTTTCATGGGAGTGGAGGGGGAATCCCCTCCTTCGACCTGCTGGTCACACTTGTGTTGATGCACCCAGGACACACTTGGCTTTCTGGGCTGTGAGCACACATTGCCAGGTTGTGTCAAACGTCTTGTCCACCAGCACCCTGAAGTCCTTCACCTCAGAGCTGCTCTTAATCTGTTCTCTTCACTAATTTTGTTTGTACTCAGGATGGCCCTGACATGGCTAAGGACCTTGTTGAACTTCATGAGGTTTGCACAGGCCCACTGCTCAAGCCTGTCAGGGTCCCTCTGGATGGCATCCATTCCCTCCAGCATGTTGACTGCATGACACTTCTTGGTGTTGTCAGCAAACTTGCTGAGGATGTGCTCCATCCCGCTGTCCGTGTTGCTGACACAGATATTAAACAGCACCAGTCCTAATACCATCCCCTGAGGAATGCCACTCTTCCCTGGACTGTCACAATGTGTGTATATTAGGCAGGAATCTGAAGAACTGGAATAGTCTGGAACTTCTTAAACTTTGCATAGGTTTTTAAGTAATCAAAGTTTTCAGGTTTGCCTTGCTAACTGTTAAAATAGATTTTCAAGAAGCAAGAAGTTCTTATAGAAATAAACATTGTGTGGCTCTAAGACATAAAAGAATAAGAACTGAGTTTTCCTTAGGATTTTCTAGGTCCTAAGTCCTGATGGTAGAATGCACAGGTGATCCAGTGTGGATTCAAAGAGCAAGTTTGAAGCTGGTGCTGAATACTGTGTCCACATCACTATTCCAGCAGGAAAGCTGAGCATGGTCCTGATGCTCACCACTACATTTCCTGTACTTGGATGCTGATGTGTGCCTGCTCAATGCCTAAAGAACTCTTGTCCTTGGCAGAGGTCTGATTATCCCCCAGGAACTGAGGGGAAGCTGTGATTGCAAAATGAATTGAAATCTTCCTCGAGGCCACAATGTGTCTTCAAATATGAGGTGCCCAATAATCAGCTGGGGTCAGTCTGATGTTGGCTGCTGCAGTAGGAGCTGAGCATCTCAGAGAGCTCTGAGTTTAAGTTTCCCTTTGGTTAGGCATTTTATCTTGGGAGGCCTTTCTATCTTTACAAGTACCCACTGCAAAGCTGCTGGCCCTAAGGGCTCAGCTGGCAGGACCAGCTGCCCTTCTGCCTGAAAGACTTGCTCAGTAGTTTTGAGATATTTGGACATATTTGAGGAATCTTGGGTGGATTTCTCCTGCGTGATGCCCAAAGGAATTGTTAGCAAACAGACAAGGCTGAGTTTGTTTTATGATATGGGGAAGACATTTCCCTCCACCCTCCAAATAACATAGTGACTACCAAAACGGAACAGCAGAGAGCTATAGTAGCCCCAAAATGGCAGGGCACACATTGTCTGGTCTAGACAGTGACTTTTTTTAAATGCACACAGAATGCTGAAACAGGGAAGCCCTTCCAGTTTTGGTAACACAGCTGTCATACTGTGAATTGCTGTCTTGTGTGAGAGCATTGTTCATAATTTACAAAGCAAAACCAAAATTCAGTTCTTGTCATCTCCCACATACACTTTTGTGTTACTGGAGGAATGTGACTCTCAGAACTGGCTGTAGGATTTGGAGGCTTTCAAATCTAAATTGAACTCCAACCCCACAGCCTGGAGCCATGGATGATGGCAGGAGTAGAGTCTAGTCCAGGTCCCCATCACGTTGTTTTCACATCACAGACACTACCTTCACTCTTAGCACAGTGAACCAAATCATTAAGCATCCAAGACTGGATTAAGCAGAATTCACCCATCTAAATCAGAAATGCAGTGATTAGATTTTCTGCCTCAGGTTGCAGGCACTCTGATTTTGTCACCAAAGACATAAAGACTTCAAAATCCTGCTATTTTTTTTTCCATTTAGCGCAGTAATTTCTGATGTAGGAATAAAAGTTACAAGTCCTCACCTCTCAGTCAAAATGAAAAAATTATTTATGGAGAGGAGATTTGTTAAACAGCAATCAAATACAAAATTTGAAATAGTTTGAGCATCTAAGATGTTATATTAAGTCTGAGGAGCAGGATTAGTGACTAGAAAGCAGGTAAGACTGGAAAGGTTCATGCTAATACTTTGAGGATAGGATTCTGATGTCACTCTTTCACATAACATCTCCTCATATTGAGTTGTTGTAAAATTTCTGTCTTTCTGTTTGAAACACTGGTAATACCAAATGGTTGATCTCAGCTTCCAGTGCTTTCCCATTTCAGAGTTTCTCATCACAATAAATTCTGAAATGTTTTGTCAAGTGTAATTTTTATTTAGGGAAGTGATGAATACCTCCCCCACTCCTGGACCTTGCATATTTGTTTTGAATTTTTCATACAGTAATAAATTGATATAATGGAAAAATCCTCTCTCTTGAAAATGCCTTTTGAAGTATTTAAAAGTAAGAGCCTCAGGCTCGTTTTTGCAGTGCAGGAATCAGTGGGAGTCCTGTTGTCTATAGATTAAAAGCATTGTCTAATTTTTAAAAAGAGCCATCACATATTAAACTGGTTCTTCAATAGAACAGTCCTTTCTACTCTAAGATAGAGCATACTCCAACATCTTGATTTTTTTTTAAGCAGAAGGAGTTGGCTAAGCTGAAGACATTAATTCCTTCTGTGGATGGCAGTCCATTTGTACATGCCTCCCATTTCACTGATTAGGAAGATAACAAATCTTCAGTGAAGTTACTGATGAGTCAGAGGCTGCTGATTTACAAGTAATTGTAGGTTCACCTGCTCCTGGCAGAAAGAGTTGTGCCTCATCTTGACAAGTCAGAAGTAAATGCTTAATTGGCACAAGCTGTTCCAGCAGGAAGGGCTGAGCAGCTGACCTCGGCGAAGCAGACCTACAGAAATATGTTCTTGTAAGGGTTTTGTGCATTGTATTCTTATGGACATGATATAAAGTTGTTGCCCTGCTTGTGCAATTGCAACTTAAGGGTAATATTTAAGTTGGTGTAGCAGGTCAAGGAAGCAGTAGTCTGGAAATTTGGGATGTTATCCCGAAATGAGGACACAGTGTCCATTAACACAGTATGAATATCAGCTATTAACTGATGCTGCTGCCAAAATCTGTCACTAATAAATATGCAAGTTAATTTAACCCTTCAACTAGTAGATCATATTGCATTATAATTACATAAATATAGCAGAAAATCGTGGATCCCTAATGGCTGTTTAAATTAATTATTTTATTATTTTGAAGTGTCTTTTGAAAGGAACTGGTATTTCATCAGTTCATTGGTTAGAAATAATTTTAGACAAAGATTTGTTCCTTGAAAAATGCTGCTATTAAACTGGACTTTTACCAATGGAGCAGATTCTCTTGAATCATCCCTGGACATTTTCCTTTCCTTCTGGAAGCAATGCATATTTTTATTTCATAGCTATTATCAAAGGAAATGACTATCAGTGAAGCACAGGGAGGGTTTGGTTTAACTCTTGTTTCAGTTTGGCAAGGTGCAGGTGCTCTGCCTCAGCTTTTCAGGGCTTCACTGTACATGGGGGCTGCCACTGCTGTAGGTTCAGTAGGGAGTCATGGTCTGTGTAAAACCTGGGGGCAGTGCCCTGTAACCAATTTGCTTGCATTTGTGGCTGTAAAGAAACCTGTGCCTTGTCTTTTAGCTTTCCAGGAGTTCCAAATCTAATGAGTGGTGATTGAGGTTTTCATATTAGGGCATTTGGCATGGTGAAATGCCCCAATCTGTTAATGTTATGTAATTGCCTTTTTAAGTGTTCTATATTTTATGGAAACTGCATGAAAAATTATTAGTTGATAAATGTAATTTTACTTATATTAGACTTAAATTTACACCTGGTTTGGAAGGCCTTTCACATTTCAGTTCCATTTTACTCTGAGTGGGTCATCAATTTAATTTCCCTTAAGTTGAATCTGAATACAATTTCAAAAAGGAACTTAAGAGCAGTAGGTATGGGAATTATTAATTGGTCTCTTCAGGGACATCTTTAAGTGATCACTGTAGCCCTTAATTCTAGCAATAACTGAGTTGTTGAAGTGATACAAGGAATAAACCACATAATATCAAACAGGAGGATTATGTTTATGTAAATGCCATACATCAACAGAAGAATCAGCCACACAGTCAGGCAGCTGTTCCCTAAAACTCAGACATATGACTTGCAATATGGCTTTCTTTGTAAAGTGAACTCCTTAGAGCCATCTGCACTTACCTTACTCTAAAGTGTATGTCTGGTATAGTCACTCTCTTCATATAGTGGGGTGCCCAACATTTATTTTTCAGAGATGGACACAAGCCAGTACTATTAACACTTTAGGAAAATATGCAGAGTATTTCCAAGTCTTCCACAATCTGTTTCAGGAAATTCAGTCTGCAGTTGGTTTTGTCTCAGACTTCCCTGAAGGCACTAATTTTGAGAGAGCGTCAGCACTAAGACATGAGGTTTGTCTAATCTTTGCTATTACCTAGAGGTTCTTAAGCGCTTAAAAAAGCTGTTAAGGATCTTCAAGATAATGTCTTAATACCAGTAACACAGAATTTTATTCACTTTGCACAGCTTGTGACTGATGGCACCACTCAAGTGAATGCTGTTGAACTCTAAGAAGTTGTGCAAATCTGAACTTTAATTCAATCTGTATATAAAACATTATACCAAGAAAATCTGTCATCTTTCTGTGGGATTGAATTTGCCAGCCCTGAGGTATCTCATTAATCATTTGTTGGTGAAAGACTGGTCATCACTGTAAGAGTGTAGACGCCTGAAATCACGTTTCAGCTGTTTGAATTTCAGCCTGTGTTGTCCCACTTTGGAAGGTCTGTTCCCTGTAAGAGCTGAAAGACTGATGAGCTCTCAGAAGGCTTGAGGGTAACATACTGTGACTCCCACAAATGAGACATCTTGCCCACCCTCCAGGGAATGGTGGAAGGAGCATCCAGGGTGCCGCTTCTCCCTCTGCCACCAACCTGCTGGGAGATCTCAAGAGTCATCTACAGTACCAGACACATCAGGAGTTATCAGATCTGAAACAGAGAAATGTTTCCATCCCTGTAAACTTTGTATTTGAGACTAGTGGGTGTCAAGCACCAAAGATTATTGTTATTATTAGGCTCAAAAGTAATGGTAATTGTTGTAGGATTGATCAGCTGTGTCCTGTCCCGTGGAATTGGAGGCTGTAGGATCACACAGTGAGGGCTGTGCCAGGAGTGAGATGCAGCACCTACAGCCACATCATCAGCATGCAGTAATGAATGAAAGGAGGCAGCCTGAGGAGCTGGACATGAACCCACACTAAAAACAGCACTATGGCTTGTCTTATTACTCCTCTGCCAAGGATGATCCAGATTCAGCAAAACCTTGGTAAAGGAGAGTATATGAGCAGATAAGGGAATTATCAACCTGGAAATGCTATCACTGTATGTGCTTACAGTGTCCATACAACTGCCACAGCTCACCAGAACCTGCCTTCATGGCACCTTTCAGGGCATGGACTTCACCCAAGGGTGCCTGAGGCACAGTGGAAGCAAGGGCTATTTTTTAAGGGCTTTTATCACCTAAAATGCAGATGGATGCTGAATGAACTCTCCAAACCATTTAGCTCTCAGCAAGTGTCCCAAGCCATGGCCCACTCCACCTTATTTTGGAGTGGACAGAAGTTTTCTATGTGCTGTTTACTAATCACTTTCTCACTGTTGATCTGAGGTGAGTGGTGGCCAGCAGGTCACAAGGGAGGATGAGGCAAGTTTTCTACTTAATGTCTTTGCTTTTTGGCAGTTGCTTCCCCATGAGTTGCCCTCTGCAGTTGCACTGCCCCACAAAGGAGCCTTTGTCTCCCAGAAATTCCTGGTACTGATGGTGAGCCCATCTTCTGCCCTAAAGCAACCTCTGAAACAGCCTGAAAGCAACACAGGTTGACTGGAGGAGAAACTGTCCAGAAGACTCATTTCTTTTTATACCTATTTTACTGCAGTGGACCTGGGAGGTGATATTGGCTGTGGGATTGAGGTGGAAAAATGCATGTCCTGTACCTAGCGAGTTCCTGTTTGGAAGCAACCCTTTATTTCTTTCACTGGTTCCTATTTTTCTTTGATGTCAAATGGCTCAGGGCACAGTGCCATAAGCCTGCAAGCAAAGATAGTCCTTTTCCCTGGCAGCTTGAAGAAGTCTCCACATATCTGATTCCCAGAAGCAAACTTCTTCCTGCCCATGTTGAAGTTATTCACGGAGTCAAAGAATCATTTAGGTTGGAAAAGACCTCTGAGATCATCAAGTCCAACCTATGACCAAACACCACCTTGCCAACCAGACCACGGCACTAAGAGTCATATCCAGTCTTTCCTTAAACACCTCCAGGGATGGTGACTCCACCACCTCCCTGGGCAGCCCATTGTGATGCGCCATCACACTTTTTGTAAAGAACTTCTCCTTAATGTCCAACCTAAACCTCCCCTGGTTCAGCTTAAGACTGTCATCTTGTCCTGTTGCTGGTTGCCTGGTAGAAGAGACTGACCCTCAGCTGGCTACAACTCCTCTCAGGCAGTTGTAGAGAGCAGTAAGGTCTCCCCTGAGCCTCCTTTTCTCCAGGCTAAACAACACCAGATATCTGTATGCGTGTCTGTATGTGTGTGTGTGCTTGTTAATGGAAATAAACCCAAGTGTGCTGAAAGGGCAGACTTAGCATGAAGGTCCAGTGTTCTCAGGCCTCTTTTTTTCTGGGTGCTTTTTCGCTTTCATCAGTGTAACACGATGAGGTCACACAGTTTGGCAGGACAAGCAGATTATGTTCAGCACTCATTTTTCCCCACTGAAGAATTGCAAGTGCTCATAACATGCCTGTGCACATCACTTGACACTGAAGAGTTAGACTGTGTGTTTGTGCAATGAAGTGGATGGTACAGTGCTGGCACATCTCTGTGTCTTTCAGTGGTGCCTCTGTTCAAAAGAACTGAGAATTACTGTCCCCAGGTCAGTGCTATGCTCTGCTGTTCTGTCACAGACCGTGGCCTTGCTGCTGTGATTCCTTGAATTGGTGGTTGACAGGAAGGTCAGGGAATTACAGATAGTTCTTGTAGAAATATAGGTGAAGTACTTATAAATGAGCCTTTCTTTTCTATTAAAGAATTGGGAAAGAAATAGCAACGGTGCTGACATTCAGACTTGTGTTGCACATTTTATCCCTACACCTTGCCACCATTTAGAAAGCTGGAGCTATTGTTCCTATCCTGGAGAAGGAGAAACAAGACTGGAGTGGAAATTATCCCCAAATCAGCAAGCAGGGAGGAGAACTGAGCCTGAAGCCCACATCCCGAGGGGAATTTCTGTCTTCTGCACTGACATGCTGCCTAAGTACAGAGAGGTTAAAGCCTATATCATGAAACACAGAAGATTGAATTTAAGGTTGTATATCTTCATATCCATCTTAAAGCATCCTGGTTCTCAGAGTGCTAAAATCCTCTGGAAACCAGGTTACCTTCTAAAATAAATGCCAGGGTACCAATTTAACACCAAATGCTTTGGCACCTGTGACCTGTTTCTTAGAGGCACCAGATACCCACTAATCCACTCGACATCTCCTGCATTTCAGAAAAGAGGCCACCAAGTCTGCAGGGCTCCCCTGGGTGATGGCTCCTGTGGGGAGGCAGCACTTAGGACCACCTGGGGGTGTCACTAGGACTGTCTTGGTGCTGCCCAGCCTGGCAGTGACCCAGGGTGTGGGGAGCGGACAGGGTGACGATCCCCCTGAGGCTCTCCCAAATGCTTGTGTTGCTGCAAGGAGGAGGTTGCATTGCAAGGCACAGGCTTCAGTTCTCATTTGCTCGGGACAGAGAGCGACAGGGTGTGATACAATCAGGGTAAAAACAATTCAGTCCTTTATGTTGAGAGAGAATCAGATGGTGAGTGAAAAACAGCGTCTCATTGGGGGACTGCTGGGAGACTGGGTTAGAAAAACATGGGACAAAGATCAGAGGGCAGTGGCTGATGTGAGCATGCATTGTAAAGATAAATGCCAGAGCTGAGTATTAACTCAGAAGCTAGCTATGATGTAATCTCCTTAAAAGCCTTTTTCCCACAAGGTCTATAAGTGCTACTGCTTCTCCAGATCATGCTTTAGAGAACAGATTGTCCCTCTGTGCTCTCTTACCCTGCTCTCCTCCGAAGGACCTCAGCAGCTGAAACATGTTTTGCCCCTCCTTGAGGGGTACCTCAGTTCTGGTGTGTCCCATCAGCTTCACCAACAACCTAACAGGATTAAGGGAGGCAAATCTGGCCCTCAGCCTGTCAATCATTTGTTTGACAATCCCTTGACTGCTCTGCTTTATGCATCAGCATATTTCCATATGTATGTAGAACTCTGAGCTGTTCTCTAGTTTCCCTCTGCAGCTGTACAAAACCAAGACAGGTTATCCCACAAGCTTAGTGTCAGCTATTCCAGGGCATCCCATGGGATCCTGCCTCGTTTCTGACCACAGGGCTGGGCTCCCCTGAGCTGCTGGGCAGGGTGTCACTGTGCTGGCTTGGGGCAGAGATCTGGCACCTGCCTGGGAAGTCAAAAAGGGAATTTGCTATTTCCACCCCTGTAATGTAGTTTTAGCCAAATCAGTTGTTTCTGTTTATTCCCAAAGAAGAGGCAACACAATCCAGAGGGGATGACTGGTCAGGAGTCAAAAGACATTTTGTTTTCCTGGCTTTCTCACTGAGGTGCAGTGACTTTGCACAAGCCATTTCCCCACAATGTGTGTTACTTACTTCTGGCCGACCAATATCTTTACCTATTATTATTTTATTTTGCTTCTAACGATTTTTTTCTGTAAGAAAATATTTTCTGTGTATTTTCTATAAGAATCCCAAATCTTCCAAGAAAGAGCAGCTGCATGACACCTACCAAGAAAGCACAGTCACATGAAGCTTTACTGAAATCCACTGCTAAACCCAAACCTAAATGTGTGCAGGTTCAACAACTCCTAAAGCTTAGATCTTGAGCATCACACTTAACCTCCCCCACCCAGCTGCTCTCTTCCTTACTGACTATCACACTCAGGTTTTTTCACCTGCAGTTCCAGCTCTGTTTCTTGCAATGAAACACTCCTGTAGTGCCTGTGACCTTCAGAAAATTCTTGCAGAACTACCCCTTTCCTTCACCTCCTTCACGCTCCAGTCTCCAAAACTAAGCACAAAACTGAGCGTGTTTCTTGTTTCAGAAGAGAAGTGTTTTTAGAAAGGAGGAGAAAACTAAGGATATGAGGCAACTGAGAGTGTAGAATAACAGTGTCTACAGTGTAAGAGCTGCGGGGGAGGGAATTTCTCCAGCATCATTCCCACACATGTTTTTATTATAGCAGAAGTTCCCGCTGCGTAGTGATTGCAGTATCCCCCTTAGAAGTGTAGTAGGAACATATGCACGGAGCAGCTGCATGACATAAACTTGTCTGCAACAAAGTGTGATAAACAGAAGTATCATCTGCTACAGGAATAGCTCATTTCTAGCAGTGTTATTTAACCTAGCTACTCTGGGGAGGCCATAAATCAGGACAGGCTTTCTGCCGAGCACACCGCTGTTGCCTGGTTGTTTACCCAGCCAGCCCATGGCACTCTGGAAATGACCCTAAGCTTATAGGAAGGGCAGAAATCTGTAAGGGAGGGGAAAAAAAACAAACACAGCATGAGGAAACCTGACAGGGCTAGACAAGCCACTTCTCCATCAATCTGGAAAATGCCAATCCTTCTTTCTGTCTGTCCCTGATCGGCAGCCCGAGGGTTGCCTTCTGCAGGCAGCTGTGGCTGCCACATGAAGGAGAGCTCAGGGTTCCCTCTGGCCAAGCACAGCCCCAGGGCCTGTGCATTGGGGCACCGTAGGGATGCAGGTCATGTCTGCAGTCTTGGCTTTCTGCCCCAGGAACACACACCAAGGTCACCCATTTCCTGGTCAGCCTGCTCTGCCCCATCCTCCCAGGAAATTTTCCACTTAAATTGGACTGTGAAGGGAACAGATACTTTGCCTGTTCTCAAAATGCCTTTTAGAATAACAGCTGAAGATCTATATTTGTATCAAGTCTAGCAGCACCACAAACTCCACTAGCAGGCTCTTGTAAAGGATTTGTTTTTCCCGTGCTGTCTGCCTCTGACTGTGAGCAGCCCTGGGTACACACAGCACGTTCCCACCACCTGCATTATCCAAACACATCTGTACAGTCCCTACGTGATGAAATACAGCAAACACAGAGGATGCTTCAGTGACACTGACTCACAGATCTCTCCCCATGGCCCTGGGTTTGGTGACCAATCTTGTTCCCAGAGAGCCCTCAGCCTCCAGGGCTCTGAGATCCTGACCTTCAGCTACATTTCTACTCTGAGCATCATCATGCAGATGCTGTGACAAGGTCCTCAGCTGGCACCAGACTCACAGCTGGGTGGACTTCTGCTAGTTTATATCACTTTGAGCCCTTTGACCTTTTTTATTAGCTGCCTAAGGCTTCATTCTATCATACAACGAAATTAATCAGCATTAAATTAATCAGCACACACTTTAGAGTGAATCTACACTGCTGGGGGGAGTGAAGGGCCTTATGCAAAAGTAGACAAGAGGCCTCAGACTCAGGACTGAACTCAGCCTTCTCAAAAATGATGAGCATGTGGTGGAGGCTCTCCTTGTTCCTCATATTTTACACAGCGCAATGCCTGGAGTAAATGTCTGAGCCTTGGTGTTCGTGTAACTTCCTCTGTAGGGTTTTTTCTCACACAACCCAAATTATTTCATGTTAATCAAGGGATTCCTCTATTCCACAGGAGCTTGGATGAGATACCTTGATGTGAAGAAACTCAAGCTGTAACACATTAAAAATCCTTCTCCACATTTAATGGGGAGTTAGGATTGGACACTGGAGTGTCCTGGGAGTTTCTTCATATACCTTGACATTTGAAATCACATTTAAACTTCTCCATGTTTTCTGGGCTTCTCCCTGCATCTCAGTGTGATATTGGCTGCAGGAACTACTGTCTTCTCTGTCTTGCAAATGGAGATGTCAACATGCAACACCCAAGATAATAAATAAGAGTGCAAATGAGACTAGGACCCAAACCCTGTTTTAGCCAGCAGATTAACAGGTCTCTAGAATATGTGACATACATAGGGACTGCTGAAAACACACTGCATCTTCAGTTCCTTTTAATTTCCAACCAAGACTGATAAAACACTTGAGGCCCTTGGAATGTGAGGCTGCCTTCAAAATAAAATCCTATCCTGCTTGCTAGCATGCTAATTAAAAGTGCGTGGCTGATTCAGGCAGCCCTACAATAGCAAGGGAAATGCTGCAGGCATAGAGATGGCAGGGTTTAGCCTGTTGTGAGTATACAATATTGAAAACAGGCAGATGTCTCATAAGGATGATTACGACAGCACTCTTGACCTTTCTGCAAGAACAGGAATAAAAGCAAAAGAAAAACAATAATCAGTTTTGATTTATCTTGAAAGCGCTCTTCCTTTTTTAGGCATGAAGTTGCTGTTGCAGAGAGGTGATGGGGGTCACTGTCACCCTTCCACATCACATCAGGGGACACTCACCAGCTGCTTGGGTCTCAGTCTGTGAGCCAATTGACAGAACTCCACTGGAGACAGCTCCCCTGGGATTACATGTGGGAGCACGGGTCACTGCCTTCCTTAGCTATTTTCCGGCTCAGCCGTGTGTTTGCTTTTGTTTTGTTCTGGTTTTTTTGCTTTGTTTTGCTTTGTTCTGTTTTGTTTTTCTCTGCTTTGCAGGGCTGGCTGCTGTGGGATGGGAGTGGGAAGGGATGCCCTGGTGCAGGCTCCTTCCTGAGCATCACTGCCCAGAGCTGCTCAGAGAGCAGTGCCTGTCTCCTGACAGACTCGCCTGTGTCACTCGTTCATGTCCCAGCATTCCCGGGCAAAGAGCAATTACCTAAAACCCAAGTGGTAATGGAAAGTAACAACACTAATCAAAATAAATTATGGGAGCACTGGACTTTGAAATGATGAGCTTTATAAACTACAGCCATGACCACTAAAGATAACCTGGTGGTGTATCCAAGGATTCCAAGTCCTGTTTCTTGATTCTGTCTCAGGCAGTACATGTATCACTTTTACAACATACACAAAACTATTTAATGCTTAACCCAGAAGATTAAAACAGCTTCATAGTGGTTTTTTATTGCAAGCTCAGAGCAATTTTGTGAATGACCCACTGAGATCTGATTCAAAAAAAATCAGAGAATTTCTTGGGAATTTTATGGAAACATTCTTTCCATTGATAGAACCTCTATTTTGGTGCCTAGACATTGAGGGAAGCCCTCAATAGCTGAGCTAATCTTTCCTGCTATGCAGGTTTCTGGCTAGAGCCAGCTGTGTACGGATACCTTCTAACTTTAGAGTTGGAGCTGTGTCTTTATGCTGAGCCTTCAAAACAAACTTAGTCAGAAAAAGCAGGAGTAAGATTTTTGTGATGCTGAACAGTTTGATCTGAAAGCACTTTTTCCTTAATTTGTTTTGAATAAGCTGGATCCATCTACCCACTGCAGACCTGAAATGGGTTTATTTGCTTGTTGTATTTATTTAGGCCTGGTGCCCTTGGGAATAGGAGAAGGTGATGGCCCTCTAAAAGTAATCCCAACCGACATTTGTACTTCATAAATTTTAAGGCCAAGAGATAAAAGGCATTGTACTCATGTGGACTTTCCAGAGACAGAGCATTTTCTTTACTTATTCAATTCTTATTCTGAGTCCAATCTCTTTAGCTGAATTTAGACCTCTTAAAGTAAAAATAAAAAGTCTACCTTAAAGTAAGTATTTTGTTTAAATACTCAACCAGAAATGATAGACTATGGTAATGACTAATTATCCTTAATGATTATAATTACCCTATTTCTAATCTAAACATATTTGTCTCCATTTGTAGTTGAGTACATTCCCGAGTTATTTGCAAACTGTATCAGTATTCATGACCCTATTTTGGAGGGGAAGAGGGAGGTCACTGCTAAAAACCACATTCTTCCAGCAGTGACTTTCTGTTTACAGTTAGATTTTGAGACATACCAGTTCTCTGGCTTTTAACTCCATTTATGTGTGCCACACTTACTGTGTGTGTAGCTTTATAGTTTCATAACGCCAGCATCACGTGGAATTAAGTAGGATGTCATATCACAGTGTAAAGTTATCACACTAGCTCTAGTGCATCTATGTATCAACTAGTAATCTCCTCAGCAAATATCTAGTTTGACAAGATGTCTTCCTAAAGCTATGCTGTTTAGCATCAATTATTTATTTCAATATTTTATTAATTGAATGAGATCATTATTTTTGCAGAACTTCTGTCAGGATGTCAGGCTGTGATTACTTAGCTCAACCTGATTATCTTCTTTAAAATGCCATCACTTTCCTACCACTTTCCACTCAATGTGTTCAATGTGCAGAGTGACACTTCAAGGTTTAGCCAAAAAAGCAAATTTTCCTTGAGTTGTTTTGCACCGTGAAAATAATTTTCCCCATTCAGCTGATTTTGAGAGCAGTGAAGAACAGCCAGGAATGAGTCAAACCAAGAAGCAATCATGCTCTGAGCAGCTGGAGCTGCTCACATGAGACCGTGATGGGTGCAGAGGGAGCACCCCCGTGGCCAGGCTGGCCAGCCCTCAGCTCTCAGGAGCCCAGTGGGGGTGACAAGGGGACTTCAGGCACCCAGGGGTGTCCCCCACTCCCCAGATACACCTCTGCGAGGGACAGCAGTGTGTGGCTTGCTGTTTCTTGACTCAAAGGACAGGGAACAATTTGGTTCTGAGATACGCAGCTTTGGGGGTTTATAATGTGTTTGAAAGAGGTGGTACAAACGAGGAGGCAACCAGGAGAATTGCTTTCCTGGCTTCATCAGAGGTGAGAAGGCAATGAAACAGCTGCACTCTGACATTGTTATAGGTAGTGTGGGACATCTGCTCAGTGTGTTTTGTAATGATTGTAGGGTGCCCTTAGAGGAGCGTTTGGGGCCCATGTCTTTGCTCTTTCAGGGCGTGCCTGTGACATGCACTGCTGGGCATGCAAAGGGACACAGCTGCCAGAGGCTGCTGCCGGTGCCCTCGCCTGCAGTGATTCCTCATCCCTGAGAGCTCATTGACACTGTGGGCTCAGCCCTGCTCAGGTGCCACCCCAGCTGGTGAGCTGGGATCTGGGAGTCAAGCACAGCACGGAGAGCCTGCCCAGCCCCAGGGAGAGCTGTGAGGCCCAGCCCAAGGGAACTGGGACATCAACACCTCCCCAGCACCAGGAGCCCAGTGTGGGGCTCACTGGGAGGCTCCTCTCTGAAGATGCGGTTCTTCCCGGGCGTCTTGCTGGCTCTGAGAGGGTTCTGCACACAGAGGAGTCATCCATGCAGGCCAGCCTCAGCCTCCTCATCAGCATAAGGGGATTAAATGCAGTTCTCCTCTTCCTCAGAAGGTAATTGTGAGGAGAAATGCATTAAGGACATACTAATGTCAGGGTATGGGGGCTGTGTGAACATATACTGAGAAAGGTAGAAAAGCACTTGTAACTAGGAGCTTATTAAAAAAGGAGTGGACATTTCAAAGGAAAACAAGATTATCACTTCATTAATAAGGAATAGAAATGGAAAATAATTTTTAAATCTGTATGAAACTGTGAGCACTAAGAAACAGGCTTTGGTAGCTTCCAGCGTGATTTCATGTGCTTCTTTCTGAGTGCCCAGTCTGGACCAGTGGAAAAGAACTGAGCCAGGTAGATTAGGAGTCACTTCCACTTCAGCAATTTTTATTTTCCTGTCATTAATGACTGCATCTAGGAGTAATGTTTACTATCCAATCCCACATATATCTGTTCATTCTCCATGTAAAATTACTGTGATAAACCATCAGGGAGTACATGGTGTACAGACATGTGACAAGCCTGGCTTTATACCTGTCTCTGCCATTTGTCAGTCTCATTTATGGTGTTGAGGAGCAGCCCAATCTCACCACTGTTTTGCTTTATGACTAGTTTGGTTGATCCTGCCTTTGAAGAAGAACATGGGCTAGAGAAGGATAACCCCACTTCTTCCATTTTCTGTGATCTCATCAAATTTTACATGGCACCTGCTGATCAATATTTTTCTTTTTACTTCACTGCTCCCTTTTGTGGTTTTCAGGACAGCACCAGGAGGGTAGAGTTGATCTTGACACTCCTTCATACAAACATTTTGTGAACTCTGAAATGCATTCTGTTCTGGAATCTTGCAACACTGAAAACTTACAGAGAATGTTAAAACCATTAGCTTTATCAGAACACAATAAGTAGTTCCATCACCCACTGAAAACAGACTTCTGCAACTGACATAGTAATAAAGTAGAAATTCGTTTGCTGAGGCAGTCTAGGAGTGAGTCAAAGAGGAAGCTGGGAGCCACTAGTTGTCAAGCTGTTTGGTTTATTATTCTAATTGCTCCTTATAGTTCTTTACTTAGTCTTTTCCTAAGGTGCTTCTGCAGAGTCCTTGGGGTGAATGTTGCCAACTCCTCTATACATCTTGCAATTGGAAAAAAGAAATTTTCTCAGTAATTGTGTAATCATTATTTAATCTATTGAGTGCTAAGGATGTGTGTATGTCTTTTCCTAACCAAACACAGGAGGCAGAGGAGATGTCAGATCACAATAAATGATACTGGACTGATGATATATTTTAACTTGGGCAGCTATTTGTGATGTGTATAACTGGACATTCAGAATATCAAATTAAACAATGAGACTCATAAAAGAGCCTGTTGCTATATTTCATTCTCTCACCTACTTAGCTGAGAACATAGATATAGACAGTCCCATCAACTTATTCATTATTAAATATTACTTAAGGTGACCAACATTCTCATGGAATTTATGTGGTTTCCTAGGCTGTGTTAAGGCTCTCTCTTCCCTCTGCATTACTCTGGTACAGCCCATGGCATTGTCTGTTACTCACCATCCTTCAGGAAATGTGTCCCCTCAAAGCATGGGAAAAGGAACGTAGCCCTGAAGGAAATTTTTTTAACTAAATGTCACCAGATACAAAATAATTCTTGTTTTGACTGGTACTTAAATAGAAATTTTATCCCTAAATGTAATAAAAGATGTAATAATAATAGCTTATATTTCCACAAGTTAACTTTTCCTAATGTTAACGTATCTTGACTATTTGGTGTGGAATTCAAAGGCAGTATAATGGAAAATAAGCTTGTCAGCTATAATTCTCTGAAAGCAATTAGTAAATGTAATAGAACTCATATATTCTTTTAAAACAAATCTCCCTTCCTTACTCCAAGGTTACAATAATATTACCCTACAATACATATTGGTAGGCACTGCTTTGGCTCCCAACAAACCTCCCCTAATGGGGTTTGAAAATGTGCTCTTATCAGCATAATATCCCTCTCTAAAATTACATCTGATGCAGCTGGAGATGGCGAATGCAGAGGAAGAAGATGTTTCCCATGGGTAGCAGAGTTGAACCTTTCTCCTTCGTGCTGAGTACCAGGTTGTGGATAACACTGACACAGAGAACTTGGTCATCTGGGGACTGTGACAAGAAATACTCAGTACCAATAACAAAAATTGATTGCTTGGGGAAAAAAAAGAAATGGGTCCTAAATGTGAAATAACATCTTTTCATGTATCTGTGATCCTGGTATAGTGCTACTGCATGAGTGACTGAAGCATATCTGATAATACCCTGTTGATTTGGGAGAATTAATGTGTTTTTCCATTCTCTTTTTACAGCTCCCAAGTCTACCTTTTGTCCCACTGAAGAGACCTGGTGGCCAGGCCTGGTTATTATCATTGCAGTATGCTGCGCCACACTAGTGTTCCTCTTTGTAGTTGTCATCATTTGCTACAAAGCCATAAAAAGGTAAGAGACCCCAGATGCTCTTCCTGTGCTTAGGGCAGTGCAGCCCCACAGAGGCTGACCCAAGACTTGTCTCATGACATCTTGTTTAGTTTAAAGACATCCAAATGGCAAAATGCATCCAGTAGCCAGTGTGTGTTTTCATTGGAAACTCACTTTATGTCCTGTATCCTGCATGTGTGAAGGGTGTAGTTCAATGCAGTCATGGGCACAAGGAAGAGAAAAACTAAATGAGATAGAGCTACATTGTTCAGATTAATAAGAACTTGCCCAAAGTCACATTGCTGCAGGTTGCTGGTGAATGTGGAGAGCTTTGGCTTGGCAAAGTGTAGAGGTAGGAGACACTACTACTTGTATTTGAACACTGCTTCTGGTAATCAAAATTTACATGTCGGATGTGAGATTCTTGGCCCAGGTCCATCACTAATTTTAGCATTTCAAATTAATGCAAACTCTTATAAATCAAAGTCTATTTTGAGTACTATGTGTAGTTTTTCTTTTGAATACTACTTCTAATTTATCCTTGCTTCAAAATTATAACCTACAGACGAAATTCAAAACCTTTCTCTTTTAATGTAAAAGTCTCTGTGAAGCCTATGTACAACAGTGTGTAGTAGCAATTTCAGCTCACTGTCTTTGCAATAGCTGCACTTGCCTAGGCCTTGAGTAGTTAGGAAGTATTGACTTCAGTTACACAGAAAAATACAAGCGAAAATAATTTCTTCGCTTAAATAAAATTTCATATTTCTGGTGGAAAAGGTCAAAATGTTAACATTTCCATTCTAAGGTTCCAAATGCAAGTCCAAGTGATTGATTTAGAAGAGAAAGTAATTTGTGGGTATTGTAGGCCAGATGGATGAAGGTTCATTTCTCCTCTATTGTTTTTAGTATGGCTCTGACAACACCCCACAGTTGAGTGTTTGTGGTGTCACTGTTTGATGCTGTCAGGGTCTTGGCTGGGAGCTTTAAGTATATCCAGGTGACCCAGCCTGCAGGAGAGAATGCAGGATTCCATCCACAGCTCTCATGAGACACTGCAGTGACATCTGAACCTCAGCTTGCATGAAATGACAGTATTTTTCAACTTCATGAGTTCTGAGTGATAGTATTTTGAGTAAGGGAAAAGGAAAATAAATAAAAATACTTTCCATGAAACATGTTATGAGCATGCAACATGATTGCAAGATTTTTGTTGAGCCTCGGTGGAGATATCACAGTGGTGGAGCATTGGACATGTTTTGCTGTTGTTGAAAAATTTATGCAGATTTTGAAAGAGTGTTAAAAAGGAAGAATTCCAGCAAGAAGAGAAAGTCTCTATTTTAGTTCTTATTAAATTTACATAAGTATTTTTGCTATACTAGTTCAGCTAAAAAGAATGTTTATTATTTTGGGGGAGCTGGGAAGCTTTCACTCGAGCAACTGCCCTTTGAAAAATTATCTTTTGAGGACTGAGATTGGCATCCAATTGAATTGGTAGCACAGTGCAAAGTCTCACACTTGTGGTTGCTGGTCTACCATTGCTGCTCCTTTGCATTTGTCTGCCCACTGCCAAATTGTGAATGACTTGTGTCAAGGCTGCAAAACATTTGTATGAGAGCAGTAACTCTCCAGGGCAATTTGTGCCTCACAAGAAATTGCTTTTCAAATGTGCTGTGATGTCGGTAGATGGGAGGAACAGAAATTAAATTTAAAGAAACAAATTTAGAGCTGCCTTGCAAAGGTTTGGGGAATTAATATACAGTCTCATGCTTCATTTCAGTACAAAATAATACTGATACTTAATGAAGACACCCATTATTTGTCAACAGCATGAATATCAACCTACAAGTCAGCTGCTTGAACAGGCATTAGGCTCAGAGGAGAGGGAAAATTCCTCTTAGATCTTCTTATTTTTGACATTCACACTGCTGACAAATGCTAAGCTGAAAAATGCTCAGATGTGGAATGGACAGCTATGAAAGAAAATCGTCTTAATTATAATTTTACAGGGTAACTGGAGCATTTCTTTTCATCAATGAGTTCTTCCTAAAACAATTCTGCTAAGAGAATGCCCTGAAGGGCCTGGCAGCATTCCCCACTAGTTCAGGTTTCTTGATCCACTGTAAACGATATCTATCAATAAATGCTGGGAAATAAGATCAGACACTTCACAAGAAAAGCATCTCTGGCTTCAACACAGTATTATCACGTATTGTTGAGCTGCACTGGCTGTAGCTACTGTGAGAAATCCTCCACTCTGTTTTTTGCTGGAAGGTAGAAGTGACTAGAGAAAGAGTAAGGGGATTAATCTGGGTGATGCTGAAGCCAAGAGTTCCTCCAGTGTGTTCCCAGCTTTGGGCTCCATAACCATGCTCCAGCCTATCCTTTCTCATACCCTCATCCCACCAGCTTTCCTCTGCACTCCTCCCCCTGGGCCCTCTTTCCTGAACATCTCCTGGAACAGGGACATCTGTCACTGCAGCACCTCGACAAATCTGTCTCCTACCTCCACTGAGGAGGTGCTAAGGAGTGAAGTAACAGCAGTCATCTGGTTGTAGGGTGTAACAAGGGTTAAATGCTTTAGTAGGAAAGTGCAGGCAGGGATTTATTTACATTGAGTCTAGATCTGTTGTATTAATCCCTCACTTTCATAAGAATCAAATTTGGAGGAAAAAGAAAAATCCTATTGTGCTTAAGTTGAAATCTCATTTACTGGTTTCAAAGGGCCAGTTCCAGTCAAACTCTCTTATGTCTGCTTTTCTGTAACAGGAAGAGAGGTAGTGACCTCGAGGTATCATAACTCAACTGTGTTTTTATTCAATTTATACATAAACTGTGTCTTCTGGGTAGTTTGTTTTCCCTGCTAAAAGCTAAAACTTCAGTGTACCACCAATTATAGGTACTGAGGCGATTTGTAATAAAATACAACCTCGTGGATTGGTGCTTCTTTGTACATAATAACTACCAGAACCCAGCAAGTACACTACTTCCTCCATCCCTGCACCTGCCCTGGAAATACTCACGTTCTTCCAATATGAAATGCTCATAAGAAATGCTGAAATCCATTCCAGTGAATGAATTTGACCTCTCTGGTCCATGAGGGAACTTTCACCAAGTTGCATCCATCAACTTTAACACTCAGATGGGTTGAACTTTTGGGAAGATACATATGGAGTGATACTTCAAAGGTGCATCAAGCAACTTCTAAATTTCCTCCATGTGCTGCTGATGACTGCAGAATTGGGCATTATGTGATTGGCACACCAGGTACAGATGCATAGATCAACACCAGAGGAGACCACATGTGATATTATGTTGTTCTGCAGCGTGGTTACTTGATGAGAGCACCCTCAGCTTGGCAGTGGAGAAATAGTGTTTTGGGTTGTTTTGTTTTTTTTTCAATGTAGATTTTCTTTTAAGAATCTTTTCCATAGCAAATCAGAAAAAAATAGTGATAGTCATTTAGCACCATTTGTGACATTTGTAGACTGCTAGGACAAGGTTAATCATTGGCTGGGGCTCAACTTCAGTGTAAGCAGTGGGACTTTTCCATACATTTCATGGATAAAAAAATGAACCAATGATTTCTGTAACACACAGAAAGAGCAGATAAATAACTGCTTCAAAATCTAGAATATTTCCAAGTAATTCTCTACCATGCCTTTGTCTGTAAAAACCTGTAATCAAGAAGTAAAAGCAGGAGATATAAAGACAATTCTTTAACACAGGGTGGAGAAAACTGGATCATTTCAGTATTGTGTGATTTTTGGGTTTGGGCAAGTGCACTGTGAATGCCAGCAGCTCTAACAATCCTTCATCTAGTGTAAATCAATGCAGATTCAAAAACAATCAGTGGAATTAATTTAATTTTAATTAGCTGTGGAGGTGACTGTCTCTTAAGCTTTTTTTAACATCTGCAAGTACCTGAATAATAGTAAGACACTAAGACTAGAGGGAAGTGGGAAGTAAACACAGTAAAGAGGATTAACAAGAGTTGTTTGGTAAATAAGCAACTGAGATGGGGGAGAGCGGGACATGCAGTGTAATCCTATTTCTGCATCTCACTGGTGTGTCAGTGTCTGTGAGGGGAGTAAGATATTTACATAAAAGGGAAAAATAAATCCCTGGCTCCTTGTATAAAATTAAGATAGCAGAGCCATCTGTCAAATCTCGAAGGGGAAAGCAAAGCTGAGCATCCTGGTCTTTATGGCGAGTGATGCGCCAGCTATTCAACCTGGCAGGGAGTGTTTCAGATGGTTTTCAAACATGTGAAAAATATATGCTCAGTATCTCTGGAACATCCCTACAGTCTGAGATGACCCATGAGCAAGTCCCTGTGCCTAGTGATGTGGCTCCTTGGTTCTGCTGGATTTCAGGTAGCCTGGGTCCGTCTGTTCTCAGATGTACTGCAGGGTTTGCTGCCAAAGAGCCCTCCTGCTAAATCAACAGGGAAAGTGGGCTGATGATAGCCAAGTTTTACATGATACACCTTTTATTCACTGTTCTAACTTTGTGAAGCCACTGTTTTATATGTCTCATAGCCTGAGAGGAAGGTAACATAAATGCCTACATAGGCACTTCCTTAAATAGGTGCTGAGTTCACCTTCAAATAATAATTAAATGGAAAAAAATATTGTACTGAAATAAAATGACAGGTCATATTTAAACTGTCTTATAATTCATTGCTCAGGTATTTTTAGGGTGCTTAGTATTCGTGTATGATTTATGGCCCCTGTATACTGCAAAGTCTGGTTTCAGAAGCAGGAGCAAGGTTCTGAAATTTGGCTTTGTTTAACAAGATACCTGCAAGGGGAAGACACTAAGACTTTCTTAAGGAGACCATGAACTGGCAGTGGGGGCTGTGGTGAGGGTGTCCCATGGTGCAGGGATTTTATATCCCATTGGAAAGGCCATAGCCCTGCACTTTTTCCTCAGTTTTGTACCACTCACTCCCCCAAAGAGCAAGAACTGTGTAGTTCTCTACATGGTCATCTCCTATGAGCCACTGAGGCTAAGCATGATCTAGTCCAAAATCAGTATTAATTGCAATAAAACAGTGCTGTTTAGCCTGAGCAGAGAAGACAGAATCCTAAATGTCCTTAATTGCCTTGAAGAGCAATTCACAGCATGTCTGATGACAGACAGGTCAAGGTGAATTGAAATTGTAAATCTCTCCTGTTCTCCCTGGCACATTAGAAGAGTTTGTACTGAAATGGTGCCTTAATTCCTAGCAAGTGAAGGAAAGACAGTAATTACTCAGAAAATGGAGTGAGATAGTTGGTGAAAAAAATAGGTTTAGGAGTACTGTTTGAGTGGGAGACACCCAAAGGGAAGAGGAAGGTCTGTGGGGGCAGATCTCTGTGCTTTTGATGCAATCCATTGATGTCAGACCAGCTGAGCTCTGCACAAGGGATCAATCCCTCAGAAGTGCCATTCAAAAGGAAATAGAGTCTTCATAGAAAGACCCTGGGAATGTTACTGAGGGCAGCTGAGCAAAAGGCAGACTTTAATATTTTGGAAAAGTATGGGAAAGATCTTTGCATTGTGGCCTGATTCCACTGTCTGAATGTTGATGTTTATCAACAACAGGATTAGTATCTGCCACTGAACACCACTGTCCAGGTCTTCTGTCACCTCTAACCAAACCCAGCATCCCCATGTGTTGCTTGCCCTCTATGCCAAATCATCTCACAGCAGTGAATTGACTCCCACCCTTGGAATGAGGCTGTAGCTGATCTGCTAAAGACAATTTAAATACCCTGAGCAATCAATCTTTCCGCAGGAGATCCCATTTTTTAATCATCAAGAAATGAGTTTGTAGAATCACAGGATGATTGAGGTTGGCAGGGACAGCTTGAAAACATCTAATCCAAACTTCTGCCCTAACAGAGTCAGCTAGAGCAGCTTGCTTGTGTCTGTGTCCTGCTGGGTTTTGGATATTTCCATAGAGAGTTTTTGTTGGTTTTCTTGTGTTCTTTCAAATTTATCACTATTTACTAAGCTAAATGTAGCCCTGCTTGATGAAAACTGAGTGCTAATACAAGGAAAATCAGTTGCTCTGATACCAAATAGTATTGAAGTCTGGATGTTGGTTGTGCAAGAATTTCAAGGGTAGTGTTTATGAGACAAGCTGTTGGAGAGCTTTACAGCTTGACCCAAGCCCAGTGGAGATGCCAGAGCTCTGCAGTATTTATTCTGCTGATTCAGTGGCATCAGTGGGGATTTTGGACAGGAGACTAGTAGTGTGTGCTGCCTGATTTTTTTGGGGGGTGTATCAAGATGAAGAAGGATTGGTGTCATTTTTAAAGCAGAGTAGCAAAAGCATTCCAACTACTTGTTAGGCTCTTTTGACAGTTCAAGGGCTGATGAGTGAGTGGATAAAAAAGCCTTTTACTTGGAGAAAGGGCTCAGCCAAGCCACATGGGCACTGCTGTGCAGGACAGTTTGTTTTGCAGTTGTCTGTGCAGAATGTGTTGGTCAGAAAAGCACAAGGAACTGCTCTCCAGTGCTGTCAGTCTAAAATTTTTATAAGTACAACATGTTTTTGTAACTATTGTAGGGCAGGGTTTCTCTGTCTTCTAAGTTATGCAAACTCACAAATTCTGCTAGGGAGAAAGTTTATGGTGATAAATGGATGAAGTGTCCCACTGTTTTTCATAGCCAGGAACAGTGAAAGCCTCCAAGAGGCTTTAGTCTTTAGCATAAAACAAGTGATCTAGTTGTTTCACAGAATACTCTCTCATGGATCACTTTGCACTTGTTCATTCCTAATTTGTGATATATTGACAAAGGTGTCAACAGAAATCTGTAGAGAATTATGGTCTGTCCTGTGACAAATGAATTTTTTAGTGTGACTAGAAACAAACTTGCCATTTTTTCTGTTTTCTACTGCAGATGAGGGTGCCACATCAAATGTGCAGAAGTCTACCCAGTATTGTTGAGAGTTACTGCCTCAGGGCAACTCTGGTAGCCGTGGGTGGATTTTACACACCTGTGACTGAATATAATGCCCATACCAGTCCAATTATACTGGTTGCAGGATTCCTAATTTACCCCAGCACAAATAGAAAACACAAGTTAATACTAGAGCTTTGAAATATACAGGAGAGGTGCCAGGTACACCATGATGTTTTTATTAAATTTTTGCCTAAAGACAAAAAAAATTTGCTTATGCATTCATTTAATTTTTCAGCCAGTCATACTTCTTGCAAGCTGATGTGAGGGTGCTTGTGGCTGACCCTGAGGGTGAAAAGTCACAGCAGTGGCTGAGGCGTACCTAGCACAATGTGCAGAGACATTTGAAAAAACTTTCTGTCTTGATTATCTGGAGTATCTGAGCTTAGGACCTGCAAGAACCCAGCAGCAGCCTGCAGTCCTTGGATCAGTATTTTTATGACTCAGAGAAATTTGTACCCGTGGTAGTAGGGTGGGGATGTAGACCCATACTCCAGCTCCTATCACCCAAAAATTCCCTCTGCACAAAAAGAATCCCATAGAAACCTCCTTGGTGGCTTTATTTTAAAGCCCCCCTTTGCTTTCTGCAAAGAATTTGCAGTGCATTTTGAGTAAAAACAGTAAAGCCTGGCTTCTCCACTGGCTGAACAACTGCAGCTCCTGGTGAGTTGAGCTGGTTTTGAGGGTCCCAGCTGAAGGGAGATCCCATCTCACAGCCCCTCACCGTGTTCTGCTGTTTGCTGCCCACAGCTCCATTGTCCAGAGGGGAAAGGCGCAGACAGGGTCCCCCTCTGCGTACCTGTGACACTCAGGGGTGCACATCAATCACAGCCTGAGCCCCTTGGACCCGGGCTGCCACTGCTCTGATTTCTGCCACCTCTCCTTCCTTCTCTGACTCCTGTACTCACTGCTCAGTATTTGTCGTGCTGCGGGGTTGCTAAGCAGCACAGAGCTCCCTGCTCGGAGAGCCTTGCCGTGAAGGCGAGGCACACAGGAGGTCAGGGTGGGCAGAGCTGGGGATGGGGGAAGATGCTGTCTGCTGGGGGGACCCTCTCCACAACACCCGTGCCTGCTCTCACTCCAGAGCCCCCATCAGCAGGCCCATGGGCACCCTCTGGTGTGGCTGGGCTGGAGAGCAGTGCTGCTGGTCTGTCTGTCGTGGCTAATTGGCCATGGCAGAGGGTGTGTGTGGGGATGAGCATCACGGCATCCATTCCCCAGGCCAGTGCCACAGATGGGCTGAAGCACCAACAGAGGGTTATGGTGTCTGTAAACAGGTGCATGTAAGAGTCTCATCCCAGCTGGGTGTGAGGTAAGAGTGGGAAAATAGGGTCGTTCCTCATACCAGCCTTTCAAAGAGGCCATGAAAAGAGGACCCACATGGAGAAATTGTGCTGCCTTTGATGTCTGTTTTTTGAGGCAGTGGCTTGAAAACTTATGAAAAATGTTATTTTTTACACTCCCAAGCAGCTGGGACTGTAGTTTCTTCCCTTCACTGGCTCTGAGCCCTGAGAAGCCAGTGGCTAAACTCAAATTCTTCCTCAGAAATTGTCCCGTTACAGTTGTCTAAAGCCTCACAAAACCAAATCTTTACATAGACATGAAGGTGAGCAGGACTTGCTGGTTTCTCTGCCTCTTCATGAACTTGTCCCATTGCACACCTGGAGCATGGGAAGGCTGGGACTATCCTGTGCAGTCCATGGTGTTTCCATTTATCCTGCAAAGAGCAGGCTCTGGCTGTGCAGTCTCTTCAGTGTGAGTGGAGACAGCCAGAAGCAGCAGCAGAAAATCAGTGGTCTCAGTCTGGTTGAAGGCAGAGACAGATTGCCTCTAATGCAAAGTGATCTGGATAGCTGCAAAGGTCAGTTAATTTTACAAGTTTTAATTTTCTTCTCAGCTCCTTGCATTTATTTGTGTTGCAGACACTCTTCTTTCAAAGACATTTCTGTAACACAAAATCTGCAGAGAATTTTTGTTCATCTGCACACAAATTAATCATGCTATTTAAATAATGTTGTGAGATTATATTTAAATGATTCTGTGAAATAGCAGTAACTCCATTCTTCTGTATGGATTAAGTCCATCATTCAAGTTGTTGCCTATGTTTGACAGTGATTAAATGACAAGGTAGTTACCTGCATTCCACAAAATATCTGGACACAAAGTACCATGATTTGGGGGATAGAAAAGTCCATTGCCTAAAATGCCAGTGTCTACAGTCACTTGACTGATGAGGGGCATACTGTCCTTGAGAGAGAGCAAGAGAGCAGGGAAGAGCAGCCCTTGCTCATCTCCTCTCTCTATCCCTCCTTATTTCAACCCCACGTTTTTCTAGTACTCATGCCCACCCTGACCCAGAGCACAGGCAGCAACAGCCATTCATTTTTGCAAACATGGTAGGGAATTCCTGTTCCTTTTTCCTCCTCCACTTTCCCGTCCAACATGGACATCTTTTTGTAAGGTCATCTTCTAATTGTTTCTCCAATTTTCCTAGTTAATGTTTGTTAAGCACTTTGAAGATAGCAACCGTTGAATTCAATCTGTTCAGGAAAGTCTAGAGAATTTTAAAGAACTAAGAGAGAGATCTAGGTTTGGGCTTCCACTGGTGTTTTTGTATTAACAGAGTGGCAGATAAGTTTATTGCCCTCATGCCAGCACCTGTGAAAGTATGCATGTCTCAGTTTTGTGGGGGCAGATCATGCCTAATGCAGTAGAGATACAAATAATCCTATTTTTCTGGGTGGAGCAGACATGTTTCCAATCCCAGGCTGCTTCTGTGATGCTTAGCAGAGCGTGGTGCACCATGAACTGAGCTCCACGACTGTGCCTTAGCTGTTTGCACTGCTGTATAACAGGACAGGCCTTTGAGGAGCAGGAGTGTGCCCAGCTCATCCCAAAGGGCATTGCCAGTGCTCAGTCCACTGCCAGGCAGGGCCATGGCCATGACCATCCTCCAGACAGGCTTTGACTTTGTTCAAAGTGCCTTCATTTCATGCATTTAATGTGTTCTTCAAAAGTTATTTTTTAATTTATTTTTATTTTTATCTTGTTTAGTGGCTTTTTGCTAGTCTGAAAAGCTGACATTATCAGTTCATTTTTTTACATTAGTCCCATTCATTTTTCTCCTTTTATAATCAAAACATATTGACAGTGTATTCCACACTGAGAACACCCAACAGATAATGTCAGCTGTAATAGCCCTCCAGTCAATAAAACCTTTTAAAGATCATTAGAGGGAATGCAAAGAATAGGTTATTATGTGAGGGGTCACTGAAAGTACTTTTATCAATTAGGTCAGTTAATTGTCCAGTATCCTAATAATAGAGCTACTTCTCTTCCTTAAGATTGGTTTTGTGTAGGACCATAATTCTGAAGTTAGCTTAATTGAAGACTTAGTAGGAAATGGGATTGCATCCATCACCTTTGTCTCCCAGGGACAGATCTTCCTCCTGTGTAACATCAGAACAGATCCTCCTCAAGTCCAACAAAGTCTGTGGAATTACTCTGACTTTGCACTGCTGAAAATAAATGGAGACTAAATTCCACTCCTTAAATTTCACATGTGGCTCAGCAGTCTACTGTAATTGCTTGCAATCTGAACAGTCCAAGTCCTCCCTTTAGACATAGCCAGAGTGGCTTCAGCAGGCTGAGAGCACTTCTGCAGAAAGAGATCTGCCCCCGACACTTTGCAGCCCAAGTGCACCAGCTCAGGAAACCTCTTAAGTGCTGGTGAATGGCTGCCAAGCAGTTTGGGTTTTTTTTTTCCATGAGAGAAACACTCAGCAAAGGCTCAATCCACGCACAGAGAGGGGAATTTGAGTGTGAACCATTCCAAAACAGAAATTACCCACATGCCAGCAGGGCTTGTTTAAATATACTCCAGAAACTGGTCAGCTAAAATTGGCTGTGAGGCAGAGCTGAGTTAACTGTAAATCACAGGCTTCAGAATGCTCACGTGAACAGTCAGAAAGAAGCTCTCCTTGGGAGTTGGTATCTTGGAATTATGTCAAGCTATCCTGCAACATGATTTCCAGAGCTGTGAAAGAGACTTTCTCCTTTTGCATAATCGTCCTAGCACTATGCAGAGCACTTGCACAGATCTTCTCCCTCTCTCCACATAAGACAGACAGAAAAGGTCTGAAGATGTTAAAAATTGTATGATTACTTGCTCTTGTAAATAGGATTTATCATCTGACCTCTGGTTCAGTTTGGCTAATACTGAAGTACTCAAAGGTCTCTAAGGAAAGAACGGCCTTTTATGATTCACAAAAGACTTTATTTGTTTTCATATGGAGCAGAGGGGCAATGCAGCTTGAGGAAGGAACACTCCATCAAATGTCTAAAACTGAAAATAACCCAATATATATAGTCCTTTCAAATGGTACAGATTTGTACTGCAGATAGTATCATCCAAGATACCTGTAACACTTTCTAGCTTGGAAGAGTAAATTTAAAAATCCTACATTGTGATAAAAAGTAATGAACACTGGGACAAGACAGTTTGTTGGTCTTTTAGATGCTGGACTATCTAACTTACCTGAGTGGAGATGGAAATATGGGGGATACATGTAAAAGCCTTGGGAGACAAACACTGAGCAGTAGCGAGTGTGTTGTTAAAAGTTGTCCAGATGGAGCTGCTTTTTATTATAACTGTAAAACATTTGCTTTGTACGTGGGAGGTAGTAGAGCCAGTAACCTCTTCCTACGAGTAATGAATAGTGTGCTGCCTGTTTTCTGGACAGATAGATGGTCCACATATGGCCATTAGCTAATTTAATAGAGAAAAACTAAGGTTCCAGAGAATTTTCATCATTAGGCTTTATTCCTTGACTTCTGTCTTTACATTGTCAAATAAAATATATCCAGACTGATTTTTTTTCTTGTCTCTCTGAGACAGGGAAAAGTAGAAGTCAGAATGTGACTCCTTCCATGATTCTGAAGATTTTCACCAGAGAGGTGTCCTCCTCCAACATGAGCCCCATATGTCTGAGCCATATAGCCAGGCTGCTTGTGTGTGGCTGCACACAAATTTAATGGTTGTGTCCCTGAAAGCAACTGTTGCCAATGCACTGAGCTCCTCTAGCAGAAGTCCTGCTCACAAACCAGTCTTAGAAAGCAACTTCTCCTGTCCCACACTTGCTCTTATGGAAAGTGATTCACCTCTGGTGACTGATGGCCAGCATGAATCAAACAGTTGTTTGATGAACACCCCCAGTAGTGAGATGTAAAAAGCCTCCATTCATGTTCTTTATGTTCTTATAAACATTCCAAATATGCAGAGTGATGGTCTAGTAATTGAATAACATGACAAAATTTATTCTTCCATTCCTGTCTGCTAAATAAGGATGCATTTGAAGTGTGGCTGTAGCCCACACATCATCTTGTCTGGGCTTCCAGCAGTGCAGTCTAGCCTAGAGCTCTCAGCAGAGCTGCTGCAGGTTCTGCTAGCATCCTAGCCCTGGAGGTGAAGGTGAGTGAAAATAAACTACACAGATATCTACCCTGATTCTTGGACAACTTTTTGTAACCCAGAAAAATGCCACTACAGCTTGATCTCTGCTGGTATATAGGTAGCTTGGACATTTCTGTGGATATTTCTGGGTATTTCTGTTTACATGTCTCCTGGGGATAGACCAATCCTATGAAGTAAACAGGTGTGTTGTATGAGACCCAATTTTACTGAAAATCATTATCTTGTGTGTTGATAGCTAATGGAATATCATTATGGAGAAGAGATTTGTGATCACTGCACAAATCAGAGAAACAGCTCCCTGATTTCCCTTCTCCCTTCAGCCACTTTGCCCCAGGGACCAGCAGGCACACACTCAACCCAGCACATGCCAACACCAGAAATGGGGCTGCCAAATGGAGCTGCCCAGAGAACTTTGTTCAGGGGTGAAACAACAATGAGGAGAGAGACAAGTTCTTTACATGCTACTAAAAGAACATTCCTGAGAGGAACTGGAAACATGAAGGGATTTTTGGCATGGGCACCCTGTGCAGTGGCACAGATACAATCATGCAAAGAGAGTAGGAAATGCCTCATAGCTTTCACCTTTGGTAAAATCTCTGTCAGTTGATACTGATACCCATTCAGTGCATGTGTATCTAGAGAGAGAGAGATTTCTGCAGATCTAGAGAGAGATTTTTGCAGCTGGCTTTTACAATTTACAATTTTGTATCACTGCTCAGCAAAGAGTGAAGTTTCATTTTGAACTTCTGAGTACGGGTCATCCCCTCCAACAATGTATACCAAAAAATAGTCTTTCCTCCTCTAACTATACCTGAAAAGAAGAATGACCCTTTATTCCTGTTTGGGAAGAAACAGGATATGTATTTCCCCAGAGAATAATCCAGGGCAGCAAATCCCCAAGTGGAGACAGGTGTCTCGTGGCAGTGCTGAGTCGGGTATGGGAACCCCAGGAGGAGGTGAATTTGAGATCCTGTCGTGTCTCTGCTGCCAGTCCAAGGTCACCCCTTCCTAGCTTGATTGGATTTCCTTGGAACCCAGCCTTCCCAGATGCTAGACTTGATGCACTGGCACGCTACAGAGCCATTGCTATGGAGGTAGACACAAGTTTGCAACACTCGATTGTCTTATGAAATCAAGTTTTATTCTAAACTCTCATCCCTTTCAAGCATGAAGCACCTGGAAGTGTATGAGATGTGGATTGTACTGGGAGTTTTAAACTCTCTTGCAGCTAGCTTACTGTTCTGGACAAAACTTCTGTTCCCATGTCAAAGTGATCTTACTCTTCTCAAAGCTTTATTAAGCCTATAATGAGGCATGATAACGTCATGATTAAATGAATAGTCTGCTCCAGTTTTACTTGATTTTGTCTGAGTAGTCATAGACAGAGATTTTCTGAAGTGTGTACAAGTGGGACAGAAGATGAAGCCCTCTCCTAGGACCCTATCACTTAATTGCCTTACAAACAGTAGGTCTACACCAAATTTACACAGTAGCCAAAGCAGGAAAGGAGGATTTTGTCAAATATACCAACTAATTTTTGTAACTAGACATGATAAAGGGCCAAAAACAATGTTTCCTCTAAAAAAATTATAAATGTAGAACATAAAAACTGTGTTTGAATGTGCATCAGTACCTTGACCTTTACTCAGGACTCTGCAGAGGATTGGTACAACCCTATATGATGAGCCAGTATGAAATTCTTTGATAAATAAGGTATATAATGTGATCAGAACCTCATCTGAAATTTGAGCTTGACATGTGAAATATGCTATTAAACGTCTGTTTGATGCTTTCTTGATTTTAGGACTCGCACAAGTTAATGCATGCATGGTGGAGAGGTCATTATGGACTCTGAGGCATCATTTCAGGCGTGTGCTAAGCTGTACAGACTTGCATGGCCAGAGTTTCACAGATGTTTGGCATGAAGACCCAATTTGTTTGCTAAACACTGTATAGCAAATTATACCATAAAACAATTCAAACCATTATTAGTGAAAAGCCTGTTTCGCCTGCCACCAAGTGAGTATGTCACAGATATGACTAGTTCCCTACTCATTTCCTCACTAATTTGAAACATCCCTTAACCAATGAGGAGCAACCCTGAAATGGAAATGCATAAATGCGTGTCCATAGCTTATCATCTCAAATGGGCTTGCAGTGTTACACTTTGGAAGATTATGCACAATTTGGCCTATTAGGCAGAAAATAGGATAAAAGTGTTTCCCTTGATGTGCAAGAAGAAAATTTGCATGCTTGGATCTCAACAGTCAACAAAAATTGGAGTAAAAAGAGTTAGTGGCACAGAGCTAGTGGCATACAGAGAGCCAATGCCCTAATGCAAGAGGGCACTTGAAAAATCACAGCAAGGCAACATTACCTTGTTTGTTTAAATACATGGGACAGTTTAATCACAGTGACAAGTGCATACCAGTGTGCCATCCAGTGATTTAAATGGTGTAACTGGGGCAAGTCTGACCCCAGGTCCTTGCCTATTGTGCATTTGAAAACAAATTGACAGAAGGAGTTAAACAGAGCAGTCTCCAAGCCTGAACTTTTGCATCTGATGATAGTCTTTTCATTGTGACTCAAGAAAATAACTGCTCTGTTTTGCTAGCACTAACCTTGAGCAATTGATAAGGCAGAAGTAGAACCTTGATAAAATCTCCATTTCCCTATTTGGAGGCTCTAAAAAAAGTCTTTCATTGCAAGTGCCAGTGGTGTGATAGCGCTGGCAACCTGTCTAGCAGGGTCTGCAGAGATCTCACCATCAGAGGACAGCCTCAAATCCACCCAGGGCTGTGTGGGAGAGCAGCCTGGGGAGGGGAAGGTGCAACTTTCAGGACAACAAAATAAGTGCATCTTAAAATCACTACTAGAAAAGTAAAACTGTAGACAAAAATGAGAGGAAGACATTTTTTAACACAAAGAAGAGGAAGTCTAGACAGGGAAAAAATAGAACTGGAGAGGTGAAGAAACTTAAGAGACCAAGGAAAAAAGGGGTAAATAGGAGAAAAACGGCAAGTAAAAGTGGCCAAAAATGTCTTCATTTTTAAACAGTTGATAGTTTTGGAACTGAGAGAAAAATAAAAACAAAAGAATGTTTGAAAGGAGCAGAGATGTTTAGATAACCACACTGTTTTTCCTGCCCTGAAACAAAAGAAGCACTGCCATCAGATTCTCCATTCTTCCTGTCAGGGATGTGACATGGTGGATGTGTGCTTTCAGTGTCACAGAAGAAAGACCCACATGACCTCGTGTCAGATGCAGACAGGCACTGCATGTTGAGCACTGAAAAACAGTTCATCAAACCCCTTAGTCTCCTTAACTCTTAGTTTCTCCTTCCCTTCCATTTCCATTCTCTAATAGCTGGAATCATGACTAATATTAACAAGCTTCAGCTCTTATCAGGTAGAGAAGCACAAAATATCACATTCAGAAGTATTTTCTTTGAGATTGCAAGCAAACAAATTTACCTACCTGTAATCACTCCCCATAAACCTTCCATTAATATTTAGCTGAAATTAAATATCATTAACCATTTTTTATTAATTGCTGTTTGTTTTGTTAAACATTGACAAGAACAATAGTGGACTGGCTGTTGTAATACATATATCTTGTTCTCTTTTTGCCCTTAGCAACACCTTAAACTCAAGACACTCACGTCTGAAATATTTGTGTGGAAAGCATGTTTAAAGCTTCAAGTTAAGCCACTTTTGAGAAAGGAAGTCGTGGGGGGAAGTTACAAAATGGGGCATGATCTGTTACAGGACTTAAGCTCAGGTCTACCTTTTCAGAGTAACTAAAAAATCCAAAATAAATGATTTTGCTCTGTGATGTACAGATGCTTGATAGTTTTCTGCACTTGTTGAGAATTTCCTGAATTTTCTCACAATTAACATGTGATCCTGGACTGTGTTACCAAATAGTATGAGTGGCCACTAAACAAAACAAGAAGCAATGGCGCTGGAAGTCTGGTAGGTCACAACAGGCACCATGTTTTAGTCACTAACTCAGACACCTAGAACACAGACACCTGTATCTGGGTGAGCAGAAATGCCTGCCCTTACAGACAGTGCAGGGAAACACAAATGCCTTGGGCACAAAGCACTGACATGTTTTGGGTATCCACTTTAAGCTGTTCTGAACCATGTTTAATAAGTGACTGTTTTTCTCCACTGCCTGTGGAGATTGTCTGGGGTGGTCACAGGTGTCACATATCTGCACTGGTCAGATGAGTCCACTCCTAGGGACAGAACACAGTCATGTCCTGATGACTGGTGAGGGAGTTGAGTCCTTGGTGGACATAACTGGTCATCATCCCAGTTTGAATGATATGACACTTTGAGAGAAAGGTCATGGCTGCCCCAAGGCAGAGCCCAGCCCAGATCCCAGCCAGTGTTCCAGAGATGAAGATGGCAGTGGAGGACATTCCTTCCAGCAGCCTTCATCTCATGCAACAGGTACGCCTGTATACATTAACAGATTAGCATGGGGACACCAAGAGCACATCATGACACCTTAGGATCAGACCTGTCACCTTCCAGGTGGACTATGGTGCTCGACAAAATTAGCTGCTGCTTTGGCCTGTGTTCAGAAAGGGAAAAATAGACAGGAGAAGTTCAATATTATTATGTATCTAACATGTCCTCACTTTTGATCTGTATTGACAAAGAAGATGTTGATCTCTGTTCTTTCTTCTCTCCCTACCCTGCCTGTACATGACGGAACCTGGGATCACCCAAGGAAACCAATGAGGAAAGAAGAGAACGGAACCAGTCGGTCCGAATATGCAATGACCTCCTCCCAAAACAACAAAACAGTTGATAACAATGCGGTGGTATAATCCCTGGAGCCCCGCCGAGGCGCAGGAGGTGGTAAACTTTCAAAGCACACACACGGAGTATGCCAGGTGGGTGACACGAGGCAGCGAAGGCAGCCGTGTGGCCAAGGACTTCATTTCAGAGACAGCGCACGCATCAGTGATCCAGAAGAGAAAAAGAGGCTGCTCTCCAGGCTTGCTGCTGCTCCGACGGAGGATAAACTCACCCACCTGGGCTGCCCAGAGAAAAGGCCTCACAAAGGCATAAGCATTGCATGCTGCATCCCATGAAAGCGATGTTGCGATGCCTCCCGCTTCTTCTTCTTCCTCCCTTCCCCTACTTTTACGTTTGAATTGAGTGTCCACAAAAAGCTTCCAGAGCAGGATCTTTTGAGGGGAGGGTGATCTGCCAGACTGGCAGTAGTTTATCACAAATGGGTCAGAGGGAGGTGTCTCCCTCTAAATTGGAGGACACTTCTCTCTAAATGGTGAGAGGCGTCACCTAGGTGCCTCTCCAGCCTGTGCGGTTTCATATGCTGATGCGTCATTCTTTTCATTCCTACTATTTTGTTATTAAAAAGGGAACAAATGTTTCTGTTAAGCAATCAAGCAAAATTGGTCTGAACTTGTGACTTATCCCAGGAAATTTATCTGTGGTCTGGTGACTATGCAGTTTTCATAGCTAAAGGCTTTTCAGGCAGGAGAAATCAAAATGTAAGATTTTAGCAATTAGCATTGCTATTGAAAGAGATGTTATTAAGATGTGCTTTAAACATTATTACTTCATAATCAGACTGCTTTTTTTTAACCACACTTTTATTTTATCTTTAAAAATGTTCCTTTGTGAAATTCCATGTTTCCCTGTGTTTGCATCACACTGATTCCCCAGGGAAATTCGTACAAGAAAGATACTGTTTACATCTTGATGTGAGTGTTTGGGCAGAATTGTGTTGAAAGGACTAGCAGCCCTTTGAAATTCTCTTCATTCACTGGTTAGTGTTGTTCCCTGAAAGTGCAGAGTCTCCTGAACTGATGCACTGAGGACATTGCAGGTCTGGCTTGTAGGACCACTTTTGAGGGTCTGGTAGTTATGCTACGTTACCTCAGTCTCTGCCTCTCCTGAGCTGAGAGTGATGGTGGTGCCAAGTTCAGAGTACAGTTCAGTGTACTTTCCATGACATGGATTGCAGACTATTTAAAACAAAGTTGAATCTACCCAAAGTCATTTCATGCAGGATCTCAGGTCAGACTCAGTAAGTAGCCCTTAGGATAAAGGTGATGAGACCAGTTGAGATGCTGGTCTTTCCCTACCTCCTGAAAACTTTCCTTTGTGTCACATCTCCACATGTGTGTCTCCATTTACCTCTGTGCTGAAAGCAGTGAGGCAGTCAAAGAAAAATTTACACCCTGGCTTCTTGTCTGGACATAAAACTTTGGTACCACTCGGTCTCCATGTCTGTGGGTGACTCCAGGCACCGATGCAGTCTCACTCCAGGACCTGGCTGTCCCCCAGCTGTGTTGTCCCTCAGAACTGCAACACCCCAATGCTTTCAGTTTTATATAAGGATGTGCCTGAACTGCAGGAATCAGACCTTGATTTTGAGCGCATTCCAGCCTGTGGGTAATCTATTCCTGGGAGCAGAGTTTGGTGTGATGGTAGAGGAAGATGAAGTTCTGCAGATCTTCCCAAAAAAAAGCTCTGGAATGTTCAAATCAGCCATCTCAGCTCAGGCCCATCTGCAGTTTTCTATTACCTATCAGACAATAGAGTGTATGTAAATATAAGTACCTTTTCAATTATAAAATGCTGCTATATATTGCTCTTGAGAAATTTATGTAATTATTCATTTAGCTTTTTAGTTTGTCATCACTATGTAGAAGTTTAACTGCATAAAATTATTTTTCAATGCTAGACTTCCTTGGGAAACGAATGCAGTTGCAAAAGTGAAAGGAGGCAAGTAACCCTTTGCCCACAAGTATGATCATTTCCAGCCACATTAATGTTGTGTGCTTATGCAAGACACAATGATTTATTCTTAGATCCAAAGTGGGATTAAAATGACAGAATTTACAATTTGAGCCTAGTATTCCAAATGTTGATTGCCAAAAGTACTTAGCCCCTAAATACTATAATAAAAATATTGCAAGTATATTTCTAGAATATTTTGAAGCTATAACATTTATTTTGGTGTAGTTACCTATGTTTGCCTTTCTTTTTTTACTCTTGTTGTTTCAGCCTAAATGTGGAAACATGGCATAGTTTGAGACTGGTTGCATGTTTATCAGAGAGTATAAAGTATGAATGCAGATAAGTTTAGCATAATATGGGCTCAGGATTAGCACTTTTTCCTAAAGGTTGTCGATTTTATTTGTGTCCTAATACAGCTTTAAAGGCATGTTCTGAAAGGTCAGAATCGCAAAAGGGATTTGTAGGTCATTATGTCCATCAAAATATGTCTGTTTTTGCAAAAAAGAGATGGTCACCAAACACTGTCTGATTTTCAATGATATTAGTGATAAAATGTCCTCATTAGAGAAGACCCTGGTGCATGACACGATCCACAAGCAAACCCTGCCCAGGCCCCATGAGGACTCTTCAGGAGAACATAAACTCTAAAAGCTTCATGGAGAGTGGAGAGGCAGAGCATTGCAAGACACAGCACATGCTGCCTAGGATCTGTTTCCAGCTCTGCAACTGATGTGCTGTTTATTAGCAAGCAATTTTGCCTCTCTGTGCCTCAGTTTACCCATCTCTATAATCAAGATAAAAGTAGAAAAGTAAAATACAGCTCTGTGGCAGAATTTTGAGAGAAATACATGTAGCTTATTTGCTAGGTGGATATCCACTATCATTATATGCAACATGCTGATAAATGTCTCGGGCACATAATTGCCATAATAATTCTTGAGCAAACATTCCTCATGTGCTTTTATAATGCTTTGAAAAGAAAAAGCATCAGCAGACGGGCTGAGTGCTGCTCTTCTGCTTGCCCAGCCCCTTTGCTCTCAGCCCTCACATGGCAGCATGGCTGGGAGAGGTGGGAAATCTTGCATGGGGTGGTTTTGCCTTTAGATTCCTGCCCAAGTATAGTTGACTACATTGCACCAAAGTGATCTCGAGAAAGGCTCTTGGAAAAGTATACTAGAATCAGATATAACTCCTTAGAGAAGGGAGGCTAGACAGGGGATGTCACTGAGGAGTCATTTCTGAGGCTTGCTGATGGGGTTTAGGGTTGTGTTTAATACTCTTCAGACTACTTGCAAAGCTTATGTAAGAGAGGCTTCTGTGCTTCCTTATGGTAGTGTAATTAAATACAAAGGGAAAGGAATAGGCCAGATACGTAAGTGCTTCACTAAGCAGTGATCCTGGGTCTGGGGAATCGGCAACCCAAAATGCAGCTTTACAAGCATTTTGAGTTCCTTTTTAGCCACTAAAATATCAGGGGTAGAAAGGACCTGCCTAGCTCTGCTCACAAAATAGTCAGATCCCCAGCAGATGTGAAGGTGGACAGTTTCTACACAGAAGGTGCTTGCTGTGCTCTGACCGCCACCAGACAAACTCACCAAACTGCTGCCCTCAGTCTGAGGGAGAGCAGCAGCTCCAAATCTCTTCTCAAGGATCACCACTAGTGGGGAATGCACCTTAAGGGCCTGAGCTGCAAAGTGTTGAGTTTCCTCGTTGCTCACAAGGCAGGAAGGTGGAGCTGAAGCCCCAGCCCTGCTGCCTTTCCTGTCCCGCACCTGACACAGCGGTGTGCCCAGGGAAGCATTTCTGCCTTGGACAGATGCTGCAAAACAGACATGGAAAGAAATGGGAAAGTTCTACAAAGTATAAAACATAAATATATTGATATATATCTATACAGAGACCTAATTGTCCAGTCTTGCATGCCATATGGTCACAGCATGTGGAGAAAGTGTGGGCGCCCTGCTCCAACCAGGTCATGACCATGGATGCCAAGCAGTGGAGAATCAGGCCTATGGTAGATATGTATTTACAATACTCCCTGCACCTGTACAAACAAAAATATATTATTTTAAACTGCAAAATAGTGTGTTTAAATCAATGCATGAATGTAAATATTCTAAGATCTGCCTTCTTGACTGTGTACCACATGTACAGATGAAAACGAATATTGTTTATAGGAAATCTGTATCAGTGGTTAAATGACTAAAGAGAAAAAAAATATCAGAGTTAATGTTGTCATGTTTCTCAAACAAGCCATTAATGTATATTTAGTATTTAAGGATATTGCTCAATAAGTATGTTCTGTACCAAAAACTGTGTTGCATATACAGATTGTGCAGTACCCTATTTTAAAAAGGCACCATAATTAATTTTTATTTTAAATAAAAATGTACTTGTAAAAACTTTGCTGTGTCCTGTTGGTTATGTAGCTGAGAGCATTGAATGGGGGAATGGCTGCAGTGCCTCTTCAGGCACTTCTCCTATTACCCAGATTTACCAGACTTGCTTGAACACTTTCTGTTGTGGTTTTGGAGAAGCCCGTGGCTGCTGCTTGTGCATGTGTCTGGACAGGTCCTGGTTCTGTCTCACCTAACCCTGCAGTTCTTGTCCCAGATCTGTGCACTGCTGGTGGTGCATAAACAAAGGGATTACACTCATGCATTCCTACAGCCCCCCAAAGCTCCTAAAATCCTTTCTCTTATGCTGAGAGGTTGGAAATTTCATAGTCTAGTTTTAGAGTGATTTCTTCGTCTTTCACATAATACTACATATCTTTATTTATTTTGGTGCAAGAGATAATGCTCACCATTTATATTCTACTCCCTGGATGGGTTTCACCCTCCTTTTCCACTCCAGAACAAAAGCAGTTTATGCACCAGTCCTTCAGCAGATCAACACTGGCACACTGTAGCTCAGCCTTGGTCCTTTGGCTGGCCTTGCCCGGTCCCAGCTGTGCCTTTACCAGACAGAGGTGAAGAGCACAGCCCCTGTGAGGCCCTGCACTCCAGGGGCTGCCACAGCCTGCACTCCTCCTTCACACCAGGACTCCTCCTTCCCCAGCCACAGGAGGAGGCTGAAGTGATTCCCCAGTGACCTGCGTGAGGTCAGCTAACACCTGCCGTGGGATGGGAGGACTTTATTTAAATAGGGAAGAATTTTGGTTGTCTTTAATTCCCTAAACATTATTCCCCAACAGTTTTTGCTAGTACCTTAGGAACTATTTCATGTCCCAGTTTGGAAAAAGTCTTAAACAAGACAGAGAACAATAATCATCTAGCATGGTGGAAAACATGAAGGGTCTGAAGCACAAGTCTTATGAGGAGCAGCTGAAGGAACTGGGAATGTTTAGTTTGGAGAAGGAGAGGCTCAGGGAAAACCTTACCTCTCACTGCAGCTACATGAAACGGGGTTCTAGCAAGGTGAAGATCAGTTTCTACTGATAACAAGTGACAGGACAAAAGGAGATAGCCTCAAGTTGAACTAGGGGAGTTTTAGATTGGATATTAGGAGAAGATTCTATCTTTAAAGGGTTGTCAAGCGTTGGAAGAGGCTGCCCAGGGAAGTGGTAGAGTTAGTAACCCTGGACCTATCTAAAAGACATGTAGATGTGGCACTTGGGGACATGGTTTAGTGGTGAATGTGATGGTGCTGGTTGGATTTGATGATCCTAGAGGTCTTTTCCAACCTAAATAATTCAATTATTCTACAATGCAAAGTGGCTGGGAAGCAGTTTAATGAATTACAGCAATAACCAGTATGCCATAGACAATGGTATACATCAGGTCTAAGTATTAGACAGGTTTTGCAGAAAAAAACTTCAACGTTAGAATCTCTGTGTGACCCCTGAGAAAGCAAGTGCCTCTGGAAGTCATTGTCACCTGCTTCAGGCATCAAAAGTGTTGGATCAACATCCTTACCTCCAGTCTGCAGAGGGAGAGAAATGTCACTTTGGAGAGTAGGGCAGACCCTGGCTTGATCCTTCAAGTCCTACCAACACTATCAGCCCCAAATTCACTGCTCTTTGGCTGAGCTCTTGTCCGGCTTTAGTTATGATGAGATGGTCACAACAAGCAATGGGAGGATTGGGTGCAAATCTGATTAGACTTGAGTACAGTAAAAGAGGCTCAAACCTGAAACCGGGATTGTGTGCTGAGTATGGCTGAAAACCTTGGTAAATAATATGAGGTGCAGCAACTTCACTGAAGAGCCTGATGTTGCCTGATGTGCTCTTCCTTTACCATCCCATCACTGGGAACCAGTGTTATGAAAGCCAGAGAGAAATTAGATTACTGCGGTTTAATATCATTTGGAGAGGGAGCAAGAAATTGCAATGAGAGATGTGTACTCCATGACATTGGTAATACCAAATCACAAAGTGCTTTTCACTGCTTTCATCTGGGCACATTTTAAAAGTGCCCAGTACAGTTAGTTCCAAATCAGAACTTTCACCATTTCTGAAAGACGCTTTTATTTGGGCATGCTTGCTTCATGCGAGTATAATCTCTGCTCACAAAGCAATCAAGTGTTTTTTAAGAAAACAAAACAACAAAAAACAACTGACAACTGATGTTATAGTATATATTAGTCTTCAATTACTGAAGCGTTAACAATTCTCCTGATTAGACTGAGTGTCCTGCCAGCCCAGCCCGTGTGGGTGTGAGCATCCAGGCAGGGCTGCAAGCCCTGGCTTGGGCTCCTTACCTGCACAGCAAGCACAGAGCACATGGGATGTCCAGGAGACACAAGGGGAGGCACCAATGCCTTGATGAAGTCCCTCAAGAGCTGTTTTCTGAGGAGAAGAGGGATGGTGCAAGTGCTGGATACAGTGTGCAGCACCAGCACTCACTCTGAACCCTTGTTTCAGGCAGTCATTGGACAAGTTAAGGTTCAGTAACAAAACTATTGAGGCTGGACATAGGTAGTTAAACCCCCTGTATCATGTACTATTAAATTCTATTTTAAAAGTATTACATCCATGAAAGAATCATTACTGCACTGACTGGAGTCCTGGTTAGCAATCAGGGGTAGTGGGGACGGTGCAGGAGAGGGCAGACGTGATGCATGGAGACCCAGCTCTGCCTCCCCTAACAACTTAGAAAAGAAAATCCTAAGGGTTCAAATTTCTCCATTGTTGTAGTATGGCAAGCTGATTTCATCATGTGTGCTGGCTAGATATATCAAATCTTTTTTATGGCAGTTGGTTTCCTTAACCTTTGATCTCTCATTAAAAAATAGTTCTATGGTATTTATATATATCTGCCTGACAGCATTTTGTATGATCTATTGCTGTGGCTGAAAGAGAAAGGAAGTTTCTTTGTAAGTAGCAGCTGGCTGTTTTCCTTTCCTATGCGTCGATATAAATTTCATGAATTCATTTTTGTGCAGCACAAAAAGAACTCAGAGCCGGAACGTGAATAAATTTCCCTTTACGTTCGGCATCACTTCCCCCTGCACACGCAAACAGAAATGCTTTCAGTATTTAAGTTTCATTTAACACAGGCCTACTCGGAAGCAGAAAAGAAAATATAAAGAAAAGCAGCAGCATGGCAGACACATCCCAGTGAATGAGCCTGTGAGCCAGAGACAGCCTCCCCTATTTTGATTTGTAATTTGAGGATAATTCAATTAGACATTTCAGGCAATTTAAACATTCATGCATTGTCCAGCACCAAAGCATGAACTGTTGAGCAGCAAACGAGACCTGACAGCCTTAGCAGGCCGAGTGAAAATCCCGATGTTTAAAAGGAAAAGCCCTCATCTAATTGATATGCCTACCGGAAAATTAAAAAAATGAAGGGGGGGAGAGGAGGCGGCTGTGCAGGGGGTACCAGGAGGGTGAGAGAAGTACAAAGGGCAGAGTGAGGGGCATATCCTGGCTGTGGGCTTCACACCTTATTTGCAGCCATTGGTTAAAACAGAGTATTTCAAAGCCTGTGTGTTCCTTTTAACAAGGGATTAAAACATAAATGCACCTGATCACCCATCTGCTCACCTCTCTGAGGTAGCTGAAAGGCAGGCAGGCATTCAGGAGTAAAAGGGTTTTCATCAGCAGCTGCTTATGAAAGCCAGGTGGCCCTGCCCGCTCTCAGCCACACTTAAGGAGCTGTGCCAAGGTCCTGGCACTGAAGCCACGCAGCAGAACCAAGTCCTGTCTGGGCCCATGGCCCACTCAGAGGTGACAGGGAGAAGCTGGAGAGCAGGAAGCCCCTCACTGGGCCTATTTCATGCACAGCAAGGCATTGCACTGTCCCTTGCCCAGCATCATGACCCTGCTTGCCCTGCCTGCCCCGGCCACCATCAGCCAAATCCCTGCAGGGTGAGCATGAGGTGCATGGCTCTGTACCCACAATGAGAGATCTTGTCTGCTTGGGCAATAGCTTAGTGATGCTAAACCAGGTATAATAATAATAGTAACAATAACACAAGAATTTCAGGTGGAATTTCAAACAAGGATGTCTCAGAGCCTTGCTTACTTTATAAATGCATTGTCTCTTGTGACCTCTGGATCCAGGGCAGAAATGCTATTTGTCTTGTCCCCAGGAAGATGCCCTGGAAGCAGCAGGTTTCCCTCACCTCTCGACCATCTAGCTGGCAGACAAGACAGCTTTGACAGACATGGATCTGGATTGCTCAAAGTCATTCCTTTAGTAACTTTTACAGGCAAGTGATGAAAGCATCAGGAATCATCAAGTCAAAGTCTTCTGGCAGGCTACGTGCCCCTGGTGTTCCTGCAATGGCCCCTCAGAAAATCTCTGGAGCAGAAATCTCACCTGTAAAACTTCCCAGGAATGTATCACACCTACCCCATCTTCATTTAAAGTATTATGCAGGACCAAGTTTGGATAGTAAAAGCCCAAAAAATACATGTGGATGCCAGATACAGTGGTAATTTTCCTTGAGTCATTCTACTTGAAGACCCAGCATTTAGTGTGCTTATAACCTATGAAGGTGTGAACAGTGTGTGCTGAAATTTTCCATACTAACACTCTGCTTTAAGATGACCTTTGCATTTGTCCAGGAGTTGCAGAACAGTCCTGTTGTATCCAAGAATGATACTGGGAAAAGAAAATATTAAAACAAAACCTAGCAGTAACTTCTGACTGTTTTATTGAGAATCTCTAATTCCTTGGGTATTTGGAGTTAGGATTAAATTTGACAAGACCAATGCTTTCATTGCCAGTTACAAGCGTCTGTAAACTCATGGTTTCCCTTCTTCAGAGGCCATTTATCCTGGATAAATAAGTCCACTGAAAAGCCTCTCTGGGGTGAGGTTGCTCCATCTCTACCATTCCAATCAAAACTAAGATACTGAATTTCAATCAGTTCTTGTTCAAGAACCATTCATTAGTTGTGAGTAAAGTCAGGGGCAGAGCTAAATAAAAGCAGTTCAGCTCATTTATTTTTTAAAACTATACTTTTGGAAGATCAAAACCATTCTAAATTTAGTTCAAAATTTGTGGTGAGTTTTTCTCAGCAAGGAAGTTTGCTGCTCTCATCTTTGGATATCTTGGTAGAAACAGACCTTGGAAAAAAAAAAGCACTTAGACATAAACCAGAGATGTTTTCCATTCATGGTATTATTTCACCTTGAAACAGGTGATGTTGATCATTCATGCAGGCAGAGACCCTCAGCATGAGAAATCCCTCAGATGAATGACCACATGAATCTGCTCTGCTCTCCTTTTTCCTGATACTTTGGGCACTGTGTGGACACAGGCAAAATTCTACAGCTCCCTGCCTCCTGTGCAGAGGCACACACAAACACTGCCTGCCTAGAGATGAGCAGCAGCTATCTGCAATTTTCCATGACAGTGCAGCATAACTGTTCAGGACATCTTCTGAAGAAAACTTTTCTCTCTGCCCCAGTCACTGAGGCAAAATTGTTGTGATTTGACTCTTCTTTGGAAAATTATGGAGTGAGAGTAGGAGGGGACTGGGAAATATCTCTGGGTTTATCACTTCCCTCTTTTTTTTTTTTTTTTTTTTTTAGGTACTAAAGGTCCATATCTGAAGTTACTGAGGCTGTATGGAATTGTAGGATACGCCCAAATTGAGAAATAATTGATTTGGGAGTTATGTTTTTTGGTTCATTTTTTTTCCTTATGCCTCATCACCTGAAATATGAATTCAGGTCTCCTAACTCAGTTTTCAGCTGCATTGAACAGACTCATTGTTTTCAGGTTATGATCTTTCTGAGCCAAAGCTGTAGTCAAGGAAATTGTACAGGAAGAACAAGCACTTCCTTAGCTCAAGCATTGCACTGTGTGGTGTCCACAAGGTCACATGTTACCTTTAATGACCCTACTAAAAGCAGAAGAATTACTCCAAAGCAATAGGCATGGGGAAAAGCACCAGAAGTTTATTTTTGTAACTGTAATGTTGTGCTGGAATTGTGTTGATAAGATACCAGATGGAGCCAAGCAGTTTTAGAATTAAAATATATCATTTCTGAGGCAAGAAAAAAGTAATTTCTGAAATGCTATTTAGTGTACAAACAGGAAACTAATCTATCACAAATTTGAACAATGCTCTAAATTCAGCTCTCCCTTAGGGAGCCTAAAGGATTTTGACTTACCAAGTCTTGTGATGAATTCCCATTTGGTATTTCTACAAACATGGTGATAGATTCTCTGTGCAGCACCATGCAATCTGAATTGGTTCTGCTGTCACTGCCTTGAGGAATATCAATAATAGTGCATGGTCATTTGTTATAGGGGAGAAGAGGTTTATTTTCAACACCTGTGACTTATGAAGCCTAAGCGCCTGAGGCAGGATTCCTCTTATCTAATTTTAACCAAACTAAAAAATGTCGTTTTTAATATATCTAAGCTCTCCAGAACTTTGTTTACAATGGAGAAAAATGGCAACTCCAGATGGCAACCCATCTTACCCTGAAATAAATACCTGTGCCTGGAAGGGCTGAACAACCCCATTCTCTTTGGTCACACAGGTACAACTGCTGTAACAAAGGACAAGGCTCACAGAGTCTGAATTACGGATGCTGAGAGGGCAGATGCTGCTGCACCCAGGCAGTTTGGCAGGGTGGGTGGTATCCAGTCCAATGATGTCAGATTGGTGGAAAATAATGTAAAACTGGGTGATCATAATCAATAATCAGAGTACAAACAGTCCATCCAAATTTGGGCATATTCATACAAACTTGTAAAGAAAATGCAACTTTGTTCTGGAAAACAGTCAATTAATACAAAACAAATTGTGTTTTTACAAATTTAGAAAGTATACAATTTAGGAAATTGGATGAAAACACCTTGTGTATGTCCATGGATGCAGTTTAGTTCAGCCTGCCTATTCTGAAAATAACAATTCCTGGCCAGACAATTCCTTCGAGGTCACTTGCACAATGTGATGAGGCATCCACTGCAGGGACCAAGCAAAGAGCCCACGATGCTTCCCCCTCCCTCCCAGCAGCAACACACACAGCACCAGCTTCCCCAGCAGCTGTGGGGCCAGGGCTGCTCGGAGGCTCAGCTATCCTGGAGACAGAAACCCAAACTGGACCTCAGGGGGTCCGGAGGACACATGGGAGAGAGCCCAAGGGCCCAGCCCAACAGCCCAAGGGCCACACTTCATCGCTGAAGTGAACACGAAAATGCAGGTTGCAAATATATTAGAGCACGAAGCCCCTCTCCCTAGAGTCCTTTTTCTTTTTTAGGATGGTGCAGCAGCCACGGGACAGCCCCTTCAAATCTGTTTTCCCTCCTGTTTCGAGCAGTTTCTCGTGTGAGGGAAGCGCTGGGAATCGAGGAAGGGCTTTGAGCTGGCCCCAGGGCGCGGAGCTACCTCTGCCTGACCCGGCTGCTCATTTCTGCTCATTTCTGCTCATTTCTGCTCATTTCTGCTCATTTCTGCTCATTTCTGTCAGCAGAAATGGCCGGGGATGCCCCAAAAGCCAGCTCAGCCCTTGTGAGGGCTGCAGTCTGTCTGTCAGCATCACCTGCCCTCAGCACAGACGTGCCCTTTCTCCGAGGGAACCGAGCAGCTGGAAACGACATGACACCCATCAGCTCTGGAAGGCTTAAAAACAATCGGCACTCAGCTTGGTTTTGTGCTTTCAGGGATTTTCTGCCTTGACTTACATTTAATCAGCAGAAATAAAGAAGGTATAAATATTTTAATTTTTTTTAAAAAAGAAGGCAATCCAAAATATACTAGCTACCAACCCACCTTTTCCCAAACATTTCAAACTCTCTAGCACATTTACACTAGGAAAACATACCTTTACCCCAGGAAGGTTCTTGTTGATGCTATTTGTAACATGAACAGATTTTTTTTTTTTAATAGCTGTTTCAAAATTGTTTTTCCAGTCTGTTAACTGGTCTCCTGCTTACACAAACAACTTGTGTCTATACAGGGTGAGATCTGTTTCAGGATACTGTGTCAGATTATGCCTCAGTTTCCAGAGTGTGTCTGGAAAACAATCATTATGCAAAATGACCTGTATTAATTTTCAACTGTAACTGAATTGAAGACAAGGGACAGTAAATAATGTGTGAATTAAACAGATCACCAGCTGAGGCTGCAAACCATCGATACTAGATCAGAGAGGGGAATTCTGACAATCAAAGGTGTTGCCTTTGATTGCAGTGCCCAGCAGATGATCGTGGCTGCTAAAGATTATGGGATCTGCTGAAGCTGCCAGACCTGAGGAACTGAGGAGGGCAAGCAGAGTTGTGTGCTCCAGGGTTTTACAGCTGCATTAAGTGCACTTATTTGAGTGCCTGGTTTCTCATGGACCTGGCTGGTCTAACGCCGTGGCTGCTGGTGGGTTCATATCCAGGCTTTCCAGACCAAAGACAGTGAGTGCTGTTTCACACAGGCTTCTGGGGCCTGGAGTAGGGAACATAATGTTTGTTGAAACCAAAGTATACAATAGTTTTCTACAATACCCTTTTGCACAAAGGAACATATTTTAGAACTACACTGGAGATGAAAACAGTTATTCCATATTAGGTTCCATACATTTTATTCTGTACTTAATATGCCAGGGAATAGACACAGGTGATCACAAGTGGTGAGATTATTATTTGCAGGATAGAGGGGAAAGCCCTTCAATTACAAAGACAGAATAGACCCCTGTTTCCTAAAACATAGTCTTTTACCTGATATAAATTTATACAGCTTTATAATTTTCCAATTTACCATAAGAACATGAATTAATCATCTCACGTTTTTCACACTTCCCTTATCATATGATAGTGATATCTAAACTCGTATACATTAGACATGACGTTTGGATGCTGAAGAATAACCTAGATTTCACATTTGTTGTGATGATTTACAGCAATGAACTTGACCCAAAAATGCTACATAAGTGCTCAGTGTTATTAATAATAATCATTCAGAGAATTCTCAGATGGATTACTTCAACTTCCTTTCTGCATCAGCTCTCTTCTCCTTTTTATTTTGCATGTTCATTTTATTCCCTTCTAATTAAATGCGATTTTCTCCGCAGATGCTTTTTTTTTTTTTTTTTTTTTTTTTTTTTTTTTTTTTTTTTTTTTTTTTTTTAATTTGAATATTTGACTCAACAGAGCAGAGCAATGAGCATCCCATCCCACTCTCCACCTTACTGCTCTGGCTCGGCCTTGCAGACCCTTGTGCTGCACAGAGACATCCTTAGAGAAAGTCACAGCTCTGGAAAATCACTGGAGGGAAAAGTTGTCCTGTTTTGATGAAGCCCATGGTGCAGATCATCTCTTCCTCTCTAGACTGATGTTGAGTGGTAAGCACAAGGCCAGCCTGTGCATTCTTGGTACAACTTTCAAGGAATCAGTTTTGGTGGTAGAATAAAGGAAAGAGGTTACTGGGTCTTGGAAAGCTGAAACTAGCCTGGTAAAGGAAGGTGTTAGGGTTTTTTTCCAGGTTCTTCATCTCTGTCATTCAAAATAACAAAAAGACAGGGTTTTAGGTATGTGCCACATTTTCAGACCAACTTAAAGCTTCTGTCTGCATTAATAAATGTAAGAGCACCCCGATGGACACCACCTGCATCCACAAACCAACAGTGCCTCAGGAGACATTGCCAGCTGTATGGAAACTGAATTTATGGAATTAGGGACTGGGATAGGAGCTTTTCCCCAGACAGCTGGCAGGCTGTGGGTACCTGTGTGAGGCTGTAGAGATGTGCTCTTCTGTCCTTACCTAGTGGCACAAGAGCCTGTGGATGATGCCAAGCTCCAATGGACTGCAGTACCCAGATACCCATCTCCAGTTGCAGCACTGCAGCTCATGCAACCATTTGCTTTCTTCTCTGCTCATTGCATACATGGATCTCATCTCATAGAAGCCTTCATTTTGTTTGTTTATTTGAGTTTTTTAGCATAAATGTTTTCTGGGTTTGGCTGACACTTTTAGGGCTTTGGACAAAGGAAGGGACCCAGCTCTAGATATCCTCTGAAATCTGTGGAACATCAAAGCCTTAGTTTCTCCCTGGACCATGTGTCTGAAAGATGGCAAACCATCTCTTGCTGACTTTGCATTAGCCCTCGTGGGTCGTAGAGTATGACTGCTCTCCCTCTTAGCCAGCATGGGTGAATAGAGCCTCAAAGTTGAGGTAAACTGAGACAACTATTTTGGAGACATCAATGCAGGGCCCACAAAGAGCATTTGGCAGAATCAGAAGATTTTTTTCCAGTTCCCCAGGGCACTAATTATTTCCATGTGCAGCAACCACCTCCCTGAAGGCAAATGTGACTGCTCAGACAGAGCCCCTTAGCTCCCCATGGGAGCATGTACCTTACCTTTACTGGCAGTGACTGTTGTAGGAAAGGATAAACTTGGCAAAAAGTCATTTGTCTGATTCCATTTCCACTCACTAAGTTCAAATGATTGAGGCAACAGAACTGAAACCACGCTGCAAAATTTTTTTCTCTTTTCATTTCCCTGTTCTCTTTTGCTCAATATTTTGATTTTTTATTGATTGATTCTGTTATCATTAGTGGCGCTTTTTTTTTACCATAGTTTATAGCAATTTTTTCTTCACAAGAAAGCCCAAGGTAATGAAAGAAAGAACTGTCTTATGGGTAACTTACTAATTTCTGATTGTCAGTGAGGAACAGAAATAGTACACAGTCTTACCCCACTAATATTTCATGCTTCAACCTCTCTCTCCCATGAAAATGTGCAACTTCATCCAAAATACAGAATTTGCCATACATCTGCTCCATTCATAGAAATGAGCTGAGATCTTCACCTTGTAAAGGGTCACCTCCCACTGGAGCAAAGGATCTTCAGTTTTATTGAGAACAAAGATACTTTTTTCTCCTCTCACCAAACTGTCAGCTCCTGTTCTGAGGGAGTATCTGCCCTGTTCCCTCTCTCTGTCCCTGTGGCTGTGGTTGTTCCTGCCCAGCCCTGTGCCCTCTGCCTGCAGCCCAAGGATGGTTCCAGCATCCCAGAGCTTTTCATTACCTTATCTCCGTTATTTAGGCAAACACAGAACACTTCTCCAGACAGGTTCCAGGGCGCCAGTTTATCTGCATTATTGTAGTAATGCTCCTTATACCCACAGTACTCAGCCTTTCCTTAAAAATCAATCCCTGCCTGATGAATGGTCTGTAAATAGGGGATCTCCATGCTGCAGCACTGAATGTACTGCCCTCCTCTTCTGCTCTGCTCTGCTGTGTTTCACTGCTTCGCTCTTGTTTTGCACTTCTGACATCACCTGACTACTTGCCTTATTCAGTCCCTGTCTGTGGTGGAAATTATTGCCTCTTCTTGCTGCTTTTTTCCTTGGCATTTTTTCCTTTTGGAAGAAATGCATTTTGGTTTCAATGGATGATGCAGTTCAAAGGCTGTGTATCTTTTCCTAACTTTCCTAAAGATAAAGAGAACATATATGCTGGCATTTTCTTGTAACCACTCTAAACATCTGCATCTCTTCTTGATTTTCATGTCCAAACCAGTTAGGACAGGAAGGTTTCTATTTTTCTTTCTAGCTTGGGGAGAAACTTCATAAAACAAAAAAGAACATGCCTCAGAGAAGCATTTCAATCAGAAAATTATCTACCCCAAAGATGTGAAAACCAATTTTGCTATATTTATCTGTTTCATAGCAGAGAAAGGTCAAAATGTGAATATATCCAGCAAAATAGGCAAAGCCTCTTAGGCTTCCACTGCCCAAATGGGCATAAAACTAAAACTGTCTTATGGTCTAATGTCAGTAGGGATTAGTTATTTGTTGTACATGAAAATGTTCTACAGAAGTTTTGAGGTATTGAGACAACACAGAATCAGAAAAATCAGATTAAAATTAACACTGCTCAAATGTGGAATTAAAAAGAACCAAACAACAGCAAGACAAACAAGAAAAAACCACAAGGAAAATGATGCAGAACCACTTCTTCTCTAGAGAGAGCCAAATCCATTAAGCTAATTAGTTGAGCAGCTGATGTTCTGACCTGACATTGTTTCTTCATTTAGGATCTTTAATTCTTCGTGGAAGAAGATTTCTCATTATTTCTTATCCAAACAAACCCCAATATCTGGATATCCTTCTGCAAACAGTTTACTGATAAAGTTTTCCTCTAAACAGTCACAATCTTAAATTTGGACAGTGTGACCTATGTGACCTATTACATAAATACTATTTTCTCTTCTCTTGTGAACCAATGACCCACACTTTGTAAACAACTTCCTTTATTCCTCCCTTAACAATTAGTTTCAATCCAAAAGAACTTTCCTTTGGAAATTTTAAAATTTTTTAAAGGCTGGGAGACATTTACTGCTGGGTAAACCCCCATTCTGTCATGTTCTTCTCGTGACATGGACACAACAAACAAAGCCAGATCCCCAGCAGACATCCAACAGACAACCCAAAGGAGGGGTAGCCAGTCAGTCCTGTTTGCAGAAAGTCTACTCTAGAAACATCAAACACAAGGATTGTTGCAGGTAAATACAAGCTTGCTTGTTTTCATCAGCTTTCACAGCTTCCCAAAGAGTATTCCATGGGCTGCCAGGGCCCCTGTGTGCTGAAAAGCATTAAGTCAGAGTGAAGATGAAGACATGTCTGTGCTCTGAGTGCAGCAGTGTACAGCGGTACCTTAGCTGGCACTGAGTGAATAATCACTGAAAGTAACACCCCCATTTTCATGCCAGAGTACAAATAGGTACACATTTGCAGGAGGACCTTACGTGCCCTGACTCCATTCCCTTGCAATAACTCATTCATGCATCTATTATTTTGTATAGATATTCATATATTTGAAAAGCACATCCATGTTCCCTCTTCTCCACCCCATGCAGTCACCACCAAAGCCACTGGACACTGACTTCATGTGACACTAAGGAAACAAGCAGCTGTCCTTCAGGATGGCTGTTCCACACCACACTCAGTGCAGCAAGCAGAAAAGCAAGGCCAGCCCACCCGAGCACCAGAGCCACACACCCTCACCCCAGAAAGAGGGAGGGGAAGCTGAGGGGCAGGCAGGCCTGCAGACTGCAGTGAGTGCCACTGTCTCCAGCCCTGAGACCATGCCAGACCTCAAAAAGCTTTGCTGTCTATTCAGTACATTTCTGCCCCTTTCTTCTCTCCCAGAATGTTCTGAGATTAAGAGCTTGGAGGTTCTTGTAGTCATGGCAGGAAAAGTGGGTGCATTACACAGGGTCCCTTTAGCCTCTCTGTCAGGATCAGCAGGGGAAAGTGCTTTTATCCAGCCCAGAGCTTCCCCTAGGTGAAGTGCACAGGATCTCCACCACTGTTCCTGGGGTGGGTAATTGAATTGCTCCAACACAGACTCACACACCTGCAAGAGCTGGCACAGAGGGCACTTAGCAGGAAATCTGGCACAGAGCAGGCAGCAGGCCTTCAGAGGCCAGAGCTTGTTTTCTATTGCTTTTCCTACTCTTCATGCTCTATAGAAGATGAATGACTAAGCTTGACTTTTAGCAATTTAATTTTCTGAGTGTGTTTTTTCATTGATCAAGAAGTTGCCTGTTTTGGACTTTTACTGATTGTCTCTGAATTGTTACTCTACACACACGCCTGCAGGCAAGGTGCCCTGGGACACCTTTGCTAAGCTAATCACTTCCTGCCACTGAAGCTTAATAGATGTTACTCCTCTGCCATGCAAGGCCTGAAGATATCTGCTGAGGAAAACTGAGTAGAAATTGGATCTGAGGAGAAAATATTTTCTGCATGGTCAGAATTTTATGTAAGCCTTAACCTTTAACTAAAATACCTCATCAAAAGTAAGGAAATTAAAACATCTGCTTTTGTAAGCATCAATATTTTTTCCCCAAAAACCTCAATTTTCTTACATATCTGGAGAAAAAAATGCAGACTGGATTGCTTTCCTGGGCCAGATTCTGCCATCCCTCCTGCTTTGAACCCACTCCTTTGCCCAACCCAAAGCTATTATCACTGCTGAGGACTGCTGAGCAATACCACTGGGTTTTGATCTGGTATTTGCAAAGTTCCTTCTTATTGGTCTTTTGGGGTGCTTGGTAACTGCATTTCAAACCTTTGAAGGAGTGAAGAAGTTTGGATTTGTAGCAGAATTTTCCCAATCAGCAAATCCTGCCCCACAAGAGGGACTGCACACACTGCCCCTCAGAAAGACGATGGGCTACAACTCCCTTGTGCAGAAGCTCCAGTTTAGTGCTCCCCTCCTGCATCACAGGCAGGTGTCCTACATATACCAAGGAGCTAGTTCAGGCATAAAAATTACCCCAAAGGGATCAGATATGTACCATGTCATGAATGACCACTGGTAGCTCAGGATCCAGAACTTCAGTAACACAAAACACTGAAGGCATCAGATGTTCAGAAAACTAAAAACCATCTCTCTAGAGAAAATGCAAACTCTTCCCATAGCCTATTGTTCTTCTTCCTTCTGCCTTTTTATTACTAAGACCTTTCTGAATTTACAGTTTTCCCCTTTGTTTAAATATAAGAACACCTCTTTTCTTCATAACAGGAAGAAATATTTCATCCCTGAAATGTTTATGGGTCCCTGACAGTGATGCACAATTTGTATTTTGCTCATTAAGGACTTCCCCGCCAAACTTCAGCTCTTCCCTGACAGTTGCTTCAATTAATCTTGTTTGGCATTTGGCTGCCTATTAATGCTAACAAAATATTGTTATGAAAACATATCAAATTGCCCTTCTTAGGCTATAATCAGTCTTTTTGGCATGAAGTGCAGTCAGATTCAATCTGGACTAAAAGTTCACTTCCAAATTTCAGAACATGATGCAATCTGTAAAGGTTCAATAAATTAAATTCCTTCTGCCCTATGTGATACGTGAGCTAATCTACTTTTTCATTTAATTTGATATGCCCTCAAAGTCAGGTACCACATCCAGAAAAAAGTTTATCTGTTTGTTGAGTGGGTAATATCCTCTCTAGAAGTAACTGGAATCTACTAAAAACTGCCAAACAAATGTTTGGTTTGGCTTTGTTTTTCTTGCTGGTCTATATGGAATTTCCTCTACTAACCCACTGAGATCCCATAGCTACCTCAGATCTCTACTTCTTGGGCCCTTCAAATTCCTTTTGAACCATCTTTTGTGCAGAGATCTTTACACAGAGACAAGGGGATGGGCAAGTTCCTTTGTCAGTTCTCAGAGGGCTTTACAAATAAAAACCTTATTTTTATAAAATTGCTCTGAGGGACGTCAGTCTTACCTCCCTTGCAGTATGACAAAGGAATTGAGGCACAGATGCTTTGTCTAAGACTGGTGCTAGTCTGGGACCAAGAAGATGGAAATCAGACCTCTCTTCTCCATGTCCCATCCCAGGGCATTCCCATGAAGGTCATTTGGCTGCTGACAATTACTAGAGTCAATGTAATCACTGTATCTCAATGAATACCACAGATAAAACAATTCTTTTCCCTAGTTGTATATTACAGAGTAGATCTATGCAAGTCCTTTATTTAGTTTGCCTCACAAAAGCATAAATCGGTTGTTTCAATACTTCAGTGACAACTTAAAGCTGTACATGCTGGAATTGAATATAGTATCAAAGTATGCAAATTTTGAAATATGACTCTCTGTGACAGCAAAGGAGATCAGATAATTTGAGGACAAATAAATTTAATTATGTAAATATTATTTCTTTTATTACAAATGTTTTGTTCCTGAGCATTAATTTAGAGGAGATTTTAGCTTGGCTAATCCAATAAAGAGCAGTGACTTGGAATAAAAACAGCAACAATTACTCCAAGTCCTCTGTTTTCTCTTGTAGCAAGAAGCTTGTCCCATCATTAGCTTCTAAGCTCTCAAACATATCCTTTTGATCTCACCCACTGCTGACATTTCCCAAATGAACCCCCTCCATGGGCAGCAGGGTTTCCTGTCACAGCAGATCCTACAGTTGTCTTATCCAGGGTACCTAATCAACCTGCTGGGGAGACCTGAATTACTACTAATGTAAGAGTGATTGAAATGAGTGATTCCCTCCACTTAATCTCAGTGTGAAAAATAGAGCCTTTGCATAGATGAATACCAAGATGTCACAAGCAAGTATGGAGCAAAAACCCCCTGAAATACCTGGGTTGTTCTCAGTATTGCATGAGTTACTGGAATATTCTGTAAAGCAGCTGAATGGTGATTCCAGGTTTGTTTCAGATTGTCATCCTGGCTTTGTCTATGAATGAGTCATAATAACTATTACAACTGATGTGATTTCTTGGGGAAGATTCTCAAGGCTCTAGCCCCAACCTGCATTTCATAGGAAGAAGTCTTAGAGAAGCCTTTGAAGATCAGGAGTTTGTATATCTTTGTGACAACAGCTGCTGCTGAAAGAAGATGCTCCAGGAACAATCATCACAAATTCCTAGCCCTGGATGTGTCACCCTGGACATAGAATAGAATAGAATAGAATAGAATAGAATAGAATAGAATAGAATAGAATAGAATAGAATAGAATACAATACAATACAATACAATACAATACAATACAATACAATACAATACAATACAATACAATACAATACAATAGATTCTTTCTGTTGGAAGGGACCTACAATGATCATCTAGTCCAAGTCCCCAAGCCCAGTTCTGGGCTGATCACAAGTTAGAGACTCAGTTTGTCATGTCTAAAGGAAAAGTACTGTAGAAGTCAAAGAAGAAAAATTCTGGCACCACCTCATCAGTCAGGGAAGGAAACTGTCCAGTCTGTTTGAACAAGCAGCTCAGATCTCAGAAAGACAGACTCCACCAAAAGTGCATGTAGTCTAAAATAATTTTTGCTCTTCCACCCTGGGCTCACTCTCAGAGAGCACTCTTCTTTTAGGATCCCTAGCCCCCATAGGCCCAGTGCTGAAACTCTGTTCCTGAACCATGAAACAAGTGCAGGACCATACTCCAATCACCCTATTTGCTCCAAGCAGTGCCTTACATTGCAAGAGACTGTAATGAAGTCATTAGGTCTAATGGAGGAGAAAATAGCTATTTAAAGTAGATCTAGCACCAGAATTGGACTGAAGTGGAATTTTCCATTTTATACATATGAGAGATTAGCTGCTACTGTACCTCACTGCTGCAAAATTAGCCGTGGATACAATTATGATTCTTCTCTGTCCAGCCCTGCAAATCTCCTTTCTATATTCTCAGTCAGCAATAAAGCAGTTAATCTTTTTCTAAAATGCTTATAGTGCTTCCCTCTCCCTTCTGCTACTTGTCAGTTTACCTTTAGATTGCAAGAAAATATATTATTTTTCCACCCTGGAAGCATTTCCCAGATGCCTAGGGAAACCCTTCACATAGCAGGTGCTGCTTTTAATGAGTAAGGCTTTTAACTTTCATAACTGTGGTGTCATTAGCAGAAGTGCTTTCTGCTGCATGCTGTGATTTAAGGGTGAAAAAAATCCACTAAAAACCACCAGAAAACCCCTAAAACACCTCAAAAAACCAGCAAAAGCCACTAACAAGACTGTCCACTCAGCTCACAGCCTCTCTCTGTCCTGGGCTATCACAGAGCATGAGCTCTCTGAAGGTTACTTCTCTGCCAATTTGAAATATTGACCTTGATGTCCTGTCCCTTACAATATTCTTTAAAATCCATCATCTGCAAACTAAGTTTAAGTCAGGAAACCTAATTAGTAACAGAGACAATAAATAACAAGCTTAAGGGGAGGGAGAAGAAAACCTCTTGCAGGTGGCCAGCTCTTAGCTGAATAATTCTCTGTGCAATGGTCATGCTTCAAAAATTTAATTCTCTGTAATTTCATTTAGGATGAGGAAAACAAAACAAAATGAGCAAAGTGATATAGGATTTCATTTATATTCTGACAAGTACATTCATCTAAAGTTTAACCATAATAGCTGCAGTTACTGTATCTTTCTCCCAAAGCATTTAATGGTGCGAAGCAAGTGGCAATGAAAATTAAAAAATAAAATAAAATAAAAAGTACCTACTTGGCATTATTACTTGCTATTTTTGTACCAAAAAAAGAAGAAGTCTCCCTACTGTCAGGCTGATTGTATTAATCTGAGATTTTTATGGTCCTTCAGATTTGATTGCTTTTGATTCTTGCTTAGTAGAAGTGGTGATGAAGGAGCTGAAATAATAATTCCTGTTTAGAAGGCAAAGAGGAGGCCACTTCATTTCTGTGGTGAGTAGCACATTTTGTTGCTTTAATTAAAAAGTTGTCCTGAGAAGCTTCTGCAGTATTCAGAGCAGAAAAAGATGGTGTTTTCAAAGACACTTTGGGGATCACTCCTGCAGTTTTTCTGAGCTATGTTGATGTTGCTTAAACATACTGAGCAGGAGAAGCAATCATTGAATTTGAAATACATTTTCTGTCTTGAAAATTGTAAATCAATTTGTAAATCAATGATGAAAATATATTTTCCTTTATGCAGTTCTTAAATTGCTATCCATCTCTATTAAGGCTCTTGAAGAGAGATTTCAGCAACAGAACACCCTCTAAAACACAGAAGAGATTTAAGTATCAAGAACTGAAGGTGTTTAGCCCAGAAAAGCAGTGATTTTCAAGTTCCTGCTCCCTTTGAGATGAATGCCCAGAAAACTCTACAGGTCAAGGCTTGTACTCCCTGTGTGTGCCAAAAGTGAGCAACATTCTACAGCCATGAGCCACCATTCTCTTCTGGAGACAGCAGTGGCTCTCAGGTTCATCAGTGCATTATGCACGCTCCAAGCTAGTCAGGCTCCCTCAATTCTTAATTTTCACTTTTAAAAACCAATGCACTTCACTGGTACTTTCAGATTTTCATATGATAGCAGCATTGAAAACTAATATTTTACTGAGATTACTAAGGGTGGACTTAGGAGGTCATATAAGATTTGGATCCACTTCAGAAGCATGTGACAGTCCAGGTAAGATGCTGTTGGCTTAGAGAAACTAAGATAAATCATATTTAGGGTTTTTATTTGATGATGCCAGGATCCTTCATATTGTCTGTGACTCAGATCAGCTGTTCCTTTTGAACTGGAATAATGACAAAAGCCTCTTAGCCTCTTAAATTTAACTCTAACCTCAACTCAAGTACACAGATGTACTTGAGATGTCTGCTGTGTTTTCCTCTGCTCAAGGTACCAGCCAAAATAGCTCTCTCATGGCAAAGAATAAAACTAGTTGCAAGTAATATAAAGGCCCCAACATCAAAGGTTCATTTCCTAAACCCTGGAACAACCCTTTACTACAGCTGCATTTAAAATACCCCAAGATGCTATCGCTTACTTGAAAACTAACTTCTGGCTAAAATTTAAGATCCAGGTCTCTCTGCAGGAAAATTTGGTCAGGGAAGCCTCAGACTGGCACAGGTCCACCTATACATGACCTTTCCTACTCATACCTGGAGCAGGGCAGGAACAGCTCCTCCTTAAGCCTTCAGGTCCCTACAGGCCATGCTCTGTGCATTCATGAAGAGGCAAGGGAGACCAAGATCTCACCAAACCCCTTCTTGTTCTGAATTGTGAGGGGGTATCATTATGTTGTACTTGCAGCTGCTCCATCAACGGAGACCATAAGGGGCCTGATTGTTTGTCTTGCTCTCCTTTACACATTCTGAGGAGCCCTGTGGCACTCACTGTGGAGCTCAGTGCAGATGTCACGGCACACAGGAAAACACTCTCGAGCTGGGACCAAACAGAGCCTTGAAAAGCTGCTGTGGTTTCCAAGCCATGTCATTCTGCAGTGCCTTGTGACACTTGAGGCAGCGTTAAATTCCCTGCCTCTAATCCTCTCATTTGGAGTGAAGCATCTTCAGCAGCCCTAATGTTTGATCTCAGCCTCACAGCTGGGGAAAACCAGCAGCTGGTTTGTGATTCAAAAGGAACAATAACCCACTGAGGCTACTCCTCCTGTCTGTGATGGGTGAGTCAGATGAATAATTGGACAACACAGATCAGTTAAGCCTAATTCGATTAATAGAATTAATTTGCAAATTAGTACACATTAGGTGAATCAGCTGCAATTCATTTTGACTGAAATGTTAAAAAATACTGAAGTAGTTATAATGAAAAGATAAATATTACTGCAGAAAAGGCTCCAAAGAAGGCAGTCTCTATGTGGAAATTTTTGTCTGTAAATGTTGGGGATGCATAGGTTGAATTTCATATAATCAGTAGGAAGCATATCTTCTTCCTGCCTTGTACAGCCTGTATTACCCTGACAACCCTTAATGGATCTTAAATAATCATTAGACATGGGCTGAGAAAGTTCTGTCTGGGATCCAGGCATAGACATTGGGACTGATAGAGGGTCTGGTGCAAGAAAAAAGAAATAAACTATTTTAAATTTAAAGGCTGGCCTAGGAAAATTAGTAGGTAAAATAATTTGATCCTCTAACATTCTTCCTAGGAAAGCTTGGAAACATGTCTGGGCTACTGTTATTCAGTGACACACACTTAGATAAATATCTGATATTGAAGATCAGTGTCTTCAGGGTGGTGATCACAGGGAAGAAAATGCCAATAGCATGATTTTGTTATTGAAAGGCTTGGAAAATGCTTTGGTCAGGTACAGTTAATAGGATCTCCTGGGCAAAAGTTGAGCTGCAGCTCCTGGAGCACTAAAACGATTTAGGAAAATGCTGAGCTCTGAGCTGTGTGTGGTCAGAGTAAACCAAGAGGCAAGAACAGGGGAACAAATGTGCTACACACACACGACTCAGAAGAAAACCTGCATTGGTGGCTTGAGTGCACAATGATGGCAACACCTGGTGTTGAATAAATGTATCTGGAGGAAGATCAAATCATGGCTGCATCAGTTTAGCAGTTTAATGTGACACCTCCCTGGAATCCACAAACACCTGAAACACATACTGCTGTGGTCACTTCACCATATCAATCCTTGCGCCTTCTGAGCTGTACACAGGGGTTTGATCCCCAACAGGAACAAATCATGCCTCTCTGTAGACTTTGGTACAACTGCACTTTGTACTTGCTTTGGATATCACAAAATAACACTGTGTACACAGGATTTTGTTAGCAGTGCAAATTAGGTAACAGTTTGAATAAATAATTTATTTTAGTGATGGTCCTTTATATTCTGTATTACTGACACTTTCCTGCATGGCAAGGATTCACAGGTGTAGCAAACCTTTTGTAAAATACTTCACTGCAATCAATTTGACTTCATCCAAAAGTAGTGGAGCTGCCAGAAAAGCTAACCTGTCTAAAAAATCTATTACCTATAAAATTTTTATTCTGTATGTCAAATTTCACAGACATGCTATTGTGCCTTTGTGAAAGAGTTTAAAGTTGCAGAAGAGCCATAACAGTTATGTTGTCCAGCCTGAATTACACCTTGAGAAAACTGACCTGGCATTACACGGTGTCTGTCAAACTTAGAGCCTCCCAGCTCACAGTCATGGCTTGTCAGGTTTGATGGGGAGCTGGTTAAATGCCCTGTCACTGCAGGTTACCTGGGGCAGTGCACTGAAGGCTGCTCACCAGCTGGCTGAAAGCCCTCTGGTAGCTATCAAATCCAGCAAAATACTGTAAAATTATCCACAATGTAGACCTCCAGTGACTGAGTCATGGGTTCCACTTTTCCATGTTAATGCTCTGTAAGAATGAATGAGAAACCAGCCACTCTTCCCAAGCTCTACCAGCTCTTCCCAATCTCCTGCTCCTTGTGCCTGTTGCCATTCACAGACCCCACCCAGTGATAGCCTGAACCCCCCAGTTCACAGCTGCAGGCACAGCGGGTCACCAGGCAGGCCAGGACTCCTTGTCATGTGGCCTTCTGTTCTTTGCCTGGGCCATTCCCAGTGGTGGCAAACCCTGGGAAGGCCAATGCCAAGGGTGGATTCAGGTTCTCTTCCTGATCCCTTTGCAGCTGGGGAGCATCAGGACATCTTCCTCTTCAATGGCTATTCTCACTGCTGTCCCTTGATGCTCAGACTCCAGCTGAAACTGTGCTCAGCAGAAAGAGGCAGAAGTGGTTAGAATAATTAAGAGTTAGAAACTAAGTGACAAATGCAGAGCCCTTCTTTTCAAATTTGCATCAAGCCCAACAAACTGTAGTGCTGTTGCCTCTGCCTGACTTCAGGCAGAATGGTCAGCTGAAGACCCACATCATTGACTAAGCAGCTCTTGTGCAATCAAGATTCAGATCCTGTTGGAAAAAGAGATCCAGTTTTGTCCAAGAGCCACTTTAAGAGTCAATAAGGGAAACTGTGGATAGAACTCTGCCAGAGCTGCGTGCAGCTGGGGGAACAGCACAGGATTCTTGGCTGCAGAACTGTTTTCCAGGACACGCTAGCAAAGACAAACAGCCCTGGGCTCTGGTTATCTTCATCCAGCTTGAAAGGAGGCTTTGCAGGCCAGAGTTCAGAGACATCTTCCATCCCAGAATGTTCATCAGTGCTAGAGCACAGAGACTGCCATCACAGCATGGAAAACAAAGCCAGAAAACCCACAGTGCTTTTAGGGCCTTTGAACTGCCACGGCTCTAATGACACGCCGCAGAAACGTTACGTATAAGATAAAGCGTGTATGTAGGTAGCAGCTGCTGTGCTGCAAAAGCCTTTGTGCAACCCTGCGTGTGGCTCAGGCCGTGGTTTCCTCCAGAGGCAGAGGAAAGCCCCTCGAGATGCCCATGCAGACATTAACCTCGCGCTCAGGACACTGTTACATAACCCAGCCCTAGTGGGGTTTAACCATCCCTTCATCCAAAGTGCCCCTTGTTGTTGGGAATTTCACAGTTCAGCACACAATACATTAATTCTTTTACTAGGTCAGGCCTGGTAACAAGCGTTGATTTAAGCAGCTTATTGCAACAGCAGACTAAACACTGTTCCTAAGTGTCAGCTCTCCGTGATCCTACAGAGGATGGATTCTGCTCCTGCTGACACACACACACAGCCGTGCTGGGAGCGTGGCGGAGCAGGAAGATTTGCCACTGCTGGTTGGTAGCATTTTTAGGGAACACCAAATGTTATTTACTTCCTAATCTTCCTACAGAATATAAAGAATTGCTGCTCTGGGCTATTTCAGAGAGATAATGTGAGTGACTCATTTGAGTTGTGTACTGACCTCAGGCACTGTAAGGATATATTTTACAGTGCTTAAAAAAACTACTAATGCAGATTTCTGTACTTCTGAAGATCCCTAGAGTGCACTTCAAAGATTTTCCTGAAGTCTTAAACCACATGTATCTGGTCAAGCCCCGTGTTATTTGTTGTTATTAGTCAAACACCCCTCATCATTGATCATACCATCTTCCAGGCTATATCCCCTATGCTAAAGCAGCTTCTTAATAACTTGCAGTCCTGATTTGCCTAGGCATAACAGCTCCATAAGAACCATATTCAATTTAATCAGTGACAGATACATACTAAATCCTATGATGAAACATGGGAACAGTTTCTGTGACCAACTCTTATCTCTAAACCCAGAGCTGAAACCAAATCTCAATTCCCACAGTGTTAAACTGTTTAAAGACCTGGAATCAGCAGGTCTGTCTCTGACTTGTGTTTAATTTTAGTAACTCCCCACCACTGTATTTGCATTCTTTTTGCATTTTGCCAGTCTGAACATAGATGCTTTGAAGCAGATTTGGCTAGGCAGGGAAAGAGCTTTCACCATGTTGCTTCCATGCATTATCCACTGAGATGCCTGATCACAGATTTTCCTTTCCAGAAGTGAGTTTGAACAAGCTTTCTCAGGCTCAGCTCTTCTGCAAATCATCTCTCCTCATCCTTTAGGTTTCCACAATTTCCATTGCACCCATCTGAGCTCACCCACCTCATGCCCAAAGGCCTCCAATTCCCTCCCTCTCCTTTTCTTTCTGTTGTCTTTCAGATTGAGCAGATCACAGTATATCAAAATACAAGAATCTCTCTCCTACATGTCCCACTTTCAGGGGCCCAGCAGCATTTCCATTTCAGTAGGGTGACCCCACCCCTACACCTGGACCCCCTATTAATGTGGTTACTCAGCAAAGGTATCACCTGTGTTGCAGGCACAAGATTGAAGAAGACTCAGTTGAGGGATGGAAGGAGTGAATCACACTGAAAACACAGACCACGGCTCCTTTTTGCCCAAAAGCAAAGTTCCAACTGCACCACTCAACATGGTATTGCACCTCCAAGAGGGAGTGATGGAGCTTGGGGTGAAAGGAAGGGATCCCAAAATCAACAACACTTGCCTCAACCACCAGCATTCTGCAGATGAGCAAGAAAGTGCCTACAGGGAATCATTTTGGAGAAAATCCCAAAACCCTTCAGGAAATCATGCTGGGCACCCCTCTGAAGTTCCTGTATATTAATGTACACAGTATGGGGAATAAACATGAGATAAGAGAGCTAAGAGTCCCAAGAGATAAGATCCTGGATGAAAGGAGGACACAAGAGAGATTAATATTTGAGAAAAAACTACTCCAAGCTCAAGAGCATGCCATGCTGGTGCATCCCCTTCCCTGCTCCTCCTCAGGCCACACTGTGATCTCAGGCTCACTGGCCACCACCCTCTGAGCAGATGCTGCTGACTGAGCCTGGGCTGCCACCCCCACTCCTCCAAGCTCACTTTCACCATCACCTGCTGAGAAGATGCAAAGGCACCTGATGTGAGTACTGCACTGAACTCGAGGGGAATTTTCCCCAGGGACCGTGTACATTCTCTTTAGGTCTGTGTGCATGGGAGTGTGAATGTGCTGTAGTAAGTGTACTCTGAATGTTCTCCCTTGGTATGTTAGGTGTGTAAATAAGATAGGCTTCTAAGTGAGTTGCTGTGTTTAGAGAGTATTTTGTTCAATTGTTTAAATTAGGCTATCAATTAAGTGCTGTTAAAACCTTCAGGCCCATGTCAGGGGCCATGTCAGGGGCTCACTCTGGCAAGGGGGTCCACTCTGAATCTTGACTCTGTGGGAGGGTCTCTCTCATTCCCTTTTATCCCTACTGTTTTTTCATCCCAGCCTCCATGTAGATCATTTTAGGTTGCTTTCAGTTTTAAATTATCCAAATCAGTTTCTCTCCACTGAAAACACAGAGGGGCATTTTTAAAGCAATCTAGCATATGCCTTACTGTTTTTTCTTTGTTTCATTGGTTGGGTTTTGTTGGTTGTTGTTTTTGTAAAGCATAACGGTACTTTAATGGCATATCTGCAAACATTTCCAGTTTTATTTTAGTAAATGCAGTGAGGGAAGACTGACCCTTCACAAAACCTGAAACATACTCAGGCAGATTCTGAGAGTGGTAATAAAGACTGGGAATTTAACACCATTCCAATATACAACTTAATATTTGTTATTTTTCTAATTAGTGCATTACAGAATAAATACAGAAAATACAACTGGGATTGCACAGATTTAAGTATTTATTATAAGAGGTGGTAAATCATTATGCTTTCAAGATTTTATGTAAAATCCACTGAGTTAATTGATTCTCCTTAGATTCCAATGGGCTTTGGCTGTGTATCCTAATGATATTAAAATCCATCTGTTATTAAACATCATGTATGCAACAGTATGCAAATGCTGGGATTTGTAAATATCATTATGCAAAAGTTCAAGTCCAATCATGCTCCTCTTGAAGTTTGCAACATTAATTCTGTAGACATCAATAAGAATAGATTAGGGATATCTTTTTAATTGCACGGTATACAAGTATCAACAGAAGAATACAATACAGTAGTCACAAAATTAAAGAGGCTTCTATGAAACCTACAAAGAAGAGCAGCAGGGATTCAATGAAGTAAAAGCAGTATTTCAAAAAATAATAAATCAGTCCTGGCAGTTTTGGAAAATGTACTGAAAAAACACACAAATTAATTGGCACAGTTTAACAACCTAATTTCTAAGTGCACTTCATAACAACTCTCCTTACAAGCTGCTGTTTTCCCAGAAGATGATGACAAAAAGCCTCATTAGAACATCACTGTTTTATAGTGACAGATTTTATTGCATTGCCAGCTGTGAATCTAAAAAAAAAAAAGACATCCCCCCTAAAAACTTATATAAAGGTTCCTAAAAACCCTATTTTCTTTTGTAATTGTCAAAAAATAGCAACATAGCACTTCCATGTTAGTGAATACCCACAATTCTATTTTTTAAAAAAAATAGAAGATAAAGAAAAGTGATTTTTGTTTTAGCTTCAAAAATAATGTAAAGGAACATTTAAGAACCATTTATTTCAATGATCAGAGAGATATGTACAATCTGATAGATTTGAGTCCAATCCATGTTCATGAACACAGACTTAGAGCCTGTTGATCCTGAGTAACTGTAATTATAAACTGGCAGGAGCAGGCTCTTAGCTTCACCCATTAAAAGCTTTTCCACAATCTGTCCTAGGCTAAAAAGTGTAGCTACAGTATATACTCTGTATATGGATTTATACAAAAGGTCTTGTACAGCTCTAATCCTGTTATTGCTAGGCTAAAAAATGAATATTCTGGAACAAATTACATGAATCATAAAGGATAAAACTGAGACGCAGCTTCTGACGACTGAATTTCTACTTGAGCCATTTTAAACTGGGTACACTGTAGCCACTTGCGGAGCACAGATGAGCTATTGTTCATTTGTCCTGACCCCTGCAACATCCTCAGGCTGTGATGGTTCACATTGCTCTGGATGGCTTGGAGGCGGAGCTGAAGTCCAGCAGATAAATGCTGTTGAAACGAGGCAAAACATTTCATTTCTTACCTTTAGTACATACATCAATACAGCAATGTGAAGGGTACTGGCTAGCCGGGAGTTTCTTACACTGCCCCATGTCAAACTTCTTTCTTCCACATCCTGCCCAGTGGTGTTGCCATGGAAGGCAAATGTGCTTACAGACACAACTCCGTACTAAGACCAACGCCAAAACTTTTCTTCTCTTCACTAGAAACCTCTTGACTCACAAACCACACATCCACCTTGCTCCCCCTTACAAAGAGGGCCAGATGGTACGGTTTTACCCAACCAAATAGGCTCACAGTATCTTCTTTACAACCCAAATCTAACTCCTGAGTCAAGAGCACCAATCCTGATTTGTCAGGGAACTCTCAAGCCTAAGGCATTAAGAAAACCACAGCTCAGGGAAAAACCAGTCTCAGTAAAGGAGTGGGAAGGCCCCAACCCAGAACCTGGGCAGAGGAAAGTGTTCCAGAAGGGAAAAGGAGAGTAGTACTGACTGGAGGGCCTCAGCAAATGATGCTCTATCTATGCTCACACTTTTATCTCAACTGCATATGCTGCAATTATCTACTTTCAGAGAATATGGAGATCACATCCTATTTCCAGAATTTACAGAAATGTATAATACTAACAACAAAAGGATAAGGTACTAGAAACCACTTACCTTTAGGTTTGACTGTATCATTGGCAACCACATTGGTATGAGCTGCAAGAAGAGGTGCATTCTGTTATTATACAAGTGACTGTAAACATGCTACAATTACAGAGACAGAGGAGGATCCATCTAATGTGTTTAGCCATGAATTGGCATGGTCTGAACCACAAATCTGAAAATGTGGTTATTTAAAGTACTTGGAGAAGGTAACTCTCTGATGTAAAGAAGTTTCCCTTGCCTGTTGTAGCAATTTCCCTTGTCACCAGTAACAATTATTGATATCCTGTTTAAGGCAATGATGAAAATACAGAATTAAACTTGTTACACAAAGTCACTTCTTACTTTCCTTGAAGGGTGTCTGTTTGTGCAGGTGAGCAATATTGGAGTAAACAGAGTAAACATTTTACATGATGAATGTAAAATTCATCAAGAAATGAAAAAAACCATGCAGCAGTAGTTCTTAATAACAGGTCACATATTTAAATGATAACCAACATTTTTTAAGCCACTAGCCACATCAACGCTTCACTGCAGACTGTGAGATCTTCTGTAGGCAGGGGAGCACAGGTAACAGCTATCCAGAAGGACAAGGTGGAGGAGGTCTGCAAACTTGTCAGCTGTGATTGGACTGGAGGGATATGTATTTCAGACTACTGCTCTTCAGGGAACTTTTACTTCTGAGGAAGTTTAACATGACAACCTTATGAAAGCCAGAGAGGAATTTCTAGCAAAAGTATTCATGTTTTTCAATATTAATTTAACCACTGAGGTTACTGTTCTAAAATGTTCCTCCAAATGGCATTAAAATTTGCAATTTGCCAATTATGCTACCAGGAGCTGCAAGTTAAACCTAATCACTATTGACAACAGTAGATAAAGTGCTGTTGCCCTTGTGAAAGGAATGATAATTGTTTCAATTTCAGTGCTCTTTTGCTGGAGAATTATATGCAGCTCTGTCAGGACTCATTACTTAGTCTACCACACGAAGAACCATAGTCAAACCTCAGCATTTACAGACAGATGAATGCCAAAACAGCTGGAACGCAGCCAGATGCAGCAGAGGTGTGAGCTCTGTACATCCTTCCGTGGGCTCCCACACTACAGAAGTGTTTAATAAGATGCAGTGACCACAATCCCAATGTGTGTTTTTGGTGAGGAGGGAACAGATCTGAGAGGCCATGCTCCACACCACACTGCCATCAACAAAACATCACCAACAATTTCATCTGGCACTGATGGAGTTCCTGTGGAGTTAGCCAGTGGTGGCAGGGCTGGTGTCAGAAGTACATCAAGCAAGAAGGGAGGCCAGCTGGAAAACTTAGGATGCCCCTCTGTATCTGAACCAATTCACTGGACAACTTTTACAGTCAGCTGAGAGAATGAAGCACTTCACATCCAGTTCATCTTGTCCCAAAGCAAGTATCTAAAATAGATCAAGATGAATCATGTCCAAAAATACTGACTGTAAAGGGCACTCATGGAAGCTAGCTTTTATCAATATCTCTTCTGGACAAGTCTAAGGTCAGATACAGATCTTTGTCCTCCAGCACCAATTCTGTCTTGCAGGGTCCAGACGTATTAAGGAAATGAAACATTCTGCTGCAGGCACAAGCAAGCAAACCCCCTAGTGCTACAGCTGCCAGATAGATAAGTCACACAAGAATACATTTTTATGGAAGCACTTGAATTTTGTTAACTAATCCTCAGCCAGCCTTTTCTTCACAAAGGAAGAATACAAAATACTAGTTAGAAAGAACAGCTGGAAGAACAGAGTACTGCCACACACTATCAAATTTTTTAAGTTTATATTTTCAACAGAACTATATTGATTCCAGTTTAGTTTTTAAAGGGAAACCAGGCTGTAGAACAGGCTGGTCACGCTGCTGTTCTGGTTCCCCAAACCTGCTGCCTGCCCAGCTCTCCAAAAAGCTACACAGCAGCTGCTGGAGCTGCCTAAACCCCTTGGGTCTCTGCAAAAGGCTTTGAGCTGTTCCTGTCTTTACTGTAGGCTCCCAAATTCCTCAGAGATACATTTGATGGTCAAAGATGTGACCAGCAAGGTACCGGTCTCCAACACCAATGCCTAACACGGTATGGCCACTTTCCCAGTTCCTTTGACATTGAAAAGCAGGAGAAAAGTTGAACACTTTCATTTCATTTCACACTCACTGAAGAAAAGACCATCTCAAATTTAGTTTTTTAAATTAGAGAAGCCACTCACTGGTTCCTGTGTGAATAAGCTTTGCACTGCTGCATCTTTGAAGGACTTCAAACATACAGGAAGTCCCTAAATCATGGCACTTACTTTTCATTCACATCTACAATAAATATTTTTACAATCAGTTAGTTCAGGAAAAAAAACAGTAATCTGGAAATATGAATCCTATAGTACTGTTATGCATGTATATATGCAGGATTTCACTTTAGGGCTGAGTAAAGGGGATTTGGTCACCCAAATTCTTCTCTTCCATCTTCCATTCACTCAACATGAAAGCTTAGCACCTTAACTCAGAGTTCCATGGTTTTATGAGCTTGATTTTATAGCAACAACAATGTCCTTTTAACCTGACTTAGCATTATATTGATATATACTCTCAAACCTAACCCCCTGAAAGCATTCATTTGATTTGTGACAAGGATTTGGCCCTAGAGGCCTCTCTTTTCACAGCTTTAAAGCCACTCTTCATCTTTGTCAAATTCTGAACATCCTGGACTGGCCAAAAGAGAAGTCCATATGTCTTTCAGACATAGCCATAATCACTTTAACATCCCTTAGTGATAAAATTTCCGTAGTGAATCAAGACGTTACAAATCTATATTTCCACAATAGTTGTGAATGCTTTCCTGTCAGTTGACATAAAGACCTTCAATTTTAGCTACTTTATTTTCAATTCTTCCTTCATCATAAAAGACTGGAGTAAAGCAGTAGTCAGAAATCTCCTTGATGGCAACAAAAGAACTATATTAACCTTAACTACTTATGTGGAAACTCTCTTGCACTGGGACAACATAAAAAAGGATAATAAAATTGATTTATGCTTGTGAGACCATCTCAACCCTTCTGCAAACACCATGATAACCCATGGAAGACTATGGATTTCCAAAGAAACAATCCATACATGTATGATAACAAGAGAACCACGGTGGCAAAAAAGTTTTTGTTATCTACCTAAAAGAATGTCAGGCTCAGAACAGAGAGATCTGCAAAGGACCTATGATGATTAAAAGATACAGAATGGCTGAAAATTCAGGCAATAGCTAGAGGTTCTCAAAGTCAGTGACATTATTTCTGTCTATTAGAGGAATACGATCATTACTGACATTAGTGGCAATGGAAAGGGAAAGTAGATTAGATGTTCATTTTAAAAAGTCAGGAGAACTTGAATGTGAGACTGTGGTCAGGTCTTCTTACCACGGATTTTATTTTTCAGTATGCTCTGCTAGGTTATATTGTGGCATTAACATTCAACATCGATTTCTTCCACTTTCTTTATTTGAATGGGAAGGTAAGCAGAGGACAATACATTTAGAAATCAGAATAATCAGGCAATATCATTTAATAAATATTCATGGTATGGTATGCCTACCTTTACAAAGATAGTAGAGTTGCATTCTTGTAAAGCCTCCATTAAACTGATGACATGCAGGCACACCATTTCCACCATCTTGGAAAAGAAAAATCAAGTGTAAAACCAAATTAATATCTAGCATAACAATGTAGTAAGATAAGCCAACAGTCTCTAAAAAGGATCTCCCTGTATTTGCTAGGCAGTTATACTGTACCATAAGGTGTGCATTTATTAACCACTGACACACAAGATTAAATATTACATGAGCACATATGGGATGTTTTTCTTTATTTAGATTCACCCCAGTGTGGTAACATCTATCTGTTAAGTATTTCAGTCCTTAATATATTTTAATTCTTACCACACATCAAAATAAGTTGTCTTTGGCTTTGTTCTTTTCAGACATCATAAATTGTTTTTTATGTCCTCACTTTGAAATTCTCATCAATCTGTTTGTCAGAAATTGGTATTTTTATTTATTGAATCTTTGAAAATTAACATGCTCACAAAACCCATCTTTTTATCCCCCGTCAAAAGACAATTTATTGTTCTGAACTGACAGCTGGTCCATAATTCTTCCATTTTGTATCATAATTGATGACAGATGCAAATATCAGTTATTTGGTAGTAGACAGCTTTTATGTTTTATATTGTGTAAATTCACAGGTACAAGACAAACACTCTGAGCCAGCAATGACTATTTACAGCGCCTGTCTAAACTACACGTAAATTCCCCTTGATAATAATAAACTTAGCTTTTATGTTGTGCTTTTCATCTTCAAAGTGCCTCACAAACACTTACTAACTAACCTCACAACACCCCTGTGAGACAGGCAAGCATTATTATCTACATTTCACAGAGCAAGAGCTGAGGCAGAGAGTTTAATAACTGTGGCTCTAAAGCTACCTAATGATATACTTTCAGAAAAAGGATTGGAACTTGGCACTTCCCAGTCATATTCTTGTCCTAGGGCTTGACAAGAGGCTTTTGTGTCTGACTAAACAACTGGCTGGTTGGAGGTGCTGTGCACACTTCCCATTCCTTCAAATGGAGCTTCCTGAACTCCTGTTCCCAGCAATGGCTTGTGAACCAGAGACCCCACCACGTCAGAGGCTAAAATGTCATCTGGGGACAGCTTTAGGTTGTCCTTGCCTGATATGGACACGACACAGCAAGCAGTAACTGGCTGAGACATTCAACTGCAGCCCATGCAATTATAATTAAAAGGGCAAGGTCCATATCTGCCAGGGATGGAAGATGTTTCACATGGGGAAAGGGGAATTATATAAAATAATTTCCCTACCCATAACAAGGTCTACATTTAAAAAAGAAAAAAGAAAACCCAAACAAAACAAGAATGAAAACCCTGGTAGCAGCAAACTTTAAAGACCCAAACATTACGACCTAACTTAAGAGGAATGGGCCATGTATAAAAATGTTTCCCATTCAAATATAAGTTTCCCACTCTCCAGAGCAAGAACTATTACTGATTATCCCAGTTAAAAAGCTTGGACCTGTCATGACTGTCTGGGATGTGAGAAACACAATAGGCCTTGCCCATCACCAACAAGCTCTTAACCCTAAGCCTGCAGGTACAGAGACTCAGTCCAGGGTAAGCAAAGGAGCAGCTATGAGAGGGCTGCTGGAAGCCCTCTGGGTTCTTAATGTACAAAGTTGCTCCAACAGAAGAGAGTATTTGAGATAAACAAATGTTTAAAGATTATTTCTAATGGTTTGGAGGATTTCTGGACACAGTGAACACAGTCCTTCTAAATCTTATCTCTTTAGATGCCTCCTTCCAGTCATTCGTTATTCAAAAATGTTTCAAGAGATATTATGTAGCTTATTTATGATGAGTAACCCGTGAATTATGGGTGGCCAGTTGTCAGCAGTTCTGTATTTTTTCATCATCATGTAAAAACAATCAAATGGATATTCACAGAATTATCCTAGAACAGTTCATTTCTGCTGTAAGGCAGAGTCAGATAAAACAACAGACCACAGTTAAGAGCAGGAATATATAAAATGAGAAGTGATGCAAGGAGCTCTTAATCCAACAAGCAGTGACTCGGGCTGCTGATGCTGTTTCAGGCAGATTCTGGTTAGATCCTGTTTTAGGCCCACTGTGAGGTTAAATCACTACTAATTGGCTATCCTTTTAATTTCTCAAAAGCATCAAAGTCACTTTACGATGTTATTCATAGTCTGTTGTGTTCCTCTGAAGCAGAGCCAAGCCTCCTCTGAGTTTAATCTGTACTAAATCTGTCTGCAGCACCTGACTTACCACTTTGTTATGTGCCATTAGCTGCAGGATGCTCGGTGTCACTCGGCTCCAGAACTCCAGGGCTGTGAGGATTGCTGTGAAGCTAAATTCATTCTGATTCTGGACTGTCGGAGCTACTGCTGTTTGCTCACAATACACTGTCCAGAGCTGAGCAAATATAAATGCATGGAACAGGGAACACATGTGCAGAACAGATGTCTGTAGAAACAGAAAATAGAAGAAAACGTCTATTCAAATAAGTGTATTGGGATACAGTGCAGAGGCTTTCCTCCCCTGCCATGTGTCCCATTGTGCAGTTTTGCCCCTCACTTTCCGTGTTTCCCTCCCATTAGGAACTAGTAAGTCAAGTACACTTGATAACATCTTTTCCATGTTTAAAAAATGGGTTTATATTTTCAGACCAACAACTGCATTTGCAAATATGCTCCCATGCCACCTCAATGCCTAGTGCCTGGCATTAAGGTCAGTCCCTTTAAAATAAAGTGAGTTTTGCAAAACAGGTATTCAGGACTACTTGTGAAACTTTCTTAATGGAAATCTCCACTGCAATCTGTGGAAGGCCTGAAGGCTCTGGCACATATGACTCCACTTCAGAACCTGAAAGGACAGTTATCATACAAACCACATGATTTTACATCTGCTCTGTTAAACTGTCATCCATTTCTGCTTTGCTGGGACTGCTCATAGTCACAAGGAAACAGTCAAGGAAAGAGAATTCATTCCTCATACTCAGGCATGGCTCCTTGCTAATCCTCATTATATATCACAGTGTCTGAGCCTCCAGGACTGCTGGACATTAACTACTTCATCACAAGAAAGATGCTTCTGGTCAGAGACGTTTTCTCCGTTTGCAAGTGCAAGAGGGATTCATGCTCTGTGGCAGTATGACTGCACCAAACATCGCAATGGTTGCTTGGTAACTGGAAAGAGGTATTTGAAAGAGCAAAAAAAGGCCAAAGAAATGAATGGGAAGCACCAGGGTCTTGGCTAGGTGGAGGGAAAGAAAGGAGAATTTTATGTATAAGACAAATGTGTGATCATTCTGCTTCTGTCACTAATAAAAACCTGGTTGGTGTCAAAGATTGCTGCTATATTTGTCTTAAACTACTGTCACAAATGTCTTATAATCTGTAATAACTCTTCCTGTCCTGAACACCTGAAGAAAAAAGTAGTGCTTGAATCATCACTGTTTGTAATTATTTTGATCATAAAATCATTTACATGCTACCCAGTGCAAATATACAACAAGAATAAATAACTGTCTGAGAGATTTGCTACAGAGATGGTCAATGCTAAAGCTTCAATTTGGAATTCAATTTTTCTTTCCTCACTCCTGTGTTCAGACATTTTGAAATAGCCAAACCTCAAACTAAAGTGTACTGATTTCATCAGTTTTCTAGGCATGCAAGAAAAAACGTACTCTTTTAGTACAGTTTCTTTCCTGGGTCCTGGATTTTATTAAGCTTTTACCCCTCTTTTATCTTACTAAAAATAAATGTTTGCAATAAAGCCAATACATAAAACATCTCTAGTTAAACCACATAATCTCTTACCTTTGATTGTTCTGGAAACCCAATCAGAATAACAATAAGGTGGTCAGCAATTTGTGAACCTGCATCCAGTGGAATAGGCATGCAAGATGATGGAGAATTTGGACAGACAACATTGTGTGTCAGAGACCCCAGAAGCAGCCAGGACAGCAAACGAATGTGTGAGACACACTCTATGAACTCCTTGGGCCTGTCAAGAAAGAGCAGATTTTACAATGATACTAAGTTTTCTGGCTTTCCCCTAAATATGGAGTCTCCTTGTGCACATCTGGCAGTTGCAGTCTCAGTGTGCTGGAGACACAGATCATTGGGACAGCTTGTAGGAAGATTCCAACCACACAGAACTTGGTGGCCTTGACATACCACATGCAAGTCCAACAGAACATATTTGGTGTATTGAAGCAAAAGTCTCTATAAAAGTTTAAAGCATTCACAGATTCATTGTTTCCATATACAATGATTTTTTTACACAGATATCATCAAATGGGAAGGACTGCCCAAGTGGAAATGCTCCTCTCAGCTCCCCTGGACACCATGCAGCTGCCTTACCTCCACCGTGTTCCACTTCTCCACTGGTAAAGTGGAATTAATTTCTGTGTTCTTGAGCCTCTCCTTGCCCATTTGGATTGTGTTTTTGAGGGCAGGGACAATGGTTTTTTGTGATATAAGTATTTATCCACCATCTAGTGCAGTGTCTAATTGCAAAGCATTGTGCTTACATAATCTAAAAAGGAAGAGCCCTTTAATGGTGACATCTTGTCTGTCCCTTTGCCACTTCCAAGCTATGACTAAATACTCATTTGAATCCATAGGCACAGAAAATATTTTTTTTCCATCAATAAACCACTATTTACTAGGCCACTCTCCCTGCTGGTTTTAGTTTCTAATTTGATGTCATTGTCAAAGATTCATATTACCCAAGAGGTATTGCATTAATTTTTGGTTTTTAATAAAATCTGATACAATGCTCTTTCTCAAGTCCCTATAGGATCTTAAAATAATTTATTACTTTCAATTCAGAACACGCATTCCTTTTTTTTTTACATGCAAGGAGCTAAAGTGCAAGGAGATAAGCACTCCATTATTTCCAAAAGCAGATATGCTCCATGTAAATGCACATCCAGATGTATCTAAAGGACCGGAACCTAAATAGCTTAGTCCCCAGAATTCCAGACAGGTAGTCTGGGACAAAGCTGGGACAGGAATAGAGGTTTGTTGAAACATAGTCCAACTGCCTACACTCTAAACAACTCATTGTCACTGTAACACAAGGGACAGTACTCCTCTGTTTTTAGAAAATAAAACACTGCTCATCAGGATTTCTCACAGTGAAAAGGGACAGAAAACATGTCTTGAGCAGGATTTCTCCCATTTAACTTTAGCCAGGGGGTTAGTAGTTTATCATACATCAGAAGGCCTACACTTAAGAGCTCTCACTCATTTGTACTCCATAATTTCACAGGCCATTTCCTGTTGTATTCTCTATAATCCAGAAAATATTTTCTGTAATTCTAGGACTGATCAAGTGCTTGTGTGCTTTTCATTGGCTGCACCTAGACCAAGGATCAAGTTAATTTCCAGTGTTACTCCAGTCAAGCCCCTGGAGTTACCTCCACTATCCCTCTGGGATGTACTTTAAATATTACATTGACAAACTCCTCAGCTGAGGATCAGCGAGATGCTGAGCAGCTGTTTCAACGTCCCACTGCCACCATTTCCTACTGCAGGTCTTAGCTATGGAATCTGACAATAAAAACATAATTTTGTGAAGATTTCCAGCTCATTTTAGCATCCCTTTTTGTGGAAAAGTGTTCTCACCCTTGCTGCATTGCCGAAGGAGGATGGTAAAGCCAAGGCAAATACCGGATCACAGCTTTGTTGTCCCTGTGGTTTCCCCGTGTGATTTCCATAGCAGCAATCTGAGCTAAACCAACTTTCAGATGTCCACCAAATGTGTCTTCATGCAGTGGCTGAGAACAAGTCTTCATGTGACTCTGCAAGGCAAAGATCTGATTTCCTACCCAAAAAGAGTATTTTGCTTGAACTAAGTTCTTCCAAAAACCAGCATATTCTATTTCACTCCCCTTCAATTCCTCCTCAGGACCTCTGTGTCTACAAAACAAAGCTCAGAAATAGATTTTTAAAAATTCTCTAACCCCTATATTAGGAACACCTGTATGATGCAGATCTTTCCAAAGAGGGCCACAATTCCAAGACACCAGACAAAATATAAATTGGGCAAAATGTAAAGGCAGCTTTTGTATCACAAACGCAAGAGCTGATAAATACAAACTAATCCTTGCACATCCAGAGAGCTTAGGTAAAAATGAAAGAATCTAACCATTTAACAAGACAGCATCTTGGCAGGAAATGCCTTCCATGTGCAACATTCCATTTACATGTTCAGAAAGAAGCTCTCACTTATTCACCAGCAATATGACTATGTTGCACTAGTCAGCTATATTGCACTATTGAGTTACAAATGCCTTTAAGCTCTGGCAACAAAAAGGGCCAAACCTCTTACCAAGAAACACTCAAATATTCATGCCTGCAAAGATAATTTATTCTGCTTTACCAGCTTTAAGGGATGTTTCATTGCTGCTTCTTGATATAGTTCTGTATTTCTATTCAGCTAACTTTGCATTACCTTCTGGTACTAGACTATAACAGAACACAGGCTGACTGCAGTTGCTTGCTTAAAAGGAGAGCCATATGCTTCACAAAAGAAAATCAGGTCATCAGTTATCCAATTATTATAACAGGATAGAAATCAGTGAACCAATAATATTTTTGTAACAGATAAGTATCTGACCCCAAAAACTTACACTATCAAATTGCACTTACCTTAAGTCTTTTTCAAGAGAAAAAAATCCCTATGTACCATCAGGAATATTTAATGACTTCGTTATACAGATAGGTAAAAAGAATAGACAGTTATGCAGGCAGATACATTATAAATCTTCAAAATTGCTAGAATTTTCTAAATAAAATCCTGCCAAGCTTTACCAATTATAATGTTATCTCAAAATGAAAAAGAAACCATAAGAAACTGAACAGAACAGTACACTCAAATGCAATTATCTTGAGAATTAACATTTATATCTTTTCTATAGTGCAGTAGTTCCTAATATACAGGACTGAAAATAATTAGCCTCTTTCGAAGAAATTCTTCTTGGATACACAAAAGATGACATTGGATATAAATAAACAACTTTAACTATATCTATTCTCTGAATTCCTACAGAGAGTAGACATTTCCAAATTTGCAAACCACCTTCTGCTGTTTGGATTGATACTGGTGATATAAATCATATGGCATTCTTTGTTAGCTATAACCCCAGATGATGTGATAATACACATTTGTAAGAATTGTACAGCTGGATGATCTTAGGACTCATTTTCTAGGGAGTAACACCTCGTTAAGAAAACCCAAGCAATGTAAGTAAATATATTAAATGAGCTTGCAAAAATTTGAATCTAGATGTTGTGAATTTGAAGTTGCAACTATTTGTAAACTCAGAAATGATTACAAATATTTTCTCGAACATGTTTAAACTACGAAGTTTTCTCTGTTTAAATAAAAACTGCCTTTTAATTTTCTAAGACAGAAAAGCTTATTCTTTGCAATACACAAAATTATGGTCATATTTGACTCTCCTATTAAGCTAATTTTGTCCTCAGATTCCTGTATTAGATGGCTAAATCAAAACAACATGAAATTTCTGACTTAAATTGCCAGATGACTGATTTGGGAAGCTTCTTGTCCAATTTCTAAACATGAAAGTGAAAAAATGGGTAAAAGTTTTAGTTCCTGTCCTATCTATATATGTATTTAAATTTTTTAAAAATAAATAGTCCCACTAAGGATAAGAAGTAATCATCAGACTTCAGCACTGCAAGAATAATTCTAAAAAGCAGACTACAGCTCAAGGGAGATGGGCAGAAGGAAAAAGTCCAAATGACAGAAAGTTTTCTACAGAAACATTTTACACAGGAGAGAGGATACCTGCAAGTATTTATAAACAAATTTTCCCCATTCCTGGTTTCAGGTAAGCCCATTTTTTTTTTCCTGTGGAACTAGCAAACCAGATGTATCTCTGCCTCATTTATGATTCATTTGCCTACCTATTCTGAAAGCAGTTCTGAACTTTGACAGAAATGGGTGAATAACTTAATAGGATAGAGTGGGAAGGCAATCCAATTCAACTTCAAATGATTAATTACTTTGTGCTCTGAAGTAAATTTCTACTCCAGCATAGCAGGCTGCTTTCCTTAGACAATTTTTTTTTTCAATTCAAAGGAATTCATGGCCAACAGGGTAAGAATTTAAGAAAAGGAATATTTTGTCCTGTAAAATACAGTTACATTGAGTTTCAAGGCACAAAGTTTTTTAGCTGAGATTCCTCTTCCTTTGTGGTACGTACTAATAAAGTGCAATAAGGTGGCACAAGGTGGGGTTGAGGGGCCAGAGTGAATAAGTGAGTGTGTGAGAAACTAGTTGTGTAAAAATTCTCATCTTATTGCTATGAAAATAAACTTCAGAGCAGCAATGTTACTTAGGCTACTTATTTTTCAAAACATCTTCATAGAATTTCCATTCTGTAGGAAATTTAATAGTAACATGAAGTTCCTCCATGAAACAGGAATTCTAGGTTTTGATTATCTGATGATTACTAGGATCCTTTGATGAAATGCATTCTGTTAAAATAAAATATTTTATTTTAACAGAAGTATTTTCCTATCACTCCTCTTAACAACTTGTCATTCAACTAATATAAAGAAATCAAAATGCAGTTTGGACTACAGAGGTAAGAGCTATTTGGTTTTTCCCCACCTCAACAGAATATAACCTGACAATGGAAACAACAGCACCCATTAGAAAAAGGACACTCCCTTTTTTTAGGTTAATTACTGCGTTTTAATTACCTCTGAACTTCCTATAAATTTAAGTGTCTGTTTGTGTCTATAAGAGACACAGGATTCCTCCACAAGGCTGCACTTAGTTGTACAGGCAAGGAATTTTATGCTTCCCTGGGTTATATTAAACACATCTACTTCTCACAGTGACTTTGGTATGACATTTGCTTATCATCAACATTTCAGAAAAATCATGCCTGCTTTTCTATTGTGTGCTCACAATATTTGAATTGGCCTCCATTTCAACACCACATAAGCTACTTTTTACTGATGCCACAGAAGTCTCTAATCTATAACAGCACCAATATTTTTTTAACAGAGAAACGAAAAAACCTGTCAGTCACCTGAAATACTTCCTACCATGTCTCCTAGGCAGGTTCCTTACAGAAAGCTATTTTTGTCAAAAAAACTCATACACTTTAGAACAATGTATGCCAGAACCAACCTTCAGTTTGGTTAAGGTATGCATATCTGCAATGAAATCCAGCACTTCCCCAACATACTGCCTCATGCATTCCATTGCTGCTGTTCCACACTAAAACATAAAAAAAATAAGTTTAAGTACCGGGGTGTGCTTCACCAGAATACAGTTGGTCTGTCTCAAATCCTTTATTTTACTTTTTAGTTAGAATAATTAGGAATAGGTATTCTTTGATGTTCTTCCTCTCACTGTATTATGTCCTCTTATCTGATTATAATATAAGAAGATAGCCCAGCTGCCACAGCTGCTGTAATTTCTTCATGGATCATAAAATACTCTTATCTATGACAGCAATAAAAGATTAACTGATGAAACTTTCAAGAATATTCTTGTCATGTCATCCTCAAATTTATAACAGCCCAGAATCAGTCTTAAAAACTCAATGAGAATTGAACAGCTCAGTTTTTCAAGCAGCTGAGCATTTCTGCAATTGGAAGCAATCAGTTACAATCAAAACCAAAATTCAGTCACAGGCACAGATGCCCTTATTTCACATTAATCACAATGGAAAAACAGTTTCAATAACTTTAGGTATTCTATATGGAAACATCATTAAAACGAGCATCACTGAAATGTATTATGTTTTTTCCTTTTTGCAAAAACCAACTAATATTTCTTGTATACTTCTGAAAAAAAGCATTGAAAAGACAGCATCTTAATGGCACTTAAGCTATGCAGTGCTCCAGTTAGATCATAAAGGTAGAAGCTTATTGAGAAGCCACCTGTGCCAGAACAAAAACAACCTCAAAGGGAAAACAAAAGGACCCAATATGGTGCTTGCTGTATTCCTGCACTACAAATTTTCATAATCCTTTTCCTAGAACAGTGACAAATGCGAATCTGGTCCTCAGCTAGCACAAGATGTGCCCGAGGTGCATAAAGCAGTCAACAGAACAAAGCTGTCAGATTAAATAAGGGCTTTGAATAGATCAGAGAACCCTGCAGGGAAGCTTTCCGAAGGTGATACTACAGACCCACTAGGTATCACAAAAACCTCTGTTTATATGTTAATAGTCTGAGGTGAAGATAATGCTAGCTGAATTCAACAGGAACTATGGCTGTCTCGTTCTTAGGGGCCAAGTAAAAGAAATGCTTCACTTTTGAGGCTAAATGATCACATTATTAAATTAGATATCTTTTTGAAGTCATGAAAATCTACTTTATCCCAAGTCATAGGCTCAGGGCAGAACACTGCAATAAAGTTTACAGAAGAAAACTATTGTTCTTTGACCTCTTTTTGATTACCTGCACTTTGAAGCATAGAAATTGATTATCCTGAGTATACAAATGAACTAGATTTAGTTCTAGTCACAAAAATATTAAGCCACAGTTGAGTTTCAGTGGCTGAAATTTGAAAAACTGCTGGCATTCTATGTTTAAACAACTGACCTGGGCACTCCTCATTTTTGTATGTTACTTTACTATGCCACCTTCTGGCTTTTCAAATGTTGTTCCTGTCAGTTCCCATGATAAAATAAAAAACAGTAAAACATGGTCATTGGGAACCCTGTCAGTGCATACTCCATTCAGTTTATGTGCAATAAGGATTTGACCTGGGTTCTAGAATATTGAATAGAATTATGAAAGAGATTACACTTCAGTCTCTAAAAACAAATGCTCAGTTTCACAAGACTTTTCTCCAACAACCTGTTCCGTTTCATGCAAGCAGTAGGCAGCCTAATTTTCTATGATTTCTTCTGAAATGATCATGTTCCTATCACACCTTGTAATACCAGTATTAGTCTGTCTATTCACAGCAAGTATAAATTAAAATATCCTGTTGAGAGGAAAGGTATTATTAAAGATTGGCATTTAAAAAATCACGCACTTCAGAAGATACATGGGAAAGATCCTAAGTCATCCCTAAAGCTGACATACACATAGGGAAACAAGTTTTCCTCTCTCAGCTTGAGAAGCAAACCTTGGCTAAGCCTCTTCCATCTGCTTGGGTACTCAGCCACATGTGTCATGGAACAAGTCAAGACCTCCCATGGTGTTACTTCCTCCCAGATTCACCAGGTGCACATTCAGTGCCTGGGCAATTAGGAGTATTTGTAATTTAGCTACACTCATCAGCAGGATATATGTGAATGACTTAGACATCACTAGAAAAATTCCATTAACTCCCTTCTTTAATCAGATAACCTTTTGCAGGAATGGAGGCAATGGCGGGTAGCTGTCCATCCTGCTACCATTTTTTGATCATTCAGCTGGTCTGCTCCCCACTAAGAATTGCTGATCTTTGATTTGTCTTTTTGAGCACAGGCTCCACTGAAGCTAAAGGTTATCATGACTAAAGGCTATCAGTGAAAGCAAGGGAAGCAACACCAAATACAGAACTTTTCCACCATTAATAAAAAGGCCGAAGCACCTCAACCTCTGCCTGTAATACATCTTGCCAATCAGAGGAGAAATAAAGAGGAAAAAGCATTAAAATGAATCAGAGCAAGCTGAATAAGATGTATTTTTAAAAAAATCAAAACAACAGAACAAAGAAATGGACTTTGCTTCAGTACTTACTCCAGGCATTGAGGCAATCATCTGTTTATGTAGGATTGTTGATTCAGCTAGTTTTGTTCCAGCATCTGCACAAACAAACTAAGAAAAAATTAAGGACAAGTTACTTTAAATTATTTTTTGAGGAACCTGGAGACACTAATAATTTATTCATTACTTCATTAAAATCAGTTCAGATCTCTTCGTGCTTTTATTCATGGTAATTTGCCTTTAGAGATCTCTTTCTTTATAAACAACCTACTTAACTCACCATTATAAATGAGATAATTTTATTGAAAAAAAAATCTGACTTTAATGTGCTTTATTAACACATATGCTGTGCAGGAGCAATTTGAAGAATATTGTGTAACAAATCAGACTTTCTTTATGAAAAAAATATATTTGCTATTTCTTGCATTTATCAAATGTTCCTCTTTCATTATAGAGTAAACCATGAGAGAGAATTATAAGGCAAAATGCCATATTCTTCACTGTGATTTTATAACATGTTCAGTGAAGTTCTCCAATGATGAATTATATAGAGTTTTGAAGTTGATGACATGCTATGTATAACTTCTGCACAATACTGCATAAACAATCTGTTTCTGAGAGATGGTCAGTGTCATGCTATTACAGTAGAATATCTCTCATTGCTCTCCTTATGCTTTTATTTTACCTTTTTTATTGTTTCTTTTTGTTTCCAAATCCCTTGACCTAAGTTCTCCGATATCCACACCATTCATACAATCAACTTGCTAATGCTGTTATGTAATCATTATAAACTTCAATAATACATTGGACACCCTGCAAATTATTTGCTTGTTCCTACCACTTCTTGTCCTAACACTATACTGCCCTTGAGCCATTTTTGTCCATAGTGATGCAATGTAACTTTCTAAGAAAGAGCAGACAGAAAATAACTGTCAACTAAGGTCTGAGCCTTAATCTTCCTTCTCATTAAAAATCAGTTGATACCATGGTACTTTCACAAACTGAGACAGATATTGACTACCGTATTTTACAGTTGTCTAATGCATATATGTTAGCAGTACTCTCAGTGACTGACTGCTCTTCCTGAAAGCATTCCAAAATATCCTTTACAGCCCTAGAATTTACTCTTACACCTCCGCAAGATTTGCAATGAAACAGATCAGATACACTGAATCTTAGAGACTGACTGAATAAGCAAATTCTAAAGGGACACCAGTAGAATTTGAAGTCAATGGAAATCCTGAAGATGTGTGCTGATGAAATGTGAGCAGGAGAAAAGCACTGGGAAACAAAATGCTTTGAAGAAGCAGTTCCTATGGAAACCCATGGAACAGCAGCATGTACATGATGGCTTTCATTTGCTAGGCCAAGCAGAGGAGACAGTCCTTCTGTACCATTTACCATCCAGGACACCTATGCAAAGATTGGAGTGATGTGGTTAAAAATTTTCATTCTTTGTAAAGTGGGATAAAGTTAACTCTCATCTTAGCCTTAATGTCACCAGTGACACTGATGGCACTATGTAATCTAGATAAACGTGGGTGTCAAATGTACCTTTCTAGGAACTCCTTTGTTAGTCAGCCCACGACTGATCTATCATTAAATTAAAGTGCTCCTAGCTCCTTTGTTATCTGGAACATTTTGACAGAATCTCTGTATTCTGTGTGCACTGTCTGTATAGAATCTTACATACAGGCTAACATGTCCATGGAGACATGACTGTTGGAAATTAAAACCATTTCCGTTTGGTGCTGTGTTAACTCTGCTATGGCTTTATTCATTTAAAAGCATACAATGTGAATTAATATTGCGGTGGCTTTGTGTGGTAAAGAGGTGAACCAATCCCTTCATTCCATTAATGGCACCAGAGAAAATTTAAAAAATAAAGAGACAAATGCATTTTTACTGGTAGATTTCTTAAATTACAGTGGTGCTTAGGATGGGCTTAGTGGTTACTATGGTATTGCAGTTCCAGAGGCTGCTGAGTGATTCAGACCACATACTACTGAGAGCTGCCAATTTGCACAGTCAATGGCAGCAGCAGTCATCATGCCTCCAGTAGGCATCTATGGCAGATGGTCTGAATACAACCCCTATTCTTCACCACTGACTGCATAAAAACAGAAGCTGGCTGCTTTGGATAGCAGGAAATATGAATCACTTCATCAGCCTCTGAAAGAGAGACATCATAAAAGACATTTATATCCACATTAGATGCTGTTGTGTTAGGTATGAATACATCCCAAAGTGAATACAGCATATGGGAACAGTGCTAGGAGGAAAACCCAGGCAATTACCATTTTATCTTTATGAGATAAAGGCAATGGAAGAGAGAGTTTTGCTTACTGGGTCTCTCAGGCAATTGACTCAGTATGAAGGACAAGCGTAAATCAGTAAACCCCATTGCCAAAATTGACATGGCCTGTTTGTATTCTCAAACAATAAATTCAGGAAGGACTAGACTAGGGGATTGTCATGCTTTGGGGTAGCCACAGGATTGAACTATAGGAGAAATGCAGAATAATTGCTTTATTCTGTAATACAGGAAAAGTCAGTTCAAGTCAACAAAAACTAATGTACATGGTATCAAGATGTATCACTGCAGCTGCAAGACAGAAGGAGGTTGGTGGTTGCTACTTGATGGTATTGACTGGGACTGAAAAAAATAAGTTTGGGTTTAATAATAATTTTTAAAAAAGACAAATTTGTGCTTTTTTAACTTAAATGGATTTTTTAAAAAAACCCTTAACCATCAAAAGAAAAGAAACCCTCATGTGTTATTCTCCCCTTCCCAACTTCTTCCCCTAACACTGATGGCATAATAATTGTTTTCAGAGTTATCCTAACTGCTATGCCATTGCATTTGTCAGTATTATTTCCCTGTCAACTGGCTATCACTTACTCACTATGAGTAATGTACCAGCAATCAAAAGAAAATGAGTCCACAGATAGCTACCTGAAGCTTTGACCCATAATGAGAAGGGAAAGAGTGAATGGAGCTATGACCCTGGGAGCACTATGAGGGATCCATGTAATAAACCCCTCACCTGGACCTTTGGAAGTGCTGTTATGCTGGTCCCCTATAATTTTAAGTTTCTGAATTTAAGTTCCTAACATATCATTATCTCTTTGTAAACAATGAGAGCCCACTCTCACTGAGAGAATCTGTGATTACATATGATGGACTTCAGCAAGTTGTTTTCATGGGACAGGTTTGTGATGCCAAACTTTGCCACACTTCCTATCTTGGAGGCAGAAGTTTTCACAAGCCTGTATCTTATTTCCTTATATTTTCAGTGGTAGCTTGGCTAGCTTGACCCCACAAAATGAAAGCAGCAGAAATATTCCCAATGTATTCTTTGTTGGAAAATTACAGGTCAAAAGCAAATGGCCTTCAGGAACTGGAGACAAGCTTACTCCCAGAAACTGAGCTGTGACCCATGCTAAACTAGCAGCCCCTCCCACACAAGCTGATGGCAGGGTTTGAGGCTAGGACATGAAGACAAGCCAGCACCAGGGGCAGATGCTCCAACACGACATGATATAAAACTCAATGGACTCAACCCTTATGGGTCCCTTCCAGCTCAAGATATATTCTGTGATCTTCAATATATCAGCAGCGATGCACAGGTCATTATCATTATGTGAAATTTGGATTCCAAATTTAGTTTCTTAAATTTTCATGTAGAAGCCTTAATGTATACACCAATGCATAAAAATGCAACTGGATTTCGATTCAAAAAGTTCTTGCTTCCCCAGACTTTGCTGGTACTTTCTGTAACCAGGTTGGACTTAGTTCTTCAGCCTCTGCCCCATTCCTCAACCTGGGCCAAGACAGGATCAGTATGAGAATTACATCAGAATTTCCTGTACCTGCACCAACAGCAGCAGATTCATGTCTGGTAAGGGTGACTTTAACTTTAGTGCTTGTAGTAACTCCAATATAACACAGCGTGTCAAGTAGAATTTGTCCCTTTCCTGCAACAAAAAGCACAGAATTATGAATGTCCTGAAATTCACTGACAGCTACTAATAAACTATAAAGATACTTTTTATCTAAGTTTGAGAATAACAAAGTTACAGAAATGTACTGGTTTCTGCTGTCTTAAAAAAAAAAAGCCAACATCACTCATAATTTATATAATTCTACAGACTTAATTGAACAGACATCAATGAAGGTGATTTTTTTTGATGTTTTATCAGACATTATATCTATGATTTAATATGTCACACATGAAATATAGACAGATTTTATAAAATAGTTACAAAGCCCAAAAACATAGCTTTCATTAAGTAATCCCATGAAAAAAGAGGAAAGCAGTAAGAAATGACACAGAAGAACAAAACTGGTATAGTATTTAGCATTATTCTTTCACAGAACCTGCCAAAATCAGTCTACATTTCACACACTCTTTTTCTGTTGTTATTCCCCCTTAAAAAAAGAGTGTCTCCAGTACAGCTGCTTGGACCATCTATTTCATTAGACTGGCAGTACTTTTCCACATCCACAATAAAAACAGTCTTGGCTACAGCTGCTACAACAGAAACACTTTAAGACGTGGGGGAAATCAGCCAGTGGAGATTAGAACACAGAAGTCTAAGAATAGAGTTGTATGGCTGAGTCAGCAAGGAGGCACAGGAGATAAGACAGGCTTGTTATACACTTTACTTTGACATTCTCCAACTTTAGACAATAAGATAAAAACTTGAAACAAATCTATAACCTGCTACTGACCACAGCAACTCAAGAATTTTGGTAAGCAAGAGCACCGTGCTCTATTTCAGCCAACCATTAGAGATAAAATAAATTGTCTAATAATGAGAGCATATTCAAAGTGTGCTTAAAATCTAAAACCTAGTATCCTCCATCTTATAAATGCCATGCACTTGCCTGACCACTTAAGTTAAATGTGTAAAAAATTCTACTCAGTCAGGGCCTAATTTTCTGCACAAAATCTGTAAAATGGGATCATTTGTCTCTTCCTCAGACAAGTTTTATGAGGTTAGTTTGTGTGAGACAATTTGGAGGCCACCTCCAGCTGCACACAGCAGAAGCTGAAAGTGGGAGTAGCTTTTGTTGCAGCAGACCAAGCAGTCACCAGTGTTCCTCTCTTCAGAGAACTGATGTCCCCACACTCCTGTGTGACATACTGCCAAACAAAGGTTGCAGCAACACTGCCTGTCTCCCACAGCAACTACATATCTTTGAATGAAAACAGACTTTAAATACCAGGCCTTGATGTGAGAGAAGGTGCCAAAACAACAGAATGGTATGTATTTCATGGAAGTTATGATGCCAGTCTGTGAATCAAGAGACCATCCTTCAAGCTCCTAGTTTCCTCTTTGATTACACAGAGTGTGCAGATTACACATTTAGACGACAGAATGGGTCCCAAACTGCAGTCCTTGTCCTTGTCTGACTATATTGCTGCAGTCTAGGCAGCTAAACTTGCAGGAAGCTAACACTCCAGAGTCAGCTGTATTATGAAATCATTTCTTGAGGGGACAAAGATTCAAAAGCCACATATTCCACATGCATGAGTGGTGCTCTGATAAAAAATATACAGTATAAGAATATTCAGAAGAGGTCAGATGGGAACAAATGTCTCCAGTAAGTTACCTCCAACAAGGCCATAAGCAGAAGCAAAAGGAAGAGTAAGAACAAGGCAAGCATGTATAATTTCACCGACTATTTTCAGCTCAGAGAACTTCTGAGCTCAGTTTGGTTTCTGTATAATTCAAAACTCTCAATGTATTTCTCTTCCACATAACTGTCCACTGACCTTTGGGACTCATGGCAACACTTAGCACAAATGGTACTTGGCAAAGAGTCACACCCTTGGCAAAGAGTTGAAGAATCACTTCCCTCTACCTGCTTTGACAAGTGCCTATAAACTTAGTATGTTCTTTGCATTGGAAAGGAATGAAATTACCCTCACCTGTCTGAATCACTTGTGACCCTGCAGACCTCTCTCACATTCCCATCAGCTGCTGCTCTTTCAGACTGAAGAGCTGTGCCTAAGTTGCTCTGTATGTGGAACTCCAACCGTTTGATCATTCTTGCTATCATTACCTGAACTTTCTCTGATACTATGACATTCTGGGAGAACCAGAATGGTGCATAACACCCATGGTGTAAACAAATCCTGATTACCTGTTAAAATTCCCCAGGAAGAGTGTCCCTTCCCACCATCATATGCCCTCCCAGACTTGAGACACAGACACCACACAAATCAACTCAAGTCAGTTGACAATTACATCCTTCCAAAGAGTGGACAGAAGTTCCTTTCAGTAACCCAATCCAGCAGCTTACACATACTGAAAAAGGAAGGAAGACATAACTTTTTCAAAAGCATTCAGCTGTTTTACATACCAATATCTATGCTATACAGGATATAATTGGGCCATACTAAATTGCTTTGTCAGAACTCAGGAAAGGAAGCATAGGCTTCATGAATCCCAGCTTTTCTTGGCTTTAAGGATAATACTAATGGCCTCTTTCTCAAAGAAGTCTCCTATCTCACAGTCTAAACTCTTAAAGTTTGTTAAGCACATGTGATGAAGAGACATTAAGTAAAACCAAGCAAATTGGTTTTTTGACATCTGACCTCTTGCTTCCTGCACTGTACATCAGGAGCAATGACATATAAGTCAATGGCCCAGACTTCCTATGCAAGTCTACTTACTCCTCTCATCCTGCTGGTGATAAATACATATAAACTTTATATTCTGCCACAAAGCCATTGTTTCTTGAGAATAACACCCAGGAGAGCCACATGTATAAATCTGGTACCAGAAGTGTCAAGAATACACTACTTCAGCCACTGTTCAGCCAAAAAACACTCAAATGTCTATGCATCCTTATAGAAAACATCTTTGCAACCCTCAAATTGTGACTAATCATATGTCAATATGTAGAACATGAAATTAATGAAGTTCTAGTAGTACTTCATGGTCCAAACTTGTTAATAAGAGTAAATTTGAATCTTTAATGGAAATTGCTATCCTCCAAGTAAGCCGGTATAAGCAATAATCTTTATTTTATCATAGCTGCTCCTACAGCAGTTAAAAATTCTGAAGATCTGCCTTTTAATAATCTTTAAAAAATTCAATAGTAAAATCATGTGGCATTCTGCATTTATTTAGTAAGGCACAACAGAACACTAGCAAAAGGCTAAGTTTAGGTTCAAGCTCCTGCAGCTGTAAGAGATAAGAAAGCCAGAAAGTGTCCATTTAGGACCTTAAGACACTTTAAAAGAAAACTAAAGATAAGATTACAATCCACAGAAGAGATGGTACTCTCAACTGAGAGTTCTAAAGGCATGGAAAAAAAACAAATTGCTGACCTGGAACAGAAACTCAGACAAGGAAATATCAGATTGACGTGAATCTTCAGGCTCCAAGACAAGAGAAACTCAGATATTCCTGCCACAGGGTATTAGGAAAACGTTGGAGTAAAAAAAGATTTGGAGTGGTTGTACTGCACTGACCTCTATAAAGTGCATGCCAGAGTAGCTTGCTCTTTGAAAAGACAAGAATCCTCCACAGCTTAGCTGAAAGTTGGTGTTTTGTTCCCGTCAACACACTCAAATTTGCAAAACAAGGAATTACATTTGAATAGTTTCAATGCTCACAATTATATTCCTTCTGGAATTCACTTCTATGTGAGCCTCTACCACAACACTCTTATTTACCTACAGTGATTTCCATTGTAGAGAAACACAGACATCATAACTGATTTGGTGTTTCTCCCAACAGCAGTCATTAATTTGACATTTCTAAGGCAAAACTATGGTAAGCTTTCAGAAATAACAAAGATAATATAGTGTGGAGTTCCACTAAACTAACTATTTTGTGGCTATACAATGCAGAATATTCACTAATGCTTCCATTTCTGGGTCATCAAGTTGCATTAAACTAAATCAAGAAGATTTTACCAAGCACTGTATTCCAAGCTTCCTGTGTGCAGTTAAGTACTCACTGTATTAATAGAACAATCAACCATGAAGCATACAAGAAACACATGTGGGTTTTCTAATACCATGCTTTTAATTACATTTTTCTGAAACTGCAGAGCCTGAGGAAAGTGAAAAATTTCCTGTAGTTCACAATTTGCTTTAGCAGTGTCGTGGTTGCAAAGGAGGTGAATTTTTTTTCCAGGGGGATGTGGGCAGTCCAATCAGTGATCAGCTTTTCTGCTGGCACCTGGATTGGTCACTCGGAGGTTTGGACACGCCTCTGAGGACACAAAGAGTTAAAAGCAAGAGTCTGGGGGGTTCGGCCTCTTTTCAGATCCCGGTTTCAGCAGAGGGACGTGTCAGGCCTCCTTCCCCTGCCCAGCCACGAGGCTGGGTGGGGGAGGGGAAACACGTGGTCGGGCTCAGGTAAGCCGGAGCCCCCGGCGGGGGGAGAAGAGAGGGGACAGGACTGGAACTGAGCTGCCCCGTCCAGGATGGAGGGGTGGAAAACTGTGGAAGTGCCTTCTGTGTGTGCTCACCCCCCCCTTCCCCCCCAAACTCTGGGAGAAGGTGCCGAGCCACGTGGGAGTTGTAGAGCTGGGAGTGCCTGAGCCTGCACCCTGCCGAGAAAAAACTGTTAACCCTTGCTTGGCAGAAAGAAACTTTTCTTAGACATTGATTCTCATGACTGGTGATTTTGGAAATAAGGAGAAGGAAGCGGCCTGGGACCGAGATGATAAAGCATGATTGGAAGGAACCCGATGGAAGAATGAGAGGAGTAGCCTTCTGAGCTGGACTTCTCTTGCATAATGTCAGCCATGGACTGAACTTAAGTCTCTTTTGAACATAAACTGCATTTTTGAGTGGATGCAGCTGCCCTTGCTTTTGCTACAGTGACTGGCACTTGAAGAGTTGGAGCGAGCAGAGAAAAGAGGGGGAGGGTGAGGTGGCGCCCTCTGCCCTCAGGGGAGACCTGCTCCTGGAACCCCGGCCCCTGGGTAAAAAGGGGAGAGCTCGGCATGCAGCATCCTTAAAAAGCCCTGTATGTAGTTGTGGCCTATGAGACAGCGGTGAGAGCGCTGGACATAGGAAAAAGAGAGAGTCACCCTGGCAGACTTCTCTGGGCGGTGCCACGGGTGACATGGGAACACATAAGGAGTAGACCTGTGTGTTCTGGAGAACAGTCTGTGGTGCCAGAGAGACTCCTCTCTCCCTTGCTGAATTGAAGATTAGGTTTTTTGAGTGGTGATTGTTTGATCTAAAACCCAAAGGTTGGTCTGTGAAAAGTGATGGGTGGGGAGGTAGAAACTGGGAGAAGAAATGTTCTAAGAAGTTTTTATTTCTGTCTCTGTGTGTGTTTAAGAGTATTTCTGTCCCTGTTCTTATGTAATTAATAAAGTTTTGGTGGGTTTTTTTTTTGTTTTCAAGATTTAAGCCTGCTCTGCTCTGTTCCTGATCACATCCCACAGGAGTTGTTAGAGAAAAAACATATATTCATGGGTGCATTAACATCTGGCCAGTGCCAACCCATGACAAGCAGGTATATGAAACACTCTGGTAAGATCACAAATGCAAGAAGGGTATCTTTGCTTCACTTTTAAATGAGGCTCTTCTCTTTCAATTAAAAAAAAAAACCCAATATTAGGGTTCAAGTTAGCATTTTACTCACTTTGTCTTGGCCAAACCCTTAACTCCAGATATAACTCAAAATAATTCCAAAAGCTAGGCAACCTCTTCTGTATCCAGGATTATTCCATTGCATAAACACTTTTCTTTCAAATGAGACAAAAATCTAGAACTTGCTTGCTGTCATTAAACAGACTGTTAATTCCTATTTAATGCTTCAAACCACTGCAGTTTGTAAAAATGTTTCTTATTTTCTTGTGGTGCAGTTTTTCTGTGAGAGTGTCACTGCGTTTATCATTTCTTCTTCACTGTTTGTACAATGATATTTTAAGTCTTAACAAGACTCAAACAATGCATGTTCCAGTTGTACATTATCTAAACAGAAAATCATGTAGCTACTTATGACAGAATGTTTCCTGAGGATTATTTACTGTTCTGACAAATGTACCAAGGATGGAAAACTGTGCACTTAGTGGTGGAGGCAACATTTTTGCTCAGTACCTTGACAATCTACGTGATGGAGTATATATGACCTTAGGTTCAATCCCTTTTTTGTTAAACTTCTCACTGATAGCTACAAAAATGAACCCAAACAATAACTGTTATTTGTAGACCATAGCTTTCATCCAGGAATCTTTAAAACTTTTTAGAAGTGTAGATATACTGTTCTCTTTTTTCACAGCAACAGCCATGTATGCCAAAGGAAAATACCCAATACAGAATGAACAGGATCTAAGATGGAAAGCTCCTAACTTGGAGTTTTCCACTTTAGATAGTTGTCTACTGCATCCCCTCACAGCTGTGCTCTCAAAAGGCCCTACCAGGAATATTTAAGTTTTTACTCACAAATTACATGGCTAAACTTGTGCACTACGAAAGATACAACTGTACAGACATTTTAAGTGATGTATTAATACCAGCTATCTTCTCAACATGACAATAAAAATGTCCAATTCCCAAAATCACATAAAAATATTTCTTTGAGCAACATTTGCAGCAGGTTTCCATCATCTGTGTCTTTACTGTGAATGTAAAACTCAGCCTTATTAAAAGGCACTAAACCATGACCACTACTTGACTAAAAAAACATTTAAAACTGTTGTCATGCCTGAAGCTTGACACTTATTCCATCTTTACTTTCCAACTCCTTGTAGGAAGCACAACTTTGTCCTATTTTCACTTGTCCCTAAAAGAAGATACAGTGTCATTGTTACCTTTGTGAAGGCTCGGTAGCACAAACCACATAGTTCCACCAGGTAGGCCAGAGTGAAGACAGCATTCTGAATTACAAAACTTAGTAATTTTGAAAAAGGTTCCAGAAGACTCTGCAATGACATGTATTACAGAAATCAATAACTCATTGCCCAAAAGAGCAAAGCAGCATTCCAACTCTGAAATGCCTGAATGGAACAGCATTATTTTTAGCTCAGAGGCTATCTGCCTGGGATTCACACTGTTTTGGTCAAACAGCTGTATCATATGCCTTCATGCTTCTGTCAGAAATTAGAAACAAAGAGTCAGAAAATAGTTTCACTTGTGACACAGTGTTTATAAGAGATTCTGTACAGTTTATGCACGAGAACCTCACTGACTTCAGTGGAATTGTACTGGAAATCATCTAAAGCAGCTCACTATTCTTTTTTTTTTTTAAGAAAAAATAGAGAAGGAAAAAAAAAGAGAACATCAAATCTTTAAGAAGACATACATTCACACCCACACAGGAATGTAATTCTACCCCCACTTTACTGTAACCTAGATTCCAAAGCTCCTATCATTCTCCAAACAGTATTGGACTGCACAATTTTATGCTCACATATAATACTTTCCTAGCCAGGGGACATGAACACATTCATAGAATTGCACAGGCTGGCTAAATCTGAGGTAATAGAATTTTGTCTTCTTGGAACTTACCCTGGTGGCACTAGTGGTAGGTATCTTCAACAAGCAAATCATGATTCTCAAACTAGAGTCCAAAGAACACTGAACATATTTGAAGGCAGAAAAGAAAAAGAAAAGAAGTTAGTACCTCTTTATCTACATATCTTGCTTATAGTGGTAGCAGCTATGACTATCTTACAAGTGAAGTCTGAAAAATGATCCCCGATGATTGACTTTTAACTACTTTCTCTAAACTGGCTTATTCTTGAATACAATCATTCCCAATCATACCCTTTCAGTGGTAAAAAACACAGCATAGGTGCCCACCATCTACCTTATTTTATATTTCTGTGCTTGTGCTGGACTATGATATTGCTCCTCACATCTCAAGACATCTCTCAACCAGTAACATACACCCTGACAGGAACAGGCCCTGGCAGCAGCTGTTCCAGATTCCTTAAGTTGTTCCTTATGATGTAATCTTTATGTCAAGTAAATCACACAGGTTACAGCACTGAATGGACTTTTCAGGATCAATCCATTGTCTTGCCTCACCCCTGCTGTAAACATCTAGAATATCCAAGTGTCCCCTATGACCCTAAAGAAAAGAACAGGAGATTGAAAGTTCAGGAGCAAGCAATACCTCCCATCAATAGAAGGGAAATCAGAGTAAACACTCCACCTAAAGGTTCTGTGAATGGTAGATATGCAGTTGGAATCAATAAGATGCAATTTATTTCTTTTTATTTATTTCAGTTACATAAGATGCAGGAGAGTGGGGTGGCTAGTACACAGAAGAAATGGTTATTGCCTGTTTGGCTTAGTAAGTGCTGAAAGATAATGCCACAATTTACCAAAATCTAAAGATGTTTGAAAATCTGACTATATCATAATAGTGCCAAAAAATTTAATATCATTTATATAGCCAGGTGGTGACAAGCAATTTAAAAGGCAATGTTATCAGTCACAGATTTAGAATTTGGATCCCTCAGCCCATACAGAACAACACTGCTTTGTATAGAAAAAAATTGCCACTGGGTTCATTCACACCACAGGAAATGGAGTAAGTGCATGAGAGTTCCGTTTAATTTACTGGAGTTTACTGGAAAGTCTCTGAAGTTTTTATAGTGTTTGCTGATATATACACACCAGGATATAAGATCCTGCTGTATGACCTCTGAACTCTCAGAAATCAGAGCCCAGAGCTTCTAGATTCAGTTTCTGTAACAATATTTTAGTACAATCAGAACTACAACCTGGTCAGCCAAACAGGCTAAGCCCAAGTCCCAATAGTTTCAGTTCTCTCTACCTGACTATTGTGTACTTTTAGCAAATTAAAGAGGTGGTGGTGCTCATCTTAAGAGTTTTATTTAGTTTTAACAGTTGAAACCAGATGGATTTTCATTGTCTAAACACTGACTCTCTCAAACACAGAAGACAGAGACAGGGCATAGAAAATTAATAGGAAAAACGCCAAGAAGGAAGTGAGAAGTACCCTGGTCAGAGTTGCTGTTGTTACCCACAGAACACATAATTAAAGGGGTGGGTCAGACATACAATAAATCCAGTCCTCTGGAAACATTAGCTGAATCATCAGGAAACATTCACAACAACCCACTCTGAGTGCTTATCCAGTTTTTGCAGTTTCAGTACATCCTGACCAATGGCAATACAGCTTGTGTCCACACATCATACCTTAAGAGGCAAAACACACGGGAGTTTAGTAAGAAAAGTCTGGAACTGGTTACTAATTGTGGTCCAGAGGTTGCTGGGGGAATCCATCGGCAAGGCTTCCATAAAGGTAGCGATGTTTTCCAAACAGCGTAGCATCGCACCCCCTGCTGGCAAATTCTTTTTGTTGTTTAAACCCTGGGAAACGAAACGAGACCTGTGAACAATCATACACATGCAGAAATGGTCCCTGACACGGGAGTTGGAAGTGCTGAGGTTAATTTGTTGAGACCAAATACTGCATACTTTTTCTATAATGCTAATGGTAGTGCTGTGCTGGGAATTCGAGCTGTGTATGTGAAAGTTAGTCTAACAGTTCCTTAAGTACTGACCAAAAGATTTTGAGCCAAAACTTTATAAGCAGGGATTTAACTCAAAATATGCTTAGACTGGCATGGCAGTAGAAAAAAAACAAAACTCAGATATTCAGCAGCAGATTTTTCATGCTTTCCCTTAGACAGTTTTAAAGAAGATATGCTCATTAATGTTCCGTAGATCATGTATGCTTTTGTGGCTTGTGTCCTGGGGTGAGGCCTGGAAAGACATGAGCAGTTTTAAAGTGATGCCAGCATCTTGTATGAGACAATTGCCATGTTTTTGGAAGAGCATGATACATGCAAGTGACTAGTTCTAGCAGGAGGAAAAGTGATACAGTAGAAATAATCCAGCTGCATAGAAGGCAGTCCATCAAAGGCAGGCAATAGATTTTTGGAATACTTAAGAGAAACTGTCATCAGATAAAATGAAGAGGGAGAACTGAAATGTATGAGTAGAAAAGTTCCTGAAAACAAAAAAAAAGTCCTTAGGGAAAGAATGGGACACACTACCAGTGGGGAGGACAGCCTGGTTACTTCCAGGGAGGACAAAACAAAAATCCAGTGTTTGTGATGAAGCAAGCTTGAACTCGAATTAGGAGAAATGACCCTGGTAATGCTCATAAAATTAGCATCACTAAGACAGCCAATTGTCAACATACCTCTAACAGCTGGCTCAGAGCAGCGATGGAACTCAGCTCACTGAAGTCCATCAGAGACGTGGCTAAGGTCCGTAAAAAGCTTCCATCTGAAATTTGAATGACATTTTTGCACTTGCTGCTCATACAGAGGAAACTGAGGGTCAGAAGTGCACTCAGGTATTGCACATTACCTTTAATAATGCTCTGGAATAGCTGAGGAAAGATGCCATTGGGAGCCAGCTGATGGAACACACAACGGAGGAACTGCTTGGCCACACCTGCAGCATTTCCAGGGATCATCATGCTGAAAATGAAGAGAAAAGAAAAGAAGAAAAAAATGTCATTGCAGATTAAATACTTGTCATAGCTGTCTACACAGAGAAAATAAAGGTGATGCTATTCTTTTTAATTATGGAAGTGTTCAGTTATGAGTGAGACACTCAAAAACAGAAGTATCCTGATCCTGAAAAAGTACAGCATGTTGACTTGAGCTCAACTGTGAATAGATAAAAAAATTACATACATATATTTTTTAAGTATTTGTCTCAATAAATAGCTGTATTTTTCCTGATTCTCCACATAGTTTTATTTGTGAGTCATCTGAATTTGAAATATAATCCTGCTCTCACCTTATGTATTTCAACGACACAGAATAAGGTTTCTGGCTTTTCATAAAACACATGAACAACAGGTAAACAAAAACATTATAATATTCACTTGCCTCTTGCAGCTTCCTTCAGAAGATGAAGTACTCTCCAATCATTCATAAATGAATGGTTTAATTTTAAAAGCCTAAGTATTATCTATTTACTCACAAATTGCGCATCTTAACATGTTTTACAGCTTCACAAAATGGATTTATCCTACTCAGCATCTGATTTACATAATGAGGCATCACTATCAGGGATTCTCCATGGCCAAGGATGAATCACTTGATTGGATGTATGGAGATAGTTTATCAAGAAAAATACTGAACACAGAACCAGTCAGAAAAAGTTGCACTGAAATTGTGAATACTAAACAGCATCTGAATCTGACTTTTTCTAGCTTTAACACATATGAATATGGGCTGCTGTTCATCTCCAGAAAACAAAGGACATCTAAAAAAAGTGGAAAAGGCTGGTTTTCCTTTTACTCACAGATTTTAAAAAACACTTTTTAAAGTTAAATTTAATTGATTTCAGGGTCAGGGAAGATGCTTTAGATTGACTGTCACTTTTGTCAAGATATCTTTGGCTACCATACCTTTCTGCTTGATTAGAAAAGCTGGTGCTTGATGCCAACCTGGAATAAAAAAAAAAAAAATTGAAGCTCATATGCTTTTTTGTGTGTTTGTGCTTCATTTTTAAGTGAGCCAATAAAGTACTGTTTTAAATAAATAATACACACGAGTTTTAGAGAACATTTAAAATGTTACCATAAATATCTTCTGAAGAGCACCTAAATTCAGAAAAATCATGTTTGCATGACATAAACTCTATTCAGTCTTGCAGTCTCACTAACACTCAACTGCTCTGAAGACAAATCTTGCCTCCCTCTAGTAGCACAAAGATAATGAAGTAATATTTTTGCCCTACAGCATATCATGGATAACTAATTTTTTTAGAGAAAAAAAATTTTCCAGAAGCTGCCTACAGACTGAGTTGTTTCAGATTAATGCAGCAACACAGACTAAGCAAAAATCCTTAGCTTGGCTGTCTAAATTGAGGCTTCTAGTTCAAGATATTGGCACCTAAATAACTAGCCTAATTTCAAAAACAATAATTACCTACAAGCTCTTCCAAAGTCAGATGAGAACTACTGTATTCTCAAAAATTAGGTCATTTATTTTAGTACCTAAATATAGACTTTAAAACCAAATATGGGCATTTGGTGGTCAAAATAAGTAAAACCATGCAATTCAATATGCAGGACACGTACATGAATAGAATCAGGGCTTACAATATCAAAGCAAAACACCTTTAATAGCAAAAGCCATTAGAAAGCTGTACACTGTAAAGCCAATATAAAGATAGACACTGGAAGCACCCTTATATACAAAATACCATAAAATTTTTACTTTAATCTGCTGTAAATCAGTATTTCAGATGGTATAAGTTGATAAGGCTAAGGGAAAAGTTCATAGAGCTACACTATTTTATTTCTAATCTTCAATGGGGATTTTTTTGATTCATGATCCTTTTATCCTGGACTTAGCTGTTGCTCATCCTTGGTCACCCCCTGTTCTGAAGACAGTTTCTTCTCTAATCAACACAACAAAATCCAAAAAGGACCCTAAGGCAGCTCAGTCAAATGCAACAGCGTGAACTCAAATTATGGTGATTTTAATGAATTACTCATGACAAGCTGGGGACACAGCACATTATTCCAACAGTGCAATAATCTCAAACTTGGTGGTGCAGAGGATTAAAGATAATATTACCTTCAGTTGTTCTAGCATAAATCAGAAAAACACATTAGAGTTCCTGACTCCAGCATCGTTAAGAGGAATCCACACTAAATTACAACATATTATTTCTGCTGTGCAAAGTTAATTCTGGGTGAGAAGGGTCTGAAGCTACCATCAAGCAATACAGGCTTTTATTCTGGAATAACTGCAGCATCAGCTTACATTAAGGCACACGAGGATTTCTGCAGAATGCAACGAGATGTGCCCAATGGACATGATACCTATTTTCAAAAATCTACTGAAGTACAGAAACACAACAATGTAAAATCTTTTTTCCAAGAGAAATCAAAGTCTAATGTTCTTTTCTCCCTTTGAATGTGATAACGCAAGCATGGGTTTTGTGACAAACAAAACACTCAGTTTCTAACTTTGGAAAAACTTGACCTGAGATGAACTACAGTAAACACTTGGGAACATCTGTAACTTTCTGAAATGTACAGTCTGTATATATTTATCATTACTACTCTAAATATTTTATTACAAAAATGCCAGGAACTCTCATCATTATTTCCACTTTGCAGACCACAAAGCAGAACAGGAAATGGATGTGTTCAAATCTGTACATGTTAGGAACAGAAGGTAAGCTTTTCACAGCTCCTCGCTAACTCAAGTCTAAATGTAACTTTCAAACACAGCTTTAATGCTTGGAAAGCTAAATCTCACTGGAAATCAGTTAAATAAGAATCACCAACTCAAAAATCTTGATTCAGGAACCAGATCATAAACTTAAATGCATGTCAGAGTCTTAGAAACATTTCAACCTTTATTTGTCAGTAACTTGAATCCAGAAATTTTTTCCCTTCAGAAAATCCCAACAGATGCCTATCTGTGCCTGTGGGTACCCAAACAACTTTTGAAAATCTTTCTGTGTGTTGTTTAGGTATTCTGAAAGACCTCGGACTTCTTAACTCCTTATTTCATCTTCTATGCATGAAAGTAGTAGCTCCATTTGTAAGAATAAAAATGCAAAAAGTCTAATTCATTTTCACTTCTACTGTTAGATGGCTATTTGGAGGTGTATATATATGGCACCACTTGATGAAAGAGGCACCTTTAGATATATATGAGATATATGAGGCACCTGAATTCTTCTCTGCTTATATATACTACTTATTTTGCATATTTTCAAAGTCATTCCTTTGTGGGGAGCCTCTTATTGGACCTAGAATTCGTCACAAATTGCAACCAGCAGGAACAAGACAGGACATTTACCAGGAATACCCCATGTTGCACTGTTATCTGCTGCTCTGAAACAACCAGCTATCTGACTCTAAAGATGCAGCATTTCCCCCTCAAAGCACAGAAGAAGGTAGCCCACTTATCCCTCATTCCTGGATAATTAATTTTCCAAATTATTTATTCTCTGTGGCTGTACTACTGCTGTATTTACAAGAGTCACACATAATGGGCAGCATCCGTCTAGAGCAGAAACTTTGCCTCCATCAGAGTTAATTAGCAGTGACAGCAGGGAACTGCAGCCTTGCAATTAATGGAAATGGAGGACTTGAAGAGCTGCTGTGTTGAAATGGAACTGGGAGAAGCAGGGCTGTGGAGAGCCATGCCCCTGCAGAAGCCACAGTCAAGCAATTTGAACTGCAATCACCAAAAAGAACGTGGAGGAGAGCTGTGCAACGTTTCTGCATGTCTGGTGCTGCTCAGATATTTATTCTGGAACAGCCCTTCACATCCATCCCACCTCTGAGGCAAGAAGCTGTGGAAGTGGTCAAGACAGCAACCACACAACTCAGTGGTAATGGTACACCTTAATTATCCCATGCACACTGGGTAAAAGTGACAAGAGGAAAATAACGGCAGCAAATGTTCAAGACTTTCTCGGAGACAATTTCATACAGCAGCTAGTTTGGAAGCCCTTATAAGGCAATGCAAATTTTCACCCAGCATACAAAATATGGTTGAAGAGCCTGAAGAGTATCAGGTATGCTAATGAATAATCATATCTAGGAGTCAACACTCCAGAAGCAAAGGTCAGAAAAGCTGATCACAGTTCTGCATAACTTCTAAAGCAGGAACTACATAAAAGTGAAAAATTCTGCCAAAGCAGCAACAAGGGGGAGCCAAGAGAATTCAATTTTTGTAAGAAGCACAAAAGCTGTTTATGAGTATTACACTGGAAACACAGGGCCAAGGTACTCTAGTTAAGAAAGACTTCAAGATAGCAGAAGAACATAAGGTAAGGGAGGTTATTAGAAAAGAAAAGGCTTCTTTCAAAAAGATGAAGTCCTGTCTCAAATGAAAGCAGAAAAGAGCACAAATTCTGACAAATGGAGTATAAAAAACACTAGGAGGGAGGACAAAAAAACCCAACAGTTGAAGGAACACCTAGCAGGAGGAATTAAAACTAACAGTAGAATTGTCTTTTCTTTCAAGGACCAAGATTAAGAAGCACACCAATTGCTGCACCAGTTGCTGTTCAGGTAATAAACAGGGTAGTAAATAAATAAGGGTACTGTAGAAAATCTGAGTTTATTCTTTACATTGCTTACAGTGGGACAAGATGAGGAGACTCCTGAGCTGGAATTTCCCTTTGCAGAGTAAAAAAGAAGAACATCAAAGGAGCTGCCAAAAATTGAACTGACAGTGGAAGAACTTATGTAACAAATTTATAAAATGATGAGTAACAAAGACACAAGACAGAACCAGATGTTATTCACTTAAGACTTTTAAAATATACACCTTTGTATATTGAAGTTTATGTAAACCAAATTCCAGGTACAAAATTCTTTCAATTTCATTGGAGAGAGGAAAGTCCTGAAGTTACCTTCCTACAGACTGCATGATGTCCAACAGCAGAGGAGCAGCCAAGTCTGGACTGAGGTGGATGAAGGTTGAGAGCACAACTATGGCCAGGCCTAGTGTTTCTTCATCATATTCTTCCAGAACAGCCCCACAGTCATGGCACCTGCAAGGAAGTTTTTTATCCTGATGTTAACAAGTTTCAAACAAAGCACTACTATATATAGATCTCTATATAATTATGTCTTTTTAAAGTATTACTGTTTAGGACATTCTATTCCACATTTATTTAGAAAGATAATATAAATGTGATCTTTCTATATTCAGTAACAGTCCATAGTTTTCAAACATTAATAAAACTTCTCACTAGGTACACTGCCTGTTTCTTTAGTGACAAATGAAAGAGGGCCACAGGGCAGGCCTTGTTTTGAGTCCTTCATTGGTAACTGTACTCCAGCTCCCTCAGTATCGGACTGCATCAGTTTGCACTACCCAAGAGAAATCTGCAGTGAAGCCTGGCCCTCAGCAATGTGAGCACAGCCCATTTGTGCAGCTTGGGCTAAATCCCAGGCACCACGGACACAAACAATGACACTCACAGATGATCTTAAAGGGATGGAACAATTTCACATTGCCCTTCCTGTCAGGCATGAATTATGAATAACAAATTATACAATTAGAAAACAATGATCTGATTGGTTCCCACAGCAGTTACAGCTATTAAGAAAGAAATGAAAAGACCTCTCAGGGGCATAGAACCTTACATTTCAGAAAAGTCTCCTTTCCCAGGGCAGATTTGCTGCTGAGTCACTTATCCTTCCTGAAATGCTCAAAGACAACTGATGAAGGTCTGAAAGGGCTCCAAAATGTCAAATTATAAAGGGGATGTCAGATTTCGGAGAGATGAGACAGGCTTTCACAACTTATGAAAAAGGCAAACCAATGTGGGAAATTGGCTTATCTCAGCCCAGTAAGAAGGCTGGCTTAATTTGATCAATGAGTTGCTAATGACTCCAACAGATTGTGAGATTTTTACTTAATGGAATTAAACAGGCAATTTTCTTGCCTTTTTTACTGAACATAAAGAAAATATGCCAACAAAGTCATGGAAGTCAAGCTCAGCTGGTCTGTATTGTTAATAGGTAGTGCTTGAGCTTTGGTGAAATGGCCAAGGGAAGTGCCACAGACCAGACTAACTTTGGGATGCTTCACTTTGTCACACTAGCAGTCACAGCCTGCACAATGGCCCTGTCTTTCTCCAGTGATCACCCTTGCATGTCTGTCTGTCAGCTGGACTGAGCACACAGAGGAACTTGTGGTTTCTCTTCCCTAGTTTTGAACAAATCAATGCATGGCTCCCTGCTGACTGATTTACTACTCTATTAAATGAGTACACTTCTGTTTAACATTCCCTTTACAGGCATTTTAACCAAACAATAGAGGTTTGCAAAAGCTTTGAGGATCAGTGAGTATCAGCATTAAAAATGCTATGTAGATTTCATATGATGACACATCAACAGCTACTGATTTCAACAGAAACCCAAAGGAATTTTCAAATGGAACTTTTTCTTTTCCCTAAGACAAAAGAGATTTCTGATGGATCACAAAGAACCCTTGATTTAAAGTTAAATGGAAAGCACTTTCCCTGCCCTCTGTGCACATGCAATAGACTGTCATCATTTCACCTTTGCATAATCATCCAGGTCCTACTGAATTGAAAACACATCTTGCTACCAGCGTTTAGAAAATCTTTACCTTGGGGTAAAAAAAAAACAACTTAGCATAGAGATAAATGATAGAATGGATTCTGTATTTGCATCAAGTATATCTATACTTGACATATTTGAAGTTCAATTAGTTCTTTGAAAGGAGAGGAAAAAACCTACTTACTTGTCAGTCATCAGAATGGGCTGGTCATCAGCAAATTCTTCTGGTGCAGGTACAAACATACTGACTATACTGGGTGCTGACAGCAAACTGGATTTTGTAGCACCTTAAGGCAATTAGGAAAAAGAATTTTAAAAAGGAAAGAATCGTCAAACAGAAATCCAAAATGCTTGATGAGCAGACTTCTAAAGAATTGCCATAATGGCTTTACTGTCCCTAGAAGTAAGAAATAAATTGTGTCCATGAAAAGACTTATAAGCACATTCTTTGCTCCTGCCAGATTATTCCAATTACCTAGAACTATCAATTAAAAATAGGTAAATCCTTGGGGGAAAAAGACAACATAAACCAAAAATTCTAGGAAATTGGATGCAATTTTATCTATTAGGTGATTCTACAGTTGCTATGAGACTGGACATCAGAAGACTTGCAGTATTCTCCCATACATTTAGAAATCAACTTCCCACAATTCTTGGTTACATGAAGAAGGAATTAAGTTCACTTGTCTCAACACCAGGTCATCAGTCTATTCATACTATCCCTAACAGAGCCACAGGAGATAAACCAGGAAAGGCAAGAGAAAAGAAACAATTCATAAGGAACTGAGAACATTAGAGGGCTGATCATTGGAAAATGCTTTCCACTGAAAATCTTTACAAGTATCTTTATTCTTCAAAGCTGAGTTGTTCAGCTGAGAGCACAGCCCACTGTGAACACGCCAACATATGGGGTTCCCTTTGCCCTTGGCACTTTTTGAGCACCTAATTTCTGATAGATGCTTATTTTACTAGCAAAAGTTAAGCATTATGGAAGAAACAAACTCTTGACTTCTCCAAGTTCTGCTTTCCCAAATTACAGTTTAAGTAATTCATTGCCAATTTTCTCTCTGGTTGCTTCAACCTATAGATTCAGATTTAATGTTAACATTAGCTTGTTTTGGTAATATTTAACTATGGAAACAGGAGGAAGCTTCTCTATGTAAGGTTTAGATGGAATTTATCATTACATAATCTTGGTTACTGCAGGAAAAGTAAATTAACATCACCTCACAGATAAAGTAAGATAAGAAGGCCCCACAGTTTCTGAACTCAAAATAAGTGGAGTGAAATGATAATAAAGCAGGTTTTAAACAATCATTTTATGAAGCATGGAAGGAAACACTTATTTTACATCCATAGTTCAGAACTTTATAATTGCTCCCTAAGGTTCTATTAGATAAGAGCAGACACTTCAGGAAGGCTAGAATACTCCAGTAATGTAGAACACCATCCAGAATGCAGGGGACAGGTACAGATTTTGTAGACCAGTTTTTCTTCCCCTCTCAGATGCATAAAGATCCATCTGCCAAGACTTTGGAAGTTTCACTGTCATATTCTCTAGATATAAGTTTCACTGCAGCACACAAATGCCAGAAGCAGTCATAATGCATGTTACAATGTTGGAATAAGACTTAACTATTCAAAAGTATTCTCTCTTGTGCAGTGAACAGTAGAAAAAAAATCATGATTTAGGCAAAGAAAGCAGTGCCTCATTGCAGGGCTGTAAGAGAGTCTGGATGTATTTCAGCTGTGAGGGAGGAGAGTTTATACAGAAATGAGATTCAGCCACTCTCTGCATACTTTCTGCAGGACAGTTGAAGGCTTTAACAGCTGAACAGAACACAAAATTCAGCACCATTTCATATTAGCCATGAAATCTTCCTGGCAGTCTTGGCAGAGGACCAGGTCAAACAAGCACTGAACTAACCTCTGATTCTCAGTGGTGGTCCCTCCAAATCTGGGTTTAGGCAAACAGGGACATTGCACAGCCTCTTTCCATGCTGTATCTGCTCTGTGAATAAAGAAAGAACTTCAGTCTCCAGAACCACAAATCCAGCACCTGTAACCAGCCAACAGCACCACAAGTCTTAAACAGTTAAAAACAAGAGAAAGACAAATACAATTGTTATAGAAAAAAAATAGTAATTTTTTAAATATGGAAAAGAAGGGGGAAGAAAGATCAAAGAAGTCCATACAGGAGAAAGGACACAGATAACCTAATAATAAAGAAGGACTTTTGGACAAGAGTCATTAAACAGGAAAGGATGTGCTAGCCATAAAGATTCTACAAGATATGGAATATATGAGCCACAAAAAGAAAAAGAAACAAGTGTTTAGAAATGCCAAGACACTAGAAAATATCGTTTGTACTGACAGAGGCCAGGCACAAAATGATTTTTTTACAGACAGCAAGCTTGGAAAAGAGTGGTTTGAAATAAGAATGGAAGAGAAACTACACCGACCCAGGTAATAAAGAAATAAATTAATAAAGCATGCATGGACCAAACACATCACATATTTATGTGGGATGAGACTACTTCTTAGTTGGTATACATGAGTATAATGAATCTTAAAACTGTGGTGTGACATTGAAATGACAAACAGTCACACAGAGCATTTGTCCTGAAAAAAACAAAAAAAAACCAAAAAACCCAAAAAAACCAAAAAAACCACCAAAACCCACAAAAAAAACAAAAAACAAAAACAAACAAACAAACAAACGGAAAAAAAAAACACCACACACGCACAAAGAAAAAAACCACAAAAAAACCCCCCCACACAACAAAACCACTGTCTAAATAAAAGTTTTACTTTGAAGATAGTGGTTGAACAAGAGACTGAGAGATGCAAAGCTTTCCAGAAAAGAACAATCCATTTTGCCTCTCCATGCATGAAGGCCTTTAGCTGAATTTGAATTGACTATTGGAGGGAAAAGTCATAGATGTTGTGAAGAAAGCTACTAGATTTAGAACAGGATTAACTAGACAGATTCTGAACAGTTTTGAGTATTGACCTGCTCAATTTGAATATAGGCTAAGTACTCCTTGCAGAACAAAGGCAAAAATTTTTAAATCTCTAAAACCCTGCCTGAGAGACTAGGTGATCCAGCTAAGTCTCTTCAATAAATAAACTTACCTGCTGATAGGACAAAACCCCCATTGGCAAATTCTGACCTTTATGATTTAAGGGTCTCATGCTGAGCATGCTGCTCAGCAGACTGGAATAAAAAGGATAATCCTGAACTATGCACCATATCTTTAGCCACTCTTCAGCTACACAACTTAGCTTGATGGAACTGGATGCTGAAGACTAAGTTAACCAAATATTCCAACTCAGCTGTCCAGGGCTGATAGTAAGACATTCATTCAGCATGCTAAGTTCCATATAATATTTTAAGCATTCCTTTCTCTAGATGCATCTGGATCTGCTGATAAATTCCTGAGAAGTACAATTTTGTAATATCACTAACATCAAAATGGGCACTAAAATATCTAGCATTTTTGATAAACCAGAGTGAGTTTATTGTTTAGTGACATCTGCTATGGATTTGGTATAACTGAAAGTGTTTTACAGGAGAAAAATAAATAAAATGAGTAGTGAGTAAATGACATGCTTAATTCAGATTTCATTGCTTTGCATTCATCTTAAAAGGAGAAAAAGCAGTGAGTAAACAGAAACTTCAGGTGTTCAGCATGAGTTGGTAAAAACTCCTTTAAAGAGAAACAAAACTGGCTGGTACAAGGCACAACTCTGTGGTGCACCAACACCATTGTAAACACACATACAAATAAATGATTCCATGCACCAGGGATGAAATCCTATACCTAATGAATTCAACAGTGATACTTCCATTTCTTTCAATGACACCACAAAATAATCTGGATAATATGCACAATGAAAGAGACAACACTGTACCAGAGGGTCTACCTCCCAAATATGTAACTATTCCAACTCTTACTAGGTGATAATCTTGTACTCTGTAAAGATTCACTTTAGACTTGATACTGATCACTTATGTGCAATGGTAGAATAGAAATACTCCCTTTTTTTTTTTTTTTTTTAAGTGGATTGTTACACAGTAACTGGTTTAGGAAATAGAAATAAAGAACAATAAATGCAGCTCACCAGTATCCCAAGTGCTGATATTGTGGGGAGCACTAGACTGGTGTTCCAGCTGCCTCTTCATTAGCTGGTTCATTGTCAGAGCTCCCAAAGAGCCTCTTTTCATTTGTCTGAACTGAGCTGCAAGTCAGAAATGCAAAAGGATTTCAGGAGCTCAGACAACATTCAGAGCTACTCTCATTTCCTGATCTTACAAGCCAGCATGATATAAATACTGAAATGACAATGATGGCTTGCTCTGAGGCTCTCGCTCAAGTCAGTACGCACCTTTCACACAACTATACAGGGCACAGTTCTGGCCCCACTGCCATCAGACAGAAGAGACTTGGATTCACTGTGTCAACTGTCAGTGCCTTTTTACCCCCAAACATTATGAAAGCTCATCAAAAGATTTGGTATCTGTGAAGTGTTAAGGTACTATCCCCAAACTCCCATGCTGAGAGGCAATAAATGTACCCTTGACTCTCACTCGTGTACAGTGTACCAAGGAAGGAAACTCAGCCTCCTCCCAGCAAAGCACGGAGGACTGCTGTCCATGCTGACCCTAGGAAAACAAATTCACTGACACCATGCACCACCAGCACCCCTCATGGCTGGCACCACCTGAGCTTGCCTCCTGCACAGCCACCCCTGGGGCAGAGCACTGCACACTCTGCTGAAGTGTGAAACCAGCAGCCTTTGAAGGTGAGACTCCTCTGTAACTTTACTGCTTTTTTTCTTACAGAGAGATATCAAGCCACAAACATTCAATTTTTATTCATCCAACAACTTGCTTCATTAAAAAGACTGATTTATGAGATATATGTCACTGGATAATGCTCTAAGTAAATCCATAAAAGAGACTTAAGACTTTTGGTTCATATCAATGTGGTGCTTAGAAACATGACTTAGTGATGGACAAGCAGTGTTAGGTTGGACTCAAGGATCTTAAAGCTCATTTCTAACTTAAATGATTCTACATATTTTCTCTAATTAAATTGAGGAAGAAAGAGATCATAGACTACTGCAGATGTTCTCACTTTTTTCTCTATTCATAAAAAAAAGTTTAAATTGAACGAGCATAATATATTCACTTGGACACTTGAGCTTGAGCAGTATACTTCCACCATTGAAACTAAAATCACTGTTCACTGTATAAAGACAGAGTAAAGGCCCTGCTTAAACAAGCTGAAACTGCTGACACAAGTATCCAAGAAGCTTTTAAAATGTTGCCTTAAGTATAGCTTTAAGTTTTTTCCTCAACAGACCCTTGGAGCAAGGGCAAAAAAGTAAAATCTTCTCTGAATGATCATTTTTGCCTGCAACTATGTTCAACATCATTAAAAAGACCACTATCAGGTAGTTCCATTCTAAAATTCCAAACAGTAACCATCTAAGCTGTGAAATTAAACACAGCATTTCACATTATTAACTGTGATAAAGAAGTACAGATAAGCGATAAACTGTGACTTTCAGAAAGCTCTGAAGGGTTGAGTGCCTTCTCCTAAACTTGTGCTACTCATTTTCTATCAGAGAGTTTAAAATTCAGAGGAAGTAGTGTACTCCCTCAAAAACAAAACAAAACAAAACAAATACAGGCCTCGAGTAATAACAAAAAAAACCCCCCGAAAATACTTCAGCAAAAATCTGCACTGAAAGTATTTTATTAGATGAAGTGTTTAAGTTTTTCCTCATTAAATTCTTTCCAGTTATATCCTTTTGAAGTGTGTTTAATTCCTTTTTTTGGCCCAAGTACAGCACTTCTGCAAAGCAGTTCTGGTATAACTGAACTTGTAGAATTGAACCAGACCAAGAGACTATTCTATGTTTGGCTTTTAAAAGTTATATTGCAGCTGCCTTTCACAGCAATCAAGAGAAAAATAGAATTTCCATCGTTTCCAGGGCAATGATTTTAAATAGATGCTTTATCATTTTATCAAGCATAGAATTTCCTGATAAAAGAACAGCAATTAATATTAGAACTGACAAGACTGCTTGGAGTGCAGATGACTGTCAAAATAGGGAAAATGATCTCTTTGAATTTTCTTAGCAGCTTTTTGCAATTGTAATTTAAAAAAAACTTAATATATCACACAATCAGGCTTTTTTGAGCAGGTTTGGATTTCCAGGATTATTTACCCGATTTCTCAATGACAAAAGATTTTATGATTTCAAATAATGATAAATTAAGGGAAAAAAACCCAAAGACCAACAAATTCCAAATCACCAGAGAGCTACCAAAAAAACCCTAAGCCCCAAAAAGTATCAGAGTTGCCAGCCTTTGAACAGTGTTGGATCAGGATGATTGCTGTGGACCAGCATGTGACTTTCCATGACTAGTGGCAAAGGGAGGTGTGCTGGCTTCAGCTGGGGTAGAGTTAATTTTCAACACCACAGCTGGTACGGGGCTGTGGTTTGGATTTGTGCTGACTACAGTGTTGATAATAAAGAGATGTTTTTGTTATTGCAGAGCAGGGCAGAGCCAAGGCCTTTTCTGTCTTCCAAGCTGCCACACTGGAGAGGAGACTGGGGGTGCATGGAAGGTTGGGAGGAGACACAGCCAGAACAAGTGAGCCAAAGTGACCAAAGGGATATTCCAGACCATACGGCATCATGCTCAGTATATAAAGTGGGTTAAAGGAGGAAGGGATCACATTTGGAGTGATCAGTTTCATCTTCCCAAGTCATCATTACCTCTTGGAGATGGCTGAACACCTGCCTGCCCATGGGAAGCAGTGAATTAATTCCTTGTTTTGTTCTGTTTGTATGCACGGGTTTTGCTTTCCCTTCTCAACTGTCTTTATCTCAAGCCATGAGTTTTCCAGGTTTTACCCTTCCCATTCTCTCCCCTATCCTGCAGGTGGGAGTGTGAGCAAGTGGCTGCCTGGGGTTGGATGCTGGCTGGGGTTAGACTGTGACAGGGGTGAGATTCTCCTCTATCAGGTTTTCTACAAGAAACCTAACAAGCCCATTAAAAGCTCAGTAACCTTCATACAATGGCTGGCAACACTTTCCATTTGTTATCTACTGATCTGGTCAATCCTTCCGTTCCTGTGGAATTTTCTACTCAAAAAGAGAAGTCCAAAGGTGAAATCTTCCCATTGCAGCCAATGATGTATGCTTTGTGGGGCCAGGCATTGGCTGTACAAGTAATATTACCTATCTGTGTTACAGAAGTGCCTTGTGCTCACAGTGCTGATCCTGGCCTACTATGCAAAGCACTGTAAAGATACTTAGTAGAAGATTAAAACCATTTCAGTCTAAATGTACACAATGGAATGTGCACAATGTGCACAAAGAGACACAATGGAAGTCATATTCCTTTTTGCAGCTGGAAACTGAGGCAAGTTTCCAGAAAGAGGAAAGAAATATTTACACAGGAATGCAGGCTCAACACCATGTAGGTACTATTCCCAGTTTCAAATGTTGGAATTTACAGGAACCACTAGCACCAGGCTAAAAGCAAGAGAGATAGGTCTAAACTGGCATCTTTTCAGCTGCTTTAGTAAGTGACATCTGTATCATTAGGTGGCCAACAAATGTACTCTGAGAGATGTACATGACCTGAGATGCTTGTGGGAAGACTGGGGAGGCACTGAACTAGCATGTCTAAAATAACATTCTTCCTTTAATAAGCCAGACATCCCTTCCAGTCAAATCAGCAGACAATGAATTTCAGAAACTAAAATTTAACATTGCTATGGCAATCTGAAATTGAAGTTCAGCAAGACAGTTGAGCTGACCTAGAAGTTCATTGGTATCAAAGGAAGTAATTTCCCCTCCCTTTTTTACCAGCCACAGTTCTCCCCCACTAGCCTTCAGGTGGGTTACCGAGATGGACACACCATTCTGAATTTTGCTAAGTGTTCTAGAGGTACCTCCACCTTACCATCTTTCTCTGCTCTTTCTGTGATCTGTTATGCCATGTGTCATGCCTACTTTAAACAACACAGTTCACTTTCAGTTGAAATGGCTATGGGAGTCCCGGATAAAGAGTCACCACAGCTGCTCTCACATTTCAGAGAGCAGCTGAGCAAGTGGCATTCAAGGCATTTTACAAAAATTGCAAGAGATTTTTTTTCCTAAGGTACAGCAAAAAATGTACCAAAGGCCATAGTAACAGCCCTGTGGACTCATCTTCTGCTTCTGTGCACTGACAGTTGACAATGCTTTCTCACAGGAGAAAATACACATTCAGCTTTAGTGAATTACTGCTTTTAGCTGCTACCTACTTCAATTCAAGAAAACAACATTTTTCAAACTTGCCATGTCCCAAGAGAAAATCTTTAGCTACTAACTGTTAAAATGCTGCTGACCATCAGAGATTTAACAGTTCTAATGATATCCAAAACAGCTGTACTTCAAAGAATCAAGGGAAGTCAGAGGAAGGAATGTACCACACATTTATGTGCACCTGATGCACAAATACAGTAACTTTGATTTTAATCCTCAAACCAGAGGTAAACTTACTTGATATGGAAGAGTGACTACTTGTCTCTGGAACACCTGCTTCAAGGGTTGGTGCAGATGATGACTCTCTTGGCATTTCCAGCGTTGAAAGTCCTTTGGCAGCAGGATCTGCATGTTAAAATCGTGCTTAAACTCTCAGCATTTAAAATCAACAAAGTTTTTTATCTTCCTTTTCCCTAGATGCAGTTTTCACATCATTTCAGTTATCCATTCACCATCTGGCATTCCCAGTAGTTTTAAAAGGATTCGGTGTGTTCGTCATAAGAATTTTTATAGGGGAACAGGGACCTATTTCTTAAAATCACTTTTTAAAGGAGAAGTCTGCCTATGGTCTTTAGAACTCACAACTAATAAATGCACATAAGAGTTTGATATTGATCCCACAAGTGATTATTGGAACCATCAACATGGAAATAAGAGAGACCACAGATGTAAAGCCAGTTTAAGTGACAGCTTAGCATCTTTTAAAAGCCTTAACTCCAACATGTCATCAGTTTTCATTCAGAAGCTGCTGATTTAGCACTTGATCCTGAAGATTCACAGTTTAAAATTCTGCATTAAAAAGGTTCCACATGGTGTTTCAGAACTGGGACAGCCCTTCCAAGCAGTTTCAAGGGTAACAGTGTTCATTACTGCATGAAAACTGGCCCTTGTTAATGGTCAAAAAAGCACTGAGTCTAATTGAACAATTCTTTCAAGAACACGCTTCTCTATATGAAAGGTTCAAAAGCACTCAGCTCTCTTTAATTTTCATAAAGCTCCAGTAGTCCTTCAGCTTATTAGAACCATAAATGGGACAACAGGCCTGAAACAAAGGGAACAGTGTAACTATGATTACACGGAACAATTTCACCTTGTGAAAGTGGAATATTCTAGGAAGAATTTATATTGTGTTTCCTTCTGAAGTAATTAAGAAAAAAAGTAAGGTCAGGAATTCATAAATATTCCCCCTCACTTTAATGGCAACAAAGAACAGCCTGACAGATTCTGTCCTTTTTCATTAATATGTTAAAAAACCTGGTAAAATTCTAATAACTGAAAAATCCTAGGGAAAAAAAAAAACAACCAAGAAAGCCAAGAAATTTAAAAAGCAGCACCATACAGTTTTTCAAACTGTTTGATAGATCCAATTGGAATCTGAGGAAAAGCTAAATCTCACTTTCTCTCCAACTGAAAAAAAGTTAGTAACAAAACTTTGCATTGAAATCACCTGAAAAAATTCTTAGTGTACACAGAGGATTGCCCATCTTGGAATTTTAAATCTTTAACAAACACAGGCCATGAAAACTTTGTGGATACACAGTACAAAGATGGCTACAAACAGGTTTTAGTGTATAAAAACAAAATATATATGTATATGTCTAAATGCAAACTGTGGTTAATTCCAAGTGCTCTTACTTCTGAAGTCCACAGCCTGCTCAGCCTTGCACTTGGTGATCCATTCTGCTTTCCACTGCCTTATGTTGGCAAAAGAAATAAGGGCCAAAAATCACTACACCAAAAGAGAATCAGTGTAGCATGGACTAGATTAGCAGGATAAAAGGCACAGAATTATGACCATTTTCCTGACTCCCGCATAAAGAGGACAAGGAGTTTCATTCCCCAACTTGGATATGAGAATTTTTGTCACAAAACTCCACTTCCTTTTCAAATGGGCCCTTTACACATTCATCATATCTGAATAGTTAGGACATTCCTCGTGAGAAACAAACACCTGAAGGCACTCAGCTAGCACACCAGATGCTATAAATACCCACATCTCACTATAAATATACACATTTCCTTATACACATCTGTTACTAAAACCTTCATGCAAAAATAAGCCTTTTGATGGGGTGAGTGAGCTCACCTGCCTCCTTCTGCTCTCCCAGCTTGTCAAGGATGTTAAAAGAAATGTCCAGGTATTCTCTCTGAATAGCACTCACAGCAATCTTCCTCTGCTTCCTCTGGCGAGGAACAATCTGAATCTTAAATTCTGACTCCTCAGTCTCCCCTTCTTGTTTCTGCTCTGTGTTTTGTTCTGTGTCAGACTCTGTATTGGTATCAAGTTTATCACTTTCTGTTTGCTTTTCAGAATCTTCAGGGACTTTAATAAGGACTGTCTTTACATTTGGGCTTGGAATTGTTCCACTAGGTTTAATTTCCTCCACACTGAGTTCAGAGTTATCATCAAGGGACATTTCTGGAAGGGCAGATGATTTCTGCAGCAGGTCCCTTTTCTGTTTCAGTGTCAGTGAGTTTCCAGAGGACATGTCATGAAATTCTTCTGGCTTAACTAACTCTGAAGAGTCCTTCTGATCTTTGGGAGAAGTGGAAATGACCTCCTCTATTCCTGCTGGAGCACTGTTGCTTGTATCCTTAGAAGTAAAGTCCTTGGAGCAATCTTCAATGCTGAACTGTACCAGCGGAGTTGTGCTGAGGCTGAGGGCAGACACATTGATAGGAGTTGAAGGAGATGAAACAGCAGTTTTGCCAGAGACCTCATCATTCAGAGGGTTTGTTGTTTCTTCCTCTTCATCACTCTCTACTATTCTAAGGGGAGGAAGTGGTTCAAAGACTAAAGAGTCACTGTCTGAAGTGGAGAGCACTGAATGTTTTTCAGGACCCGATGTTGAATCGGAGGACAAATCTATCAGATCCAAATCTTCCTTGGGACTGGCAGTTTTAACTGGGGAATCCACTTTCACTTCATAGGTTTCCATGCAGTTTAGCCTAACCTCTGGTATTACAGGTCTTTTTGCTTCCTGGAAACTCTCTGTATGAGGAAGGCCCTCCTGAGTGTCTGTATTTTCAGGTTTAGTAGAAGAGTTCTGCCGGGACCGGCCGTGGTCGCTGTGCCTGTGCGTGGCGTGGGCAGCGGGGACAGGAGGCTTTTCCAGGTCACAGCGGTCAATGCACGACTTCCTGCGGTGTTCGTCTAACGAGAACAGCAGGGAGTCTGCGTTCCCTATATCAAGAGATTTTTGTTTCAGAGAGCGCAGCCTTTTTTTCTGAATGCTTTCTTCTCTCACACAGCGTAGAATGCTGTCTTGTAAGGCCCCCGTCTCTCTATATTCAGCCAGCTCTATTTCACCTGATCAAAACAGAAAAAGCTAATACTACCTCAGTTGGAGACTTTTGGCAGATACCTTCATCTTTATATCACAATTCAACATGACTGACGTTTTAAACACAAACCCAGTATTAGTCAACATTGCCTATGTCTTGTTTTAACCTCAGAAACAAATTATATGGATTTTTACAACAAAAAATAAAAAACCTGCTATTTGGATAGTGGAGTTTACCTAAATGATGTCCAAAGTCTATTCATCCTGGACAGATGTACCTTGAAGATAAGCTTTAACCTTGTGCATTGAAAGGAGGTGGCACAGGCATGTAATTTCCACAGATACTTGTGATGGCTGCATGCAGTACCCCTATTATTTACTGCAGCAGAAAGGGCTTAAAATGGATATTTCTGATTCAAGAAGCAAGGAGCAGTGAGGATATTGCAGCACAAGGCTGAGATCAGAGAATGTTTCCCTGGTGATCCTAGAACCCAGCAGGGCCCAGCAGCTATCACAGCCCTCAGTCCTCCCTCCTCATCCTGGGGAGGAGGGCAGTGAGCACAGCTGCACCTGCTGGCACTGCCACTGCACTGGGACTCTGCAGTGAACACACTCACTGAGAACATTTCCAAAGATCATCACCATTATTGTTATGAATTACATATTTTCACATAAACCAGGATATTCCTAATCATGAATATCCCCATATTTCAAAATACTCCACATATGAATCATCATGCAGAAAAAAAGGGATAGAAGTTTAAGTGTTCACTCTAGTCAGAATCACTTCCCCTCCCTCTGCAAACACCTAAAAGGGAAAAAAAAATAGGCAGGTGGGTGGTAGTGAAAATATTTTCAACTTTTTTTTAGGCTATTGATTCCAGACACCTAAATTTGAAATCAAAACAGTTCCTACCTTTTGAAAACATCATTTTTGCCAATGGAAAATCATAATAATTGTAGAAGCAACAAATTTGCTTACTGTATAGTCCCACCTTATCAACAAAATCAATATCTGGGAAAAATAATTTAACTTAAAAGTTTTCAGCCCAATGGTTGAAGAAAATTCAAAAAAATCCTCTTAATTGTTTTTTAACTCAGAAGAGCTGTGTGTTTCAGAAAACAACTGCTGATTTTAGGTATTTTTACTCTGGAGTGCCTACTTTGAAATTCCTGAGGGGTAACACATTTGGGGAAAAGAGTGTTCTTCAGAGTCAGAGAGAGTAGTTATATTAAAATTAGGCAGTGCAACAAACTCTACAAAGAAAGCTGGTAGCTTGAAACTAAGAGTAGGAAATTGTATTTCTGCATGAGTTTATACTAACAAAACAATTCATACTTCTCTGAGCATTCATCTCAACTGGTTGATATTTCACCATTTTGCTGCCACCAATTCTTTTCAGTCTCGCAAAGAAAGTTTGAGACTCCTTATTGCAAGGTCCAGTTGGTGTATCATGAATATCAGATTCATCAAAAACACTGTCTTCCTCTGCTGGAGAAAGAAAAAATGTTATTACTCTTAAGAGAATGCAATTTCTTGAATGAAAAGCTATCTATGTAACAAAACCTCAGGTAGTGTCAACTAAACTTGAATTGAAAAATGAAGTTTGCAAGAAAATTTGTGTATCCCACGTTTAAATTCATCATTCTTGTGACATCTTGAGTTAAAGTCAGAGGCAAATGGAAAATAGGTTACAGTGCAACAAAAGCATAACAAAGCTTTTAGCATTCTCAGTTGATATTCTCTACTGATAATAATAGAGATTCTTTAGATGGAAGAAATACACTAGATCGGGACATTGACTTGAGTAAACAACTTCTGCGGTGCTCAGTGAGAAGTGGCAAATTGAAGAAGATGGAAATTACTGCAAGTGAAAGAGCTGCAAGGTAATAAAATAAGCAAAATAAGAAAGTGAAAAAAAAAAAGAAAAAAAAAGAAGTAGATCATCTTGGGAAGGTGATAATTATAATAGTAATAAGAACAGGACCTAAGAGTTTGAATTATGGAATTATTGATATAAGTAGTAATATTAAAACCTTATGCCCTGATTTGAGACCAGCCAGATGAAAATGGCAAAGAGAAAGAAAGATCCAAATCTATTTATCCATAAAAAAGCTATATCATCTATATGAAATGGCTACTTAAAAAAAAAAACACAGAAATTTTTAAAAATCCCTATCTATCATGTGGAATCATTCTGTAATTCTACATACAGTGATTCATCTCTAAGGAAATAAGAAACACTACGGGGACAATAAAGAAAACAGAGCACTCAAAAGAAAAACAAAGTCTGCCTTGTTTATTCCAGCAAGCAAATATGGAGTGGAAATGGATTTGGTGTCTGGGAGGGAAGAGGCAAGTAAGTCAAAGAGCTAGAATGGACAAAAACTGAAGACTTAAATGAGACAAAAATATCTTTTGCTTTGAAATTGCTGGGAAGCTGCTAGTACATGGAAAGCTATGAAACTACCACCAAAAGGCATCAGAGACAAGATACTTAATTGAAATGATGGATCCAGAAAAATTAATCAAAGTTGATGGTGAGAATTTCTACAGGAACTGGCTTTAATAAGTTAGAAGATCACTTTTAATGTCATATCCTGTGTGTAACTTCTTCTTCTCCTTAGCAACAAATGCTTCGTGTCACAATATTTAGCATCAGTTCTACAGCACTCTGTACACTTGATCTTCACAACACTCATGATCCCCACAACAAAGTTTGGCAGAAAAATTAGGAAAAAAAAGTTCAATAGTGAGGAAATCCATCTTTAGCATAGCATTTTTTGCTGCCTGACAACAAAATCCTCATCTGCTCACTATCTAAACAGCACCTCTGATGATGACAGGAACACACACACACACACAGTACCTGACCAGTGATTAAACAAGTCTCTTTAGAAAAAGTGGGAAAGGCCTCAACTTTCTAAGACCCTATGGAATAACATCGGCTGCTTTTTGCAGGTGAAAAAACTTTTCTGCATACTCCTTTTTCTGCAGCCCTTCCACAAAGGAGGAGAACAAGCCCTATGGTTAAGTCAGTATTTACAGAGTAAAATTTGCCCATTTATGGTCCTTTACCTCTGTGCAGCCCAAAGCCCTTCACAATAGCTTTGGGAAGCAAGTAAATATTATTCTCCTTACTGTAAACATAAGGAAACAATGCTGAACTGAGACATAAGGCCACCCAGGAAACCAGTATTGGACAAGGTGAGTACTTGGGCATTTCAATTTGTCTTTAAAATGTCTCAGAATCAATCCAGAAAGTTAATGCACTTTATAAATGCGTTAGTAAGTCATTATGGATTCAGTCATCCACTTGTCTCAAAACAAAGACAAATTCATAGTAAGGACACAGTTGTCTCTTAGCCCTCCACTAGCAATACAAAATGTCCAACTGAGTGAAGTTATGCAATATGTAGATTAAATTCACATTAAGATTCCTTTAATTTGCTAGAGCAGAGTAATAGGGTGTTCAGGTAAACAAAATGTTGTGCTCTTGTTTTGCTGGACATCTTTTCACAAGCAATAAGCAGCAAAAGAAGAAAAGGTACTGACATGAAAACAAGAGAGTTTCTCAGATTTTTCCTCAGAAGAGTTTGCTGCAAACTACTAAGGCTATTTGAGAAGGAAGATGTAAACAGCAAATAAGCAGCTAAAAGGCAAAATAGCTGAAAGAAGGATACAGAATATCAAAAGAACCTGTTAATCATTAACACTTATGTAACTAACTCCACAAATCGAAGGAATTACACTCAGTGACACCGTGGCATTTGAAGCCCTAAGCTTACACCAGTTCATCACAGTATTGGTCATCACAGTACCTCTGCTGGACCCAGCAAGCACATACAGAGCTCACAATCACACACAAAGTACTGAACTGTTCTTTTGCCTTTAGACATCCACCTACATGTTTGCATTAACCTTGTCAGCTTCAGCTCCTTTAAAGAGAAAAGCCAACTATAGACTGAATTCATAGCCTTCTCTTCTCAGTACCAATATTTGCTACTATTTCATGTTATTATAAAGTTAAGTCAGAATGTGGTGTCAGGCTGGTTGCACACCTTGTATGATGTAGGATCAGCCAGCATTGCCATAGAAAAGGCCAAGGACTATTCAGACATGGTGACTGAACCATTAAGTCTAAGATACACTCGTCTGAGAGACGTGAGACCACTGTGCTATGCTCAGCCTACAGAGCAGCTGAGAACGTTTCTTACTATACTTGTCTATCCTGGTCAGGTAAGTCACGTTTCGGATTCAATTCCAAGTATTATGTTTGAAAGTTCAGACCATATTTACCCATTTCTACAACATCTGAAGACTTAGTGAGTTAAATCAATGACTCTCATACAAATTAGAGTGTTAAAAGTACCTTTCTCCTTTTCACTGTATCGGCTTATGTTACTGTTGTCACTATACAAAGGACCAGCAGTTGCATGGGGCTTGCAGCTGTGATACTGAGCGTTGAGAGTATTGACTGTGATGTGGATTAGGTGAAGTACAATCTTGCTGATTTCACAGTCTCTGTAGGGGTACTGGTCAGCAAAAGAGAAAAACTTCATCTTAGAAACTAACTTTTCTCCTTGGATAAACATTTAGGCAGTAAAACAGAAAATTTGCAATAATATTGTCAGCTGGATGCCCTTTGATTATACATTTCCAAATATATCATGAGAAGCAGGACTGTTGCCAGCTTTGTACACGGAATTATTTTAATAAAATATTACAAGTTTGTATTAGTAACATTTAGTGTCTGCACTTCCTTGTACGCCCTATAGACCTGCTAGAAATCTAAGCGTATCAAAAGTATTCACAGCTCCATTTCAGTGCATAAATGCATTACATTTTAACAACATTTCCTAAAAAGCATCACTCAACTGAAGAATACAAACTGCCAAACTGACACATTTCCCCATTTAAAGTCACTGTTGTTATTTTAAAACTAATTCTAAGTTACTCAAAATACTCCTTACTGGAATTTCATATATCATTTTCCTATTTTATTATCCATATTTTCCTTTCTCAGGTAAACACTTGAAAGACAATGAAGACTGCAGAAGCACAGAGGAAGTCAGTAGCACATACTAAATCCTGACTGTTTCAGAAACTGAAATTAAATGCAGTGAGTAAGTATATGAAAGAAAATTGCCCTTTACAGTTCCATTCACCTGCCATAAATTTAGGTGTTCCCTGTAACAAATTTCAAATTGAAGTGTAAATTTTTCTGTGGACAGTGTCTTGTTAAGACCACTCACCTTATAGAGAATAACAAGCAAAGCCTTTAACCACATCTGCCGAATGTGAGGTTTGAGGGACCAGAGGGAGCAGCGAGGAGGCTGCTGAAAGTAATGCCTCAGCTGAGGACAACTGCAATATTTCAACACCTGCACCACCAAGGGAAGAAGGTGTTTTCCCAGGTTGATGTTATAGTCCATCACCTGAAAAGAACATAGGAGTTACCTCACCAAAATCAAATCCACTGATGTTAAAAAGCAAAATCATTATTACAGTTGAGGTATTAGGCAAGTTAAAAGAAATCAGTGGTTTTAAGGAAATCTCACTACCATTTAGAAGCTTTCTGCCAGCTGCCACCTTCTCATTTTAGCCTCATAGGCAGAATGAAACAAAGAAAATATTCTGAAAGCCTTTCATCCAGCACAGTTTAAATTTTAAGATACACTGGCAAGTTCATAAAATATATTATGCTGAAATAGCCTTGTATTATAGCACAAGTTGATCATGCTTCAATACACGAAACTGTATCATGTACATCCCATGTTTAACAGACAGGATGCACTTGTAAGTTTTGGGGGTTGAGTAGTTTGGTTATTTGGGGGCTTTGTATTTAGCATTGTACTGGCAGCTTCCATATTTTTCTCAATAGGCTTGTGACATTAGGCATTAGGGTTTTTTAAGCCCCAGGTTCTGGAATCAAGTAATGACATTAGGTTCCCACTCTGCACCGAAGGTAAGAGTGTCTATTACGTTAGGAAGTTTAAGCACATAAATCCTAGAGGAGCCAAGAATAAAGTAAATGAAAAATATCTTGCTCCAAATAAAATGTTTATCAATCTTAAGCAGTGGTGTTGCTGCAGGCAGGTTGCTGTGATTACTGTCAGTCACATGCCTTGCCTCCATCTGACCTTTGAAGAGCATCATGCTATTTGGGGCCAGCGGTTTGAATCCTAGGAGTGATTCAAAAGTGCACTGAAGCCCTATATTCCCACCACCCTGGCACAACTGTGTTTTCACTTCAAACTGCAATGCCATTTTTCATAATCCCCCTATCAGTCTTCCAACATGAGCTATTTTAAAAATCACACATGCTGAAAGCAGCAGTTAAGCCAGATCATAGCAAGGCTCCACCAAGCCCTTGTGTCTGATGCTGCCCTGCACTGGCTGACAGCCGGGAATGAAAATGTAACAGCACAGCCCCCAGGATCCAACACGCCCTGCAGCTTCAGTGGACTTACTGAATTTCAGCAGCAGCTCTCTACATCTAAACAGACAGTCTATACTCCTTTTGGTTTGTTTTGGTTTCATTAGAACAAGCAGATGAGGCTAATTTACAAACACTAAACTCATGGTCTCAAGTTCTCTCCTGAACCAACTGACTAGAAGTTTTTTCCCTGTAAAAATCTCCAGTTTGATGTGCAGCTGGTCTCAAATACTTGTGTTGCATGTGTAGAGCTAAATAGATGAATCCCATGTCTATCCATGCAGGGTGAGCCAGTCGAATACTTGATTTATAATCTCCAAATTTGCTCCTGCCCTGAGGGAGCAATAGGGCGAGGAAATGCTCATCCACACAAAGGAGACAGCACTGCCTGACAGAGCACAGCCTGTAGGGCAAACATGCCTGGAGCTGAGCAGAGCCACTTTTCAAGCTGCCGCGGGAAAATAAGGAATGAAGGAGTGAAGGAATAGAGGAACGAAGGAAAAAAGGAATAAAGGCCGCGGGAGAGGCGGGGCGAAGCCCTGGCCTGGGTAACGCGCTGCGCAACAGCGCCACCGCGCGGGCAGACCGCGCCGCTGCAGAGAAACCCCCTCGGGCCTTGGGGAGTGCAAAACACCCGGAGCTCACGGTGAGAAATACTGACACATTTGGGGTTTTTTTAATTGAACTGTCCACTCGAACAAGCTTGGAATCAAAATCAACGAACCAGAAAGCCAACCTAATCCCAACCTTTGGGGAGCAGACGGGGTAAAGCAAGTATTTATGGCTTGGGAAAGAAGCGTAATTGAAATAGATCTCTTAAGAGCTCAGTACTGAGTTTTCGCTCTCTAAACACATCTCGGGATTGCAAGGGGCATTTCTCTTGCAGCAAAGGTGATTCCAAACACACAGCAGCCCTACAGCCAGGAAAAGAATTCGCCCAAAATACGAATTAAAGTTGATGTCTGCTGCACAGAGAAAAACCCTGGCCTACTGAAGTCCTCAAACTTTTTGACATAGAGGAACCAGGATTCAATTATAAAGCTTTTAAACACAGTGAATTTGACTCACACAAGACATTTTAAAGGTGGAAGAGAAAGGCAGGGGATGATATTCACAGTTGCAGTAAGGAGTACTTCTGAAAATCAGGCCTATTATAATCACTGAAATTCAGGCTTCCACACTTGGAAAACACTTTGAAAACACAAATGTGGAAGATGCTGCCCTGTGATCTGAACTGCCACTTCCAGACTCTCAATACAAGAGCAACAGGTCTGAATTTCCTTTTACACTCTTTAATTTAAAAGTGCACAAATGAAAGATGATTAACACAGAGCATAGAGCTCTGGGACAATGGAACCCAATGCATCTGCAGCTACCCAGTTTGCATTAACATCATCTATTTTGCCTCCTGAAATACGGATACCTGACATGTCCCCTGCTGTGAATGTTTATCCAACTATCAACATCACATTTAACTTTGAAAATCATTGATTCCAATGCATGAACCAGAAAATCTTGGTAAGAATTCAGATCCAGAAGAGACAAGGATAGCTTTGAGCAATGTTTGAAGGTCACAGTGGACATTTGAAATCACAGCCCTCCTTTTCCCCTAGGGCAACCCTCTATGAGAGACTGTGATAAGGAAAAAGCATTGAAGTGATGATGATGCTCCACTGCAAATAGGAATACTCTGCAAGTGCATAACATTTTCAGCCCAGTATGACCCACTACTCTATCAGTGGGAGTTAATTGAGCCTTAGAAGAGCCTTGTGAGGTAGAAAATTATGGTCCTCCTTTACAAGATGGAGAAAGAAGGCACAAGGCAAGGATGTGGTTGGTCATTTATCATAGCAATATAGGCAAAAGTTCATGTTGGCAATAGCACTCCCTAGGAAGGGGAGAACAGAGAGTCCTGGTGCACTGTAAGGAAGAAAAACGAGCCTCCTACAAAGTCAAGAATGTTGAAGAGTTCCCCATTCACATAGGGAAACAAAACAAGAACATATAGATCCCAAGTCTTCTTGAGGAAGAAAGGTGGAAATATGAGAAAAGTAGGGCATTGCATTCAAAGGTTAGTGAAAGAAGGCAGAGGTTAGAAGCAGTCTCTAATTTTTCATACAGTGGTAGTATTTGCATGCCTCCACACACAAAACCATAACCTCTTTGCTAGTGATGCAGCAACTTTAGACTACCAGTGGAAAGAAATTCTTCCACAAGCTGAAAAGGTGTTGAAGTTTTAAGTAGGATTACCCCATTCAGCCATTATTTTGCTATAAAGAAGCCTGTGCTACCATTATTTCAACAACAGGCAGTAACAAATAGCAGCAAAAACTAGTTAGCGCCTTCACCTACTTGTGCTATCCCAGCAATAAAGGCATTGAAGCAGGTGGAAACGCGCATTTTTTGGGGTGCAATCATGAAGCATCCTTCCTGCTGATCGTAGCCAAGCAGGACGTACAGGTGGCGCTTGACTGTGTTGAAAGCCTTGGCGCTGCTGATGTCCGACTCCGCGCTGCTCTCATCCTTTGCCATGAACTTCATGAGCACTGTAATGAGCTGGTGGACAGTCTGGTGGTCAATGCCAGCATCCTCTGGCAGCAGGTCTTTTATTGTATTATCATTCTCTGGGGAAGGTTGTCCTATGGGCACAAGAGACATTGGTATCGGACACTGGAGAACACTGTGCAAACTCTGTAAATCCAAAAAACAGAGTACAGAACACACCAGATTTTTTTTCTGGAGTTTGCTGCTCCATTTCTGCCCAAATGCAAACAGTGAAACTGCAGGAGACAGGCCTGCATTTCTGAGGACATTGCTCCTCTGTTGCCTTAGGTCCAACAGCACAGAAACACCTACTGTGTACACTCAACTCCATTTCTCAGCTTTCTCATATGTAGTGGAGCACCTTATTTCCCACCCCAGTGCGTTTCCACCAAATTGAACATTATTATTCTTCCACATCCATCAAATTCCACTGCCACCAAATTCTCTTCTGGTATGGGCATCAGTGTATCCTCAATAAATATTAACAGACATCAATCTTTGCCAGTGGAAAATGTACAAAATGGCAAGGGTAGGAAATATGAAAAATTGTACCAAATAATGATTGAACAAAGAATGAAGACTTCCCCTATTAGCACAAATTTGTACTTCTGTTAAATAACTTGTATTACTACAAATAACTTGTAAATAAATAGTGTTATTTTAATATTCTAATTTACCCATATTCTCAGTGTGATATGCTGTTCTGACAAAGGATTCCTTTGCTGGTACAACTACCTCTGCCTTAGGTTCTTGCCAAAAAAACCCCTGCAATGTCTTTAATTTTAAAAAATAATTTTAAAAAATAATTTTAAAGTATGTTGCATTTGTATTGGTGGATGAACAAGGGTTGTTTGGCTTTTGTGCAAAGCATGGGAGATGGCTGTCATTTCTACGAGAGGTGAAAATTAAAACTATGCAGGGGGCAGGAATTTTCAGATCCACTTCTATTAAGAATAACTTTCCTTTATTGGTCTTATTTGGGTTAGAAGAAATAATGAACTTCATGTTATACAATATTTTTTGTTCCAGACAGTTTGCACTGTGATTTTTTACTTAAAAACCCTACTTCAAACTAGAAATTCTCTACCCAAGCTTTTGCTGGACCAACATATGCAGATACAAAAAGAAAACAATGAATTCTGAAATAATTAGAATCAGAAATAAAGCAAAAACCATTTTCAGAAGTACTTCAAAAATGTACACAGAAAATAATCTTAGCTTCCTGGACATAAACTGAGAAATAATCTTATATTCTTACATAATATTACACCTTGGTTAAAATTTTCCATGGAATTATATCCCAAAGACACAATTTTCATAAGGATGATATCAGACTGTATTACTCATCCCTATTTATTTTCATCTTTATAACATGTCATGAGATTTTTCAATAAAATAAAGAAGGAGATAAGATAAAATGAATGAAAATATCATTGGGCTCTAAATAAATACTGGTTTTCCAAATAGAATTCAAAGAGTAATTAATCTGAAAAGATTAAACCATTTTATTTTCACTTGCTGAACAATACAATTTAGAAGCTCGGTGATAAAATGTTCAAGTGTGAAAGTGTTTCATAACTCTAACACTAGCTAACAGATACTTCCCAGGACTTTTCCTGACATTTTACTTTTCCAGAAATATTACTATATTTTCTGATGCATTAAAGATCCCATTTCTCATACTTTATCCTCAGGGAAAATGATACAGCAGAATAGAGTGAACAGAGCTTCACCCTGATTTGTTTGCCACAGCTCTACTAAGGATCAAATCTATGGAATGTCAGTCACCCCGTTTTTATTTCTGATGTAGGAACCTGCAAAAAACCAGCAATGGAGAACTACTTGTTTAAACCTACAAAAACTGTACAATCCAGTTTAATCAATAGATCTTCAGAGTCTGGAAAACTTCTTCTGCTGTCTGGAATGAGTTTTAGTCTTATCAAGCCTGAACTAAACACTCATTTCATCAACAAAAGAGACAGGGTATCCTGTTATTACATGAGTCTGTTTAGATCCAAGCTAGGAATGCAAAACAAAGACAGCTCTGTCTTTACAGTGGCTAAGGTAACTTTTATCCCTTAAAATTAATGTGAGGTAGAAAATTATGGTCCTCCTTACAAGATGGAGAAAGAAGGCACAAGGCAAGGATGTGTTTAGTCATTTATCACAGCAATATAGGCAAAAGTTCATGTTGGCAATAGCACTCCCTAGGAAGGGGAGTATGTGCCTTCCTTTGTATGTGCCTATACAAGGTATATAGATACACACACATATCCTTCTCAACCCTCATCAAAACCTTCTCACATCACCAAACACACAGCCAGATAATACACAGCCTCCATGCCTGAATTCAATCTAGCCTTACCTCCAAAGATTCATCTCTTTATTTATGTGCCACCTATATCAGATCCCTTTACCTTCAAATTACTTTAATGTATATTACAATGCAACATAAAGCATCAGATCAGAATTACATCATGCTTCATCACCCCAACCGTGATCCCTATCAATGAAATCCTCTCACTGACTGTCCAGGATACTGCAGAGGATGTAGGAACAACTACGTGATCCCGGTGTTTAATCCATACAGAATGCATACTGAATTCAGCTTGCATTTGGACTGTGCAAGGATGCCTGTTTTAGTTCTAGAAAGAACAGATGAGCATGAAAACTAGTTCCTTTAAGGGCTAAGTATAAAATACATGTTTTTCTACAACAGAAGTACATCATCCATTTAGGAGTCAGTCAGTTCCTTAGCCAGATCAGATATGCTCAGTATTGCCAACACAGCATTAAAAACTGAAACAAACCAGAAAAAAATTTTTTACAAACATTTAAGCTTTTAGGAAGAAATAATAAATATTGGGCAGGAGAAAAGGGACAGTCTTCTAGTTCCCAAATCATCTGTCTATTCTGAATCATATTATCAGAATTTTCTTGAAATCAGTAGTTACTAGCTATATGAAACATTTCATATAGACATCTTTAGTGGAAATTTTAGGGGATGAACTACCTAAGCCTGGAAAGTAAAGAGTAGAAATACCAAAATACATGGCTAACAATGCCTACAGTGAGACTGACACTTATGCAACCAATTCCTTTAAGCCCAGTATTTAGCAGGTTGGTGCCATTAAATGAAGAACAACCATCCACTGATATACCTGTTTATTGCATCATTATGTCGCTTGTTCCCTCTGTGAGCCTGTGACAACCCACACAAATGTTCTGTAAGGAACTGGTTGATTGCCAGCTCTCACTGGGCTAGCACAGCAGGGCTATATCCTGCTAACTCAGAAACTCCCTTATTTCATTTCACAGCTTAGTCAGCTCCCACAGTGACAAGGTATCTTCCTTTCAGCTGATCATCGAACAAGTTGATAAATTTTGATTAGGAATTTGCATCTGTTGGAAGTATTCCCAGTTTTGAAGACAGAATATGAAAAGATCTGAATCTGACACCGTTTCACTTCCAAATCATCAGTCTACACAGGACTCAGAGCAATAACTGTTACTAGCCACAATTACTGAGAGATTACTTGGATCCCGCTGTGCTACTTATTCTACAGAAGCCTGACAGAACAGAAGGGTGACATCTTCAGAAAATGTCAGTAAATACAAAATAAGGTATTTGAGATATCTATAAACATGCAGAGGAGACAAGCTTAATATACAGTACTGACAGGCAAAAGCATTCTGTCTGCTGTCTTTAAAACCTGAGGGACTCAATGATCAGACTCAAAACAGGTGACCCATAGGGCCAGCCTAGCAAATATTTACTTTTGGTCAATCAAACGTGGGAGGGTGAGGCACTGCTGGCATAGCTGACTCTGAATAACCTCCTCCCAACTCTAACATCTTATTTACAACCAGAGGCAGCTTTCAGTACAGATTGCGAGCAAAGCTTCAATTTACACTTTTTGGAACCATGCTGAGATGTGATTCACTCTGCCATTTAGACAACTTCCATCTTGTGTAAGTTTATCTTGTGATTCAGCAGGAAAGTCAGAGTTAGAGCCTTCCTTTTCCTGTTCCATCAAAACACACCTCCTTTGTCACACCCACCTGGTGTTTGCTCTGGTGTTCCTCCAAGTGCTGGTGCAGACTGCTCATGTCTGGTCAAGCTCACAGCTTTAAGAAAAAACAAGAGCAACTCTGTTTAATAAGCTAGCACTGACATCTTACACTTAGCATATATTCAGTGCTAGCATATTTATGTTCATTTACTCATGCACTGTTGTCAGGCAGTGAGTGAAACTGCTTGGAACATGTTACTTAGGTGCCCTACGGATTTTGTGCACCATGTTCTATAACTCTAATTTTCTTCATCATTTAATTTTGCTGGTACAAGAGTCAGCACACAGGAGTCCCTATGCAGCATCAGTAATTGGTCATGAATGATTAGCTAAGAATCCCAAAATATACAAGGGGATTGTGTTGGAACGAACATATATTGCAGTGTTGGAAAGAAAATTACTTTTAAGTTAATAGTTCACTAGCACCCAGGTTCAAAAGTTTTATCAGTTCCTATTATATGGGTAAGAGCAATGTGAGAGTCCAATTTGAATATAAAGACTAATCTCTAAATGAGAACAGCCAAGCTTTATTTCTGCTTGGAAAGGTATCTGTATGGCACTCCAAACAATCCTATGGTTTTCCAGCACCGAGGTCCTCCTGTAGAAGCCAGCAGGAAGGATGTGTTGCATGGACATTGTTTCCTTAACAACAGAATTGTGAATATGTTAAAAAACTCATTTGAGATAGCAACAGCTGTTTTTAAGCATATGCGACATGCACTGATTAACAATTATAATTAATAAATATATTAGTAATAGAAGAATTTTTCTGTAAAATCTCTATCTATTTAAGACAAAACTACTACATATTAGCCGCAAATAAAAATTAAGATCTAGAAAAGACAAACTATTCGGGCATTTTAAACAGACACATCTAGACACAATGTCTATGTTCTCTGTCAAACTCACTAACTTGTCATTATCTGAGTAATGCCCAAAGCAGTCAGAAACCTGAATTCGCCCTCCGAGTTGGAAAAATACTGACAATGCCAACGTGTACCCATCAACAGGGTATGATCCTAGGGGAGAAGGCAGGGTGTGTCACAGAAACAGATACTCAACGAATTTTGGTGGTTAGGGTTTCTGGAAGGGAGAGCGCTCTCTTGGACTCGGCGGGTCCCTTGACGCTGTCCCTCAGGGAGCGCACGCTCTTCTGGCGGTTGCGCGCGAAACGAGCCCTCTTGATCTTCCACATTGCCGCATCACTGAGGTTGGCCACGTTTGTCCGCACAGCAGTGATAGCTTTGCAAATGCAACGGACCAAGTTAGGATTCATTCCACAGCACGGGGAGCTCCCACCGCTGCCAAGTGCCAAACGCAACTGGGCCCCGCGTCCCACTCAAGACAAGACAGTTTCAAATGGGCCCACGGGGTCCACCTGCAAGGTACTCCTTTGCATGCTCTCATTCTGAAAACCGTAAAACCCCAAAAGGCATCACTGTGTTAAAAAATTATGCTGTTACTTGGTCAAAAACAGATTCTTGAAACCAAAAACTGAATTTCAGGCTAACAGAATATGAGGTCCCCCTCATTTAAAAGTGCAGAAGTCTCACCAGTATGCATCACATTTAGTGCACTCATACCTAACCATGGCCTCTAGTTTTTGCTTACTAACCTCCTGTTCTGCCTGCACCTACCATCCTGATTTTGAACTCAAAAAACCTGTGAGTGTTGATTATGCAATTACAGTGGTGTTATCAGCAGTATCACTGCATGTTTTAATGGCATCACCAATACTTTTCCATACTCATATGTATAGTGCACTGGAACCCTTTGAGTTTAATCCGCTGAGTGACTGAAGACAGTGAGCCCAGCCCATCCTTTGTATCATCCATCTCTTTGAAATGGAAAGAGAAAGGTTAAAAAGAAATCTGAAAATTATCTTCTGCTTATTTTAAATCACTCCAAAATATTGTTATGTAAAGATATTGCCGTACATTTACAACCTGAGGTGTTAGAAACTAGTGCCAAGACCCCCTCCTCAGGCCACAGAAGCAGCTCCCAGCATTGGGTCAAGCTACTCACACATGGAGAAGAAAATACCTTTGCAGTTCCACCCCTCTCCTGTGGAGCAGCTGCAGCTCCTAGACTTTTTTAGGCACTGGGCTCCGTGCAAAAGTGGAAGCAAGCATTAGGATGCTGAGGGAACACGTACTGTTTAAACAGCTGTTCCCATCTCCTCCAGGAAAATCAGATGGAAATAGATCTGACTCATGGGCCACCACTCCAGTTAGGAAGTTTTCAATTATTCAGCATTCTAAAAAATTATGCATTAATTAATTTTTAGCACCTCTGTAGTGAAAGGAAGGAGGTTTGATGTCTCATCAAGAAACCAAGTATGAACAGGACAAACATTTAAAAACATTTTTCACTGCAAAAATAATTAACTGAGCACTGGCTCTAGGAGTCCACGTATCTCTTATGCTGTGCCTCATACATTAGGGCTTTTCTGAGGGCCAAACAACTCCTAGGGCTGACTTTGTAAAGATCACCACAGGACAGGGTTGGGCATGATCTGGGACTTGGAGAATGGCAAATCTGACAGCACTGAACTTCTACAGTGGAACAAGTGGGTTAATGCAGGTTGCAAGCAATCACAGAACCAGACCACAATTCAGCCAAGGCTGGTAATCACATCCTAGTGAGAGCAAAACACAGCACCCAAAGGTGCAACAGAATACAGCCTAATCTGTATTCAGGAAGTAAAAAATGCTTACTTCAATTTATTTTATTTTGGCCTGAAAGATTACTTAATTTTAGAGAATTTATACATGTGAGACCTGCAATAATTTCAGACTCTTGCGGGCAGCAAAAATTCCAGGAGCTGATAAAAAGTGACCAGATTGATTTGAATTCTGCTTACTTGTTGGGAAAGGAAATTCTTTGTTGCAGTCCAGATGAAGCTGTGCCTCCAAAGACAGGGTCTCAAAGCGATTCACAAAGAACTCCCAGCTCAAAGCTGGGATATCTGCTTTTAGAAAATGAAGTAGCAAAAGCTTACTAAGAATTGTGGGCCTGTCCTTGACAACTGTGTCAAACTGGAAATCAAGGCAGAGGCAGAGACCCTACAGAGGGAAACAAAGAAAACAATATAATTTGAGACATGAGATCTTTTAATGACTTTTTTTAAAGCAAAGGGAGGTCAAAGCTCATAACTTCTCCTGTCAATTAGTGCAGGATCAAGGTTTAGCTCTATTTTTCTATCAAGTCCTTTAAATCAGAACTAATGCTACTGATATCAGAGGGAAAGTAAAGTATGTAAAGAGATAAATAAGCATCATTATTTTGAATGTAGAATTTTCTAAGATTTTCTAATACAAAGGTACAGGCAAAGTTCTATCGTACTGCATATTTGGTACAGAATATTGAAGTACTTTGCTCACACTTCCCATCTTAGAAAAACCTTACGTTTAGGTAACTGAATCAAGACCTAAATTACAAAAAGAATGAATCATCAAGGCTAAACAAGGGAAGATTATATTGGGAAGTGTAGCAGAGGGACTTTGCCTCAAAATTCTTCTGTACATTATCTGCACTACAGTTTTGTCTGTAGTGTCAAAAATAAAAAAAGTTTGAGAAGAAAGCCCACATATTGAATATGAAAATGAAGTATACTGGTGTCATTGAACCCAAGTTCAGTGGGTCCCTGAACTCAAGTTCTCGGGAAACTATTTTGAAAAGGTACCAAATGGAGTTAAACTAGCAAATATTAACAGCTTTTTGTAGGCCGTAACCCTGAACTCTTTAAAATACATACTTATTCTATTCTCCAGAGAACTAGAACTGAATTGATCTATGAGATGTTTTTTTATCTTGCTTTTCTCACTTACATATCTGTTTAGATTTAATCCTGTGAATCCTGACTGGCAGGCTCTCTCACATTCCTAAAATTACATGGATAAGTAAATCTTGAAAAGATCAAGACCATGTTTGGTTGTGCTCAAATATATTTTCTCACTGTGAGCTCAGCAGGGTCTCATAAGACTTAGAAATGTATCTTTTTAATTGAAAAATATCAAATTATTGTCAAATAATCAAAATAAACCTACAGTTTTCTACAACAGCAGTTCAAACACAACAGTAATCCACTGCAGTCATTAAAGTATTTATGGCTGGACTTGATCTTAAAAATTATTTTTCCAATGTAAATAATTTGGGGGTAGGGCAGTATAATTTCCCTTGGCCATTCTGTGACCAATAACACTTGCCTAAAGAGGTATTAGCAGTGACTGTGATGTTGTACATCTGAACTCCAGGTGAAAAGCCAGTTTCCCATTGGAATGTATTTTTTCCCATGCAGTGCACCCACCTGTAAAGCTGGCCTCTTTATGGTGTCAAGTAATAGTCCAGCTCTTGTAGCCACAGCTGGGTTGACATCTTCCACAGCAGTCAGGAAACAGCAGAATGCATGAGCCAAAGAGTACTTCAGTAGGTGGTTTTTTGTCACAGAGTGAATATCCAAAAATCTGCACAATACAGCCACTTTCTCCACTGTAGCAGCAAGACAAGAGGCATATTCATTTAGACAGTGGTTTATCTACTGATAAATACACATTTCCTAGAAATATGAACAGTTGAGAAACTAACAATGAAAAATAGCTAGAAAGAGTTGTAATTTTGATTTTTATTATCCAAAATGTCTCATCTTCTCCTCTATTTTACTGCATACTGTTGTGCCACAGTTTAGCACCAAACTATCTCCAAAACTCTCCAAAGCAGCAAAAAAAGCATCATCTATTAGATGTTTCCTCAGTTACTGCAGAGAAAGGTCTACTTCTTCAGAGATGAAATAAAAAGAAAATAGAGTACATTTCTCAAGCCTACCTGCTTCAAATCTCATCTTCCAGTCTTTACTGTTGAAATTGCTGTTTATGATTGTCCAGAAAATGTCAGCTCCATGAGGAAGTGAAAGAGCATGAAGAAGAAGTGGGACTGCCAGGGAAGAAAGCTGAGAGAACTCAGATTTCACAACTCCCCATAAGCTGTCGAGACAAAAGAGAGCAAGCCTGCTTATAAATACACTCCCTTGATATCCTTCCTTTTAAATGTGAAGAACTCTCCATGAAAATCTTTATGAGCCATGCTGGGCATTTATGTGAATACTTCGGAGTGGATTGTAGTAAAAACAGAGTAGGAAAACAGAGCGTCCTGGGGTGACTTTATGATGCTGAATTGCATCCCTGCCTGTCTGTTTAGCCCAGATATGTTTTGCACCTTTAAAACTAGATCTGAGAGGGAAGGAGAGGACAAGGAGAGGCAGTGGAATGTCTGAGGTGATTGTATTCAAAACACAGAGATAAGAGCTTCTCTGCTGTCTGCAGCACAGACAGCAGGACAGAACTCTCCTTTGCTTTTAGTTAGCTTTTAGCTAGCTGAGGCAGAGAAGTTCCCTGGACTGTGGCTTTTCTTTTTCTTGGGACTGACCAGCCCTGCTCTGGACTGAAAACCCAGAAAAGCACTGGGAGTTCAGGCCTGTGGCCCACCGGGGCCCAGGACAGCATTTTCCAGTGCAGGAGGGACTGAAAAGAGACTGAGTGAGCTGAGCTACACCCCATGACAGGGACTTTCTGAATTTGCCATCTCTTCAGAACAACAAGAGGTTCCATTGTTTATTATTATTCAATTTTTAAGGTTTTTTCCCCTTTTCTCCAAGGAAATCTTTTCCTGAACCAGTTGGAGGAGGGGCTGCTTGAATCTGCTTTCTAGAGGGACCCATTTGGAAGTTCTTCCCAAATCTGCCCTAAACCAGGACACAGAGCTACTTGCAAATCTTCAACTACAGCATTTTTTCTTGAAAATCCAAGTTCAAATATTCCCCACTTTGAAATACTTCATTTTGAAAGAGTTTGCTAATTCAAGACAACTACCATGGAACACAATCTATGCTATGAATTAGGAGCTTAGCATGACCAGCTACACCACATAAGCCACATGAACTGTCTTGGCACCACAAATCATGTGCAGCCACAGATAACTAAGAAGTTGGATATTCACAATTTGCTGGTATTTAGATTCAGGACAGGCTCTCTAGGCTGCTAAATCCTTAAGTCTTGGGAGATGCTCAGTGAAATTGATACAGAGCAGCTGTTAAGTGCTGACAAACAGTATTTCAGAAGATCACATGCTGATGTTTACTCAGCTAGTTTTCTGCAAAAGTCCCTTTCTCCAAAGAGAATCTTAAAATGCACAGATTTCAATCCAATTCACTCTGATTCTAAGTGAACAAAGTTCCTGTCTCTCATAAAAATAAGGTAAAATACTATAGTTCTCTCAGCTTTAATGCTAAGGCCCTATAAATTGTGTTTATATGGTCTGCCTCCACAACTTCCTTTATTTTATTTTGTAGAGTCCAGGAAGATACATCAGTCTCAGGTAATGGTATAATTGAACAGGAGAGACTCTGACTCATTGCAAAAGAGGTCTTTCACAATGGAGTAGCCATGGTGGACAATGCAGGGTTACCTTGATTTCACTTACATCTTAATTAGCCTGTGCAATAACTTTTATAGAGGTTTCCTAATCTTTCCAGACTTCTCTATGACTCTTGTTAATTTTCCACAGTAAACTTGCAAATTCTTTGACACTAACAACAAGTGTATATCTGGAGAACCAACAAAGTATGAAGACAAAAAGTGCAATAAAAACCCACCTTGCAATCAACATGTGATCTTGAATATAGGCAAGAAATTGTGGATGGTCTTTTCTTGCTATATACAGGCATTCCCCATGAAGACACAGGATCTTCAGACAATTCAGCATGTTAAAAAGAATGTCTGGTTCTTCAAACCTTGACATTTCCTGTGTAAACAGATATTTCTCTCTCAACACAATGACACCACTTTGTCAACAATAGAAACTGAACTAACAAGTAATCAATGTTACCTGCAATATAGTGTATATGAGCTTCAAGGTAACTGGAAGTTGCTGATAACAAAACTTTCTTTCTGTGTCATTCTTTATCGCTGTTAAAAATGTAAGTTACAGACAATATTAAAATTCTTTTATCTATGAATTCAAAATGAAACTAATCAATGTTAAAGTGATGAGAGATAAATTAATTCTAGGCACAAAAACACTGCAGGCAGTAAAGTTAGCATAGCATGGAATGTGTGATCTAATGTTTTGCTACTTTATATGTTCAAAAAGCCTTCTTTTAAAAGACTTCTTTTAACACTTTTGGGAGACAGTCACACTTGCTATCAACTTATTTACATCCTATTCAATTAAGAAAGAATTAATTGCATGATAAAAAAAGTGACTGAGCACTGTTGGACTTAAGACTGCTTCAGAAACTTGTACTGTATATGAGTATAAGCAATTCTTCTAAAGCCTTACTTCTAAAGCAATAACCTTTTCAGCCTCTACCTACCAGTATTTTCTGTGGTCTCTGTGTGATGTCCTGGGTTTTCTCCGTGCTTTGGTGCTGATTTGTCTTCCTCTTCTCCTTCAGTTCCTATAATAAACTCAGGTCTAGTATACAGAAGACTATCCTCGAGGTTATCTGTGGGCTCCTTTAAGAATATAATAAGTTAAATTCATTTCTTGATGTTTCCTACATACATGAGGCCATATCCTGCTGTCTAAGCTACATTTGGTGTGACAAACTGAGCCCAAATGAGGCAGACTTTGTTTAGTTCCATGTCCATTTGTGCACTCAAATCACCTGCATATCTCATATCTTGCATTAGCAAATGCATACTGACAAAAAGAGTGTGCTTCAGGCACTGATTTAACAGAACATCCATATTGGAGCTGAGGTGGGTTCAGACAAAGGGGCAATACTTCACCAGGTTTGTCATCCTTGCCTGAAAGGAGTAACAGACAGGAGCAGGGTGTTTCCTGCCCTACTGTGGAATTACAGGCTGAGGGGCAGGACCTGCCTCAACCACTTTCACACTGAAAAATGTCAACTCCAGGCTGGAGTTACCTCTGCCTGTGGCAAGGAGCTCAGGATTAAAGGTTCCCATTGTGACATTTATGTTGTAAACTTCAGGGGGAATTCTGGAAGTGTCCCAGGCCCAAAAGACTGCACTACTCTCATTCTCAATTAAGATTAGAATCTCTGCTGGAGGGGCATGAGATGATTTTCCTAGCACAAGCTATTGAATACCACGTGCAAAATATCTACTTCTAGCATACATATCTAATGAAATTCTGAAAAATGGAAACATAAAAAAGCATCATTATTCCCTCCACTGAAGGAAAAAAGCTAATAAAAATCTGCTACTAACACGCCACAGCAAATGAGCATCAGAATAAATAAAATGATGCCTTCTTCTCAACTACCAGATGGAACAGTTACATCTAATAGACATCTAGATAAAATAAATTCATCAGACCACCCCATCACCACAGGAAATGCTCCAATTCTTCTGCAAAGCTACAGAGAACTTTAATGATGACTAGTGACTGTAGAGTACATATCTGAGTCTGATAAAGTTGGATACTCAACCTGAAGTAAATTCAGTTTTCTCACAGTGCTCAGCATTTCAAACAGTCAAGCTCCAACTAAGGCTTGCTCACTTGACAACTGATTCCCTCAAAATCATTAATCATTTCAAAGTATCCACTCTTTGCTTTTAACAAAAGATAAGTATCAACATTTCACATTTTATTTGAGACACAGTAGGATTGGAGTGATGCCCTTCCAAAGTGAAATAGCACTTCAGTGTTCATGGGGGAAGAGTTCACAGTGGATAAATATTGCCATCTTCCCTGGTTTCTTTGAATCAATTCAAACTCAGGAAACTTTACAGCTCAATGGCATTTGGCTTTAACCTCCCAAACCCTTCATGCCAAAAGTCAGTGCAGCTTTGCTCCCTTGAGCACAATGGAGTGAGAATAGTGAAGGATTTTCAGAACACCAATAATACAGATCTTTTCCTGTTCTACTTACCACAAGCCTGATTTCTTCCTTTGGAGCAAGCTGTTCCAGCAGCTCAAAACCCAGCTGGTAACACAGAATGCTGGACTGGCACAGACCACACTCAACTGCTTTTTCATCTTTCTGACAGGTGTGAGAACCACCCCAGGGTGCCTGAAACACATTGTTTATGATGGATATTATATCTTTTGAGATGCTGTTCTCTAAGCCCAAAGTGACACCATCATCCTGGAGCTCCATCTGAAAGAAAACGATAAGAGTAAGGATTTATTATTCATTTAGAAGGCAGAGTACAAACTGTCTGCCTCTTCCTATGTTTCTGGTAGTTTTATCTTACAGTACTGGGAAGAATCTGAGATAACCTGTAACTCAGAATTTTAAATTGCCACTGGTGTTGAGGCCCAAGCTCAAACAGCTAGAGTAAATAGACAATTTCGAGCACAGAAGCCATTAATTCCACCTGGAGACTGTCATCAGAAACACTTGTCCTTGGATGCACAATGTAGAAACCTAGCTATCCAAAAATGACATATCTAACTTAAACCTATCAACAAATCTCTGCCTCTAGTCTGTAAAAATAATCAAAACTCCACGGAAAAGTTCTTTTCAGTAATGTCAGGTTAGTATCAATATGAATGTGAAGGCACCTAACTTCTTTGAACATGAACCTAAAATTTCTATAGAGTGATGACAGCTATACTGGGATTTAAATGCCTTACACATCATGCCAGGCCCTTGGCAGAAAGAATCAATACAGGACTAAGAGAATCAATGCCACGCCCTAAGCAGAAAGAGAATCAATACAGGAAAGCCAAAAGTGACTACAGAACTTCAGTGTTCCTTGCATGTGGATGCTTTTCTTCTGCAAGTACCTGCTTCAGGATTAGATCAAACATCAGAATGAAGCAATTAAGATTCATTTCCTCATCTTCACACTCAAAATCAATGTTTTTTTCACTAGGATGTCCAAAATTCTTGAAAGGGCTGTGAAAAGGACTACGTATTGGACTCCGAAATGGGCTCTGGAAGGGGCTTGGGAAAGGACTCAGCATGTTGTGCTGAACTCTGCGCCCAGGGTCAGAAGCAACGCTTACCTGAAAACATAAAAAACAACATGTCCAAATGACTGTGAGACATTTAAGCCATCTCATTCTATATGAAAATGCCAAAAAAATAGCAAGAACTCTTGCCACTCCCTTCTGTAGCTTTTTTGCAAAATAGACAGGTGTCCCTTAATACCACTGAATGATAAAATACTATGGAAGTACAGGAACAATATTCTGCCCAGATGTACACATTCTCTTAAGCTAAGTGGCTGACATCAGTTATGTTACTCCCACTAAGGAGAACTCCAGTAGCAAAAACCAAACTGAGAATTGGTGTGGGCAGTAAAGCAGCCATCAGGTTACAATGATCTGCTCCATAATCCATGGACACTGACTTTTACAGCAGGAGGCTAATAAAGGAGCCCACCTCAAGAGAACTTTGTTAACTAGGGCTGTACCAAGGATACAGGTAGCTGGAAATGAATTAGACACAATGGCAAGAAGCTGTGTATATCTGCACTGATTTATGCCCACACCACAGCAGGCCATATAAAACACCCTGAGAACTTCCAGGCATTGCAGGGAGAGACACACTTAGATGACACAGGAGGTCTATTTTCAGGCCAGGCATGGTCTGAAAGAGCAGACAGTAAGTTTGTCCACTTCTTCTGCTTAATTTAGCAGTGATCATGGGCTAGGCGTGGCAGTGCTATCTGCAGAACTACATCAGAAGACCACATGTAAGGAATCATCAATTGCCTAGATGCTGTAGTTCCTTAAATCTAAAGAATCAGGTCTTTCAAGCAACCTTGTTCCTGCTGTCCTTGAAGCACTTCATCCAAACTACTTGAAAGTCAAGCCACATCAGACCAAGTATGTGCAGTGCCTACAGATTTCTACATGCTTTCTTCTAGACCATGAGCCTTTGACAAATAACTTCAGATCAAATTCTGCATCTCTTGTGTTTGGGACAAAAAATGCAGGGAAACAGAAATAAATTCTGCTCTCTCACCCTTTCAAAACATAGCCAGGTATGCCAAATTCATACCAGAGCACAAAAAGTCATTCTGGATGAGCAGTTATCCACAACAATTTGTTCCTGATGGTTATCAATAGAAGGTGCAAAGAATAAAAAAGGCTGGAAAAGATACCAAGTTCCTACCTGTATTATCTTTACACTTTTACATGACAGAGTGATATTAACTGAAGTCATGCCAAATTTTCTTTCATTTTCAAAATGTATAGTGTTTTCAATCAAATGTTGCCATAATGAAAGTGGATTTTTAATTCCTCATGTGGACTCTATTAGGAAGACTGTTATAAGCAAAAAAATAAGCAGGATAAATAAAAGTTACCCTTCGAGCTGCAAGATTTCCTGCCAGTTCACTGACTCTTGATTTTCTTTGATTTGCTAATTCTTTTACAGAATTAACTCCATCAGAAAACATGCTGATTAGTAACTGAAGAGGAACTACAATGTCTAGTTCAGACAACACCTGAAGAAAGACAATAAATAAGAAAGCATGAGTTTCATGTTGGATCAAACACCAGCTACATTATATGCATTTTTGTAACATATGTAACACTTTTCTAACATATATGTTACATACATGTAACACTTTTGTAACATTTTTGTAACATATTACTCATTTCACCAAATTCTGTGCATTTAATTTTGGGATTCAATGAGATGAGGTGCAAGCTTAGATTTCTGTTATAATCAGGGCAAAATAAAACAGGGATTTTGAAAATATTTGTTGGCACCCACTTGTTGCACCTTAAAATCAGTTTTATGCACAAACACACAGGGATGTGAGGTTATTCCACAAAAATATTTCTGTAAAGCAGAAGTATTACCAATACTTGAATTAGTAACTATTAATTTATCTTTTATTCCTTAAAACTGAATTCCTTTTTTCATTCCAAGAAACTGGTCAGAATGATAGCCTACAGGTGTCCACATAGTGACAGGATTGTTAATTGCACATCACTTAGAGAACATTCAAAATCTATTGTGCCACCAACACTCAGATAAATATAAGCTCATTTGTACTTGTGTTATTGTTATTAGTAAGTCTTATTAATTCAAGAAATATCTAAAAAATCATGCTTTACTTGAAACCTCTGTATACCTGAAAATTGAAATTACAGTCCAGTAAATTGGTCTTTGCAGAGGCTTAATTAAAATAACCCTCAGCAGAAAAGAAGCAATAATGAAAAGTACAGGTATTATTCTGAGGTGCTGTGGAAAATTTTATATCCTTTTTGAATTCATTGCCCTCAGCTGACATGATTTTCCCTGTAGCTTTTAATTAATGAACATTGGGTTAATGCCAGTTTTGTGGACAAATATAGCACAAAAAGGGCCAGAGCAGCAGAAAGCTTAGTGGGTACAGAGCTAGTCTAATCCAGCTCTTCATATGCAGGAATAACTACAGCTGTTCCTGGAGACTGGAATTAATTTTGGAATCTACAGATCAATTTCTGTGGAGACTAAAAAGTAATGCTGTAAAAAAGTCAGCCAACTGAAGGGCCCTAAAGACTCAATTGACAAAGGTTAAAGAAATTCCCAGGCTTCCATTTTTAAAGAATCACAAATCATTTAGGCAAGAAAAGATCCCCAAGATTACCGAGGGCAACCTTTGACTGAACTCAACCTTGTCAACTACATTATTGCTCATGATGGGTTAGCAACACTCAGGGTCTGTCTACCAACCATCCTTACATTGGAGCTAAGCAAAGGGCAGAAGGGGTGCATCAAATTTGGAGAAGCAGATTGTTTTCCAAAATTATCAGCTATTTCAGCATGACTTGCCAAGCAAAGACACTTACATGCAGCCAAAGCAGCGCCTGCTCTTGCACAGAAGATGGATACCCTGTGAATCGACAGCTAATAAAGCCAAACATCTCCTCCAAGGAGAAGGGGAGAGGACAAAGCTCAGTGTCAAACATTTTGCTGAAAAATAGAACAAAAATGTAGCATCACTGAGTTAGCATGGCATACACTGTGTGAGATAGAACATAAAACTGGTAGAAAGCTAATTTTATTTGCAGCCCCACCCTCCATGGGGGCTGAGGTAGGCTGCTGATACCACCTGTCCTGACTACACAAGGCCATCTCTGAATTTGGTGATGCACCTTAAGAATTGACATCACATACATCCAGTTTCATTTGACAGCAATATCTTTTCCAACATCCACTGCAAAAATTGGAAAACTTCTCATCTCACTAGTCCATTATTCCACATTTGCACTAAAAAAGTTTATAGCAGTACCTACAAGTATGAACTTACAGATAGTTTCAGAGCCCTGCCATAAATTAAAAAGCAATGTGAAGTTTTACTGTCAGAGTCATAAACCAGACATAAAATTATGACTGTCACCTTTCTTAATCTGGTGTTTCCTTTGCTCATTAGGGAAAGATATTAGCTACACAAATACATCAATGCCAGCTCTACCAATCCCTGCCATTTCTCATCAACTGGACGGGAGGAGGAAGCACACTAAAAATGTGCCTTGCTCACACCAAAGAAGTATCCATGCAGTTGGCTCTTGATACAAAGATATCAGGAGTAATGAAAGAAAACTTTCCCAAAGCTTAAATCCTTTAGTCTAAACATAAGATACAAAAACAAATCAGAAGCATTCATTCACTATTGTCTATTGCACACATAGGCATTTCTGTTAGTTGTCACCATCTTACAATGGTGACATCTTAAACCCTCAACAAACACATGCCAGCCCAGAATGATTCCAACATATGTCTCCATACCTCAGCACTTCCCGAAACTCCTTCAGTTGGTTATCAGGCACTTCTGTCCTTATGGCTTCCAACCACTCTGGCATGATACACTCCCACACCGACTGGTTTATCACATTGTACGGAATCAAGCAAAGGATTCGATTCAGCCCTTCCTTTAACTGGGTTACAGCACTACACGATTTGTCCCAGTATCCACCAACCTGTGGGTATTTCCAAGAATTATACTGATGAACAACATTTCCAGCCCCTGTAACATGCTCAGTATCACAAATTGGCTCAGTGTGTTGCAGACAGGAAATTTTTGGAGGTGATCATTAATAACTTCAAGGCAGAATTTAGAATTCAGCCATGGAGCTGCATTGTTTTTTCCTCTTTCATTTGACTGACAGTAGACAAAAGCATTGTCCAAGACTTAAATGAAGTTTGCTCACTTCCAGGCCATGATTCAATGTATTATTATTTACAGTTTTCAAAAAGGCGCAGATTGATTTGATCAAACTTGCACTGTCAATTTTTTGCTTTGGGCAACTTGTTAGAGTGCTGGGTCCTTATTTTGAAAAACTTGGTCTGTACAAGGTGTTATTTCATGGTTGTTTTTTCAGGGATTTTTGAAGAAAGGTTCTAAGTGATGGAAGAAAAAAATATGCTTCTAAGTACATAAGTAATTGGCATACAAAGATTAATTATTCTAACTGACCTCGGCTCACATCTGCTGTTCCTGACTAATGGCTCTAGAGATGCCTGCTGTTTTGGCAGCTATTACTGGTAATCTCGGCCAGCAAACTGTTTTTCCTTCATTTATCACAGCTAATTTCATGGCTATTTGTCTTCATGTTCTAGTGAAGCCTTGCAAATCTGGCAAGTTTTTGGTCTAGCCTTAAGTATTACAGTAGGGGGTAACAAAACTCAAAAGAGGGGTTGGATCCAAGAAGAAAAATCTGTAAGAGATTACAGCATGACGTCCAGTTCTTCCTTTTCCCCTTAACTTCAAAGCCTTGATCTCTTTTGTTCAGTTTCTAACATTCAAAGCATCCATCCACCTCTCACATTGCCTCAGCTGACCTCAGTCCTCCCACAGCCAGGTGTACCTGACAGCAATGGTTCAGAGTAAAACACACATCTGTGCTGGTCTGCACATGTACAGCAAATCCCACACATTATGTCATGAAAAACCACAGATGTACAGTTCATATCTGATGATGTAACACATCACACAAAGTCTTTATGGCCCTTCCAAGCCTAGTCACTTAATTTTAGGAAACAAGTCCAACATGTCCTCTGGACATTTTACATGAGAGGCTCAGAAAAAGAGTCTCAAAAAGCATTGCTAAGTGGTGAGTTCTGCTTTATAACTAATGGACAGAAAGAATGACTCTTTCTAGAAGAGGCTGCACCAATGGTTGCACTTAGGCACCTTGGATAACCTTCCAGGTAAATCTCTCTCTCCATCAGCAACAAGCAAAGCATGTCAGACTGGGATCTTGATTGAGTCATTCAAATCAGGTCTCTTAAGTTAGCATCAGTATTCCCAGAGTTCTCTTCAGTTACAACTGTGTGATTTCATAAACCTTAATTCACAGCTGGAGAGATAAAGTATGAAAACAGCAAAGAAACATTACTACAGGACAGGCTTATATCTGGGAGTGGGCAAATGATACCTTTCAGCAAAGACAAGTTTGGGCACTTCAGCAGCATAATGAAAATACGCAGCTATCAAAAATGGACAGTATTTTTCAATATCTATAATATTCTTCCAACCTGCCTTCACATCAGTGTAAATAATGCCTACTTTCTAACATAGTGAAAACTAAAAAAGCCATGAAGAGGAAAAATTCCCGAATTCCACCGCTGTCTCTACCATTGAGATTTGTCTTGTCAGAGCTGGGAAAGAAAAGGTGATTTTACACTTAATCTCTGTAGCAAACAAGGCAGCCTTCAGATTAATTGTTCTTACCCTGGCAAACTCCATTGGCTTAGGAAGGAGGCACATAACCATGACATCAAACCTGACATCACAGACTGTCTTCAACCACTTAGTAACAAACTGGGGCTTCAGCTTTTCAACCAGGCTACCAACTTCATCGTCCATCATGTAAGCTGTGGAGTGAAACCACTGGAACACCATGCTAACCAGCCTTGCTAAACTCTCTGTGGGGGTATTCTCACTGGGAGTGCAAAGGCTCACCTGGAAGAGAGAAACACAAACCAACTTTCAGTTCTAGAATTAAAGGCAGGAAATTTTTTGTCTACTATATTTTGTGTATTCTCAGAGTTATGAGGATGCAGATTACACAGCAGATAAATGAGATGATCAGTTTTAAGTAGAGGTTGGTACAGGACAATTGACAAGAAATTTCATAACCAGAAAATAAAAATAAAAGGGAAAAAAAAACAGGCACTGAAATTTTTTGTTTACTTTCAACACTGAAAAAAAATCAGTGTAGAGTGCTTCGACAAACTTTTTGGTTTGAAATTTAAAATCACTTTTCATTTCAGAAGGTACAGTAATACCTAGTAAAATATATGATATACATACACACACATATGTACCAGATGAAAAGATAAGTCAAATCAAGAATTTCAAAAATTCTGAAAGAAAATGTCTACCTAATGTAATAAGTGATCTTTAATTTGCAAAAATATTCCAATCTTGAATTTTTGTCCTCATTTGGGGTATGAATATGAGTTTTAAGTCCTCAGAAATTCTGACATAATTATGAACCTTCTCCCCTTTTCCAAACTCTCTAAAATGATACCTGGACTGTAAAGCTGTCACAAGTCTGAGACCAAGTTTCTACCCCAGTTCACAGGCCAGCACACTGCTAAGCTCTTAATTACATAATGTTCGAGCTCTTGGTAACCTCTGGGGACAGGAGACAAAGTTTCAGGTTAGGTTGTTGCACTGAATGCAAAGAATGGATGACAAGAGGATTTAGAAACTCCTTTAATCTCCTTTAACCACCTATCTGCTATTCATTGTCATGTCCTAGTGAAAGCTGCACTCTTAGCACTTGGCAACCTGAAACTGGTGACCACTGCCTCGCAGCAAGTGAACAACAGAGAAATGTTTGTGTCATATCTGGAGAAGGAAATGACAGCTCTCCTTCCCAGAGAAGCCAGAACCCATTTAACAAAGGTTTTTCCTCCATGATTTTTCCTGAGATGTGGCAGCTATCAAAGCTCTTGCCAATTCAAAGCACAGTCTTCTGCTTCATTGCAGGTTGAAGTTAAGGTGTTTGCTTCCTTGTGCTTGGCTCAGTTGAGCATTAACTCAAAGGCAGTATCAGCTGGCAGCCTTTTTAGCAGGAACTCTTGACCCCTATCCCTTTTCTGCATGAAAGATAATCCTTTTATGAAGGAAAACAGCAACCCAAGATTTCTCACAACCTGTGTGGTCACCTCTGTCAATATCCACTACAGAGAGATCAAGAGATTTCACAGGAATAGAATGGAGACAGTGAGTTCTTCCTCCCTGCCACAGAAAGGTACACTTTGAATGTCAGGGATGAGGCATATACAGTGAAACAGAACTTGTTCTGTTTGCACTTCAATTCTACCTCTGGAAATATAGACCTTCAGTCTTTATAAAACATTATTTGATACAGAACAGATGCACATGGCATAATTAAAAAAATTAAAAATAAGAGATGTCTTTAATTCTAAAACAACATTAAACAACAAAAGCCACAAGATGTCAGCAGAATATAAAGTTTATTCGTGTAGTCCCTTGAAACTGCAGAGCAGGTTTTTTGGCACTATGGAATTCCACACCTACCACCCTGCCATCCAGAGATCCTATCTCTGTTTAGATAATGGATGAGGAGTCCTGCTGTTTGCCCACCTGTCACTGGGTGACTGAAGGGAGAGCCCAAGAGGAAAGGTGAATTGGAAGGAGCCTGAGCAAGAGAATTCTCCTTAAGGAGAACTGCAAAATGCACTTTCTGAGGATCTATCAGGCTGCAGCCCGGCCTGCTCATGAACTAGCCAGCAGCAGTCCTGCTGTTTCGGAATAATCTCTGGTAGCTACTGTGGGGGTAGAACCAGCAGGGCTTCATTCTGTCAACCCACACCAGGTGAATGGAGTACACTGACTGACTGTTCTGTTTAGGGCAAACTTGGGAGGAAATTTCTCAGTGGGTCCCTCTGGAAAGCAGATTCAAGCAGCCCCTCCTCCAACTGGTTCAGGAAAAAGGTCCTTGGAGAAAAGTGGAGAAAACCTGTTTATTTAACAAGCAAAGTGTTCACAACCATAACAATTGAATAATTACACAATAAAACCTCTTGGTGTTCTGATGAGATGGCAAATTTAGAAAGTCCCTGTCATGGGGTGTAGCTCAGCTCACTCAGCCTCTTTTCAGTCCCTTCTGCACTGGAAAATGCTGTCCTGGGCCCCAGTGGGTCACAGGCCTGAGCTCCTGGTGCATTCCTGGGTTTTCAGCCCAGAGCAGGGCTGGTCAGTCCCAAGAAAAAGAAAAGCCACAGTCCAGGGAACTTCGCCTCAGCTAGCTAAAACATCAACTGAAAGCAAAGGAGGTCTGTGTCCCGCTGTCTGTCCGTGCTGCAGACAGCAGAGTCCGTGAGAAGGAACGTGAAGGAGCAAGGGCAGTGTCTGCACACAAACAAATCGCGCTTCTTTTTCCTCCCCTCGCTCTCGGAACCAGCATTAAAGGTGCAGAACTTAATATCCAGCATAACCAGAACAGATCACTGGGGATACAGGCATCATAAAATCACCCTAGAACACTGACACAACTTGATCAAGCTGACTGCAGGAATAGTCAGCATCCCACTAAGAATCCTCCAGCCTATTCAGGGGTAAGAGAGAAAGCTCTGCTTCCAGAAAGTGATGTTGAAAGCTGGAAGGTGAAAAACAGATTTTTAGGGGACTGCCTTTTAAAGTTAAAATAATGGCACTCAACAGAGGGCACCTGTGAACAGAAGCTGGTGGCAAATACAAAGTGAAATAAAAAACTGAGAGTGAATAGTTCTGTTATACACTTTGTAGCAGACTCAGAGGTAGTCAACAGCTCCACCCAAAGTAGTTATGAAACCTCCAAGTCTGACAGCTTCAGAAGACAAAGTTTTGCTTATAAATAAGAATGTCTCCAACTAAAGCCAAGAAGGGAGGGAAAAAAAATAAAAATAGATAAAACAGACTTCAGAAAGTAAAAGAGAAGCAACCAAAAAGAGAGAAGAAAGCAAGAATTTCTTACCAAGAACCATATTCCAAACTGGCTCAGGAGGCGTTGGTCATGCTTGTCATCATCTTTATTATCAAAGTCTGTGTTGTCCAGGGAGTGATGGGAAGAGGAGAGGCCCATCTGCCTCCTTCTGTTGAGTTCATGCTCCCTCTGCTCTGCATGAAACTCTGCTTCTTTTAGCAAGCTATAAAACAAGCTTGTGGTCAGTGAATGCACCTTTCCTGCAGCAGACACAGGTATCTAATCAAGAGTAACTAGATGTTAAGACATTTGATGTCATCACTTTCCTCAAACTCAATAACCTCAGATGCCAGGATTCCAAGCTGACATCCTCATCAGGACAACACTCACACCCGAGCCATCCTCCACTAAAGCAGCAGAAGTTCAGTGTCTGCTCTCAAATTATCCCGGCGGCAATAAAACCCACCTGCACAAGCTCTGCAGGCCATATTTACGTGAAATGCCCTGATCCCGCTCCGCGTGCCGGTGCCGTGGCCAGGCCTCACCTGATGACGGCCTCCACGGTGCACACGAGCTCCTCGGCGCCGCACTCGCGCGTGTTGATGGGCGGCGGCGAGGTCTGGTACAGGTGCGTCTCGGCGGCGGCGCCCACCTCGCTGCTGTGGTGGTTGGAGTGGCACCTCTTGCAGTAGCGCACGGGCCGGTTGCCGTGGCGGCCGCAGCAGCCCGCCGAGAAGCACGTGACCACGGCTCTCCTGACGTGGGAGCTGCAGTTCTGGGAATAAAGAAGGGTTCATCAGGCCACAGGTACCAGGAAATGGAAACGGGGATGAGAGGCAGCACTAGGGAGCTGGCTCGAGTGTCGGCAATTTCCAAAATCGCTCCGTGTAAGCACAACTGTGTGCGACCTCCTGATGCCGAACATCGCTGACCCTCCAGAAAGATAAGCTCAGGACTAAATGCTGAGCCTGGACTTAAATGTCACAGTTACTCCTCTTCTGAAACACCAAACTGATATTTAAGTCATCACCCTCAACCTCCTGACTTAGAGCAATCTCTAAATTTTACAGTAGTTCTCTCAACACCAGCTTATGCTTCAGAAGGTCTTTTTAAGTTACAGGTAGCAACAGGTAGATCCTTAGGAGTGCAAAAAAATGGTGCCACCATGCCACAGTTTATGCTATGTAAGGATCTGCCTTATCATAGGAAACTGTACAAGCCTCTGAAATAAGCACCTGAAATTTCTGCCACCTAGCAATCCAGCCCAACAGAAAAGCTTTCTTTACCACATGAGAGTATGTTACACACCGTATTCCTTGCTATTAAAGTCTTATTAAAACACATTAGCTGGTATGTATTGCAAGCAGATTCTTTTTGTCAGCAATCTTTTTAGAGCCAAGCACTGAAGATTTTCAGTCCACGTATTTTTAAAAATACACATTTTACAGTATGATTTTTGCCCAATTTAGGATTAATCCAAGACTTCAAGAGGATGAGAGGATAAATAAACACTTAGATTTAAAATTCATCTCTTGTTCTATCCTCTTCATAAACAGAGTTATAGAATGCAAACGGAGCTGCATAATTGGATTGCTTTACTAATTGCCACTTAAACTAAAACCTACAACTCAAACCAACATTGTCAGTTTTAACAAAAAGAAACCTGCTGCTGCTGAATCACTTCCATCCACCAATAAATGCATTCATGAATAAATTGTGAAATTTTGGAATGGTACAAAGAGGAACGCACTGCACGGTAATGGAATGAAATTACACACAACATCAAATCATGCCCCACCACACAAATGGCTGAATCTTACCTTCTTCTGACATATAGCAGAAATTTCAGCTGTAAGGGGAAGGCATACAAAACATGAACACAAAGTGATGGTCTTTCTGCTTTACTACGGCAGCCATGGGAAAATGGACATCCTGCAAGGAAGTCTCTGGGCTAAACCTGTGTTTCCTGATAAGCCTGCAGAAGTTAGGACACTGTACACTTATGCCTATGGCTATTTCTACTTTGAAATGCAGTAACAGCCTTGGAGAATTAAGTGTGGTGCGCTCTGCAACCCACCCACGTTCTGCTTATGCTTCTGCCTCACAGCCAGACTTGTGAAAGCACACCTTGTACACACGACTGTGCCATGCTGTGGGAGACACTGCTCAGGTGGGCCTGCACTGCCTGTGAAAGCTCTTGGCACAAAAGAGCAGTGAACGTGGGTGAACAACGCAGAAGCAGCCACTGTGTCTGTGGCCCATAATTTCAGAGTGACATGTTTGCTGATTCAACCTGTAGGCAGTAGCTATTCGATCTGTAGCCCTGGCAACATATGATTCAGTAAGTTTAAGAGGCTGATTAAAAAGAAGTGCCTCCCTTAAGTAAATAAAACATCCTTAATCTGGATAACATTTCAACTGAAAGCAGACAGCAAAACAATCTCAACTGCCTAAGAATTTTCAGTTTGCAAAGCTGAGAGGCAGTGTCTTCATTCTATCCCTGGAAGGGTTATTTTACATAATATGCTGATTAATCTGTCAACACACTTTGTCTGCATTCCTAGTGATAACAAAATATCAGGTTTTCTCACTGGCCAAAGGACAATGATTGAATCAATGACTGGATCATCGAAAAATATTTTATGTCCTTTTCTGATATCCTTAGCAGTCTCATGTTACAAATTTTGAGCAGCTTTTAGAGCTTTCAGATCAGACCCAGGTTACTGGAAGAACTAGCCCCATTTTTTGGAGAGCACTGTGGGACACAAATACTTTTTAAAACTTGGCTCCAATTGTGAATGCTTCAAGATTTGAAAATCTGTTCAATTGTCTCTGTTTCCTCAGGCATAAAGAGTTGCATAGTATTTCAGACAGAGGATTAGTCAACTCTTCATAGTACTTTAAGGACATCAAGCAGCTTCAAGAACAAACTATTTTGAAATAAAAAAAAAACCAATACATTTGAACAGAATGTAGCAGTTCAAGTAATACAGTAGGGACAAATACCAGCATAGCTTTGTACAATTATGATAGTTTGTACCTACCCTTAAAATATCTCTTACCTTGTGGCAGAAGAACATCAATCAACCATTCACTGTGATCCCTGTAAAAATGTATATATAATTAGCTTTCTTTATATATATATATATGTGTGTATACGCAGATTTATTTTTGCACAGAGGAAATTTAGATAAATCAGTGTGGTAGGACTATCATTATTGTGAAGCTGCTTTTTTCAAAAGCAGTTTTATAAATTGCAGACTGGTTTATATTACATCTCTTTGTTGTGCTGTCTTACTGTAAATTGCCATTTTCATGATGTTGGTCACCATGTTCAAGGCTTTCAAAAATTACTTTTGAGACCTACATTTATCAAATTAAAAGAGAGTGTGCTCTGCAAGTCTGACAGCTGAGAAATCATAGTGAAGAGTGACAGATGAATGTAGAAAAGAAACCAAAGTACCGGTACTGTTTTCTGTGAGTGTCCTCAGAAGCTATGCTTCTACCAAATTCAGTTACTTTTTCCTGCAGCTTTAACTCAATGATGACTTAAAAACCTAAGTTGAGATGTAATTACTTTTCCCCACAGTCAGTATGATTTAAAGTTGTCCGAAACTGAGGAGAAAAACACTCCATTTGAAGTAATGACTGGTACTGACTGTATTAGTAAATTTTGTATACTAATGCATACCAAAGCAGCAATTTAAAGGCAAAAAAGACAACCAAAAATGAAAAAAAAAGTGAGGTTATTTTATCTCAGGGCATATTCTTTGCAAGTACTGGCCAATCCTGGATCAATTCCTTTGATCTCTGCTGCTTCATGGTATATTTTAGAGACTAATCTGAAATGCATGTTACAAAACATTATTGAAAGCTCTGAAAAAGAACTTTCAGTGTAATGTTCTGTTTTAAATGACAACTAAAAGATAAGGACAAAAAACGTTTCATAAGCATAAGCTGGTTCATTAATGAGGTTTCCCTATCACAGTCAATGCATCCCACAGTATCTATTCTTTCAGAAATCTCAAACTAAAAGCTCTTTTTAAGGTGGGTGCAAATGCTGATCATGTGGGGTAAATATCTGTAATCCTTATTCATACTGAGTGGCAGTGTGCTCCATATATTTCAACAGGTTTACCTGTATGAATTATATGCTAATCATACTGCAAAAAAAGCAAAACTCCAAAGTTCTGAACTCTGGAGTCTGACAATATTAATCATTTTCCAGCTCTTGGTTTACCTACCCTGCAATTCTTTGGCTGCATTCTTCACAAAGATATAAGGGAGGTGGCTTATCACCCAAAGCCACAGACAGGGATGGGTCAATGCACATCTGAAACATGGAAAAGGAAAAGGATTAATATCTCTCTTCATTGAAGCCTGCTGAAAAAGTTCAACATGTTAATGCTAGGACATAAAAATATAACGCAGCTTTGATAGGTGTTATTTAGTATTCTGAAAGAAAATACTCAGCATGTAGCATACAACATCTCAAATTATTTCTAACAAAGACGGATGTGAGAGGCTGTAAAATATAGGACATATTTCAATGCCAATATTATCGCTTTCTGAAAGACAAGTACTTTTTGTTATATAGTCACATCACATATTCATTATACACTGCTACTTTTTTTCCACAAAGAGACAGAGGATCCATTGTTTAGGACAAGGTAACGGAAAGGTCTAGATTTTTTTTTCTCTCAAAAATGCCTCTTCTAGCAAAATCTGATTTTCAGTCATCACAGTTTTTAAGTATAGAGCACAACTGCAGTGACAGAACAAAGACTCACAGTTCCCTTGGTAACATAGTTTCAGACTTCGTCTGGCATTAGCTTTTATCCTTTCACATAAGTCAATTACAGAAAACAGTTACAGTTAACAGCCATTTGCATACACATTTGTTCAAATGTTTTATACTACTGAGGAAACACTCAGTAATATGCATGCACTGTATCTTAACCACTCTGTTAAAAATGTTTCTTTACTCCATTTGAGTGCAAGATTTTACAAATAAAAACAAATACCTCTTTGAATGTTTGTCATCTTTGTTAACTAAATCCTCTATTCAGTACAAAACAGACTACATTTTTCTGAGTGATGACTGATCAGATCTGGTTTTGATCCTTTGCTTTGTTAACCTATTTTTTTAAAAAATTAGGCTAACAGATCACTCAAAAATATTCAGGTATTTAATCTGAAAAGCTTGAAACTGTACTTTTTAAATATTTTGCTCTGTTTTTTATTAGCCTGTAGTGAGCACTACAACATGAAGGAACACGTTTCAGCATTTTTCCTGTGAGAAAGGGATCACTGAGAACGATTAGAGTGGGCAAGAAGGTGGTCCCTTGCAGGACTTTTGAGATAAGTGTCATCATTCTGTCCTATCACAGACTGTGCAAAAGGCTCACAGCAGAACCGTTTGACTAAAGAAAATACATGACTATACAAATTGATGCCAGGAAAATTGGTTGTACCTACATATTTAACCAGATACAAATTAATTAATCACTACATCTAACTGTAGTATGCTCTTGGGTTGCTGTTCTTGCCTCTGCTATCAAACCGGTCTGTGAGCCTGGTCAAACCTTCTTCGGTTTTACTACCCATGTAAACAGTAAAGATACAATTTACCTCCCTCAAAGAGGGCTGCAGAAAAGGCAAGTAAAGCTTTATTGCTATTTGCTTTAGGACACATTCCAAGCAAAGGATCACAGCCAGAATAGGTGCATTGTATGAGCTCAGTCAAGACACCAAAGGGAACATGTACCTACATAACTGAAATAATGTTTCCTGTATACAGTAATATTTGTGCACATATTTCTATACATATATGTGTTCAGGAAAACATTTACATGGATTAGCCAGGAGCCAGCTTAGAACTTTCTAAAGTGCTCTACAACCATTGATTGCTATGTTTAATTTCAAGATTTCCTGCAGTAGTTGCAGGAAAAACCTCATCTTGCTTTAGGCAGCTGAAGAAGATATTCACAAAGGTGTGGCCCCCTTGGTCTCAACAGAGCTGCTCCCAGCAGCTGCTTTTGGTCACCTGCACAGCACCAAGCACATGGCTGGGGTCCAGGAACAACCTCCCCTGCCCAGACAGCTGGGTTGGCCCCTAAAGTAACAGCATTACCTTCACAGCTGGTTTGTTAATGGCGTTGTGGCATTCAATGTGCTGGCAATGAATAGGATTCCAGGCTGCAAAACCAAAACACGGCTGATTAATAAATGAGAGGAGATATTTATATCCTTTGTGTCTAGCGGTCTCAATTGAGAACAAGATCCTCTTGTACTAAGTACTATACAAATATGAGTACGATACAAATAGCCATTCCTCAGGAATAATTACAGTAATTACTAATAATTACAATAAACAACCTTGAACATACAGGCCTTCTGACATATTTACAATATAATTAAATGAACCATAGATTCAGCGAGAAAATGGGAAAAGTAAGACACAGACATTCCTGTTGCAGACTGTTCTTGATCTCACCAGCATCTTGAAATAATTAACTATCCTTTTACTCCAGGAGCAAGATGGTAGGAGTAGCTGAGAAAATTCAGTTACATTCCCAGGCAACATGAAAACACAGCTGTGACAAATAAAAACTAGTCCTGTGACAGAGAGAGCCTTAGCTGTGTAAGGAAGTAAACAACAAAGGGATGCTCAAATGCCATCACTTTGGATGCTCCACAGGATGCTCTCAAGTCAAAATGCCATGCAACTGCAGATAATACTCATCCCACTCTGGGATATATTAGCAAAAAACTTACATATAAGGAAAAAAAACCCCAGTCTATCCAGTGCTAGTAACAGTTCAAGAATTTTATCAACACTAAAAGAATTTTATCATGATTAGTTTACAGACCTGCTTGCATGGAAGTGACGCAGAGCAGTATATGAAGAATTTTTTTTTTTCTAAATAGTCAATAAAACTTATCAACCCTTCAATGGAAGGTGTTAGAACAGATCAGACAAACTTCTGCTGGGAACCTTCAGGCTGCACTTGAGTCGGTCTAGGGGTCTTATTCTAAAGTTTCTTCCAACTCTTCATTGTCATAATTTAAAATGTCACATTCTGGTTCAGAAATTTTAAAAGTGAACAAAACATGCCATATGACAGATTATTTGAAACGAGTTGAGACAGACAAGCAGGAAAAGCAAGTCATTAGTTGTTGCTGGACAGTCACCCCTGTGGCAGCACTGTCCCATCAGTGTCTCTTGGGAGTCTGGCAGACAGAGAACTTTGTACCATCCACCTACTCCAGCTGCACTCCTGACTTTGTCCCTCACTTTCATCTTGTAATCAACCTTGAGAATTCATCCATTATACTAACTGCACCTGACATCATATGACCTTTTTGGACAGTAACAGCCAGATAAGAAGTCTTAGCAACAGCAGCAGTGTTAGCAGCTGGCACAACAAAAGCAACCAAAGCAAAAAGGAAATTAAACCAGAACTGTTGGGAGGCCCAGGCAGCAGTTTCACAGACTATTTGTTACAAACACAATATTTATTTCTTCTCCTGTTCAGGTTTAGATAGTATTGTGAGTAAGACAACGTATTTACTAGCCATGATCTGAGTTTTCATTTTTCATAACATTATTTGAAAATGCAGATAAATAGATATTGTCTATTGTTATGAAAGTATAATTTATCAAACAAAGTCAAAATACATCATAGAATTGTAAAAATGTGACTTTAACACTTCACATCATTTATTTATTTTGGCCTATACCAAACCAGTTGCACTGACCTGTGTACTGCAGTCCTCTGTACTCACTGATAGCCCCAGGGGGCTTCAAATTTGGCCAATAGTGAAATAACATTTGTACTGCTGGAGGTTTAACTTGAGATGGTCCATAGGCTATCACATATAGCAAATCCTAAGGAAAGACATGTCCAAAATGTTTATGTTTGCAAGGTAACAAACAGCAATTCAATATATTGTACTTCTATTGTTCAAAGATAGCTGAACACACAAAATTAATCCATTTCATGCCCTAAGAAACTTCCTCTGTATTTGCTCTTAGAGACACATTAGATGACCAACTTCAATGCTTCTGAGTTTGATCAGAGCATGCAACAGCAACCACCCACGCCACACTGCACTAACAGCAAAATGAATTCTCTGTCTAGCCATGGAGTAAAGAGGTGAAATACAGATAAACACCAGATTCAGAGCAGATTCAGCAACAACACTACAAATAGTTCTCATAAAAGTCCAGGCCCAAATGAACTGAGAAGCCTGCTCATTATTGAAATTTCCGCTCATTGGAGCCACAACCACACAGTACACCTAGGAAACAGAGCTCTGTTCTATAAAACGTGGAATTGCCTCTGTAAACTAAAAATTAGAGGGACCTTCCTCTCCATAATCCAGAGGGAGGACTGGATATAAAGATCATTTACAACTTCTTGGCATACAGTCAGTTCAATTTTCAAGCCATCTGGTTTTTATCATTACCCAAGCACAGTCATTTCCACAAAGTATATATGAACATAAACTTACTTTCCATACTTCTTGCTTATATTTCATGAGGCATTCCAATAATTGGCAGTGATACACTGAGAGAGAAAAGACAGTATAGACTTAATACGAACGTGGAAACTCACAAAAGTGACATAAGCAGTTGATTTGCTTTGCTTTGTCCATCCAAAATTTTACGCCTCATTCAAATATTTTTTTTATTTTAAAGGGCTTGCTAAAGAACTAACGCCCTGAGAGTCATCACAAAATATATGAAAATGACTATTAGTAACTTCTTTCTGTCAAGAAATGCAAAGAGATGATTACCATGAGGGTACAGCTTTTTGTGCAGCAAAGGAGATCTTTCTCAAACACATGTAGTTGAAAAACACCTGCTGATTCAGGAAAACTTTGCCCCTCTGTCACAGTGTAAATGGGTATCTTGTCACTCATCTTGAGGCAACAATGCAAGTCACATGTAACAATATATTATTCCCACATATACCAAAGGCTATAGGAACCACTCTGTATCAAACAAACATGAGAGCCAAGTGAATTACTTCAGTGAATGACTTCCCAAAAACCACAGGGCAACATTTTTCTCTGACAGTTTGAACACAGAAATCACAAAAAAACCCCAAAGACAGAACATTTAATGAAAAAACCTGACTTCTGCAAGCAGCGTTTAAAAATGGTGCTCTGCTTTTATTTACCTGTGTGAAGCACGTTAGGGTGATGTGACACTCCTCTCACAATGCAGTGTGGGGTTCCTCCACACACACACCATTTACCCATCTACATAAGTCAGGAGATAGCTGACAGCTGATGATCATGCAATGCATCTGCTCACTGGGGCTAAATATTGTTTCAATTTGGTTATGTGATCCCAATGGTTTCACAGGGACTGCATCACTTTTGTTTAGACACTCGTAATGACATTTCATTTTAGTTCCATTAAGCCTGCAGACAGCATTACCTGTCTTCTTTAGAAAGATAGCACCAGTTGTGAATTCAGTGATATTTGAATCATAGTATCAGACAGTTACTGTGAATTTCTGTAGTCAAGGTAAGTGGTACTTCTCTCCAACACTAACATTATATATGTATATATCAACACTATATTCTGATGTCAAACATGTAAACCAAAGTCTTCAATCCTGGGACAAATCCTATTTCTTCATCAGAAAGAGATCTCTTATCTACATACCGATTATTTCCAGCATGATGTTCAGAAATCTCAGTTTTGACTGAAATAAATCATTTTTCATCCTGTGCTGGGTAACAACACAGCTTTTTCCCACAATGAAAACTTTTCTGATTGCATTTGACAATACCTCCTGAGTGACAGTTTCAGAATGAATGATGCTATGGTGCAGGTTAGAACATACCTGGGTTTGATGTGTACTGCATTGCAATCATCAGCATTGATGATGCAGACAGATTGACGTGTGCTGGAACACCTTCTCGTTTTGAAGATCCCACTTCAAAGAAAGGAAAAACAAATAAATTTTCTGTTGTAACAGGAAAATCAGGTGAGAATAGTGTGTAACAGTCCAACTCATGCAGATAAAATTTCTAAGGTGCCATGTCATGAAAACCAAAAATAAAAAAAAGAAAGAAAAAACCCTAAAAAACTAGAAACACTCTGTATTGGGGTGTGAACCACCTTTTCTGGCAGAACAGAAAGATGGCTAGGTATTGATCCACAGAGCACACACCTGGTTTTCCAGATCAGTGTGGCTTCATCCCTAAAACTGCATCAACCAATTGCCTTCTCAGGCCCTCTCCTGCAGAGCCCACAGATTGTCAAAATAAGATCACTTGTACAGCCAAGTGCACCCAGGGCATGGATTGTAGGAAGGGTGAAGAAGCACTGGAGGGTAAGGAGCCAAGAACAAATGGAAAGCCTGCTGCTGAGAGTGCTGAGGAAGGGCTGGGGCTGGTGATAGCTGCTGGTGTATGGCACAGATTACCTCTCAGGGAGCATCTGAGAGGAGCTCAAGGTATAGCAACATACCAGATACATCAGTCCCATTGTTAGGTGAACTGTGCTGAGATAATGACCAACAGCAGCACTGAGTATCTTTTACCTCACACAGAAAGTGGCCAGAGCTCCTCCTGGTATCCCATGAAGTGGGTTACTATTAAATGGTATATATTTGGAAAAACCCTGCAGAACTTTTACATGGCAACATGGCTTTGAAGGCAAGCTCCTACACAGAGATACCACAAGTACCTTTCCACCCTCACAGCACTTTCCCAAGCCTGGCTGCCAGGACCCAAATACCAAGCACTTGGGATGGAAGCACAGAGCTGCAGCTACCAGCTCAGTGAGCTGTTTTCATCCCTCCCATCTGGCTCTCCAAATGCTTAGACAATTTCTTGCATCCTCCCTTTTGGTTTGAATCAGAACTAAACACTAAGGGAAGGAAAGGTTCTGCACTTGCCTTACAAAGGAGCATATAATTCCCAGCAGGGAAAGACGAGACAAATTAAAAGAACACTCAAATAGAAATGAAGGAGGGAAGAGAAAATGGCGAATTTCTCCCTGTCTGTCCTCCACATGACACAACATTACTATGGCTCTCTTCACCGCACTTCATTCATTTATTTTTGAATCTAATCCACACAAATATGTGCCCCAAATTATTACAGAAAGGTGTATATTTATGGATTTAAAATGAAAAATACCTGGCAGCTCTAAATGGGCAATTAAACACAGCCATCAGCAAAAAAGTAGGACACAGTACTAGATTAGAAAATTTAAAAAGCAGCAGACTGGCTTCGTACAGAAATCTCACCCAAACTGATAGAGAAGAAAGCCAGCATGACAAATGCAAAGGCAAGGATGCAATCTCTGTCAAGGGCAGTTGGGGAACAGCATCTATTTAAGTAAACCGAGGATTTGACTCAAGCAGTTATTCTGAGGTATAGTTCTGCAGATCTGAGGACACACAGGATAAGTCACCACCCTCAGCTGTTCTTTAACAGGTTACAGCAGTGGGAAAAGACATTGTTTAATGCAACATTCTGTTCCTAACCCAAAGAGGACCTACTGCATATATATATTAAATATATCTTAGCAATTGATTTGCACACTGTCATTAGACATGTCAGAGTTAATAGAGAAAAACTCATTACAATGTATTAAAAATTAATATTTTACATGGGAAAGCTGAGGTGCAAGAGTTAGGGGACTTTTCCAAGATCATTGACTAGTCAAATCAGAAAATACAGGTGATAAATTTGCCTTAAATATTAATCTCAAAACACTGGGCTATGCTTCTTTCAGCATCTTCTGCACGCTTAAATTGCACCACTCTTGATCTCTGTACAAAAGTTGTTCATGTTTTTCCACAAGATCAGGAATATAGAGAGGAGACATTCCCACAAAACCACAGAATGCCTGATGTTAAAAAGTATCTCTGGTGATCATCTTGGCCAATCCCTCTGCTCAAAGAAAGGCAACTAGAGCAGGTACTCAGGGCAAATTGTGTTTCTAGCATCTGCTAGGATGGAGAATCTGCAACTACTTTGGCAAACTGTTCCAGTGTTTGGTCACACACAGTAAAAGGCTTGTTGGTTAAAACTGACCGAATATTGACCCTAATGATTCTCTCTGCAGAAAATGGTTACGCTTCTCATTACTGCTCAAGTCCTACCAAGCTTTTTCTCAGGTACATGGACAAGCATTCATAACACACCTCAAGATCCACACTGTGCAAGGACTATGAAGTTAAGTGATCATGTGACATCTTCATGGAGGGGAAGTAAAAAGGAAAAAGAGGAAAAAAGACAGGGACCATCAGATTCAGTCCTAACTCTTACGGATAGGAGACATTACAGGCACAGCTATTTAGTACAGAACTTAGAGAGAAAGTACCAAGAAGACAGAGTGGGAGAAAATCAGAAATTCACCACAGCATCACCACATTGAAAAAAAAAAATCACACTTGTACATCCAGATATAGTCCAGATGCAAAAATTATGCATGCTGCTATTGCATCTATTATTTCAGAAGAAGTTTGCCTTCTGTATTGATTCTGTATTCAAAACTTCACTCCTGGCACTGAAAATTCTGAATCTGAAAACATTGATTTCTTAAATAAACATCAGACTTTAAATGAAGGAAGAATTCACACCAAAACACAGCATAATAAATAAATAAAAATTATACAGCTATTTCACTTTGAAAAATAGTCACATGAAATTATTTTATGTATGCAAGTAGATTGATGTTCCATTACAATTCTATGACAGATCAAATTTTGACTCGTACAGACTGATACAATTATGTGCCAAGACAAAACAATACTCGAATGAGTTCTACTTACATATAGCCATAGGCAGAAAAGATGTGCTGAGATACTCTATAATATCCTTGTGCAGAAATGGAGGAAAGGTAGCTAATGTTGAAATCATTGTATAGGGTAAAGTACTCAAAATATCATCACTGAGAAAAGGAAGTAAGCATGTAGTTGTATAAAAAATTGATTGCCCAAGATCTGTTGAATAAAATGAAAGAAATACAGAGTTATTACAATGAAAACATAATTATGACTATATACTTTCTTGTTTACAAAACTAAAAAATAAATTATATTTAAATTCTAGCTTTCCTCTCAAAGTAATTTGGGTAGTTAATCACTGTAGACAAGTGAGTTCACCCTCAATTTTTAAGTCCCTCCTAAATAGAGGAAAACAGCTGTTGAACACAACTCCAAAGAGTCTGAACGGAATATCAAAGCCACAGCCTATAAAATAATCAGTTAAAATCAATGTTGATTTTAATCATATGGTGATTAATGTACAATGGCTTGAATTTAAGCAGAGATGTTACTAGAATCAGAATTTGAAATTCACATCACATTGAAGGCCAGATTTTGCAAAAAGCATTCTAGTCCTTATCAGTCATACTGAAATAAGAAGTTTATCTTAATTACCCTCAAGAATTCTGTGAAGTATCTCACATATACTGACTACAGGAAGTGTCACTATATTTTTCAAACCACATGTGATTAAACTCCATATCTTGATTTCACAGAAAATCATTGAGGCAAAAAGTGGCCAGAGCTTAAAAGGATACGAATATTTATCAAGATTTTCTATTCTTATTCTAATAAATCATACTGTAACTCTTTGGAAAGGATACTTAATAACTGTGCAACATTCTAAGATCAAAGGGGAAGGCATAGTTTATTGTGTATCTGGGCATTGTGGAATAATCTATATACTCTCTCCCAAATGAGAGCTGGTGCCCATAAATCTCTGACAAAGGCTGCAGCACTCAATGAACCCTGAGTATGAACCTCTACAATAATCCAAAGACATCAGAAGGCCTTCCTGCTGAGTTTGTTAATTATTCCCAAGTTTAAATACATTACGTAGGTCTTTAGTCTCACCTGTACAACTGGTGTGATTTACAATTGTCTCTGTAAAGCACAGAGAGATCTGTAGCTGTAAACATCCTGGGTTGTAGCAAAAATTAAAATTGGCACTCCATTTCAGTGGTACTGGCCAGCCTTCTATGCAAGAGTCTAACCAGACCCTCAGTGCCAGAGTGCTTCTCTCTTCTCTCATATTCACCAGCTAAATACAGTATTTTACAACCTGACTGGGCCAAAGCTCAGGACTGCCTTGCACAGCAGCTGTACTTACCAAACAACACGGATTGTTCTGATAAAAAATATAAATATTTCTTTTAATTAATTACTAAGCTGAGGAAGAAATAAATAACAAGTTGCATTGCAAAATTTAATTCTCCACACACAAAACCATACAAAATAGCAAGTGACCTCCCCTTGCCCCAAGCATGAGTCAACCAAATTATTTCTGGCACACATTTATTTAAAGTGTTTTAAAAACCTGCAAGACAGTTCACTCCTTCTCCTGTCAGTTCATCCTAATGCTTAATCATCTTTATCATATAAAGATCTTTTTTATTAAAAAAATTTCTATTGCTGCTATTTAAGTGTATAACTTCTTATCCTGATCAACTACAACCACAGAGTGGTTGAGTTTATTTCTCCTCACAGCAACCTTTACATATTTTCATTTGATAATCACATCTCCCTTCCATTTTTCTCTAAGCTAGATAAACCAATTTTTTTTCTGGTTTTCTCTCATTGTCCACAATTTCTAGACCTCAAATCATTCTTTTTTCCTGGACTCTTCAAAAATAGTACATGTTTTTCTTGAAGCTAGATGGACAAATCTGAAAATTTTACTCCAGGTGAGGCTTTGCTAGGGCTGTTAGAATAATAAACCTAATGCTTTAGGTATCTCATACATAAAAAAGTGTTTACACGTTGCTAGAATAATATTTATATGTTAGTGACTTATGGTCTTCTCTGATGTACTGTTAACACCCAGAGCTCTCTGCAGTACAGCTTCCAAGCCAGTATTGCCTCTATTTCCTTTAATTCCTCTCTTAAGCACAGTATTTTACATTTAGTATTTTACATTTCTCCTTTGGAGAGGCTTCAAAGCAGAATGCAACTTGCCACAATTACTTGAGTCACATATCCTTCATAGAAAGCACATGCTAGCAACCATCTTGATAACACTTGCAAATCCAAATTCTATCAGCTAAGTAAAAAAATTAAAATATTTAGTAACTCTAGACCCAGCACAGACTCCTGTAAGATTTCCCACTGGTGTACCCTTCCAGCTGCCAAGCCACTGGTAATTACTCCTAGGTTGCTTTCCTTACTCAAGTGGGGACCATGTCCCAGGGTTGCCTATTAGGATGTAAAATGACACAGCAACAAAAATGTGACTAGGGGCAGGAAAGCCACACAAGGAGAGCCACTGTGTTGCCGTAAAAAAAAATATGTTTGCTCAATGTTATTTGTTCTTTACAGGTCTCCACTGATTATTATTATTATCACCATGTTATCTCTTTAGGAAAAGACTTTTTGATAATTAACTCTGCCATTTTTAAGAACTGAAGTTAGGTCAACAAGTCTGTATCTTGCTATGGGCCCTGCTTTTGCAAGATCATACCGTTTCCTAGTGCAGCAGTCTTGGATTCAAACATACTGCTGCCAGCTCAAAGGGAATTCAGCACTTAACAGAAACAACTTTCCTCCTGAAGAATTTCAGCAGCATTATCAGAAAATCATCTTCCTATACTGAACTATGTAAGTAATACATCATGATACCAGAGTGGAAATTAATATTGGCTAATACATAGGGAGGATACTGGGCTACTGAATCCCAGTATGGAAAGGCTAACAGATTAATGAGCCAGAGAGATGCAGAGCAGAACTTGAGGAAAACAATACAAACACAACACAGCCACAAAAAACTGCTTCTATCTAATTTAAAGTGTAAGACAATATTGTTTTTCTCTGAGTCAGACAGAGAAAAGCTGCTATCTTTTTTACACAGGAGTATTTTAAAGCCATCTCAAAGCACAATTACCCTCTTTTCTCTTCCATTAGATATATACTATATTCTGTGTAGAGATGGACCTTCACCAGAACACTCAATCTGTGTATTTGTTATAGGCCAGATACACATTTGCAAGCTCTCTGTGCATTTTTAAGAGACCCAACCCAAAAAGATAGTCTGAAGTTTTCCCAGCAGATTCAGGTTAAAAATCTGGGTATTTTTACACCCATCTGTCTAATTTTTGTAACATACCATTGTATTTTAGTTACATACCACCAGCCCATCACTAAAAATCAGACAACCTCAGAATTCAAATCCAAATCCACATTTAGCAAAAAAACATCCTTTATTTAAGAAAGTCAAACAGAACACTTGGATATCAATGCATCCCAGGAGATTTGAAATCCAGATCCAGGTCAGTTCAGGCCCATCTCTTCCACTGATATATGCATCACTCATGGATTCACAGCACTGGAATCATTCCAAGGGCCTGCTTACCATGTTGCCCATGCTGTAGCAAGGGAACTAGATCCAGTAGTGTCACCAGTGTCACGTAAAGTCCTTGATAGTCCAAAGAGGGGTAGTCTGATAACTGAGCATCACGACTTTGCTGGCCACGTTCAGATGGAGCATCTCGCAGGACGCTGTAAAGGAGGGAGCGAGTAACAGTAGGGTTGATGGAACTGACCTGTGGTCTTAGAGATGGGGTGAGTGGGAATGGCACAGGAAAAAGACACATGGTCATGGGCACTGTCAAATTGGAGGCATCTTGATTCTCCTTCTTCCCTGTGCGGGACAAAATGCTGTTGGGGGGACAAAGAAAAAAAAGAGACAACAAAGACACAAAGAACAGCACATTACATTGAAATGACACTATAAAACAAATAATAAAAGACCAGATACATCCCACATAAGATGCAATCACTACCAAAACCAGCATGTCTACAAATCTAGCGACCATTTACTTCCATGCTTCAAGATAAGAGAAATAGAAATTGACATCTAGGAAAATTTCATTGCATCTCATGTGTTATCTGGTTCATAAGGAGCAAAAATATAAAAATGCATGTTTCAGTGCCCTACCCATGTTTCACAGTTAAGAAAAATTCTAAGACTTAAAAGTGTTTAGCTGTGTCAAAACAGGCTGGTATTTTGCTCTGAGATTCTGAGGATTTTGAGAGATTTATTTTTGTCCCCCCTATAATCTTTTGAACCAACTGACTGAAAACATGCAAAATATAGGTGTGGCACTTGCAGAAACATGTTTTAGCAAAGAATAAACATGTGTGTTTGTTAAGATAGTCTTAAAAATCACATGTTTATTGCATTAAAATAATGTCTGTATGTATTTTATGATACTGTTTCATGACCACTCACTCAGTATCATTTGAGATAATGAAGTTTAAACAGGCACATGGATTTAGAAATAATATAATATTTCTAAAATGTTAACTAAACTACATTTGGAAAAGTCATAAAATAATATATAGTAGATGGTCTTTAGCATATGTTTGTGAGCTAATGATAATGGTTGTTTATGTGTGTTTTTAATTTTGCCCATGTTTAGGGAGGAAACATTTTGCTTTATGAATACAAACACTCCTCGGGTAAATAGTTACCTTCAAAAATCTAAGGGCTAAGCAAGCAAGACCAATTATGTAACTGCAGATCAGACAGTATGTTACCATACACTCCTGCTGTTACTTACGTTATTATTCAACAAAACTCACTATAAACTAAAGGAGAGATAATTTCAAAAAATAAAAAGAATTTAGTGGGAATCAAAATAGAGGCTATACGTCAACCAGCTTGTTATGTAATTTTAAAAATGTTGCAAACATGGTTGTAAACATGGTAATCTAATTTATTTTAAAAAATAAACCCCACTATTTTAAATAGAAAGAAATTGTCACTTAAGCAGTGTTATATTTTAGTTATCAAGCAACTATAGGGTTAGTTCATAATCTCCATATGTGCCTATAAAATATAATATACCTTTTAAATATATTAACCCACACACAATTTTTTTTCCTTTTTAAAGCACCTTTTTGCACCTCTCAGTCATTGGGATTTCCAAAAGCAGCTGCTGCTGGTTTAACTCTGTTCCCACAGTCAGTGTTAAAACATAAAATACAAGTCAACAGCACTAAGATTTCCACTGACTCATGTAGAGCAGAATTAAATCAAGAGAGAGCACTTCTGGAAACCTCTCTTCTCTTTAACAGTACAGAAATCCCTACCAAATAATCACCTCAGCAAATCTTACCTCCAAGTCAATTCAACAATTTATACAAGTAAGCCAAACTCTTGCTAAGGTGCCATAAATATAAATCACTTTTACAAAAACAGTTCTTTGCCAAGTGGCTACTATCACAAGGCTACTTGGCCACTATTACATCACCCTTGCAATCAGAGATGACAGACACAATCTGTCTCACAAAACTCCTTTTTTTAATTCATTTTTTTATTGCGCCTCACATATTTGGCAGATTATTTTGGTTTCTGTTACCCAATGTCCAGTAAAAGAAACATGATCACTGTCAGTGATGAAATTGTACCAGAACATCACCTAAGATCTAGTATGACTTTAAAAACAAATTATCAGAGTGCTGATTCCTTTTAATTTGCTTGATGTTCATTTGCCATATTTTTTCAGCTTATGTTTAGAGATACGAAGGTACTACACTACATTCCTTTCTTGTCTACCAACAGATAATACCAATTACCCATCTCTTTACTTGCTAAAACGTCACTCCGAGTGCACTTATTTCCAGAAAGGATATTAGCTTTTTTTTTACATTGAGCTACGGGCCCATCTCTGGATTAGATGCCAAAGCACAATTATTGTATCTTGATCAGGGTATCCTTCTGTTTAACAGTAATAAGACTAGATCTAAATTCCAGCTGAAACCACACCAAACTTATTAAAAACCAAATTTTAAAAAAACTAACATTTCATGTCCAGGCTTTTGATTGACCTGTTTTTTTAAAAAGGCAATAAACAGAGGAGTCAAAACTGAAAATCTAGGAAGTCCCTTGAGACCAAGATACAATGACTGCTGGTTCAATTCAAACAAGTACTAAGAATTTGGAGTATCTGCAAATCATAACTCCATACTGAACTTGCTGTGCAATAGGGGCAAAGCTACCAAGGCTTATTTCAAGAAGTGTCCATATTTGCTGCAGATCTATCCCAAAATTACTTCCCTCTTGGAAAGGTTTCCTAAAATGCCTACAAGTGAAATTACATCTCACCAAGGCAGCAAAACAAGCTTGACCATTAATTAGCCACCAAGGCATTTATAACTATGCCTCACAATAAGTATTTTATTTAGAAATACATATGGAGAATTTTCTTTAGGAAAATGTGCAGGAATAAGCTTTTCTGTGAGATGTTTATTAAGCCTTAGATTGTTCCTCAAATGAGGGAAAAATCACTGAAAATGAGTAGGGCATGAAACAAATTCATGCTGTAATGTAAAGAAATGCTTTTCCTGAAGAAAAAATTAAAGAACTAAATGAATCAATGTGCTATGCATTGTATATGGTGATTTTATGTGATGTTTGTTATAGAAATAAGGAATTTATTTTTTTCAGTCATTCCACATCGGTTCCCCCCACCCCTGAGTCTGTAATTTATGGAGGCTGCATACAGAGCAAAGGAGCAAATTAATCTCTTGTGAAATCCATCTTTAGCCAGCAAAATGACACCACATATGAATGTGATTCAAAACAGTGGGCACATCCCACTGAAAAGAACACAGTCAGCGTGTTCATAATATGGAGAGGCAAAAGCGTAATAAACAGTAAAATCTACTAGAAAACCCAATCGTTATGTGGAATTTCTCTGACTATTCCGTATTTATTTCTATGGCTGTACATGTTCATCAAGAATTGTTTGCCCCTCACAGCCCAAATTCATTGCATATGCTCTGTGTTAAGCTAGAAAGATTATTCTCCACCATGTACTTCTATCATTGATGTTAACCCTTGTGCAATGGAGTCTCAGTGTAGGAGGCAGAAAGGAGACTCAGCATGTAAAATATTCAAAGAAATTTTTGAACACACTCTTCAGAAAGGTTCTTAACCAGTCTGTTTAGTTTTAGGGTAAATTTTGCAGAGATCTGCACACAGTGGGTGGGAGTTTCCTTCTTTCCATCTGCCACACTAAATACAGGGTGTGTTGTTTTGCTTTTTTATCCATCTTTTTTCTTGGTATCAGCAAGTGTATAAACTTATACTGGTTCAACCATAGCACTCAGCCTTTGACTCACAGTTCAAACTCCCCAGTTACAGGGGGTTAGAATGTGAATTTGACCTTGCTGAGTATCAGAACTCAGTCCACTTAAACTTAGATCTAAGTCCTGGCATTGATTTCTCATACCCTTTCAGTTCTGAGGCTGCTCAGATCCCAGATCATAAAGGACAAAGCCATTTGTGTAGATGTGTGTATCAAATATGAGTATCACTTCTGCCCCATGAGGTTCAGTATTATCAACAAGAGGATTTTGGTTCAGTCCCATTCTGAACATGAAATAATGTAATTGCTGCCCTGACTGCTGATCTGCTCTCATAGTTGCTAAGTACAAAACCTTTTCAGTAAGCCCAGGAACATCACTGCTCCTGGAGTGTGAGGAATTTATCAACAGGACAGGTCAGCTGTACTGTTTAGAAAGAAGAAGACCTCTGAGTGGTGTAAAGATGTCTTCTTTAAGCAGCACATTCTAAATCTAAATTCTAAATCTATCCTGGCCCAGTGAACTTCTCACCAAAAAGAAATAGATCTCATTACAGCACTTGGTAGTTACAGCTAAAAGAGAAAACATTCAGAATCAAGTCCAACTTTCTTCCTTTAACAGCTTAAAAGTTCACAGTATTTAAGCAAAGCTCTCTTGTCATAAATAATCTTACTTAAATGCAATTTAAGTGTGTGTTGTACAAACAGTCCATCATAACAGCCTGAGGTGTGAACAGAGACACATTTCAGAAGTATCTTTAGTGACTCTTTCAACACTTTTCCCCACTGCTCAATACAATGAGACAAAAAATAATTTATTAACCTTCAAACAAAAGTCCTACTTGCTGCTGTAAGTTTCTTCAACAGTCTAAATGAGGAGAGAAACAAACAGTTGTGCTCTTGAAATTTTCAAAAGTGAACAGGAGGTTTCAAGTTTGCTATGAACAAGTGTTCCACTAAAAATTATTTTCATCTAAGTGTCTCTCCTTAGGGTCAAGAAAATTTTGATGTATCCCAGTCTCTTTGGATGGTAGAATGAACTGTTCTCATTCTCTCAAGTTTAAATTCTGGCTTCTCAACTTGTATACATCATAGGAGTATATGTCCAAATACTTGGGTAAATTGTATCTTGTTAATGCTTCCTCCTCAAATAAGGCAAATAGCTTTATTTCCAAGCTACCTTCTGGCAGCAGAGACAATCTTTCCACGTATAGATCAGGAAACTATGCACAGAAATGCAATTTGAACTGCATTTTTCTGGATGTGAAAACTAGTGCCAGCCAAAACCAGAAGATAAAAATCCCTAGTCAAATCTTCATGGTTAAAAGCCATTTTAAAAACAATTTGGAAATATGAATCCACTAGGCAGCACTGTGGAATGTACATAATTGCTAATAAAGTCTCACATTTTTTTCTGTTCTTTTAGGGAGACGAGGAAGTATTTCCTATTCATGATGTATTCTGTATTTGTGTGGTATTTAGCAGTATATATTACTACTAAACATTAGACTAAGTCAAAAGCAGTGGGTCAGCACAACCCTGATGTGTTGTTGCCATCCAAATCCAGATCCGTACACAAACTTTGTGTCTCCTCCTGTAGTTCTAAGGGACTGAACCAGAACCCAGGACAGCTGAACCACAGCACAGAAAGAACCCAGCTCTGCTTGCTCATCTGGCTCGTCACTCTGGGATTCTGAGGCACCAGGACTGCCAAGGAGGTCATGACTACACACAGCTAAAACTCTCTAGGGCCACAAACTCCTTCCTTCACAAGTTCAGCATATTTGTGCATTCAGCTAAGTCTTAGGAGGGCCAAGCAAATGCATAATCAACCAAGTTTATTCTAGAATCAGTCACTCAGTAAGGGGGCTTAACTGGGCAAATTGGGCAACAGCCACTGAAGAGATTCATTCATGCCATGTTTTTCTTAAATTATGCTCTGACTCTTTTTGGCTGACCACTGACCCATTAAATCTGGCAACCAATTCACAGCCAATCAATATCCCCTACAATTCTTCAGCTCTTTGTTCTTCAAGAGCATTAGTCAAAACTTACCTCAATAACGTCTGAGAAAAGTATTTCAGAGTATTTGCAATGTCAGTTCCAGAGGGCACAGGGTATATATTGTGGAGAACCCGGTTGTGGTACTCTTGAAGGTAACGGATTTTGGAAGCAACTACAGGAACGACAAAAAGACAAACACAAAAACTTTCATTTAGGTTTTTTGCAGACCTTGACAGAGTCGTGTCTGTTTCTTCCATTTCTCTCTTTTTTTTTTTTTTTAATTTAAGTATTGAACTCAACAAACAGAGAAATCTCTCTGTTCCTTCTGTTGTGACTGAAAAAATTGTAAAGAATGCCAGGGAGAACACATGGAAGTGAATTTCTGCATCTGTATTAGGCAAACTTAGTGCTAGCAAATTAAAAAATATCTATTACCACTCTGCATTTCTTCCATGTCTCCAAGCATCTCAAGATTCATTTATAATAAATGAGTCATTGGATCACAGGAGGTTCATGTGAGACAGATAAGCCAAAGCAGAGATATAAGCTAAGGCAGAGAGACCTTATGTGATTTACTGTGAGCCATAAATTTACTTCATGCAATGAACTGAAGATATGAAAAGAGAGAAGTGTCTGTTGCCTATTTGTCTTAGGAAATGTGATCAAGCAGATAAGAGGATTTCAATGAGCAGTAGGAGGTGTAAATCTCCACTGAAACAAATTTTTGTTGTATTACATGTAACAGTGGGTTTATTTTCTAATAGGAATCCTTGTTCAGTATTGGGAAAAAAGTGATTACTCCCCCCCCAGTTGCTTTGGCTTATATTGCCTGTAGAGCACAAGACAGTCTCCTGTAGAGACACCTACACACACACCTCTTCCTGCTCCACTCAGATTAATCAACTCTGCTGAGACTGAGTGCCTTGGCTGGGGCAGAGGGCTGCTCACTCTGCTGCACTGCAGACACAGCCTCATGAAACTACAGCTGCCTGGGAGCTCCTCATCGTGTTAAAAGTGCACCAAGACTGTAACAGGCAGCAGAAAGGGGAGATGCCTCTGAATTCTTTCAGCCCTTAAGCATATGGATTGTAACAGTCTTTCACTAGACCAAGATATACCTTGCTCCCCTACAGGGCTCCTTCAGTGTGGAAGATAAATCATGCTTCCTAAATAAGCAATTAGTTCAATACTCTGCTTTATTCTCATGGTCAAATGGCATTTATTAAGGAAGGAATACCATTAAGTCCTCCACAGAACAGAGAGGTACTAACTACCTGAGAGACATCACTATGCCTCTCACTGCTGAGATAGCTGAACAGTTCATGAATTTTCTGATTCTTTTCTGTGCCACTGGCAAGCTGAGTGAGAAGGGGTGACATTATATCCATATTGCAGAAAACCATTGATGGATAGACACCAAAAGCAAAGTGTCTGCAAATACTGTTGGAGGCTCAGCTTGAGATACTGAGAGCCATTTTGCCAGTATAGGTAGCAGTACGCACTGGACTTTCATATCCAGAAAACAAAAGATTCCCTGAGTGATCAGCCACACAACAAATGAGGTTTGACTATTTCAAGTTAAACATCCATTAAATGAGGAACATGTAATAATCATCAAACGAAGAATACTGTTTTCTTGAATGCATGAGAAGAAATCCAATCTTGCTGCACCCAACCAAGGTAATTCATTTCCTGCTGTAAGGATGGCACTCCCCAGTTCCTGCAGCAAGTGAAGCTTCTACAGACAAAAGTCTCCCTCATGATATTACCTGGCTTCATCACAAGGAGAAAGCCCATCATGTCACTGAAGGGCTGGGGTATATGTGAAACAAGTAAGCAAAAACGCAACCAGGGACACTGTCATAACGCATATGCAAAAGCAACACTCTAAAAATGCATAAGCATCTTTAGCTATATTTCCTCATCTTTAAGGATTTTACTCCACAGATTTATTTTAAGGTGACATTAATGAATAACTAGAAACCAATCATGACTTTTTCCCCTCCCTCTCAAAGAACTGAAAACAGAAGTTTCGTCACATGGACTCAGATCATCTCAGGATAGGTTGGAGCAAGATCAGAGCCCTTCAGGCCACCACTCAGCGTGTGGCACATGAACTGTGCTTTGCAGGGGCTTGTCCTGTGTGAGAGCAGCCATAACTGGCTTCTGTACAGCTCCCAAACCACTGGGGTAGAACATCTGGGCAAGATGTGTTTCACTCCACATTACAGAGGTTGACTTGAGCAGTCCAAGACTGTTTTCCCCTTCTCATCTCACACCTCATTCTTTCTGCCCACTAATCTCAGTTTTAGTCCCCGATTTGCAGTGGACTCAATTAGATTATTTAAAAGGTAGACATTTCTTTTAACTGTCGTAAAAACTAATCTAGTTTAGTTTCTAGATTAAGAAAACAAGGACTTCTTCAATGTATTTTGTGATGCTACTTTCTCTGGTCAGGGAAAAAAAGTATGCAACTAAGTATATTTGTAAAGGACACAGACTATGCAAGACAGTACCCAAAAAAGAACAATTCACAGCAATGTGCACAGATTACTGTGGCTGCCATGGTTTACTGTCAGATATGTGTAAATTAAATGGAGTAACAAATGCCAAAGATTTTTACAGAATTCAGACCTAGATGTATTTCAGAGAGCTGTGTTCCTCCCTACAGTTACTAACTTTCAATAAAGGGCATAGGGTATCTGGAATCACTTGAAACACTTTTGTTTAATAAAGATGGAAATCCATTTATTTTTTGGCATTGTTGCGTAATTGTATCAGGCCAAATATCAAAAGAGAAAACTTATTTATAAAGCCTAAATATAAACTTTAGCTTTAGGCTAAAGGTTTCGGCCTCAGTTCTGTTTCCCAAAACTCTGTCCATTTCAGCACAGCACACAAAGGAACTTTTGAAGGAAAGCCCCAGAGCAAAAACTTTGCCAGCTTTCAAGTTATAGCAAGTGTGTGAATGACCCAATTTTCTGAGTTTCTGAGTACCCAGAGACACACTTCAAAAAGTGATGTCACCCTGTGGAAGTACTTGGCCACTGTTATAGGGTCATCACCAAAACCAAGTACCTCTCTAGCACTTACCCAGACCTCACTAAACTCCTCAGCCCCCACGTAAGCATTGACTGAACCAAGAGTGAAACCACTAGGAGTCCTCAAAGATGGCCTTGGTTGCTCCACTGTCCTGGAGGGGAACAGAGCAGGCATTCCCAGGACATTACTTACCACAACTAAACACCAATTACTGCTTTATAAGGTGAAAAAGAATTTGCTTTCTTTGAATACAACAGAATACCTCAGGCATGCTGCAAGAGTCAAATGATGAAAGTCACTGTCGATACATCTGGTATGCAATACAAGATGTGTGTGGTCACAAAAAAGAGAAGCTTCTCCAGGCAACTTCCCAGACTAACACCATTTTACCTGTTCAGAGAACCTGCCCAAGAGCTGTGGGATTCATTTTTAGACCAGCACATCTTCTGTTCCAATCAGTGTGACTCCTCAGTCGTAGTGTTTCACTGATGTTCTTGGTAAACTGAGATTCATTATGACTTGTAACTTGAGTCCAAGACATTCTGGTTCTTGTCTGCCACTCAGTGAGGGCAGAAGCAACAACAGCAACAGGTGGAGTTTGAAAGTTTGACTGGTAGTGATGTATGCACACCAACACATCCTTGTCAGAGTCCATTACTCAAAGATTGCTGGTGAGGGAATCTTGAAGTTATGTAGAGACAAAGACATTTGGTAATGCCATAAGAACTAGTAGGGAACCAGCCTTGGTAAAAAAAATACATTCAGCAGGTTAGAACGCACAGGATATGTCCATTAACCAAATACTCTTCCTGGAGTATCATGAAAAGGAACATTAGAAGGCAGAAAGATCTGAAATCTGGACCCTAAGTAAATCTTAAAATAGACAGCAACAGCAATATGGCAGGTCTAGATGCAATGTCTTGAAAAGTACAAAGGGAAGAAAAGGAAAAATAGCCAAGGATATAACATGAAAGAGAAGCTCAAACAGAGCAGACCAAAAGCAGTAGGAATGGAGGAACAGAGAAGGCAGAACAGAAAAGGAAGAAAACACCACAGACGGTACTGGGACAAAAAGCAGCACAAATTCTTCTGCGTGGCAGTGTGAAGGAAGAATAATTAATATATAAGTATCACACGAAAGAAGAAACAACTACAGAACTCAGGTGGAAGGTGGGGAAGGCAGCAACAACAGAACAGTACAGATCCAAATATTACACAATTCAGGGCTTCTGCACAGTCAGAACACTGTGTCTCTATTTATGAGGCTAGAATTGCACCTTTACAGCAATGAATTAACACCTGCATCATATTTTTAAAGCAAAATCATCCATCAGTGTAAATAAGCTGTAAACCCTAATGGAAAAAAATACAGGTATTCTTTTTATTAGGTCAGTTCAGCATAGGCACATATAAACACAAGGATCTTCTCAGTGACCTGGAGGAAGAAGAGAGCAAGTCTCAGCATGTGAAGTGCCAAATCACATCACGTCATCATGACAAACATCAGTCCATCCTCCTGGTCACACACTGCCTGTTCATAACCATGACACTGTATCAGGCAAGAAAGTAGCTTTGACACGGGTGGTGAGCTCGACTACCCCAGGATTTTCTTTTCAGCATCCCACCAGGGCTCTTGCAGACACACCAGGTGTCATGAGCAGTAACAGTGGGGCCCACTCCCAGGGCCCAGATGCAGGAACCCCAACCACCATGTCATCCACTGCTGCTCTGATCAGATCTCGCCAACATGGTGGTGCAAACACCCGCGACCAAGCAGAGGCAGCTGGCGGCGGGCAGGGGGATGCCAGCACCCGGGGGAATCTTGCTGGGACCGGGCACTGTGCCAGGCGGCCTGCAGGCAAGACACAAACACCCAGCCTACATTCAGCCGAAAGGTGAGCGGCCCGGGCAAGAACGACAGCACGACTCTTCTCGCTCCATCTCACTGCAAGACCACCTGCAAGGCGGCACTCGTGCGTCACCTCTGCTCTCGCAGGTGGCTGCAGCCTTTGGGACGGGGCGCAGCGCTGGCAGTCGGGGCAGGCTGGACCGCTCCCGCCGTGGGGCGGGGGGCGAAGCCGACGGTCTCAATATTAACTCTCACTCCCGATCCCTCATTTCCCCGCGGGCTCCCCGGCGCTGCCTTTGCACAAACGCGCCGCCGGGCCGAGCGGGCCGCCCGGACAGCGAGGGGCTCCGCGGGCTGCGGCCACCAGCACCGGCGGCGGCTCCGACAGAAAGAGCCAGAACGCCGGCAGCCCCCTCCCCCTGCATCGCCCGCCGGCCGCCGCCGCACACGGTGAAAGGAGCCCGGGCAGCGCTGCCCCGCCGGGGCGCCGGGCGGGCGGCGCCGGGCAGCGCCATCGGCGGGACGGGGCCCCCGGCCCCGCTCCCCTCCCCTCGGACAGACCCCGGCCCGGCGCCCCCCGGCCCTACTCACACTGCTCCGCCTTGGTGGACATGCTGTCGCCCCGCTGTGCCCCTCGGCGGCCCGGAGCGCCGGCCCCCGGCCGCGGTGGAGCTGCCGGTGCCGCTGCCGGTGCCGGTGCCGCAGGGCTGCGGGCCGGGGAGCGGCGGGCGGGCGGGACCGGGCGGGAGCGCGCTTAAAGGGGCAGCGCGCCTGGCGGCCGCGGCACACAGCATCCTCGGGAGGGACGGGCGGCACGGGCATCGTGGGACTTGGGATGCGACGGGATGTGATGGGGAGGGGGAGGCCGGCTGGGCCCGGGGCGGTCCTGGGGCACCCGCTCAAGCGGGGCTGTGGCCCCGCCGAGCTTGTCACAACGTCGGGCTGGGAGCTGCCCAGCCGGAAGGTCTTGATAAGCATCGGCGGTGGCCCGGGGCGCCAGGGTGGCCGGGGCTGCCGGGGGGCTGGTTCCCTCGCGGCCAGTTCCGCGGGAGCTGCACTGAGCGAGGACAGCGGTGGCGGCACTTGCCGGAGCTGTGCTGTGGGCTCCGTGCGATCCTTGGCATGGACCAGGACCGTGGTTCCCTGGCGTACTTCTATCCCCTCGACCCCTGGGCTCCAGCTGTGTTCTCCAGGCGGGCGGGCAGTCAGGTGCTCCGGCCCGGCTTTCCCCGCCTGTTTCCACATGCACCAAGCGCCTCGGGACCACCACGCTTTTCCCGAGGAGACACGAGCTGCGCTCAGCCCCGACTGTCCCCCTCCATCACCACATCCCAGGTATGGTGACTGCCTCAGGACGAAGGTGGGATGAAAAGACCTTTGTCCAGTTGTAGTGGAATACAGCAATAACAATTAAACTCATTTGACCCAAGAGAAATTATTTCACTGCTGTGTATCCTGTCAGCTTCCCCAGCATCCTGACTTGACCTGGCCATGTCTCAGAAATGAATGGTTAGCCAGGAGTTTCTTTTCTGAAACTTTCCATACCAGTTTTTCAGATCCTCAGACCTCTGAAAAACCTATGTGGAAGCAGCAGCATTTCATCAACAAGGGCATGAGAGTCTTGATGTTTACACACAAAGAAAAAACCATTGCAACATACTCTCCTCAAAATGCTGGGCTGTGTAAGATGAGTAGGCCTGTGGCAGCCAAAGAGAACTGTGCTGTGGAGGTGGAGGGAAATAGGCTTGTTTTGTTAGCCATTGTACAATGCAATGCCTCCAAATTACTGCTGCCCTGATCTGGGGACAATGCACACGCGCTGCCATGAACCCTGATGAAGGGGCAGATGCTGTTCACTGGCACTTAACTGGTTAGCTTTTTTTCTGAAAGCAATTTTCTAAAAATACTCCATGAGCAATTTTTCTTCAACACCATTTAATTAGGTACAAAACAGAGCTCTTACTGGAGGCCATAGTTCTTTCCACACTCCCTGCTGCTTGTGAGCCCCAAAGACTGAGCAAAGCCACTGTTTTCTCTTTTACATTCAAATATTTGAGAGTAAATATTTAAGTTTTTTCTTTTATTAGAAGCTTTATTTAGTGAAGTGCCCAGAGAGCTCATGTGATGCTACAAACCTGCTTCCCCCAACCCTATGTGTCACAGCATGGAGCATAAGTGATGAAAATACAGCCAAATGGCTTTCAGACTTCATTGAAATAAGATATTGAAGACAGGTTTCATGTTATTGAAGACAGGTTTCATCTTCAAATTTCTCTCTGTTGATGCAACAAATCAATCTGAACTGCTTTATTGCTCATTACAGAACAATAGGGAACTCTGCACTGAGGGGAACTGAGCTTCCACAAGTATTTTTAAAATATACCAAGTATTCACATACCAGAATGGTGAGCTTATTAAAAACACTCAGGCTGATAAAGCAGGAGTACACTGAGAAAATATTAATTCCATTTCTCATGTAAAATCTCTTCTTTGGTTCAAGTGCCTGAAAATTGCAGCTATGCCTGCATTTACTGAACAAGGCCCTACATAGTACAGCACGTGGTTCAGGTGCATGGTAAACAATTCACTACTTATGAGTCCTTCTGCATTGTCTAAACAATGTCTAAGCCCTAAATAAAGCCTATACAAGTAGTCTGGTGTTCAGTCAAACAATTTAATAGTTGCCTAGTTTGTTAATTCAAGTATAGAGACTCACACTTTAAATTGTGAACAAATGTCATTAAAGAGCAATTATAGAAACGTGGTACTCTGGGAATTAATTTCTCAAGTCTCTGGGCTGAACCAAAGTCATAATTTCTCAGCAAGATCCTCATGAATATGCCTAATGAAATGGATACAGTGCTCCATTGGAAATCGTTTTAAGCAGTAAGGTTTATGTCCATATGGTTTTTGCCTCTGCACACACTCAGTTAAGAGAACACATAAAAGCTGCAGGCATCTTAAAGCCCACAAATCATTAATGAAAGAACATATTTTTAACACTAAATGAATGGGGAGTGGAAAATTTACATACCAACTGATGAAAATTGAAAGAATAAATGCTACTTTCTGAGTTCATGAGCGGAAATTTCACAGAATCATGGAATCTTCAAGGTGGGAAAGACTCTCTGGACCTTGCCTGCTCTAGCTTCCCTGCTCAAAGCAAGGTCAGCTAGAGCAAATTGCTCAGAGCCATGTCCAGCTGGGTGCAAGCATGAAGACCTCACAACTTCTCTACACAACTTGTTCAAATGTTTGACCATCCTCACAGTAGGAAGTTTTTTCTTCTGTTCAAGTGGAAATTCTTGTATTTCAATTTGTGCCAATTGCCTGTGGTCCTGTCACTGAGCTCCACTGAGAAAAGTTTGGTTCCATCTTCTTAGTCCCTCTCCTAAGGTATTTGTACACACTGACAAGAGCCACTCCCCACACCAAACCTTTTGACTTTGGTGCTAAACATCCCAGTTCTCTCAGTACCCTTTATATCATAGGTGCTCCAGTCTCTTCATCACTTAGCCCTTACTCCAGCATATTCATTTCTTTCTTGTACTGGTAAGTCCAGAACCAGATATACAACTCCAGTCAGGTCTAGCCAGTGCCAAGCAGAGGAGGATAAACACCTCCCCTGACCAGCTGGCCATGCTTTTCCTACTGCAGCCCAGGATCCTGTTGACCTTTTTGCCACGAAGGCTCATTGCTGGCTCACAGTCAACTTGGTGTCCACCAAGACCCCCATGTCACTCTTTGCAGAGCTGGTTTGCAGCTGCTTAGCCCCAGCCTGTACTGGTGCTTAGTTATTCCCTCTGATGTGTATGACCTGGATTTTCACCTCTTGAACATCACAAGACTCATGTTGGCCCACATCTTCAAGCTCTCAAGACACATTTGAATGTCAGCCCAACCATCAACTGCTGGTGTATCAACTGCTTCTCCCCGTTTTGCATCATGTGCAGAGGGTGTCCCATCATGTGGGTCACTGGCAGAGACAAGAAACAGCACTGGCCCAGGGTTGATCCCTGCAGTGCAGCACTGCTGACTGGTTTCCAGCTGGACTTTTTGCCCCTGATCACAACCCTTTGAGCCTGGCAGTTTGTTTGGCCACTTTTCAATTCACATCATTGTCAATTGGTCTGGTCCATATTAAATCAGTTTTTCTTTGCTGATGTAATATGAAGCATTGATGAAAGTCTTGCTAAAGATAAAACTTTCACTGCTTCTTCCTCCTACATGGAAATAATGATTTTGTTGCAGAAGGCTATCAAGTGGTCAGGCATTGTTTTCCCTTTGCAAATGCACACTGCCTACTCCAAATAACCTTCCTCTCCTTAATGAATTTGGAAGTGATTTACAGGATTATTTGCTCCATCATCTTCCTATGGATCAAGGTAAAGATAAATGACCTATAATTTCCCAGCTACTCCTGCTTGCCCTTCTTGAAAACAGGAGTGATACTTGCTTTCTTATATTTTTCAGGACCCTCGCAGTTGCTTTAGCCTTTTAAAAAGATAGTAAAAATCAATCTTACAGTGTCATTAGCCCACTCTCTCAGCATTTGTGAGTGCATCTTATCATGTCCCATTGACTTGTGTATGTCTGGTTGTTTTGAAATGTTGCTTTTGCAGGATAAGGTAGATAAGGTGGGAAGGGATGTGAAACATTTTTTCTGTGGATTGGGCTGGCTTTTAACTACATTTTGCCTGCCTAGGGGTGTGTACTGTAGTTACAACATAATTCAGGAATAAATTAATGAAATATCCTATAAGAAGAAAAGAGGTAATCAAGAGCAGAAGTCACTATTTATGACTACTGTCACTTTGAATTACATTTTCAAGTATTCAGCTTCAAAAAGACACAAAATCAGGTGTTGTTCCTGTTTTTTTTAATCTCCAAGCAATAACAAATCTACTTTTAGAAAGGTAATCCTTTCTGAAAAATACAAATCCTAAGCCCTCCTACCGTGAATCATGTACAGAAAATTTATTAAACTGTTCATAAATTGAAGTGAATTTATGCATGTATAAAAATAAATCAATGCATCAGTTTACAGGGATATATAGCTGCACATCTGTATCCAGACATGTTCACTTTACCAACTCTTAAAACATTCTCGTGCTGTTTTCCTTAAAGGCTCAGCTTCCTGAGTCATGTAATTACATGGGTCTCTATTTGAATTTCAAATAAAAACTAGTTCTTGCCTGACATATTCAAAGACTCCAATGCAATATAAACAATGTTTGAAACAAATGAGGATTTCAATGCCTGAATGAGAGGCAAGGACCTAAGTGCTTTGTAATTTTTACCAAAACACAAAACAAAACCAGATAAGTTCCAATTTCATTTATTTTAATCCAATGGCTCAATTTTTTTAAACTTCATCACCAATTTTGGCAGTAGATTATCAATAACCACACTGTGATAGGGATATTAAAAACTGCAGTAGAGGTGGGGACAAGTTTGAAATGTCTTAAATTTTTCCTTTAATCACCACAAGCCTATCTGAAGTGAAGGCTGTGGCATGGAGGGATGCAAGGGTAATTGCAATAAGAAAAGCCAAACACAGGGTGAACTGGAGCAGGAGGAGGCAAGTTTCTCTGGCTGGCAGGATTTTTCAGTCCACATGGTGCTTTCTGGATACTTACAAAGCTAAACTAATGCCAATGAAAGGGTCATGGTATGGAAGTGGAGCCCCTGAACAGCTCCTGCATAGGGACCAACCTCCTGCCTGTCAGATTCAAACAGCAGATGGAGTCCCTCAGGCTCAGATGAGTGTATTTTCACAGCAATAGTTATAGCATATTAAATTAAATTTGTCTCTAAATCTTTGCTCTGTGTAAAAATTAATCCTCATGAATGATTGTAAAATATATAATCGCTTGAGGAAAAAGTCTGAGATTAAACTGAACAGTTAGGCTTAACTCAGATAGGCTACAGCATGTATCCTGGTTGCCACAGGACAATTTTTGGAGCAGCTCCTCAGAGCTCTGACACCTGGGTCAACCAGTATGAGCTAAGAGACAGTGAACAGAGAAAGCATCTCTTCTTGCTCACAGAAAATCATGTCTGCACAAAGTAACACAATAATTCTGACAGCTTGTGCAGGAAAATTTCTTCTGAGGTTAAGATATCCAATTTTAGCCTCTGTGCTGCAACTTAAAAATGCAAGGGAAACTTTCTTTTGTGGTACTATCACACAACACTATGCACAGAAAAAAATATCAACCCAACCATCTTCCTGTGGGAGGGTAGGAAAGTAACTATTCTGAGAAGGAAGGTGCATAGTAGGATAGACATTTGGATAGGGTAGAGAATTAGAATAGAATAGAGAACAAGTTGGCAGTAATGTCAGAAGTGATCATGATGTGACCAGAAGCTTGGCTGAAGCCACTGACCCATATCAGTTATGCCATCTGGCATGTGACAGATTCATTTTGGTCATCACTGGCTTGGGCTGCTTTAAAGTGAGAGATGGAGCAGTAAAGGGCTCTGTGTCTCATTGCTAGTACTGTATTTCCAACAGAATGTTGGAATGTGATGCTGATATCTGTTCTTTCTTTCCCCAATTTAGAATAATTAAGACTTCAGGAAAACAAAACATCATTAAGAAATACAGTGGTTATCTCATTGTACTTACAAAACCGTAGTTTTCCTCTTATTCTGATACTTACATCAACTAAGTCTGTGGATGTTTGCTTTATTATTACATTTGTCAGCATCTGTCAATGTAAAAATCTGATAAATGCCCTCAATTTCTCTTCTAGAGTAATGTCATTAGCCTCGAAGTGAACAAAATACTTAATTTGTTGCCATAGCATTAGAGTTAGAGAAATACATGGCGACCTGCATAAAGAATTATGATAAGTATGCACTAAGACTATCATAAAATCAGAGACTGGATCTACTGCTGTAAGAGACACAGTCTTTGCGACAGGTAACAGGCCAAGTTTGTGGAAATTAGCACCACCCTGGCTGAATTATAGCTCCCCCACAAAAAGCTGGGGATTCTCCTTACCTTTAATATCAGACTTGTGCAGAATTGACTACACCACCTACCTACATGACTAAAATAAAAGTACATCGTAGTGGTAGCAGTACTTTCGGAATCAGAATGACAAGTGTCAAAATACTGCCTTCTTAAAACTATCAGAGCATCATGGCCCAAAGGCAAAGAAATGAACAGAGAAATCAAGAAAACCAGATATTTACTTTGCATTAGTTCCTACACACAAGTAAAAACATTTGTAAAATGTCTCTGTTGGGCAAAAACAGTTACAGAGAGCAAAAGAGTCTTTCCAACAAGGGAATGAGGAGAAAGCATGTGACAGCACTGCTGAGGTCCTTGGTGTTTTACCACACCTGTACCAAGTTTGTGACCCATGCCAGGGTCAAGACCCTGGCTCAGTAACAACTAAAGCTGACTGACCTTGCTCCTGCACTTGGAGGCTGCCTCGCTAGGAGCCAGTGAGCTGTCTAGTCTCTCCTCCAAATTGGTTTGCTCAAAAACAGTTACAGAGAGCAAAAGAGTCTTTCCAACAAGGGAATGAGGAGAAAGCATGTGACAGCACTGCTGAGGTCCTTGGTGTTTTACCACACCTGTACCAAGTTTGTGACCCATGCCAGGGTCAAGACCCTGGCTCAGTAACAACTAAAGCTGACTGACCTTGCTCCTGCACTTGGAGGCTGCCTCGCTAGGAGCCAGTGAGCTGTCTAGTCTCTCCTCCAAATTGGTTTGCTCCACAGAGTCTAGGAGTAACCTAAGAAAAAACGAAGGGTGGACTATCAGAGACAGGAACCTTGGTGGAAAAAGAAAGTGAACTGACGGAACTGGGACACTCCTAAAGCAGACTGTAGGAAAGCTGCTGCGCTTCACATGGAAATGTATTTTTCTCCTCTGCAGATCCTTACAAATTGTCCTATCTATTGCAAATTCAGGTCTACTGACAACTGCATAATATTCCCCAACTCCTTTTTGCAGGCTGAGTGTTTATGGACCATAAGCTGAACACTACTGGGCCTCCTAATTTAAGTGTAAGCAATAAAGGTGCCTGCAATGACCTGGCTTCTCTTCTTTTCATCTTGGTTTTCTACGCATCGCATCCCCCAGAGCTTCCAGTCTCACGCTTAAAGATCTACTTGCAATCAGTAAAGAGGGCTACATGAAGGCTGAAGCATTTTTAAATGCCTGTAAAATGTAATCATTTGTACTTTTAGGAAGAAATGCTTGAAGTGGACTGAAAATCTGGGAAAAAAAAAAAAGGTATTTGTGAAAAACACTTGAATTTCAAGTAGCTCTTCAGGTAAGTAGTTTCTAAAAATTATCACTGCTTCAGTATAAACATCCCTATGTATCTGTTACCTCATTTCATCCAGCACAATTCTCAGGGCTTTACTCACATCCCCTGAGTACATATCATAACCAGGCAATCTTATTACTCATTGCCATCATTTAGGAGGACGAATACAACAACTGAAATGTAATATCTTACTGATTTATTTCAGCATTAGTAGGTGAGAGAAGGATGATGAAATCAGATACAGGACAAGCAGATACACTGGAAAGTTCAAAGCTGATTTTTACAAAAGATTCTGCAAAATAGCCTTATGATTCCAAAGGATACACTCACAGCATGCAGGAGCAAAGGTTCAGATTGCTTGTCCAAGTGCCTTTCAGTTACTGGCATTGCTTTTTCTCTGGATACCAGGAATGCAGGCACATATCCAACACTCATTCAAACCTGTGAGAAACTTTCCACATACACAACTGGGCTTTCACATCAGACTGTTCAACTCAGTGACAAAGCTATCATTTCTTGGGAAAAAATAAACTAGTGTGACTTTCTTTAAACACTCAGGATGAATGTTTCCATTCTCACTCTGAAAACTTCAGTCATGGTTACAAGGGTGAAGAGAATGCAGACAATTTATTGGAAAATCATACTTTAGAAGTACAGCAAGAATATACACCTTCATACATTCACAGCCCTACTTGCAGAATCTGTTTTGATATTAGTACAAATGACTTAATGGAATTTCAAATTATATTCTGCTAATACTTAAGCATGACAACTAATCCTTAAGCATCACAAAAGGTTCATATTCTGTATTTTCTTGCAAGACAGACATGAAATCAGTAGAAGACATTCTTTTATTACACATGTAACATGGCAAAACAAATGTTATCTAGTGTACTTTTCTCAATTTTTGTATTTATCCTAGTAATTGCAATCATGGGAAAATCTCTCAAAGGTCAAAAATCTTAATCTAAAAACTGAAAATAAATTGAAATACCTGAAAATCATCACCTGCAGAAAAACATATCCTGGTGGAAGAGGAACACACCAAAGGAACAAAAGATTAAAGAGAAATTCTCAGGAAAACTGTCCTAAATTCTCAGAGGTTTAGTCTGAGATGTCTATAAAATATTTTTTCTGGTTTTTTTTTCCATTTATTTACTTTAAACTTTTGATGGTACCTGGAAGAGGCAGGAACAATGACAAAACCATGGATGAAAGGCAAAGAGTAAACTCATTTTTGTTACCTTACCAACCAGGGATCACCAAAGCAGCAGACAGTAGAGGCACACAAGTGGGAACACAGTCAGTGCAAAGCTTGGTCCATGATGGAGGATCAGCAAACCTGCTGTTTTTTCCTGTACTTCAAGGATTCACACAAGTAGAATTCACCACTGTGCTTTAATCTTGCCCACAGGAGGGCAGAATTCTCAAGCATGTTTGATAGGGTGCCTCTAAGTGTACCACAGACCTGTGTTTCCTAGCCACAGATGTTCTACTTGTCTAAAACACAAGGTCAAACAACAATTAGTGTGATATATGTGTTTTTCAACAGCCAAACTGCAGGTCACCTGAGCGTGTTTACAGTCCACTTCATCAGTCTTCCATTTCTCACCTGATGAGGGATCCAGACTTGCCCAGTGCAGCAGGTGATGGCAGAGTAGACCTGCCACTATTTTATATCATTACACCATTTGATATCTGGGCCCAGCTCTACAATATCTGCAAAGGCTTTCTGGGACCTGACCCAAGGGGTGGGTGACAGTGTGGGAACGGGGACTTCCAAGAGAGTCCAAGTTTGGAGTATTATAGTTTATTGTAGCCTTTAGATCTTCATTTTGAAAGGATGTTTCCTATTTGTTTTTGTAGCTTGAAAGGTGACACAGGACCCATCCAGCTGGTCCAAGAACTGCCAGTGAAACTGCTGAGAATCCAATGATTGTCTCCTAAATTAAAGAAATAAGGTTAAATAAAGCTAAACAAATTGAAATGCTCCCTGACTAAGATGTCTATTGCCAAGAAAATTATGTGGTATTATTGAACTTCTGCAGCTATAATTCCAGAGATGTGACAGATTCTAAAGGGAAAATAATCCACAGAGGATTATTTTACATGTTTGAACTAAAAGCACTAGCAATCTATGGCAGTCAGAAACAGAAGTATCTTAGTCCACTCCATGCACCAACATGCTTATACAAGACACATTTAAAACAATAAAAGGCACATTAAAAGATATTAGGCAAATGTCTTATTTTCCTACAGATTCAGTACATGATGTGCCTATTTCTTGAGCTTTTCATAAATAAAATCTTTATAGAAAAAACTTTTTTTGCTTAATAGTTACAGTAGCACAGCTTACCACTATTCAGATTAAAGAGCTTTGGGTATTTACTAACACTGGGAGTTGATACAATAAGTCAGAGAGCTGCTGCTTAATTTTTAGTTAAATTATTTAGTTAAATAAGTTTAGTTGATCTTCTATAATCACATGCTGGAATACTTGTGCTGGGGACTGTAATCAAAAATTATAAAAGGCACCCCACAGAAATGGATTTTATGTCTCAGTAGAATGCTATGACAGCATTTTCTTCCTCTGAGGCACAAATTTCCCTTCTAGGAAGCGAGAGGAGACAAACTTCTTTGAGGACTGGAGGGAGTTCCTGGGAAGAGCTGGCTTCTAGTTGGAATGAAGAAAACAAATATTTTCTATATGCAAAAGAACAGCAAGAGAAAACTCTTCCAAGAAGATGGACTTGCATAAGGGGAAAAAAAAAAAAAAAAAAGGGCGGCTCAAAGACAGAACTTACCAGCAGTCCCACTTTGTCCTCAGGTGGGGAGCTGTGAATCCAGCGCCTGCTCCAGCCGGCAGATCTGCAGCCCCAGAGGCGGGATCCACAATGCATTACAGCGCCCATTATTTTCGCCCGGAGAGAGCACAGCTGGGATATCTTGACTAACGAGTGACTACTGCTGCCAGGAATTCTCAGTCCTTTGTTATTTTCTATTGCTCAAAGCCTGAATTCTCTTCAGTGAAGACTGCTTGACAGTCAAGCAGTTTTTAAGCTGGTGCTAGAAGCACCAACATCTGTCCTTGGTCAGCAGCAGCAGGAGTGTGTGTTTGTGCCTGTTGGCCGAGAGAGGAGCACCTGGCGAGGTTGCAGCCACCTCCCACGGCCACAATGGGTTATACTGCTGAGCCCAGGGGGTGGGAGGAGTCTGTCTCTGCTGCTGATGCTGTGAGCAAGCTGTCTGTCCTCCCATCTACAAGAGCCTTAAAAGTCTTTCCCCCTCTATGTATATGTCCAAACAAATTGCTTGCACCCCAATTACACACTCTGTGAAGTTCCTGTTTGCAGTTCACTTACTACTTTCACTCAAGAAACTGACCCATAAATGACCAAATTGAATAAAATGCTTCCCTGCTCCACTGCAGAGAATATCTCCTTCCTGCACATCCCACCCAAACCATCATTAATCCTTGTGTACAGTGAGGCTTCCCTGCTGAGAAAGCAGCCTTCCACAGCAGGGAAATGTAAAGTCACCTGCCTGGGTTCAAGATCAAACATAATGTGTGATAGGGTAACAGATAAAGGCAGAAAAATGTTACCAGCATTTCTGGTAGATTATTTAAGCACACAAGTAGCTGGGCAGGCACAGAGATGGACATGTCTACTCCTCTGCATGCAGAACCGGAGAGCTTAGAGCCCTGGCACTAAGCCCAGGCTTAGGAGCTGTTAGCCCAGGAACCAGCACCGTCCTGATTAAGCAGCTCATCTTGCAAACTGAGGCTGATTTATAGCGAGTCAGCTTTCAGCCACAGCAATCAGACATCTGACAGTCTGTGCATATCTGTTTGAAATGTGCTACTTGTGCACCCAGAGGTGGAGGGGCAGGGAAGTAAATAATCCTCCCCTCAGCTGTGGGCTGAGCTATTTCCAGTATGGACATTTTTGATAGATGAATTCTATGCCCGTTGTATGCAGACATGAAGATTTTTAGTCAGCTGCAGTAAACAGGCGATTTCTTAGATTCCCTACTCATTTCTAAATGCATTTTATTCATTTTTGCTGTGCTTTCTCTTGCTTTTAACTATCAAATCCTGAATCAGATAACCATAGCATCCTTCTCTGGGCTTCCCGTCAGAGTACACCCTTGAAGCTCACTTCCAAGACAGCCTGCAACACATTGATGGTGGGGACAGCCTCAGCACAAGGGCTTGTGACAATGTCCAGAACATGTTAGCAAGGCATGAAGAACAAAGAGTTAGAAGTCTACACAAACAAACAGTGGTGCATCAGTGATTAAATAGACATATCTGGTGTGTTATTTTCTTATCTCAGTAAATTTAATTGCTCGATTTTATGGAGGATGAGACAAGTTATTTTTTCCTATAAAATCTCCCCAAACACTAAATATCCTACCTGTCTGTAACAAATACAGAATTTATCCAGAAATAAATGTGTCTGAAAGATGTGTCTAAAGTAACTAGAAAGCAAAAGACTGATTTATATTCATCAGCTGAGGCAATAGCAGCTAAGCACATGGTGGATAACCCTAAGCAACCCAACTGCCTGAGACAGCCTCTCTAACAGCAAGAGATTGTCCTAGATACATGATACATTATATTTTAAAATAAGAGGGTTTGAGTTCTGCTACTTGTTTTCAGGTATTTGCTTTTGTGTTTCATGCTCTCTACATTGACTTTCTTTTTCCCTGCAGTTGTGAGGACTGGAAACTTCATAAATTTATACTGAGATTCTCCTTTCTGTCTCCTGCTCAGATTATTTTAGCATTAATTCCTGTATTAAAATGAAATAATACACTGTCCTACAATAGCAACAGTGCCTCTCATTAATCTTGCCACATTCAGCTCTTATTTTTCAGCTTTCTGAACATTCACAAGAAAATGAGATACAATCTTATTTTTTTAATCAAATCTTCTGTGGGGATGAAAGAGTTAACAATGGAAGATTGGCAGGGAGAGAGGAAAATAAGTTGTTTCTAGAATTGTTTCGGCTCAGACTAACCTTGCACCTGGGAGATATTTCTCTCAGTGTGAGAAAATTCATGTATTTGTGTTCACTTTGGGTTGTTTTCTGTCTGTTACAGAAGAGCTTTCTCACCCAGATAACAAAGTGTTGCTAACAAACATAACAGCATTCCTCAGACCGGCTGGCAGCCTTTTCATAAGGGGGAAGGGGGATAAGAAGTTCAGAGACTGTAAAACACAGCCTGGGGAAGATTTTTTTGAGGAAACCAAGCCTGCTGCACAGAGAATTGTTAACCCACCCTGGACATAGAAATTAAATCCTTGTTTTAAAGAGACTGGAACATACAGCATTAAACACAGGTTAAAAGTTCGCTGAAAATTATCACTCATTATCACTAATCTTCAGATCCACAGTCCCAGCAAAGTTGCTCCAATGACATCATTGGAGAGAAAATTTTTAACCACTGGGGTTTTTGTGGGGATTTTCCCCTGGTCTGTCTATAATAATACCCCCATAAATAAATCTGTTGATATTATATTTGAAAAACTATTTGTGATTGCCTTGGCATTTTCACAGAAGAAAACATTTCAGTAGGAATGAATGAGTTTCTGAACAATCACTGTCATAAAAGATTAAAGACGTATCAAGATACAGAAGAATTCAAAACACGAGTCTTACAGCAATATGAATTTAGGACAATTGTACTGATGGTGGTATTTAACCTGTAGAACTATGTTGAAATGTAAGAATTTAATTTGAAAATGAGGTACCTGTAATTACGTGTAGTAAGTTTTTTGAAGGCTGGGGCTTATTTTCTTTTAATGAGAAATTTCTAACATTTTAACTCACCCTGTATAAGTTTCATATTTGGAAGAAAATAAATCATCTTTCTACTACTTGGACATTTTTAAAATCTGCTTTCAATGAAATGAAATACATTTGACATTTATAAATGTGCCTGATATCAGTAATAATTTTCCATAAATAGCAATCCAATGATAATTATAGTAGAGCACAGAGGATTTGGTGGCAATTCTGCTGTGAGCTGCTTCTTTAGCTAGAGAACAACACGCTTTGCCATAGACACAATCTAGATGTGTTATAACATAAATTCATGACCCTTTCCTTCTGAACCTTAATGGAACAGTTGTTTCAGCTGTGCGGGAAGCACCTTTGGAAAAAAGGCTGGAAGTGGGGAGAAGGGATTTTTAATGGGACTTGGCCAAGGTGAGGGGACCCCAGGCAGGGTACCCTGCGTGTCCCCGAGCCGCGACCTGCGCATTTCCATCTCCCCAGGGCGCACATCGCCCTCTGGGGACGGGGAGCTCAGTCCCGCTCCCGTTCCAGGCAGGAAAAGTTCATTCCCTTGAGTAAAGTTTTTCCTGAGTTTCTGGAATGTATCAGAGAGAAGAACCAAATGCTGGGATCAGATGCTGCGTGTTAATAATCGGAATACATATTGCTCAAGAGCACTGCCCAAGCAGGCTTAATAACACTGGAGTCATCACTGTGTTTTGAATAAACAGACCATTTACATTTTATAAACAAACCATTTATAATTATAGAGAGCATTTTGCCTTGAGCATTTACTGAGTATTTGATATTTTACAGGTTGTTCCTGAGCAGAAGAAAAATTGAAAGCAGGTATTTCTTTACCATTATCCTTCTAAGAAAAACAGCTGATTAATTCTTGTGTCCTTGAACACAGACATAACAGACCTCTTGTTCATAGTTCTACAGCTGTTTTGATTCTAAAGGAAAAAAAAACATTAATAGTGCCCTTCCTTTCAGCTCCTGTCTCCAGTGAATTCATCCCCCAGACTTTATCGAGGTGTCTAAGTTAGCAGCATGGACATCATAAATTCTATCATTTTTGATTTCTTCAACAATATAGAGCTTCCCTTTCTACCAGTGCGCACCTAAAATCTGAATCTACAATGCATATTCCTTTCTTCCTCTACTGAGTTTAAGAGAGCTTATGCTCCTAACAAAGACAACTTGGTTAAGTAGTGAAATTTGATGGCAGGAATCAATGCCTCACTGCTCCCAGGCTCAGAAAATCAAACAAGTTTTTCACAATCGGTGTGGGCTCTCTGCATGGATCTATCAGTATCCATACTACTCAATGAGAATGGGTATTTCTAAACACTTAAGAATCTCCTGGAAAGAATGGCTGGTACATTATATTACTGGAAGTATTGCTTCAACAATTAATAAGTCTGCTATGCATAATACGTATAAAAAGGAGAAAGTATGTTCTTGAATTTACCTAAGTATTATGTATTACCCTAAGTACAGTAGAGATAATATCACTGACATAAGAAAACAATGGATCTAAGTGCAAAGGCTTATAAATACTGAGGAGAAATGCAAGCAAAGAGGAAAGGGGAGAGAGGAGAGCAGTGAGGAAAGTTGTGAGGGACCTGGAGATCACAGCCTGCATCTTCAGTTCCTATTCTCAAATCCATTTAATTTTAGAAATATCAGTAGTGGCAAATGGAGAAGTCAATCTCTATTGGTGTCTCTCAGAGATCATTGTTAGAGGTTCCACTTAGGAACTGAGGTGCTGCAGAAATTGGTATGCTGCTCTTGCTTTCAGAACCTGATTGCCAGCTTGTGTAAGAGTTTAGGATAACTCCACACCTAGTTGTCAGAAACTCATTTTCCACCCCAAATGGTATCAATGGCATGTAAAGGCTGAAGAGCAATCAGGCTCAGGCCTCTTGCTGTGAGTCTGTACAAGAGGAGGAAGAAGTGAATCATTCAGTTTACCATTATAAAATGCCCCCTTTTGGTTTACTGCCTGAACACAGCTCATAAGAGATAATGGAAAAAACTTCCTATGTAAATAGGCAAAAGCCCAATCAAATGGTCATGTGCCTTGGTCAAGGGCACAGCACTTCAAGAGGGCAACATGCTCTTAGGTTTTGATTAACTGCATTAACAAGGAAAACTACACAATATGGAATTTACTTAACTGAGTTCAGATCATCTCCTCCTGAAGTGAAGGTAAGTAATACCAATGACACCAGAGGACCCAGAGTAGGTTTGACATGCTATTACATAAAGCTTATTAAGAAGGGCACCAGGTGGCATTTTGTCATTTACTTCAAGCTCAGATCAACAATAGCAAAAATAAACTAGATGAGAAAAAAAATTCTGTAACATATGAATACATGAATCTATGCTGGAATCAAGCATATTCAAAAGCAAAACATTTATTAAAATATGTTACATTTTCTATTGCTATTTTAATACATGCCAAGCTTTTAATTTAATTTCTTCTGGCTTTTTATGATGTCTTTATTTAGTTTTAAATTGTAAGGTAATTTTTTGTCCATGCTGTTTTGCTTTGAGTGTAGTTTAAACTTCTGACAGCTTTCCATCTTCAAGACCCGTTTCACACTGTAGATGGCACTAATTCCTTATGCAACACCAAGCAGGCTCAGTTATCTACAGCTGGTTGGGTGTACAACGACTTTGCTCCTGTTTTGTTCTCCCACGGGATAAGATTTTTATCCACTTGTTAAATAGCACGAAAAACAACTCAAAATTGCTTGAAACCTGGAACAAAAGATATTGTCTGTTGTGCTTTTGGCTGCTGTGTGCAGTACACAACATTTTTGTTCTGTAAGTTCAAACAATACTCAGTGGTGTAAGAGATGGGATACAGGGATTACTTAACATGACTAGGTTAAGATTTCTCCCATAGTTCTGGCACAGCTAAATGCAGCAAAGTCCCAGCTGGAAGTCCGAGCCTCTGAAGGGTACAGTGCTGTGTGACTGGCTGCTCCTGGGTGTGCTGGGGGCTGACAGGCAGCCTGACTCACCAGACAGTGAAAGGCGCTTCCCGGGAAGCACAGGCACAATAAGGAGGATGCTGCCTCTGATTCCATTTCACATTCCCTACAAAGCAACTGCTTTGAGAAAAGCTGGGCATTCTGCAAGTTCTTACAGCAGATATTTCTGTAGGTGGTGAAGACCCAAACTGGCTGCTGCCCTTATTTGCAAGCAAAACTAATCAATATATTGCTAACACTGGTAGAAGCAATGAAATGCTGAATTCCTCTGAAAGCTATTTGACTTTCTTAAAGGGCCTTTATGACACTTTGAAGATTTCTCCTACATCCACCAGTGATAGTGTTTGTATCAATTTTAGTGGGACAATATCAGATTTTTGCCCTTTTCCTTGAGACACCAAAATCTCAGTACTTTACCTTGAACAGTATTTAGTTTTTCTCTTCTGTTTAAATGTAGATGAAGACTCTTTGGGGGGAATTTTTTGTTTGTTTGTTTTTGAGGGGTTTTTTGGTTGTGTTTTGTTTTGGTGGTGTTTCATTTGTTTGGGTTTTTTTTTGTTGGGGTTTTTTGTGGGTTTTTTGTTTGTTTGGGGGGTTTTTGTGGTTGTTGTTGGGGTTTTTTTTTGTAAAGAGCAGTAAGAAAGTTAAGTATTATTTATATTTTCCCCTCGGAACCTGATGAATAAGCAAATCATAGTCAGGAGTCCCAACTGGTATAAACTGGCACTGTACAGCTGAGGACAGTGGCACTGGGCCAACCCAGACAGAGGGATGAGACAACCCATGGTATGATTGTTCAACACACTGGATTTTGGACATAACAATAAAAAAATTTAACCCAATAGTTGATTGTTATCAGCTGGAGGCTTGCAAAAACAAGCCAATCAGTACCCCCATTCATCCAATTTGCATAAATTTAATGTGCCTACTTTTAAAATCATCATCAAATCACCTACTTTTAAAATCACCATTGTATCTTTTTTCATGAGGTCTCAAGAATACATAATCTTTGGCTTTTTCTGCTGCTATGGGTAGGCATCACCAAGTAATTGCCATGTTAAACTCTGGAGGATGCTGTAATCCTGGGTCTAGTCCAGAGCCAGGCCATCCATTTCAGTTGGTGGTCTTTGACATTTTTGTCTTCTGCCTGCAGCACTCATTAAACCCTCAAAGTTTGCTTGCAGAGAATTACGGACTGAATGTAAATACTGCCTGTAGGAATCTAAGGGTACATCTGGTGTGCAGCAAAGAAATGCCCAACAGCTTGCTAAATATGTGTGCTACCCTTGGAATTAGGTTAATATCCCCAAGCAGTGATGTAACAGCTTGGTTGCATTAGTTCCATGGCTCTAATAAAGGACTTGCTCACTGTGCCTAACGCTGGACTGGTCTCTCCAGAGCACAGGTGTAATTCAGCAGGGTAGGGATTGCCAGTAGATGTTATGCCACAAGGCTGGGTCTATCCGTACAGCAACATACAAGCTGCTGTAGGAACTACACTAGAATCTAAACATGTCAAATAAAGCAACTCTTTAGAAAGTGAAGTAGGAGGAGAATCAGGCACCAAGGGGAAAAATTACCAAGATCTGACATTAATTCATTTTTTCTTCCAATATCATGAAAGGAATTGGTGGGCTCACTGTCCCAACAAAGCCTCAGAGGCTTATCTTTACCCTAAAATACCATTTTCACAGCCAGATTATGCTTTGACATCCTCAGACAGCTGCAAAGGTCTACAGAAGCAGAACTGGTCTTACCAAGGTAATACCTTCTGGCACATTAGGCTCCTTTATTTTGAAAGTGGTGAGTAATGTGAACACCACATGCAGCACAGCAAACAGTAGCAGCTTATCATTGCTTATAAGATTCATAGCAGAAATTAATTTTAAGGAGGGATTTGAAAAAACCTTTCACACAAATCTCCTCCCATGTACATGGGATGGCCTGAGGCAGAGGATGAAAGCGCTTGGGAGAAAACAAAGATCACTCTGCAGTGAATGTTAACTTCAAAGGTAAAAAGGAAGGCAGAGTCAAAATCTTGAAACGTAAGCAAAACCAGACTTTCAGCACATTATTAATTTAAATCACTGTGATGTGCTATCAATTTCAGTTTACCACATTCAGGGCTCACTTTATCTGTTGGGATCTGCACCTCCACTCTGCATACAAAAACCCTTGAATCATCAGTCAACATAGAACTACATCTGACACAGCTTAAACCTACTTCTGTTTACAAGGGGCTTCCAAAGCAATCGTCTCATTCAGGCAATTGCTGTAACCTGGCTGTTAGCTCGAGGCTTTTCATGGGATATATGAGTACTTCCCATTGCACATATATTGTGCAATTCTAATCCTTGGTTGCAATGATCCAGGGATAGAGTCCCTCATCTCCAGCAGTTATCCCATGAATATAATAGGATCCCATTATGTTGATACAGGACCTACTCATCTTAAATTCTAATTTAAAAGACTCATCAGAATCTTAGTGTCAGTATTTGTGTGATTTTTAGCAGTGTTTTGTTACTTTTTCTCTCATAACAAGACACTGCTAACACTCCTAACGTTATCTCAGATCTCATGGTAGGAGTCATAGGTTTTCATTAACTGTTACTTCTTCACTAAAACCTGTCAATAACATTTCATTTATCTCTGAAATACTTTGTGGCTTGGTGTGCAATTGCAAATCCCCCTGGCACCATCAGCACTACTGCTGTCAGGAGGCAAAACAGGTCAGTCCCACATGTGGAACAGCCAACACTGTTGTCTTACACACATCTCAGTCTGAAAAGGCAAAGTATCTTCAGTCAATGCTTCATAGCTTCTTTCTTTCCAGGACTTGTGTCTTCATGAGATGAGGAAGCCCCACCAGTTTAAGGATTATTTCCTCATGCTCTTCATCCATACTTCTAGAACAAAGACTAAAGGAACATGTAATAGCTGCAAGGTGCAAAGAGAGAGGGTGAGGCAGCAGAGGAGTCACCTTGAACTGCTTTTTATTCTCCCAGTTGTGATTTAAGGGCAAGACAGTGAGAAAGATATATCAAAAATGAGCATTTGTCTGCATAAATTGTAGCAGCAGAAGAGCTTGGGTTCCTGAAACACTGTTCTACAAATTATTTCATAGGTGTTCAGTCCAGCTTGTCAAGAAATGAGGATCAATATCTTTGCTTTGTATTCATAAGGGTCATAAGAGGGCTGTAAAGGACAGTGAGTCAATTCCCTGAATATCTCAGATTTTTGTTTATTAATGCAAGAAACATAGGAAATAAACAAGAAATGCTGGGAATCATAAATAAAATAAACCAGTTACTACTGAAGTCGCACAACAGAGAGAGGAATAATCCATGTTACTGTAATACTAACATATGCATGATGTCAAAGAAGTAAATGCACAAGGGTGGTGTCACAGGGCAGAGGACAAGCAGACAAGGCTTTTTGAGAGCAGCTAGCAGAATCAGTCAAAGGTATAAATTTATAAGCCATGGAGATTCAGCATCTGCATATTTATTAAGAAAAAGAAAATATAGAGAACACATTGTCCAGAAAACTTTTAGAAGATGTTTAGTGATGTGTTTATTTTGAATACAGGTAGAAGAGAGCTCACTTTCCATTTGACTGCAAGCAGTAGAGAGAAACTGGTTGAGAATGCAAAGAAAAGGTAGCTGAGACTAGAAAGTAAGTGCTCCTCACTTTTGTGAAGGGGATGGAGAAGAACAGCAAAATTAAGTCTGCTTTCTATGAAAACCAGTGAACTCACAGGTCCTAAGGAAAATATGACCAAGTGGAAAAGAAGTCTCAGAAAATTCGTCCATCCTTAGAAAAACATGAATGGCACAGTTGCACTAATGCAAAGTGGAGAAAGAACAGGAGGTGTGTGCAATGAAGCCAGCTTGTCTCAGTCACAGGCAATGCAACATGAACAAGGAAAAATTTAGACAAATAACAAAGGACAGAATATTCTGCACCCAGCATGACTGATCACATAAAATACAAGAAGGTAAAATATAGGGAGATATACACAAAAGCATCATCATAAAGCATTTGAAGGAGTCCCCTACAGCACATGCTAATGGTATAACCTGTACTGCAGCTAGTTTGGGACCTGGACTTCAAGAAAGTTACAAACTAATCACAAAGACAACAAAGAAGTGTAAGGAGAACAACCAAGAATCACAACATATCTGCAGGGAAAAGCTGAAGAGGTTTGAATTATTTAGTCTAAATACAGGAGGAGGGAAGAAGGTGTCTTTCAGACTTGAACAACAGAAGTATTTGAAAAGACTAAGAGAATAACCTGTTTCCTATGTCTGCAGTTGACAGAACAAAAAGTAGTGAACTTAAATTGCAGTAAGGAATATTTACATTTGACACTAAGAAAATACTGCTGACTGAGAGCAGTCCATTACCATGCTCAGCCCTCTTTAGGTTGCTTAGATCTCCACCATGTTGACTACTTTCAAGGTTGCCTCCCCCTCTGACTACTGCCTACTCTGTCTGTTGCTCTTGCTTCATCCTCCAAAAACTTCCAGCATCTGAAGATATTATAGTATTTCTCTTTCACTGACAATGATTGATTGCTTCAATGTTTCTAGCACTACCTCTTTCAGAAACCAGACTCCCTCAGTCTGGTCCAGACACTGCTTAGCTTGATAACAGGTTCACCATCCAGGTTTCTTTGTTGAGACAGTAGAACAAGGACAGTAATAACATTACAAGATTTGCCCACTGTTGATCAAGCAGCTTCTCAGGAGGCTTACCAGTTTAACTTAAGTACACAGAACCAAGGAAGAGGTCATAGCCCCAAGACAGTCAGAATTCAAGAAGCATTTGGACAACACTCTCAGGCACATAGTATGATTCTCAGGGCTGTTCTGTGCAAGGCCAGGACTTGGGCTTAGATGATCTGTGTGGATGTTTCAGGAAAAATTTCTTCATTTATTCACAGAGAGGGTTGCTAAGCATTGGAATGCCCTACTGCCCAGAAAGTGATGGAGTAACCATTCCTGGAAGTGTTCAAGAAAGACTGCATCTGTCACTTAGTGCTCTGGTCTAGTTGACAGAGAGGAGATCAGTCAGAGGTTCGAGTATATCATCTTCAACTTCTTTTCAAACTTAAGTGACTCTCTGTGAGATTCTGTGTGTAAATTTCTTCGCTGAAATGATAATCCAGCATTGGAAAGGCTGCCCAGGGCAGTGGTGGAGTCACCATCCCTGGAGGGATTAAAAAGATGTCCAGTTGTGGTGTTTATGAACATGGTTTATTGTGAACTTGGCTGTGCTGAGTTAATAGTTGGACTAAAAAATGTTAAAGGTCTTTTCCAACTTTAGTGATTCTATGATTCTATGAACAGGCTCTATATGCATGCCATCAGCTCTTGTATCTCCCACTGATCACCTACTATCATCTTTCTAGCATGAATTTCCCAATCAGTTTGTTATTTGATCCATACATTAAGTATATATACAAATTCCAGTCAATGCTACAAATTCAACCATGTAATAACAAAGCTGTATCTAAATTCCACTGGAAAACTATTTTTAACATCAGTAACTGCACTTTATTACAGCCAGATCCAACTGGGTCATAGCAGGGTCTAAATAGATAGATGATTTATAGGATGAACCTATTCTGGGTATAAATCAGGGATGCACATTTTTAAAAAATGTCCATATGTTAATCTTTGGTCAGCATGCTGCAGAACTTGGAAGGCACAGATGGCATGAAGCAGGAAATTTTAGGAAGAGAAATTACTGTCTCCTAGCTAAGTGCTCTCCTGGGAATCCAACCTTGCCTCTGCCAAAGAATAACAGTGTGATAATCAGTTATTACTTGAACTTCTCATAAGTTGTGGTTAGCTGTTTGTTCTTCATGTTCTGAGTGCTGACTCAAAATCCTGGAGCCCAGTTTGCAGGAGGGCAAGCTCACAGCTGCAAGTGAACAGAACAGGACACGGGTCCTGAACACAGCAGGGGCTGCAGTGCTGCCCAGAGCCCAAAGGCGCCTGGGTGCCCTATTGAGCCCTTCACCAAGCAGATTCTCCACCTGAATAGTTCTGTAATTATCCGTAACTACAGGATAACGTAATCCTCACATTGTAATCTACAGGGTGGGTATAGCAACTGCTTCTTGAAAATTCATTAGTGTTTGTGAAGGACTCAAGTGCCACAGAAAGGGCTTTGGGAAGGGAGCAACTCTGCATTTAAGCTGAAGTGTGCTGCAAAGTAGGCAGAGTGTTACACTGAACTGTGAGGAGAGATCAGTGTATTGAGTAACTGCTCATTCCACAAACATCTTACATTGTGCACACTGCACCCAGAATGGGGGGGAAAAGCTCCATTTGATAAGTACTGCATGGTAGGAAAAGACCAGCAGTGTAGGTTTACACAGCCAAGGCAAGCAATTGCCATCATCAATTGGTTGTTTTTGGCATGTTTCTCTGTACTGAGAAATTACAAAGAGCATTTACCAAGGAATGCAGCCACAGAATGAGTGATTATACCCACACTAAGACCTCAATGACACTGTAGCATCAGTAACAACAACCAACCCCCTTATGTACACATTACAACCTCCTTTTAAGGACCCAATTAAAGGTTAATCCAAATGCAATTTGATTTGCAATAATGTAACATTTCTTTTAGGAAATCCTTTGTGAACAGAGCAAGAGATATTCCCTGTGAACACGCAGAAGTTAGCTACATAAAGGTCACATATGCCAATTAATTTTGTGTGCTTAAATTTGAGATCTCCATTGTACCTCCCAGTGTAGGTTTGTCTAAATGTAATGACCACGGGCTGCCCAGCATTGTCAGCCCAGGGACTTCAAAGGCCATTTATTCTGTCAGGTTAAACCTCCTGCCATAAATCACCACCAACCCTGCCTTCGTTTCTTAAGGTACCAGGTTGCTGCACAGACAGACACTTCCCTCCAGGCCTCCCCATTTACCTTGGAATCTGATGCTCCTTCTTTCCCTTGTGCTTCTTTGAAGACCCCTGATGAACATGTCTTCTACCACATGCTTGGGCCAGGCCCTGTTTAACATCTTCACAGTAACAGTTTGCACGTTTTTCCTGCTGGGTACAACTATCTCACTTAATTCACCAGACTCCCCAGAAGAGCACAGTGGCTCTGTGCCCTTCAGCTTTCCCCTGCACATACTGAGACGGAATTCTCTTCATCACAGAACAGGCAGAGATCTCATAGCAGATCCCAGTTACATGGCAGCCCCCACCACAGATGCCCCTGGGCAGCCTCCTTCTCTTCTGCTAGCAGAAAGCAAAATCCTTTACGCTCACCCTCCTTCCTCAGCTCTCCTGCCAGAACACAGGGCTTTCTTAGTCTGTGTGAAGATCTGGTGACTGAAGGGACAAGCAAAACCAGGGCAGAAAGAGCATTTCTGTCCCTGCTGTGCTTCCACAGCACCTATTTCACACAAGGAAGCACAGGTCTTGCTCTGCCATCACTGGTTACAGAAAGTCAATTGCTGTGGCTTGCATGTCAGCTGCAGTCTGTTCTTTGAGGGTCTCTCAGTTGCTGTATAATGAACAATGTGTACATGAGTATGGCAAATAACTGTCTACAAAATTTTAAAGTAGGTTTAGACGGCCTGAGGAAAGCTCAGAGAGTAAGAAAGACAACAGACAAAGAATAATATTAAAAAGCTAGTTATGGTCCAGATCTATATATTCACAGAATCTCATCAATACCACTGATCAAAATGAAGCCTGTTTAGAAAAATAAGCTTCAGTCTTCAATCTATTTTCAGCCCTTGAGCATTCAGTTATTGTGAATCAGTTACCAATAAACAGATAATGTTTAAAATATTCTGAGCTTTTCTTTAGCCATTATACATTATACATTTTACATTATACATCTCCCCTGAGTGCTGTAAAATTGAACTGAAATACACTAATAAAAAATCAAGATAAAATGGACTTTAGGATTTTGTATTTAATGGCAGAAAGTCACACTTGAAATGGTCATGAATAAAACCTTGGTATTAACAGCAAGACAGAACCATAATTTCTAACTAATGCAACTGACATTATTTCTGTAGTAGGCATGGTAGCAAGAAGTACCTTCGTAACGTGTGGCATGACGCAGCTCTCACTGAAAATTACACACATCTGGGTTTCTCACTGGTGTGCAGGAGGTACCTTCCATGATCACATCTTCCAGCTAACAGATAAATTCTCTAGACCATGGACTGTAATCTGTGTTTGGCAAACCATCCAGCACAGAGAGACCCTGGGTTTGATTGTGGCCTCCACACAACACACCAATAAATGTGTTATTAATAATCACAAATGGTACACATTGGGAATGAAAACCAAATGAAACATATAAATGTCTAAGAAAAGAATCACAGATAAAAAATGAAGAAATAGAAGTTATCTGGTTGGGTTTTCTCTTCAATAAACTCTGATAAATATCATTCAAAGGGCATTTCAAAGCCTGATCTTCCTAGTGCAAATGAAGACTAAGTGAACTACAATAGACATTGGGGTTGGTTTTATTTTTAATAAGCTGTGGCACATAATCAATTTTCCCTTAGACTCTTGAGTTTGTAGATAAAATGCAAGGTATATGTACAGGGATCATCAGTAAGTATTTTATAGAAGTCCCTGCAAAACATGAATAAAGCACTGTATGAGTGCTTTATTCATGTTTTTGCAGGGACTTCAATAAAATACTTACTGATGATATCAGCAATCATTCTGTATGAGCAGAGGTACTGAGAACTGTTGTGCAGCTCAGACAGATTATCACTCTGCTCTTTGTTCTAAAGAGAAGATGGCATTTTACAATATTTAAGGCATATGTAAGATTTTACTCATTGGGACATCAAGAGATTATTTCAAATTGATCAAACCAAACATATCTCAATCCTGATAAAAATGAAGATCAATTTATTTCTCAGAACATGGGGTGAGGATTATAATTAAATGATCAGGGAAGTGATATGAGTGCACATGCTCTGGGGGTGTTTGTCACACAGTGTGAACCTCTCATCCTCTCATCTCAGAAAACACATTACCTGCATATAAATGCAATTAGCTTCCATTTCCCACTCCTCCACATCAAGGTTTGCAACTCAGTGTTTTATAACCTGTCTTCTACACCAAGATCCCAGGTGGCAGAAGGAGTTAGTCAGCTTATTTTGGTGTGCTTCAAGCTGTCTAGTCCATGAGACCACACAATCCTCAAGGACAATGACAATATGCTGCAGTCAAGGGGTGACCTCTACGCTTTAAGGTCTAAAGTAAAAGAAAGCACATGGTAGCCATCCTCACTTCCAACCTGCCAGATGTCTCCCCTAAGTCGTTACCCAACACACAGTTTGTCTCTGAGTCATAAGAAAGAAGGTTTATTTTAGCTGCTAGAAGGATGACTATTGCAGAGCAAGATCTTTATACTATAATCTAACCATACATTTTGACTACATTCTAGTTAATGGTATTAGAATACTAAAAAAGACCACTAACAACAACACAAAAAAATCAGCCTACAAGACTTCTTTTCCTTTCTCATTTTCATTACCTATAAGATTATGAGCCAGGTTTGCTGGAGAATTGACTGGTTGTTTTCAGCTAACCACAGAACTTTGGGAACAAGTTCAGTACTGGTTCCTCTCACCTGAAAACCAAGCTGGTGTACTATCTCCATTCTAAGAGCTCTGTGACCTGAACCTTACTTATTTAACTTCAACTTGTTCTTACTTCTGTGCTGCTTACAGCAAGCCACTGCTATAATTTTAACAATGATATTGTAAATCATGAATGACATGGAGAGGCTGGGGTTGTCTCACACTGTTCATATTTAAAAACCTCATTTGCAACAATTTCTCCTAACAGATACATCTAAATTAACAGTTCCATGTCTTTTAAAGCTACTGTGGTTTAATTTTCAATCATTTCTGTCTGTGGGTTGCCTGACTTTGATGGCTTAGCCTTTCCTGAAATTGCAGTGTGCATAAGGACCCAAATGAGAAATGGATCGATGAGTTAAAAATATTTTAGCACAGAGGTCATAGACCTGAATCCTTATATGTCCAGGCAGGCAATATGAACATATATAACACAGTCTACAGAAAAACAGGGTAAAATACAGCTAAGGTGAACACTGTATATGGTATTCCATACCAGGAATATTCCTAATAGCAGGAAATGGAAAGCAGGCTTAGGGCAGGTGCAAGAAAAGAGACTGAAATAGAAGGTGGGAAGGCTCCAGCAAGCAATAGTTCAAAGAGGCTGAGCTCTGCCTGCCAGACAGTTTTATGAGCTCTCATGACAACAGCAACAACAGCTTGCAGAGACATCCCATTTACAAGAAATAGCCCGCCTTGAATAGATGCAAGCATAACTCTGACAGCATGAACTTCATTGATTAAATTCCAGTGATAAGAATTCCTTCATCTCTGGTATTGTGCAGATATGGAAGTAAAGGTCATGATGCTCTTGTATACTACAATAACCAAGATGGTTAAAACCCCGAGGAATGCATAATACTGTCTATAAACCCAACTGCATTTCTCCTCTGTTTTTAGGCTGAAATCAGTAAGAAAACAGTCCACAGCATGGGCAAATATAGTACAGGTTGTTTTATCCCTAGCTCCTTGGTTAGCTGCTGAGCACTACGGGATGCTATGCCAAGTGCTAGTAAGGGAGGTCTGCAGCATTCAGGCAAGTTAATTACAGAGAAGGAGGAAAGCAGGATGCTAAGTGGGAGGAAGGTTTCCCTCCAGAAATGGACTGTCAGCAGAATCAGGAGGGAATGTAGTCAGTCATAGCTTGCTGTTACCAACCAGGAATGACCACAGATGTGGCTTTCAGCTTGCTGAGTATTTTCTAGCATGTGATTTAATAAGATTTTTGCCCCATGCATGGAATTTTTCTCAGACCTTCTCATATTTAGACACGTGGTGCTTTGTTCTTTTAGTGGGCACAAGTTGTTTGGTTCACTTGAGAGTTTTTATTGTTCTAACAAAAAGCTGGCAGGTATTTTTCGTCAGTCTCGCTGATTTAGAAATCAGTGATCTTACAGACGTGGTGCCAGACAGGTCCTGATCCTGACTGTATCAACACGTACCTTTCTTTGAAGAAAATGTAGCCGGCATGATACCAGCAGTGGCGCGAACAGCTAGAAGCATTTTTACTGCTGGCACCTACTTTCACCTAAACAAGTGAAATACTGATTTCTCACGCTGAGAGAGGTTATCAGAAGTTGGAAAGCTGGTGGGAGTTTATTTCCAGGTGAGCAGTATATATTCCTATATATATGAACAATAAACCTGGAATCTGACTGTGCCCTGCCTCTAACACCCTCACAGCAGTTTGGCAAAGCAAGGAGACAGACATAGGCTTAATATAAGCAGCTTACGTTAGTCTCAAGGACAAAGAACATGTGCAGACAAACCACTTACATTGCAGACACCTCTGCATCTGGGCATGGCAACAAGCTTGGGAGATGGGTCAAACAGAGCCGGCAGTGCACGCGGCGTTGGAGGGGGCATCGCGGCAGGGCACACACGCCGGGCTCCGCTTTTCCGCACGACCCCAGACCGGTTGTACAGGGAAAAGCGCTGAGGACCTCAATCCATCAGGACCCGCCGACCCCTCAGCCCGGCCGGCGCCGACCCCTCAGCCCCGCTCCGCTCCGACCCCCTCAGGCCCGGCCCCGCCCCGCCTCGGCCCCGCCCTCGCCCCCTCAGCCCCGCCCCGCGTCGGCCCCGCCCCGCCCCGGACCACGTGGCTCGCGCTCCGCAGCGCCGCCGCCGCGCAGGCGCCGTGCGCGCTCCCGCTGCCCAGCCGAGCCTGGGGCTCGGGAGGAAAATGGCGGCGGCCGGAGCGGGGCCGGGCGGGAGCGGGCGGCGCTGAGCGGGAGGATGGCGGCGGCGAGCGGCTGCCGGAGGTGAGGCACCGCGGGAAGCCGGGCTGGGAGGGGGACGCGGGCATGGTGTCACGACGGCGGAGGGGAGGGGGCAAGACCGTCGACGCCCCCACGGCGGGGCTCGGTGCGCGCCCTGCCGGGCCGGCTGCGGGCAGCTTGTCCCGCCGCGCCGCTGCCAGCCCTCAGCTCCGTGGGGCCGCGGGGCCCCGCCGCGGGAAGGAGCCTTGCTTCCCGTGCCGCTCCCGGCCCGCGGGGTCCGCGGTCCGGAGCGGCAGCAGCGGCCTCGGCTGTGCCTGACCGCGCTGTCGGGTCCTGCCTCGCCGCCCCTTCCCTCTCCTCCTCCCTCCTGCTCTCCCTTCCGCCCCGGCGCAGCTCCCCGCGGAGCTGGAGCGGTGCTCGAAGCCGTCGTCCGCAGGAGCCGGTGCGAGGCTCGTGCTCCCGCAGCCGCGGAGCTCCGCCCGTGTCGGGCCGGGGGCAGTGGCCGCGCTCGCCCGCCGTGGCTGCGGGGCTCCCGCCGCTGCCGCTCCGCCCGTCCCGGACTGCCCGGGGCCTGGCCACTGCTGCTGCCCCGGCATTCGCGGGGCTTTGTCCCGCTCCTCTCTGTACAGGTGTTACCGCGGTGTTCCTGGAGAAACTTGGAGAGCTTTATAGGTGATGTGTTCGCTCGTGCCTCTGGAATATTCCTGCTGCCAGTGGGATAAGCGCTTTTCTGTTTGTTCGTGTTTCTACTTGCTCTTCCCCACCATCCCATTTGAGGCCGTTGGGTGAAAGATGACACACATGTCGAGTACTAACATAAAATACGATAGTAGGGTAATAAAATACGTGTTGATGCAATGGTAGTTTGTGTGAGAATTTACCTTAGGCGCTGCAGCGTCGCTCGAGGCTTTGCTTCAAACCAATGTAACATAATAACAAATTTAAAGTGTTTGGCAGATACACCATCGGGGATGTGATCACCTCAGGTTTTACCACATACTGCATGCTCTGTTTTCATTTAGAAATGGGGGAAAAAAATAACCAAGAAACCACAAAAACAGAAGCTCAAATAAAAATAATCAAACCTTGTAATTCATGTTAAGAAACTGAAAAGCTTGAGAAGGTAAAGCTTTACCCTCTTTGTCTTAAAGATCTTAAGGAAGAGGATTAAGCTTCTAATCTTATCCTTTATTGTTTCAAATATTTCATCCTAGTTCTGTATTAGTGTCCTTCTTCACACAGGATCTTGCAGGGAGGGGAATTTCTTCTTAGATCCTTCTCCATTTGAACTTTTTGCATAAGAATTCAATGAAAATACTTTTCCCTCCACTCCTCCACTAAGAGTCTGCTACCAGTATGTGAGAAATAATTCTGTAGATGTTATTTATGAGTATGTGGAACAGAAGTCTGTTGGTAATGTACAGATTCTGTGGACTGTAATGCTTACAAGGCAAGGTCTGAGTGCTTATTATTTAGAATATCTGCATGAAGATAATCTATTGAAAGGATATGGATTGTGATGCTTTCTCCCTTTTTGGAATAATTTATCAGCTAGATAACTAGTTTCAGTTGATAGACCAAAGCATTATTGAGCCATTTAAGAACTTGCTACTTTGCTGTGTCAGTTAATGTCCTGTAAACATTACTGTCTGTTCATGCTTATATGTAAACATGTCATGAATGTCTCAGTAAATCAAGCTTGTATCTTAAGTTACAACATAAAGCTGCCAATTTCTCACTGGTTTGTATTCAGCTCTGAAGTTGGACTTGCACAGTTGGCCTACACACAGGTAATGTTGGAAATGGAGCTCAGTGTTTTGTGTCAGATGTACAGCCAGTGTTTGTTTTTGTTCACTGGAGATGAAAACAGCTGTTGAATCCTTTGTATTTCAGCTCAGCTGCACTAAGCATTGTTTTACTTGCTTTCAAACTTTAGCCAATGTATAAATGGGTTTGACATTCTAATCTAGTTTGTATGCTTAAACATACAAGGAGCGCAGTGACAAGTTGTCTTGGTTCATTTACTGTGGCATTGTCGTAATTGTTGCCATTTTAAAAATACTTACCTCTTACATTAGTTAGTGAATTCTCTTCATATGTCCAGGTTCTCTTGCTGAGTCATAGATACAGTGGTGCTGTAATGCTTATAGCTGGCATGAACTGATTTGTAAAGACTTATACATGAAAGAATAGAATTATTCTACAAGCTCTCCTGGAAGACTTGCATAGATTTGTCACAGTGATTTTTAATTTTTTTTCCCCTCTTAGTTTTCAAGATTGTCTGAGAAGCTCCAAACTTTGTGTTGTGAAGCTGTGTTGCTCACTGTTAAAATAGAATGTGCTGCCTTTGCAGCCAGCTTTTTAAATTTAATACACTGAAACTGCCAGAACTTGATGCATTAACAACAAAATATTGAGTCTTTATTTTGAAAGCGGCCTTTCAAGTTGCTGCCTACATGGTGTCAGGTTTACAGATTGTCAGTGGTGACAATTAATCTCAAGGTTTGTTGGGGATGAATTTTAGCTGGGACAATGTCTTTTGTCCTGTTAGCAAGCTGCATTGGTTGTGTGGTGTCTTGGGGTCCTGCACATGGCCATAGGAGGAGGTGGGACACTAACCCTGCTTGCTCCTCTGCCACCCTGGTGCTTGTTTGCTCTTGATACAGCAGACCACATGCAAGGAGAGTTTGCCTTTCAGAGGCAAACAGTAAAATGAATGAAAACGTCCTATGGACATATTGATGGACTGTGTGTAGTTCACATTAATCCATAAACAGATCTATAGGCAAACTGTGAGATTGCATGTAAGAAGAAATAACTATATTCCTAATGAGACTGATGAGAATCTGCTTTTACAGTAAATCTTGATAGAGAACTGCAAGTTTTAGTATTAACTCTAAATTTCTTCTTGTTTGTTTGCTTTTTGTTAACATATTTACATGGCTTTTGATTTCTGTTACCAGATCAATGGCTTTTCCAATTTTTTCACACGAGTCTGGAAACCTGATGCACTTTATTGTACATGCAGTGGGGACCAGGAGTCCTGGTTCAGGTGTGTTAGGTGAGCTTCCAGTGAGTCATCTAGCTATTGCTTTATTTCATTTCCCATCTTCTTGGAATGATAAGTCTTGTCAGTATTCTTAAATCTTTGGATAGAAGCTATTGTGGATTTTTAGAGTGCTCTTTCCTATGTTGGCTTACCAGTATGCCTGAACTACAAGAAGGGACTGCAGATGCCACATTTGAATCTGGTCTTGCATTTTACACCCATCCAGTCTGTCCTGCATGTCTCCCAAGGAAGATACCATCAGTAATGATGATTTCTATGTAATGGACACTAGGAGATTGAAATTGTTATTATAATATGGTTATTATATTTTGTTTTATTTCAGTTATTAAACTGTACTTATCTCAACCCATGAGTTTTACTGCATTGCTTTTTCTTTGCCTTCTGATTCTGTTCCCTGTCCCACTGGCAAGGGGAACCCACAATAATAGGGACACCTATGAGGTTCTTGATAAATGCTTAGTGGCAAAATTGGTTTAAACACTTTCAGTCCACTGCTCCTTTTCCTTATTTTCTCCACTGTCCCCTCAGCTGTGTTGCTAGGGTTGTTTACATGGTTTCACGCTGAAACATTCAGGAAATTGATCTGTAAAAATAAACCACTAAAGCACAAAATAACTTCATATCAGATCCTTCATCTGGGTCATCACATTGCTGTGGAAAGTCTGTTTCCTAGCACAGTGTAGAGGTGAGGCCAGGGAGGTAAAGGGGATCAGGGTGGAACTGTGTTGCTTGATGTGTTGGATTCAAGTACATACCTAACTATACACTTAGGTAAATTTAAATCTGATTTGTTTGCTCCATTTTGTGCAGGAGTTGTGCAAGCTTACACCAAACACTACTGAATATGAACTTTAAGTACTGGTGGCCTTGCAGGCATGTCCAGCCTGTTGGGGATTTTCTATCATCAGTGGATTTAAACTGGTTATTTGGATGTTGGAGTGCTAAAACATGCAAGAAAAATTTAACAGCAGTCAAAACCGATGAAGAAGAAACTTTCAGTACAAAGTGTAGAGGTATAGTGTTTTGGGCAACATCTTCAGTTTTATGTTTCAGAAGTATCTTCTAAGTGATCTTACTTTGTTTTTTGAACTTGGCATTCAAGCATGAGCCATTACCTGTACAACTGACTGATCATTTTCTAAATCTTGTTTGATCTTTGTCCTCAAATTTTGTCTGAATTCAGTGGTCATTGATACTGTATATTTTTATGGCACTCAAACATCACCGTTTGTTCTGTTCTTCCTGTATTAAAAAGATGGGATTTTTTGTAGTCACCCTTGCTTTTCATTCCTATCATACCCTGTTTCCAACACACTGTAGTAAATAGTAAAGACTAGAATTTAATTTTTTAAAATCACTTTTAAAGAATGTCTTTCTGGTTCTGCAGTTCCTGTGGTTCCCCATATTGTTCAAGAGCCTTTTTATTTCTACTCTCTCCTCTTTCTTACAGGATCATTACATTATGGTAGCTTGTAGCTTTTAAGATTAATCTCTTTTGCTTCATCACTTCTGATCTTTAAAGTTATCTAGTGGGAAGTGCTTTGGAGAGAGATCAAGCTAGTTAATGATACGCAAGATTCCTCTAATTTGGAAACCTTAGAGATCTGTTAAAACCTAGTCTCAGAATAACTATCAGGACATTTTTACCATTCTGCTGATGGTAACAATGGCTAAACTTGAAGGGGTTGATGGAAACAGCAATGTAATAAGTGACTGCTGCTTGGTTCTTTAGTTGGGCTTCTATTTTGTGACCCAGAACTGCAGAAGCTCTGTGGGATCAGTAGAGCTGCAGAATGTATCTGTGTGTGCTTGCTTGTGCTTTAAACTGCAGTTTGGGTGAGATAAGATTGTTCTCATAGTCTGCCACTGAGATTTTAATCAAGGTTTCGTATACAAAGAGCAAGAATACCAGTGTCTTGTGAAGGCATCCCACATGAGTGAAACTTTATACCTATTTATATGAAAATTGAAGTAATTTTTGACTGACCAAGTAAATCACTCTACATTAGTGAGAAATTGAAGTGCTGCTTTGCTTATCTGCTACTCCAGATCTCTGTACTGCAATGAAGAATATAAAACACTTCTGTAAATGGGTAGGTTATTTTAAGTGCTTTAAATATAATCAGTATGAGTGAGAAAAGTTCCTTTTCATGCCTTTTTTCTCCTGACCCCAATATCGGAAATGCTGCTTGAGAGCTGATTAAAAGCATTCCAACATAAAAAATACAATCAGAATGCAACAAGGCAGTATTTTGTGGACTGGTGCTCCCTTATTCTTTGATCTCTCTTGATCTTCTGCTTCAGCTTTTTTCAAATGATGATTCTTGATGTAAAGATGTAAAGAACTGGCTCATTGACTGTTAAACTGGGTTTGCTGTGGATTTGGTGATTTTTTGACTTTATCTAGAAAGATGTCTTATTTAAAGCCTTCCTGCTGCTGTGATAATTATAGTACTTATCCACTTAAATTCTGCAGTGTCTACAATGAGGTTGTGCTGAAGTTCTTTTTACATGTGGGGGGCATTCAGAGGTTTTTCTCATGTACCCAGATGTATGTCTTAAAATACATAAATGGCTAACAACCTCTGAAGCTGCTTGTGATACTTAGCTGAATGACCAGAAGATTTCATCTTAAGGAAGGCAGGAGTGTAGACATATACACAGTGGAATTTCGTATTACCCATTTAAAAAAACCCCAAAGAATCCCAGACTAATGTAGCATTTAAATATATTAAAGGCTGATATCGTTGGACTTTGGTTCATCCTATACTGAACATCTCAACTTCAGACATCTTGAGGGATCAAATGAAATTCATATAAAATGTCTAGAATGCAGGTAGAGAAAATATTGTTCATAGGTTCATGGATTTCTTTAGAGTCATTCTAATAGTGACTGCTGCTCTCTGAAATACATCAAGTTGCTTATACTGTCATTTTATGTTGAAAATACCTTTGCCAGTCTATAATGAGGTGCTTCCAGGAAGTCTTTGAAATTGTTTTTTTATTATATCACAGAGACAAGCAAGATACAAGAATGCTGAGTTGACAAAATGCATGCTGCAGATGGGAAGCTTTGTGTCGCTCAGTGTAGTGATGGCCTTGGTGCTGAACCAGGAATAATCTAATCTGTATCAGTACTGAGAGGCAACAGTTCCTGCTGAGCTGGATGTAAGCACCATAATTTCTACAGAGGAATGTATATGACAGCATGAGAAGCTACTTGGTGTTCTGGTGAGCCCCCCACACTCCCGCTGTATCAAGTGTCTCCATCTTCTCTGCAGTTTATTTCCATGAGTGATTAGCTTATCTAAAGTTTGGATAAGGATGTGTGTTTACTGCATTAAATTCTCAAATCCCTGCTTGGCCAGTTGTTTTGAGTTTTGGAAATTTTTTTTTGTATAGCCAAAGATAATATTTAAGAGAATAATTTGATGTATCTTTTAAAAAATACATTAAAAGGTACATTATTTAGGTCAAAAAGTACCTCGTTTTTATTTGGTCCTTAAAATCTCTGTAGGGTTTAGTCTTCCATTAAGCACTTGTGGAAATGTGCATTTGGACTTGAAATCCCAAAATACACTTCTAACACAGTAAGGTTAGCATACAGTATAAGACCTGTCTAATTGTATTTTGTAGTTCTAGGCACAGATCTGAAGACCTGGTAACCTCTGGTAAAGTGACTCTTAAATGTATTTCTGCACTGCATCAAAGCTGCTTGTCTTTAACTGCATTTGACCACAGTCTTTGATGTTATAACCAGGGCAGTTACTACTTGAAGTTGGTTTTAAAGCTTAAATTACACGTCTTCTGAAAATGATGTTAATCAGAAGTACAGTCTTATTACAGACTTTCTAAAATATCTGTTCATACTACTCAGGGCTTTTCCACTGCAAGTAAAATAAAATTTGTCACGTCTTGTTGTAAGTTTCTCAAAACATTTGAATTTCTCTGCTGAGAACATCTGAGGTAATTTTTGTTCCTGCATAATTTCTCAGTTAATTATTGGCTCAAAAGTTTCTCCTTTGGATAACCAGACTTGTGCCAATCTAGGTATTTCCCCACCACTACCTTGGGCATCTTTTGTCCTTTCTCCTCCTTCCCTTCTTCCTTCATTCTGTTTTTAGCTACCAACTTATTTCTGCTGGAGAATTAAATTGGAAAATGCCACATTTTGTGACTGACTGTTAGCTGCATCAAAGTTCAATTGTATTAAGCACTAGCAATCTTCAACTTATTAATGAGGGTGCTTTTATTTAAATATCTTGTGGATCTGGAGTTTCATCCTTGTTTTATGTTTGGAAGGAAAGGGAACTTGCTTTTTTCCCCCACATATACAAGATTAATGTGTTTTCTCATTGAAATGAATCTTTTATTTTTGTTAATCTGAAAACTGATCCAGCTAAAAACTGTTCCTGTTCATTGAACATGAATGGAGAGTTGAGTGGGAATGATCATCTAGTTAAGAGGGAAGGGAGATTTCTTTTTTTTTGTGGCAACGTTGTCTTTTTCTCTATACATTAATGAACTTTTCAAGTCATGGAAGAATCAAAGGAGGTTTGAGAAGTAGAGCACAGGCAAAGTTTCTGCATTTTGCCCTCTCTCTGAATGTAAAGGAATTGTGGTATCAAGGACAGTTGTGTATGAGAGAGAAAGATGAACAAAATTTGGTCTAAAATTACTTTAGGAGCAATGGATTCCTGCTAATGGAAACAGTTACTCCTAAAGGAGTAACTTCTGTGCAACAGACTTTTTCTTTCCTTCTAAAAGTTTTGTTTGATTCCTTTGAAAAATCTATGTATTTTTTTGGTATTCTGGGACATCTGAAAAGCTTCAAATATTGTGGGGAGAGAAAGAGGAGTTAAGGTATCTTAAGTCTGCTCAAAGGGCAGATTTGCCTTAGCAAATAGTTAAACAAAAAAACACCCCATAAGCTTTTCTAACTCTGCAGCCTTTAAAAGTCTGTGTTCATGAGTTATGTGTAGATGTGGCTGAATTAATTAAATTAAATATGTACATGATTGGTGCCTCTGTTTTCAGAAACAACATTATGTCAACATGTGTGATGTTCTTTTGACTGTTCTGTAAAACTTGCATATTCATGTTACAGAACAAAAAAATGCTTTGGAAGCACAGACAGAGCTTGTTGCAGGAAATGTGGAAGACATAACTTCCTTTTCTTGCCAAGGGGAAAATGTAAACAAAGCTCCAACTTAATTGTAGGCTAAGTACTAGTCTGGTTTTCTGACTAAGCCTTTCTTTCCTTAATTGATTTCTTTTATCATTGGGAAAGTGTATTTTCTGAAATGAATTCCTGTAGTTTTGGGCAGGACATTCCCTAAAGTTTGTGAGCATTTAGTTCTTGCTACACTTTGATGGAATCTAAATGCAGGTATTAATGAAGGTAGCTACTGAAACTGAGGTTATTGGTGTAACATTTGAGGGGAAGTATTGCAATATTAATGTATTTTGCTACTGTCTTCAAAATGGCTGAAATCTTTGAAGTGTACAGCATAGAAAGATTTCTTGGCATCAGATGTTATGATAGAAATGTTAGTTGGTGAAATCAGTGTGTCTCTTAACATTTTCTGCTGAAGTTGATGAATTTGAATTAACCATGCAGAAGAGTCCAGGCAAAGGAGACATCTTGCAAATGTGTTAGGTTTAAATAAATGTTAAAATCTTAGTATATACAGATATAATTGATTTATAAGAACAGGTCACAAGGAACAAGATCATTGTGCTGGTTAAGGGGGGATTGTCTTAAAAACCTCTAAGTACAAGGAAAATGTTCTGTGGATTTGATCAGGAACTTCACCTTTGCTCAGGGAGGCAGCAGTGCATAATAAGTTTACATGGTCTCGTATAAGTCAACTGTTGTATAAATACCGTGTACAGTCAATTTTACAATTTGATTTTGCTTTGCTTCCTGCAGCAGTGAACAGAATAGACTTGGAGTGACTGTCAGTATTAGGAGACAAGGGGAAGATGTGAGTGTCAACACTGCTGCCAGGCCAGAGTGACTTGAAGAATCACTCAGAGAGAACAGAAAGGATGGCTACAAGGGTTTAGTTTTGTGGAGTTGTGAGGCAGTCTAACAGGAATAGTCAGCTCTCTTCATACTGAGAGCTTGAGATCCTGTTCCAATTTTAGGTGCCTGTCAGACAAATGTGCTGGAGTTCCCTCTCCCTTTCTGTTAATCTGCCCCTCTCTCCAGCAGCGGGGTGATGCATCAGCCATTTGAAATGACTTGGTTTGTGATCATATAGTCTCTGTATGTAGTGTGAGGGGAAGCAAGAAAACCCCGTGGCAGGATGGAGTGTGAGGGAAAAGTACAGTTCTCTGTTAGTTCGGCTTTAGTGGTCGTATCAGATCACCCTGATGTACCTGTGAAGAGCTGACAGGCAGTGAGTCCTGCATGCACAGTTAGCTTCTCCCTGTCAGAGAATGAGTTCTTTAGGTTGAGGGGAATATATTAAAATTCACATAGGCTTGGCTTTATATTTTTTCCTATATGAGTAATACCTAGATGCATATATTCTGGCACTGCAAATTTAAAATCATCCAAGCATTCAAAAAACCAACAACTCCCATGTACCTCTTTAGTAGTTGGGGCTGCTGTGTGAAGTGTTGTTTACCGAAGAGGGAACAAACTGCACAAATACAGAGAAAAATAAGTACAGGCCAAAGAAGCACTAATCAGCCACCTAGATACAGGGAGCACTGTCACGGTGAATTGTAGCAGTAGCTACTGCTGTCTAAATTTCCTTTTTCTGCTAGGACTGCCCTTGCTTTGCAGGTGATTTTTCCTACTGTTAATTTTTTAGGAGCTCTGGAGAATAAAAAACATATTGCAGAAGTAAGCTTATAGCTGCCCACTTAAAGTTAAGATGTTTTCATTGACAGTGGTAGTTGGCTGAGTGAAGAGGCAGTGCTACACTTGGGCAATGGCTGTAGCAGCCACACCAAAGTATAAACTGAAAACAAACACAGTCCAGGCAGGACTTGCATGGCTTTCCAAATGTCTGCTACAATGAAGGGGTACAGCCTTGCTGCAGGAAGAGGTACGTGGGGACTGGGAATATTTACTGTTTGAAGACTGTCAACTGAGTAATAGTCAAACTGCATGTTGTGTTTGATTGTAGGGAGCAAGATAACCTTTTCTTACTACTCTTCCTTCCCTATGGCATCATCTGGGTTCCTTGAGCAATTTGGTAAACTGGTGCAGGGAGCTAACTACACTGGGGAGAGAAAAATCTCACAGGAGAGAATACCTGTGTTTAGTTGCTGACACAACAGAGGAGCTTTGGGGAGATGCTGGTGGTAGCTGTGGTGAGCACTGGCACTGAGGAAATGTGCATGGAACCAGTGTTGGTGAACCAACTTGGGTTTGTATACACCAAATAATGCATTTTGAATCCAGATTACAACTGTGGTTTTCTTGGATGCAAGACTTGTTGTGGCTTGTGGTTTACTGTCGAAAGTATTCAAACTGTAGCTCTAAACAATTCAAAATATTCAAACTGTAGCAATTTTTTGGCTGTGACTTAATGCTGTCTTCAATAAGGAAAATCAGTGTTCCTTTAATAAAATTCCTGATGTCTCATGATATGACTAGATTGCCTTATGAGTTCTTTACCACACCTTTTCATGTTTCCCTGCCCAGTTTTTCTGTTGAATATAGATGTACCCATTAGTGTTAAATGTGTAAGAAATGATGCTAGCAGGCAATACTTCAAACTTGTTTTATCAAAGAGAAGAGGCTGAATGGCTGAAATTGCTGTTGTGTTGTGACAAAAGGGACCCACAAGAGAGGATGGTGTACAGAAGAAAAGGAGTGATGGTGTATTAAGGCCTGATGTGTAGAGAAAAATGTTTTGGATATACGGCAATATTGGTAATAGTATTTTTTAGCCACAGGCAGGGGTTTCAGTGGAAATAGATGAGCTGTGTATTGTTACCAAGCATCTTGGAAGCTTGAGTGTAAAGGAAGAGTGTTGTATAGAAACACTGTAGTCATAAGGACTACAAGCAACAGAAATACCACAAGATGTTGTTACTGATACAATGACTGGCTGGCAGGATGAAGTGTTGATTGCAGCCAAATTAAGATAGAAGTAATTTTTCGTCTTATCTATTGAAAGAGGCCACCTCATATGATCAGTATGTGGGTCCAAGACTTTTTAGTCTGCTTTGATGTTGGAGTTATTATTGTGAAAACTCCAAGCAGTGTCATCACTAGAGATGACTCAGGCTGTGGAAGTTAATAAGGGAACTAAAGCTGAGTGATGAAAAGGTTGCTTTTTTGAAGATGAGTTGAAAATAGTAAGTCATAAGATAGGATGGGTGCTGCTTGCCTACTTACGTAGGAACAGAGCACAATGTCTGGGGTTGTCCTGTTAGGGACTCTAATGCTCTCTCAGAGGCAGCATGTTCTGAGAGAAGTGTGAATGTAACTGTGCACTGAATTTACAAGCATTATTGTGTACAGGAAGCTCCCACGTCCCCATTCAGAATAAACGGCTTTTGGTGAAATAATTGGGCCTGGATAAAAAGGGAAAATTACTCCAACATGAGGAAAACTGTAGGGTATATAGATCTTTCATCTGATTGGGGTTTGAGCCAAGATTTTCCCATCTTAGTAGATCTGACAACTAAAAACGGGGTTTTGTGTTGTGGTTGGGTCACAGCTTGAGCAAGACGAGGAATTCCCTTTGTTAATGAGACAGGGATCTTTGGGGGGCACTCTCAGACTAAACACAATAAAATTCCATGGGAGTAGAAGACTGCAGAGATGAAAGACTCTGAAGTCTTCTGCTTGTCCTGTTCCAGAAGAAGCAGCAATCCTGTTGATAAATGAAGGGTACAGGGCTAAGAAGCCCATGAAATAGGCTGTGTAAAGGTAGTAGAGCTTCATGTGGAAGGTTATTACTTCTGCTCCACTTCTGCCTTTTCCAGGGGGAGAAAAGGAGTAGATGACTATGGATATTACCACAGTAATGGACAGTCATTATCTAGAGACACACTGAGGAGGGCAATGGTCTTACCAGACTGGTATTTGACTTCAGTATCCAAAGCTGAATGTAGCTGAAGTCTCCATGAGTTAGCTCACTGCCTGACAAGACAAAGTGTTGGCCTGAACTTTGATGGAAAGGAAAAAAGCAGACTGCTTTAAAAAAACAAAAGGTCTATTCCTTTTTCGGATGTTTTACTTTTTATGTAATGTAGAAGTTCCTTTTTCTGTCTTAACCAGCTGATGTGTTTATATATCTAAACCAAAGAATATTTGCCATTCATAAAAAAAAAACCCACAAAAACACGTGGGTAATTTTTTCTAAGAAGAAGCCTTTTGAAACACATTTAGACTCCTCAGAATTTATCACAGTGTGTCAGACTATGCTGCAATTATTCTAGATTGGCTAAAATTAATTATACTCATTTTCCTGTAAATGGATATGTTCATACCTAATTACTCTGTTTAGTGATATTGATAAAGATTTGGTAGATAGGATTTCTCTGATTTTCTTATAAAGTAGTTTTAATGATGTTTTTTATCTAAATCAGATAATGTTCCTTTCAAGTTAACTTGTGAGAAAATGGAGAGCCATTGAAGAATACATGCTGTCATTTCACTTTAAGGGAGTCCTAGAGGGCCATAAATGAGCTCTTGCTCATTTGGCTGAGAGAAGTGTTTTGAATTCATCTTCAAGAACATTAGTTAAGTCTTTTATATGAATGTTATCAATCAGAATAGACTTTGGGTAAATTAGTGTGATTTTGCAACCAACTGGAAGAGCCACTGATGTAGAGAGATGAAAATTTATTTACCAGTATATGAAGACATTTAAGCTGTTTGGGAGGAACAGCCTATTCCATACAGGATTGTACTGCTGTAATTCAGTTAGTTAGTCTCTGTGTGCTTTGTGTGTTTGAATTTTTTTAGCTGCTGGAAATTTTTGTATTTAGAGGAATATAAATGTGATTATGTCCCCTGCATCTACACTGGTGTTAGTGATTTGACCCGTCAGTCCCTGTTAAAGCGATGTGACATGTTCATATCATACTTGAAATTGCTTTGCTGCTCGTCAGAAATACAACTTTAAACGCTGTTTGCAAAAACAGCATCAAAAAGAGGTTTTTTCCTGTAAGTTCTGTGGTTTTTTTCCAAGTGTTGAAATGCTGCTCAGTGTTTTCAGTTTTTAAAGTGTGTGTATCTTCTAGTCGATACTCCTTTGTGCCCTATATGAGCACAGCTCTTTTAATGTTCACTCTGATTCCTCAGAGGAAAGGTTGAAAATCAGTACAGGTTGTTTGTTGGTAGGTTTTTCCCACTAAAACACAGTCCAGTGATTCTCAACAAATCTAGAAATAAAAAGCTAGGACTATTGTGGTGTTTTTATCACCTCCATTTTGAAAGAACCTCTCGATGGTGAAGTGTACTACTTCATGGAAGAGAAAATGCTGTAAATTTCATGCTTAACTATAAGAAAGGGTTCTTTGTCATAGCTGGAACACATGATTCTCAGCAAAGCACTGAGTAATGCAGTCACTTTCATAATCTAGTTATATCTGCTTTTTCTTGCCCTCTTGAGCTGGTAACTGCTGATGTGGCTTAAATTCTGGTGTTTTGCTTATTGGATTTTTTTTTCTTTCCAATGCAGTAAATAAATAACACAGATTCATTAGCCCATGAAGAATGTTATCCATTTTGTAATTTTTGTACAGAACTGATCTAAACCACAACCTTTCAGCTGTTTCAGTTGCATCTTGCTATTGTATCATCCAGTTAATTTTGAGTAATGATAATGGTTGATTGCTTGACTGGATTATAAAAAGAGTCAAAATAGGCTTTGTGTGGATTTGCATGTGTGTCAGGCATAATCAACTGAGCCTTCAAATTTCAGTTGTTTCCTTTGAAGAAAATTACTTGCCAGTTACACAGTTTCTTTCAGGTACGCTGTCCCATATGCATTCAGTCCTTTAGCGTGTACACTTCTGAGATTGGAGACTCTACCTCCACAAAATCTGAGAGTGGGCCAGTACCTCAGTGTCTCATCCATGGAAAAAGAGGAAGGTCAAGACAGGTAGCACTCAGTTCCTGTCAACTCCTCTTACTTGGAGAACCACCTTCCAGCAGCACAGTAAGAAAAATGATGTAAATACTCCAGGCATATTTGAACAAGCAGCTGGAACTCCAGCCACAACCAACTTTGTTGTCACTTTCAAGATCTTGTGCCTTTGGATGTTGTTGAGGTGTAATTCCAGCAGTGGACTGCATAACAACCAGCATGGCCAGGGCTGGCTCTGGAAACTTCTCAGTGGATGGGAATTTCCTTCTGTTCTTGTGAGCATGAGGTTGTTCCTGAATCATTTTGTGATGGCCCAGGGCTCTCTGTTTGTCACCAGACCACTGTTCAGCTAAGGCAGGTTCAGGATGTCAAGGCAAGCTGGTGGGATGTACTTTGGGAATTATAGCAATGGCCCATTCTCACAAGTTTTTTCTGGTTTGGTTATTGATCTACTTCTATGGAGATTCGTTTGTCTTTGCTGAAGTTTAGTTGATGTGTTTCCTTGCTGGGGTTGGTGCTTTTTATTGCTGGATCTTGTCGTCTCTTCTTGCCGTAAAGTTGTGCTTGTTACTTGAAATGAGCTGTCGGGGTAAAATACCATAGCAGTTTTGGTCTGGATAAAAATCTAAGCAAACATGAATAAGTTATTCTTGTGATACCTGGATTGTCATTTACTCATAGTATATTTAAAACCTTAGGTAAAATGAAAACCTGAAATACCATGTTGATACAGGTATGTGCATGTACTTAATATAATTTCCAGCTCTGGTTTTAGTATTATGCTATGGCATAATCTTATGGCATCAGCTCCAAAAGAAATATAAAGTTCTTAAAATTTTACAGGGGAGAAATCAAATGGTTGTAAAACCTGTTGTAGCACTCCCTAACTTGCCCTGTATATTAATTGGATCCCAGTGATTTACAGGAAATTTTATGAAACATTTGTATTGAGTGATGATATAAACAAAGTGTTACTGTTACCCAAAGTCTATTCTGTGCAGAGATGTTTTGTTAAATCACAATTCCCAGTCCAGGAATACCTGGCGGTCAGCCCAGATACCTCAGATGCATGTCATCTAGGTTCTTAGGATTTTAAGTTTGGTGTGGCAAAGAGAATACTGAGAAAATTATTTCAGGTACTGAAACCTTTAATCAGGCTTATGTTGATTTTAAATTTTATTCTGAGTGTCAGTATAATCTGAAAGTCACTTTTGTACTGTTTTGTAGGATTTGGGGTGGTAATTTTGGTTTCTATTAACTTCCTTGTTTCACATAACACACTCCATATACTTTTTCTGCAGTACAGGCTTTTTTTAAACAAGGTTTGACAGAGTTTAACTCTTTTCCTGTGTATGTGTCTACGTTCATAACACATCTGTGCGTGCGTCACAGCTTTCAACAACTGTTTCAGTTGGTCAGCAGATGTTGAATTTAGTTTCATTTTGGTAATGCTTACAGGGATGCATGCAGGCTTTTAATAAAGAGGAAAGAAAAAGTTCACCTGATGGTAGTTTTTAAACCAAACAAAATTCCATGGCTGTATTCTGAGGCTGAAATGCAATTTAAAAATTCTTCAGATAAGCTAAAATAAGGAAACTTTTGGTATGCAGGATAACTTCTGCAAGAGCAGACGACATCTATATTTCCTTTTGCAGCTGAAAATCTAGTTGTTTGTGGTTTGGAGTTTTTTCTTCATTTTTCTGTTCCTCTTCTTTTACAAGTACCTTTCACTGTGGAGAAGCTGCATTCTTGACTTGGAATTTTTGCAGTAGCTGAGTTGTATTGACTAGGCTCAGCTAGTTATATGCTAGACTAACTGCTGTTGAGGTAAGCTATGTTTAGTACAGAGGCTCAAGTGGACAACAACAAACCCAACCAAACAAAAAAAGGCATCAAATCCATGAGTGGTTCAAGTACACTTGGCTGTCAAAAGATGCAGTAGTGCAAGTATTCATGTGATGCCATAACAAACAATTGGGTGAGTGATACCCTTTCGACTTCTGGTTTAGATTGGCTCTGATGTGGGTCAGTTTATCTGGTTTACAAACTACTAGGGACAGAACAACCAAGGTAGGAAAAGTGGTTATGAGAATGAAGGGAGGCCTCCAGGACAGAGTTCATCACTGGTGCTAGCTAAATTTTTTGGGAAATGCAACATGGGTTATGTAATATAATCTTGTAAAATTTAGTACTGTATTAAAAAATAAAAGAAATGTACTTTCAGTTGATACATGAGGTTAAGGACAGTAGTGGAACTAAAGCTATGATGAGTTTTGAGCCATGGGGCCCAATACGCTTTATGAACCACAGAACGTTTGCATTCAAGATGCAAAATACTCTTAAGAAATCAGCCTGCACACACGACTTAGCAGTGCATGGAAGTGATGTATTCTAAATTTAGTGAGTGAATTTGTTCTGCACTATGCTCACTTGAGCTTAATGTGTAACAATGTTATTGTGGTAAGCCTCCAAATAAAATAATTTTATCTATTGTGTATTTTAGGATTTTTTTATGATGTTCCTTTTTGAGTTTATTTAAATCCTCGTTTGCAAATTCAAGCATTGACTGCTAATGGTGTTGAACAGTTGCATATATTCCTTGACTGCATTCCTTCTATCTTTCAGCATGTATTTATTGCCAAGTGGAAGGAGATGGAAGGTATTAACTTCATCTGGGACTTGGTTCTAAATATTGAATGCTTACTTATAAAAAAAGGAGGGTTCTTCCTTCCTGACCTATCTCTCACTTTCTGCTCTCCAGCATCTGCACTGCATGTTTCCTTGAAAGATGTCCTTGCATGTCACTTTCTTGGCCAATTTAACATGCCAGAGACTACCAAGAAAGGAAGAAAATTCAGAAGGATATAGCAGATCTATATAGTTCACAATATTCAAGGGAATCTAAAAGATTCTTAGTATAGACTTTGCCTTTGTGTCACTCTATATGTTTGTATTTTGGAAGGGGGCACAAGTGTTCAGTTGGCAGTAGTGGTTCTTCATATGGTAACTTTCATTTTTCAGTATTAATATTTTAACACTGCTATTGTTGGAATAAATTGTCTTTATTGTACATTAGAAATGAATCCTTGTTCAAATTACCTCAGAACTGATTTCTAAGATCCTTTCAAGTGCCCCAAAAATGTAATGAATCCTTAAATGCCTTACTTTTATTATTTTAAATGTACTTCTAGGTCTTTTCTGAATTTGAAAACCAGTACTGAATAAGAACTATGTAAATGTTATTAATAAAAACCCAGCTGAAATCAGTGATGATGGTGTAATCTCCAGCAGGTTTGGCTTATTTAGCTTTCTCTATCAGTATAATTCAGTTTGGGATTTTTTTAACCATGTGGGATATGTATAAACATGTATGAAAAATCTTTTGTGGTATAGTCAAAGGAAATTACCTAGTCTAGACCAAGTTCTCCTTGAAAATTTCTTAGCTAGAAGTTTGATAGCCATCCGGTTCCATGTTACAATTTATCATATGATTGGTGAATGGTTTGGAAAACTAAAGGTTATTGTGGGGAAAAAAGGTATTTCTGATCTTCCTTTAATCATTCGAATAACAGGCTATCTTGAAAATGTTCGAGGTTTTGTTTTATGAAAATACTGTGTGCTGGAAGCTGAGTTGTTTTTATCTAAATCACGTAACATTTAGTGACAAATAATGAAGTACCTTATTGGTGTTTTTGTTCTTCAGAAATGGAGGAACAGAACGCTGGACCTGGGATTGAAGATCTGAAGGATTATGGGATTATCCATTGAAGAGCCAGCAGGCGGAATGCCTGAGTGACTGAAGAAAATGGGTGCTAATGCATCTAACTACCCTCACTCGTGTTCCCCAAGGGTAGGGGGAAATTCACAGGCACAACAGACATTCATAGGTAACTCTTTCCAGTTATCTTGTCACTTACGTAAATGGCTTGGTGGATTGTGCATGCACTCGATTTGATTTGCTTGAAGAAATGTTATGGAGAGCTTCTATTTTCTAGGTCACCAGTTTGAATCCATTGAAGCTCAATCGTGCATGAAATTCAGCACTGTCCATCTGTTTGGCCTCGTACGCAATGAGTTGATCTGTCTTTTGCCAGTAAACAATTGCCAGGTTATTTAAATAAAATAAGTGGAGTTTTTCATAATTAAACTGTGCATTCTAGTTTTCCCAGTTCGAGAGCAGATGCTTTCAGTTAATACTCGTACTGTTTTCTGCTCTTCCTCAGAATTTCTGTGTCAGAGCATGTAAAACCCTCGATGATCAGTATTCATTGTAGTATTGACATTGTGTCCAAGGGAATTACCTCCTTACTGCTAGAAGGGATATCTCTAGTAATAAACCTGTTAAAGTAACAAACAGGCTTGAAGACAGCTTCTCTTCTTTTGCTGTTTCTGTAAAATGGGGAATGGGGGTACTTACTGTCCTAACACTATTATTTACAAGCCAGGACCTTGCTTAGCTGGAGACATGTCTTGAAGTGCCCTTAAGAAAGTATTTTCTCATCCTAACTCATAACTGGGGCAGGCATTACCTTTATGTGTTTTTCAGTCTAGTACAAAGACACCTCAGTATAGATCTAAGTACTGTCACACTATAAATAATAAACAGCTATGTTATGAATCTGAAAGAAGGCAGTCTCTGAGAAGATAAATATTCCTTAAAAAAAACCCAACCCTGACAGCCTGAAGAATGATCTTAGCAGTAAATAACATCAATACTTTATAAATGCTTTTCTCCTTTATGCCTCAGCTTGCAACACTGCATAAATAGTTATTGATATTCAGTGTTACTTCTCTTTTTAATTACCATTGAAAGCAGGATGATATCCTTAACAGAGCAAAAATCAGAGGAAAAACAGAGGAAAAAACAGAGGAAAAAAACTCACTTTGTGAGTTTTCTCTTTTTTCTCAGCTTTCATGGCATTCCTAGCTCCGAGGTCTCATTTGAGGACAGACCACAAACTGTTATATTTAAGGATGTGTGTGCTGTGACAGCATGTCAAGAAAGAACTTTTAACATCATGGATATCCATGCTGTAAAGTTCCCTTCAAGGATTTATGCATTTTCAGCGTATCATAGCTAACTAGTAAAAGATTTGGTCCAGACTGCATATATGCTTTCTAAAATGTGACTAAAATGTGGCTAAAATGCTTTTCTTACATGTCTTAGTGTTTTTTAATCTGCCACTATGTTGTGTCAAGAGAAACCATAGAGGCCGTGAAACAGGCAGATTTGCAGGCTGAAACACCTTTTGAGCAGATTTGAAGAGATTTCCAAAGGCTTCATTAAATTCCCAAGAAACTTTCTACATGATATGTGGAAGGTTTAGTCGATGCTCTTCATTATTAAACTCAAAATAGAAATCCATTATGTAGTATGTCACAATAAATTTACTGAGCCCCATTACCTAGGGAAATTGTGGCTGAGACCCTTTTTGAGGAAGGCCTAAGAGCATGTGCTCTTCTCATCTTAGGGAAGGAAGATGAGTGTTCTGGGTAAAATTCTTGCTGAAATATCCTGATATTATGGGGTTCCATGAGTGTGCTATCTACCTCACATCTCTTCTTCCCACTTTGTGGCATGTGGCTCTTTCTCATTTTGATTTTTATATGATTGGTTTTTGTAGCTTTCTCACTAGAAGATAGGTATATTTTGAAATTGATAGCTGAGGTATTCTTCACTTGCCAGAGTAATGTCTTAATGTTTTATCAACTTTTACATGTTTGGGGTTTAGGTGTTGTGGGGTTTTATTCATTTGTTTGGGGGGAGAGGGTGTCTTTGTTTTTATTGTATTGTGGGGGTTTTTATGTAGAAAGCATTAGCTCTATATACCACCCTAACACAGAACTGGGGGATAGAGTTACAATAGATGCATAATACATATTAGTTGCCTTGTTCCTAGAAACTGGATTTAGGCCTATGGGTTTTAGACATGCTACTTTACCATTAAAGCAGCAGACCATGTTTCATGCTAAATGTAGGATGAATGCTGAAGTCTGAGAACTGATATGGCAAAGCACAGTAGTTTCATAATGTGAGCTCCTATTGTTAATTGTCTTCATCCTAGTTTGCTTATAGTTTATGAAGAGGAGATAAATCAGTAAAAATAGTGTAATGTGCTTACTGGGAAATAATACTTTTGTTTTAGCAAAAGCTTAACTAGTCATCTTCTCGCTGTTTTGTCTGCAGCATTCAGGAGGAAGACTTCACACCATTTCCTAGGGTGGTACATCTGTTCAAGATGTTTGCTTTTTTAAACAGAGCTCTATAATTAGATATTAAAATGTGTGGGCATGCAAAGGACTAAACAGAGCCCATTTTTCACTGTCAAGTTCCCAAGCAGCTCCTCTTGGCAGTCATCTGTTCCCGTAAATACTTGTCTGTCCAAGCTGGGTATGGTCTAGGGGCATGAAGTAGCAATTGCTTTTGAGCAGCATTTAATAGATTGGTGCCTTTCAGTATAGTGCTGAGGAATAATTTATTTTTTCCTACTTTTAATGCTTTATTCCTTATGAAGGAATACAAGCAGCCCAAAAACGTTCTCCTCCAGATTGTTTCTTTGAGGGATATGTAGCCACCAGCTGTTGTGAACCCAGGCTATGATGGTGCATCTCCCTTTCTTACCAAAAGCAGTTGTTTGGTGGTGCTTTTGTAGCAGTGCTTTATCTGTTTGTAAGGGTTAATAGCACAGTTTGCACTACGTCCAAAGTTAAATCTTGTAAGTAGCTCAGGGTACACAAAGGTTTGAATGGCATTTTAGTGTTTTGTGGTGATTCGTGTGCAAGTAATACCCCACAGCAGCCTTCAGGGAAGAAAGAAATTGAGACTTGCGGTGTCCTAGTTTTTCTTTAGTGGAATTCTAGAGAATGTTCTGCACTCAAATTTGCCATTAGAATCCAACGTACTTCAAATAGAAATGAGCTGGCATGTTCTCTGGAAACAGAATCTGTCATTAGAGAGTGACCAAAGTGCAGTTTTACTTTTATTGTGAAATGTACTTCTTTAAATGAAGCAGAAATTCTATGCTTTTCTCTATCAGCAGGAGGCTGAATCTCTACTTTTCCTTTGCCGTATGTAGTATAGCATGTGGAAGGAATTTTTATAGTGGATTTTGCAGCACAACCTCTTTGTTGAAATTGTCTTGAGTTACTCCTGTTATTTTCATTCAAATCGATATTCTTTTCACCTTTTGAAATTTTAATAGAATTCATAACATGTTGCCTGATCAAGCAAATTTTAAACTTGGATAAAATGTCTTTCCTCTAATAAAGGAAAATTCCTTCTCAAAGTTTTTTACTAATAGAAGAATCATAAAACCACTGCACTGTGTGATTTATGGGAGTTTTAATTAGCTTGACATAAAAGCTACTTTGTAAGTTTACTTAGTTATTGAGGCTTAAACAATAAAACAGTTTACAGTGCTGTTAGATTGCTACAGCTGCCTTAGTCTCAAATACAGCTCTGAATTAGTACTGTGTCTTTCAAAGTTCGAGAAATACTTGAAATCACAAGATAACTAAATGCCCTGTGTTTTGTCAGACCGGCCCATAATATCACTGTCACAACAGCATCACAATGAATCTGCCTGAAACAGGTGGAGCTGTGAGATTGCAGTGATAGAACAAGTTCTAAAAAGGCCCCAAAAGCTCTGATTCTAGGATGGATTTTGGTAAGATTAAAAAAAGGCAACAGGTAGTAAAGCTATGCAAGTGTACTAATAGAAACATGAACTATTCCTGACAGAAAATGGACAAATACTATTTCAGATGAACCTGTGATTGTTATTGATCTGTGTAGCATTTGCAAATGTTTTCTTCTCATTCTTCTTTGGTCCAGAGGTGGGAGTTGGGTTTGTGTACTTCCTTTTCTCTTATCTTGTCATGTCTGAGGTTCTTCACCATCTGGCTTAGAGTGAAAGCCCTGTAAATAAACTTAAGTTAGAATATAACCCTAAAATAGAAGCATGCCTCTCACCTTAAAGCTATGGGGTTTTAACTCCTTTTTTATGTAAAACACTACTTTGGTTTTCCTTTACTTGTAGAAATGCAGATTCTAATTCCATTTTTTCTCACTGAATTGTATCAGTATTACTTCATAATATAATTTCCCTATAAATTATTTTTGAGAAGAAAAATATTTATATGTATACTTTATTGTGTAATTCTCTGTTCAAAGGAAATCTTTAATAATACAGTAAGACTTCCATTCTCCATATTCTATTTGATGGTGTCTATACACAAATGAGTATTAATAGTTCTGTGGAAAGGAGCCCATTTTATGTGTTTGACTTTGGCATAACTTGATTATCAGATGACAAGATTTTTACTTTTCTTGCTAAATTTGCTCTGACAATAATCCCGGAGTGTTTTGGTACTGTGTTCTCTTTTTTTCCTTGTGACTATAACTATCGGATGCCAGGTATGCGTCTATTGTTTTAACGACGCTTAATGCTAGAACAGAATTTGAAAATACTTTGAACAGGGTATTGCTAGGGTTTCACTGAGATATTAGGCTTAGAAAAAGTTGATACAATTACACTTTCAATGTTTCAACTGCAGTATTCTCTTCCTGCTTAGATAAGCGAACAGTATGCAATAGGGCTGTATCAACTGGCACTGCTTGCTTCTTAAAGTTGAATATATTTTTTAAAAACCCCAACCAAACAAAAAAAAAATTAAAAAATAAGTAAAAACACCCTGAAACCCAGCAAACTATAAACTCTGTAGATACAAATAAAAGGCTTTGTTCTTAATGGCCAGAAAAGGCTTCAGTCAGGTTTTCAGTGGTCAAATTATCTGATATGAGGAGAAGGAAAAACTGTATAACTTGCAGAATCATTGATGGAGTATTTAGTTGTTGTGGACCCTCCTTTTAAAGAATAAATGTATTCAATTTTCCTTTTTGCCTTTAGGGACATCATCCTACTCTCATCAAGGTTTTGGCTGTGAATCAAAGCTGTATAGCCTTGACCATGGCCACGAGAAACCTCAAGACAAGAAAAAGAAAACCTCTGGCCTTGCCACCCTCAAAAAGAAATTCATTAAGCGTCGGAAATCGAGCCGATCTGCTGACCATGCCAAGCAGATGCGTGAGCTCCTCTCAGGCTGGGATGTCAGAGATGTTAATGCATTAGTAGAAGAATACGAAGGAACGTCAGCCTTAAAGGAACTTTATCTACAAGCTAATTTGGCAAGACCAGAAGCCAGGACGCTACAAAAAGATATGGCTGAACTTTATCAATACAAATATTGTACTGATGTAGACTTAATATTTCAAGAAACTTGTTTTCCTGTGCATCGTGCGATATTGGCAGCAAGATGTCCATTTTTTAAGACGCTGCTTTCTTCCTCACCAGAGTATGGGGCAGAAATAATAATGGATATTAACACAGCTGGCATAGATATGCCTATGTTTTCTGCTTTGTTACACTACCTTTATACGGGCGAGTTTGGTATGGAGGATTCGAGATTCCAAAATGTCGATATTCTTGTGCAGCTTAGTGAAGAATTTGGAACACCAAATTCCTTAGATGTTGACATGCGCGCCCTGTTTGATTATATGTGCTACTACGATGTGGTTCTTAGCTTTTCATCCAACTCTGACTTAGTTGAAACTTTTGGTGGAAGTCAGAACTGCCTAGATGAGGAGCTCAGAGCGCACAAAGCGATCATTTCGTCACGATCTCCCTTTTTCCGCCACTTGCTGCAGAGGAGGATACGAACTGGTGAAGAGATCACAGACCGAACTCTACGGACTCCAACTAGAATTATATTGGATGAATCTATCATACCAAAAAAATATGCTAAGGTCATTTTGAACTGTATGTATACAGATGTGGTGGACCTCTCCGTTTTGCACTCCAGCCCTTCGGTGGGCAGTTTAAGTGAAGTTCAGGCTCTTGTAGCAGGAAAACTAAACATGACTAGGGCTGAAGAAGCTATGGAGCTTTATCACATAGCACTGTTCTTGGAGTTTAACATGCTTGCACAAGGTATGTAATACTATCCTCGCTGTGGAATATATGACTTTATTAGAACAAGTTTTAGCAATTTTGCAATATAGTGATGTCAGCTGTCAGTGGCTGACAGTTCCTTTAGAAATGGAATTTGTTTTCCATCTGTAAGTTGTCAATAGTGCATCTATTTTCTAGGGACAGAAGAAATGCCATGCAAGAGATTTAGTTGTATGGTGCATCATTGTTGAAGCATGTTAATTTTATCAGCTATGTATAATTGGTCTTGATATTTCTAATGCTTATCTTAGAAAGCTTATCTGCTTTCTGGAATCCATTTTTTGGGTGTAAACTACAGAGAGATCCTTGTTGAGAGGAGAAAATACTTAGACTTGTTAGGACGTGTCTGTATATATTAACAAGGCCATAAACTTGAATGACTATTTCTGTAGTTTATGTCAAAGACACAGCCCTGCAATCTTGCTGTTGGAAGGAAAACTTAAACAGCTCAATTGCATTAGTCTGAGGTCTTAATGTCTGCCCCTCTATGAACAGAACTGAAGGAAGTCAGTCAGTATTTTCAGATGTAAAGTTTAGAAAGTCTTACTACTTCCATTATTCTTGAAGATCATCCAAATCTTGATTACATGCAACCTCCTGACCTGAATTACTGCAATCTCAGGTGAGGTGTCCAAGCACCAGTGAACTAATGGTACTTCTGGTGGTGGCAGGAGCTTTGCCCATAGTTTTGTCTGTTGGTGTTTGAGCTATTTAATGGCCATAGGATGTATAATGAAATATGGAAATTGCTTCAGGCCTTGCTGATGGGGAATAAGAGTTTTACTTTTGAGCTGGGAATGGGAAAATGGAACTCACTGGTATATCAGCAACATAATTCGTTTAAACTAGTATAATTTTTTTAGCAAAAGTAACTTTTGACAATCCATAACTTCTAGCTGTCAAATTAAATTTGACACCAGTGAAAACTTACATTCTAAGTTATAAAGTAGTTCTAAGTAAAATAGGAAACTTGATAAAGAGTGGACAGGAAAGGGTAATATAAGCACTGCAGGAAGAGGTAATATTTTTAATGGGTTCTGCTAATAGTTATGTGAAACTGAGAGTGATAAGGATATGAGAAACTGACAGATCTATTGTAGCTCATGTGGTGTTAGCCATGAGGAAACTAATTTTCAGATTGTGCTGAAAGCTGAAATAATTGTACTTCAATAAAACTCGCACAGATCAAAGGGGATGTGTTTTCTGAGGCAACTTGCTACAGGATGCAATTTGGGCTGTTCAGAATAATCCAATAGGGCAGCCCAGACTAGAAGGGGCCTCAGAAGATCATAGGATCCAACCTATCCAAGTGAGGAAGGGAGCCTAGGTGAGCTTGTCCAGCATTCTGTCCAATCACTTGTTGAAAACCACTGGTGATGGGGACTGTACAGTGTCCCTGGGGAGATTGTCCTGGTGATTGTTCTCATTGCAAAAACCTCCTGTGCTGGGATGTTTCCCAGTGCAATTTACACCTGTTGCCCCTTGTTCTCTTCATGTGGCTTCTTGTGAAAAGAGCACTTATGTCCTCTTTAGAGCTGCCTTTGGTAGCTCAGGGTCTGGGAATAGTGTGACAAAGTCCCCTGAGCCTTCTGTTCTTGAGGGAGAACTAACTTCCTTCAGTCTTTCCTCATAGGCTAAGTTCTCCAGTACTTTGAGCAACATCATGGTACTCTTTCACTCTTTCTATCTACATCTTTCTTATTTTTGTTGTTTCCTTCTCAGTACATCTAGAAACTTTATGTTTCAGAAGGGGCAAGAAGTTCTACTGTGGTTGAACTATGGTATTAAATTAGTTTCTATATGATATGCACAAGCTAATAGTACTTGAGAACAACTCTGTAGATCAACTGAAAGCCAGAAGGGAAAATGGGTTGAAATTAAAGAGGTGATGGTGCGTGCACATATATACAAGTGCTAAAAGGGTTTAACACGCTCAGGGAATACTAATGAGAGAATTAAATAGTGAGTGAAACCCTCAGTGAGACACTGAATAAGTATGCACTGTTTCATAAATGAGCAAGGTGCAGTTCTTTTCCTCAGATTGGAAACCTAAACTGGCAGTGTCAGTTGTAGCAAAGCAGAAAAGCAATGACAGAGAACTTCCAAGGGAAACTTAGATGGGAAAATTACTTTTATTTTCTGTGTTAGTAAATACTAAAATGAGCTGATATTTTATTTGCTGCTGAGTGTATTTCTTCTTGCTTTAAGTTGAGTTTGCTTGGATCAGTATGTCCTAAACGGGCACTCTTTACAGTAAAGCACTACAGAATGGTGCTGCTCTGGAATGTATATTCCATGAGTCAGTGGTAACAAGATCTCTGCTTTTTCCTGGAAGTGTTCCCCCAGTACTACCTCTAGGAGAGTAAAAAGAAAGGCAGCAGCAGGAGCTGCACTGGGCGTGCATCTCAGCGGCACACTTGAGCAACTGGAGCCAATGAGTGCAGCAGTGCAGGCTCATTCTTGGTGGCCCTCTGGATGAACTGGAGCTGTAGTGTTTTGGAGGTGGTCAAACAGAGGAGGTAGAGGGATGCAGTGGCATTCAAGAGGTTTTCTTTTTTCCGTACTAAATCCCTTTCTGACCACAAAAGTAGTGAGATTGAGGGGTGGGGCTGTTGTTATACATAGGGGAGAAATGCAGTAAAATCAGCAAGTGTTGAAATCTATTAAATTATCGAATACTAGAAAATGTAGGTTTGGCACTCCTTCAGATATTGAAATTCTAGATGTTAACTTCACCTAATTAGGATTTTACAAATTGGTGCTGTGTTCCCTAGCTACAGGAGAAAGTAGTAAGCACTCTGTAAATCTATATATGCCGGTGGAGTCAGAATCTAATAATTTCTTACTTAATTTGCAGAGTTCATGTTTAGGTCATCGGTACAGTGCAGACATGGAAGAACTGTTCTGGTATAATCTTGTAATCAAAATTAAAAGGAAGTTTATTTGGTCAGGGAAAACTGTATGCCTCCACATGACTGAGATCACTTAAGGATGTGCTTTAGTCGTGACCACAGTTCTTGTTTCTGACTTAATTGTAGCATCTTGTCCTCACTTATTACGACACTTAACATGAGGTGGATGAGAGATCCTAATTTCAGTAGTATCCATCCTATTCCCTGATTTCACAGCTAACAGACTGCTATGCTGGAAGCTGTCACTCAAACATCTGACTCCTAGCTGTTCTGCAGTGATGGGGAAGAGACAGCACTGTGTAGGTTTTGGAGGCCACTGAGCAGGCAGTTCTCCTGAAGTCTCTGAGCTTGCACTTCTGGCAGTTTTTGCACTCTGTGGTGCAGCAGGTGTCCAGTTCTGCCCAAGTACTGACTGATCCCATCAGCTGGCATTCACAGTAGCTGGTGTCTTGAGTTTCTTCTCTAGATTTCCACACCCTCAGCTAAAGTTTTTTGTTTCAGTTCACTCCTGCTAGCCAATTGCAAACTTGCGAAAGCTTGTCTCCCTGGTTTCGTGGAAAATATTTTGGGCTTATTATGCTAAGTCTGGATACTCTTTCCAATTCATTTTTCTCACTTGCACTCAGTTTTGCCTGGGTGTTAGTAACTGAGTGTCAAGTGAAGTTGATGTATTTTAAAGCTTCTGATCAGCTGTTTTTATTTTCAACAGATTTTAGTTTGATTTGTCTTCAGGGACCTATCGAAGTATCCAGATGTTGTAATTTTTCTTCAGTTTCAGCAAATGATTCAGCTTTAACTATTTCCATGGAAATTTTCCCATTCCTAACACAGTGATACTGCTTTTTCTGACTGTTGTGATTTAATAGATAGTTTCCCTATAATGAAGACAGTGATAGTATGAGTGTGTTAATGAATCTTTACCATCCAAGTAAAGCATGACTGCCTTTATCTAGAATTTCCTCTGCCTTCATCTTAATTTGTTTTAGCCGAGGATTGTCACTTATCTTTCAAGAGAAACTTTCAAGAGAAACTGAAATGGATCTTTGAATTAATTTGAGTAAATGAACTAATCAGCAAGCATATCTGGTCAATAGAGCTGACCATACTGAAACCCATTTGTGCCTAATAGGACTGACAGTGCTTTTAAGGGTGCTCTGGTAGTTGTTACTGTCAAAAGTGAAGCTCTTCAGGGCTTTCACAGAGGCTGTGAGGATTAGAGCCCTCTCCAGGAGGCTGGAGCACATCCCTTAGTGGAACCTGCCTGCCTGTTTCTGCCCTGTGCAGCTTTTGTGTCTTCATGCTACCTCACTGCTCTCTGTCAACTGTACTGGTGCAATTATTTTAACACATTGACTCACAAAGATTGGGTTTAATATCACTTATGCTTTGCTCTTCTGTAGCACAGTTACTAAAACCAGATCAGTTCCCTGATCCTGTTTATCACACATTGTTAAAACGCTCCCCATTTCCAGTCTTACTGTACTGCCCTGCTGTTGCAGGCAAGTTTGACTTCAAGCATATTATTTTTATTAGATAGCTATATTACATATGTGAGTCCTCTATTGCATCTTGGCCCTGTTGCCCTCTGCCATGAATAGTCCCACTGAGGTGATGGTACAGAATGTTTTGCTGTGATAGGCTTTTGGATCCTGGGACCCTATGAAATAATTTGCCTGAGAACCTTTTCTGTCACCTGATTCAAAGAGGTTTCCTAAAGTAAGACTGACAAAAAATAACTCAATTTCTGACTTTTTGCTTTCCTTTGCTTTTATTTTGGGTGTTGAGTTTACTCTTGACAAGTATAAGAACTTAGAAACTTTATTGTAAAGCCATATTCAGTAGCACAGCTTTGATCTAGAAGCAGATATTGCCTGACATCAAAAGTACTCTTGATCTTAGGAGGGCTGAAATACTGAAATGCCAGGGATCCCATGGGAGCAGTATTAAATACACATTCGAAAAAATTCAAAAACTATGGTTCCTGTGATTGCCAGCATGGTCTCTCCTAATGTGATAAACTTAAAAAAAATTGAATAGCTTCTAGATTTCAGTTCATAGTTAAGATGAATTCTTACTACTTTTTTTCCATTGGTTCCACTGGTGTGCACAAGTTCAGGGGGAAAGCCTTCACCACAGAATGAATTAAATCAAGCTAACAGTTTTGTAGTAAAAGCTTTGCTTAATGCCACTTTTGCTAATTGTTGAAGGCAGTTAACTTGTCTTAAGTAGGTTAGTCAACTGTCCTGATCCCAGGCCACTAGCTAGAATGCTAAACATGGGCTCAAGCTATTTCTGTTTGGAGGGACTGTGGGTCTGCGTTTGAGAAAGAACTGCAGAAGCAGACAGGACTTGATGGTAGGCAGGGTCCATTGGCATCCAGCAAAAGAAGTGCATGGAATAGTATAATTTGTGCAAAATGTGATAGTTATCTTTCCTTTTTGTGAATTCCAGGTTGACTCTCTGAAGGATAGTTATGGTCACAGAAGCTTGTGGGATATTGCAGAGGGATCTTGGGAAGACTATTGCTGCCTGAATATTAAAAAATAGTATTCACAAGAAAAAAACGCTCTATTCCACTGTGAAAAGCAATGTTGTGGCTGTTAGATGACTACTTTTTTTGCCAAGTGGCTGATTGTTAAAGCAGAAAAAACTTCTGCCAAAGAAGAAAGGAAGTTGGATTCCTTCCATAGCTAGAATTGGGTTGCCCCAATTTATTTAGAGGCTCAAAAAACACTTTAATTGTTACCTTATGCTTACTTCAGAAGAAATACTTTCAATAATCCCATTCTTCTGACCCATTGCTAAAATTACTTAGGAAAAAGACTGTTTCATTTGCTAGTCATCCTTAATGAGCTTTTCACCTGATGTCATGTCATGTTATTGTTAGTTGTGCAGTAATTGAACTTGACAGAAGAATTGAGACTGAACTGATGCACTGTTTTTATAAATCGGTGTTGCTCAGATCTTTGGAACTGCATTCCTGGTGTCTTTTCAGGGAGCAGGCATCTTTACTTCAAAAATAAATATCAGATGAAATACTAGGAATGGCAGTAATTTTGAGATAAGTCTCTGCTCTTGTAGTTTGGGTTTCCTGGTGACTGATTTCAGTGTGTGGGTTTACTTTACTGCCTTTGAAATGGAGCAGTCCTTACGTGTGGTGTTTAGTGTTCAGGGGAATGCAGTTTCTTCAGTTTCTGCTGAAGTCAGCTTGCATGCAAGCAGAATAATTGCATGCAAAAGATTGTATTAGGATTAGCAGAGGAAGGCTGAGTGCAGAAGACCCTAAATAATGATTTCAAACCATTTTGTTTCTTATTCATGGGAGTCAAACATCTCAAGCAAATTGCAACTAGTCACTGCTTTCATTCATGTGCCAGGTTTACTGCTAACCTAACATTTTCCTTTCTTGAGCCCCAAAAGGAAAGCTGAGAGAGACTTGCATGACAAAGTTAAATGCAGTGTCAGCCCTTTGCTGTTTGGGTAAAAATGAATCCTGAAGTGGAAAGCTTCAGACTTCATTTACTCATGTTTCTGACATATGCTGAAGTATTTTGAGCTTTTTTTTGATGATAAGTTGGGGTTTGGATGGTTTAGTTGTTTCTTGTTTGTTTGTTTAAGGCTGTTTCTGAGATTCTTGACCAGAACTTTTAAAGACTTAAGACTTCATCCTTTAGGAATCTGGGGAATTCCCCCATCTAGAGGGGGCAGTTTCACTAACCTGTACCTCAGCCCAGGGAGTGTATTTCAGAACAGTTCTCTGCTCTGCTCTTACCTGTAGTGGTGATGAGTGGAGGGATGTTCCAGTGCCTCCAACACATCATTTTTAACCTCCTGAAGATAGGTGTCTCCACTACTGCAACAGTGCCACAGTTTCAGTAATGGTGAAGGACAAAGCAGTTGTGTTGAAACATGACTCACCACTCACCCTTGGCCAGAAGCAAATGGAGATTCTGTCTGGGGGTGCAAAGTGTAATGCTGCATGTGCTGCATTGGTCAGAAGTGAGTGCTTTGGGTAGCCCTTCTGTCGATGGCTGCTCAGGTGAATCAGACATGAAAAAAAATCATCCAGCTGCTTGTTGAGGAAAGTTTTGTTTAAATATAAACTTCTGTAAAATACATTACTGTTGGGGGACAGACATTACCTTCATAAATTGCTTTAGAAATGTAATAAAGATTGAGTCCAAAACTGTGTATATGTTCAGGCATATTCCTGAAAAGCTTAGAAAATGTTATTGGTAGAATATTGTTCTTACAATTACCACATTGTGGTTGGTATAATATTGGGTACAAATATGTATCTCTAATAACACAGGTAAATTTATAACCAGTCTCATGTTTAAACTGTTGCTTTCTACTACCTTCTTAACCTTCCTGTTTAAATTCCCGTTTTAGTGACTTTACTACTAAGTAGTAGCTCCTTTGACAGATTTCATCCTACTTGAAGAAGCTTGTTCACTTGTTACTACCCACTTCTTAAAAACATGTCTTTCACATTATTAGTTATGATGGAAGTGGAATGAACACTGTATATTCTGTATGCTGTCCTATGTAGAAAAGAAAGATTTTTCTTTTGTTTCTGTTAATTGTTGCTAGTGCATTTTATCTGTATGCAGCCAGTGAAAAAGTAGGTAGCATCAGGAGACCTGTCTTTGTCTTGACTAGGGTTGAGATTAGTGTGTTAAAAACTTATTTACTCGGCTTAGTTCAAGAGCTCAGTAATGCAATACACATCCCTAAACAGCATTTAGTTTTTAGATATCTTTGAAACTGAGAAAAATGATGGTGTATAAGAAGTAAAATTGCAGTGTAGACATGTAGCTCTGAACTGTCTGGGGACCTCTTATAGGCATAAGCACAGCTGTAATTTTGTGGCTGTAGTGGGTTGAGACTGGAATGTATAATTCTGAGAATTTTTTTCTTTAAATTGCTATCTTTGTGCTAAACCAGAAGTACAAATGACATCAACAAAGTGCTATTGGAGACTTCAAGTTGTGGTACCATCTATGTTAACTCTGTAGTCCCAAGTATCCATATTTTCAGCCCTCCCACAGTATGTCTTCCCTCATTTCATCAAAATCCAGCTCCATTTCCCTTCAGGAGTTTTAACTGTACTCTTTCTCCTTCAGAAGACGTGTATCCCGTGAAAGAGTAGATCCTAATAAACAGTGGGTAGGAAGAAACTAGAGCAGACTCTCCATAAATATGCCTCCCTTCTCCCTGTCAGAAAATGTGCTCCCAGTCCTGGCACCCTCTGTGCCTTGCTGGGTACTCCAGGCCATTGTGGTGGCCTGGAGCAGCCATCCACTGCTTCCTGCCTTCTCTGTGAATCAGAAAATGATGCTTTGCTGCCCTCATCCTGTACTGAGTGGCTGAGTACCAACACTGTTAGAGCTTGTGCTTCTTCTCCTCTGCTTGGTCTGTCGCAGGAGGGTCCACGAGCAAAGGGATACAGGCAGAATTCCCACCTTTGTTACAGTTCATGGGTTTCTGTGAATCTGCTGCCAACAGTAGTGACTCCAATTCTTAATGTTAAAATGTGTTAAACACTCAGATAACCAAAGGGAGTTCTGATTGGGTTGAGCTGGCTTTCCAGTTGTTTATCCAGACATGCCAGTAGCCATGATGCTTCATGTGCCTTTAAAAAGTAAATAACTGTACAGTTGGAACCAAAAACCACTGTTATTGTACTCTTAGACAAAATATAAACTTGTTTCCAACCTTGATCTGCAGGGCACCTGTCTTTACTCTCACTGGGTATGTATAACCCTTTCTGTTACAGATTTAGCCACATGTATTATTCCTTCAGGGTCAAAGTGCCTCTGTAACAACACTGTTGATTGTTGCCCTTGTTTCCTAGGCTGTGAAGATATTATTGCTGAGAGCATCTCCCTGGACACCTTAATTGCCATTCTCAAGTGGAGCTCCCAGCCCTACGGTTCCAAGTGGGTGCATCGCCAAGCACTGCATTTCCTCTGTGAGGAGTTTACCCAGGTCATGACTTCAGAGGTCTTCTACGAGCTCAGCAAGGACCACCTGCTCACAGCTATCCAGTCTGACTATTTACAGGTAACCTGCAAAGCAGAACACAGCTAGCCAGAGGCAGGATGCATTATACCATTACTAGGAAGTGCTTGGGAGTAGTTGATTTTAAATTGTAGGCCGAGGAGGGCTGGTATACACTAAGCACTCCTTCTATAATGTGTAAAAAATGAAAGGGAAGTAATGATTAAGAATATTGTTTTGTTCTTGGCTTGTAACACAACCCAAATGTGGTATATGCTGTTGCTTAGAAGTCCAATAATAGTTTATAAATGGATGCAAATTATTTTAAACAAAGCATTTCTGAACCTAACATTTGCCTTGCCTATTTAAGAGATTTATAAAATTACATGGTGGGAGTAATTTTGCTGTTACAGCACACATGCTAATTTGGGGCAGTGGGAGCTAATAAACTAGAAATGGTTCTGAAAACTCAATTTATTTTCATGAAGAGAGAAAAATACCTTCTCTGACAAGTATTGCAGAAATTTTTAATTTTTTTAATGTAACTTGCCTTTGGTGATTGTGTGGTTTTAGGGAGAGAGAACCATACTGGCCAGCAGAAAGATTCTGGATTTTTGCTGGCGTTGCTCTTCAGGGGAGAACTGAATAATGATGACCACCCTTTAATAGCTTAAGGATTACTAGAAATTTTTTTAACTGCATTCATCTCAGTCTTACTTTTTTTGTAAAGGATAAAGTGTTAGAGATTATTTAAAGTTTTTTTTTTTAAACTTTTGTTTACTTGAAACATTGCAGAAATTAGTTAACGGTACTGTTGATCTTCCAAGAGATCTTATATTGCTGAATTTGTAATGTAAAACAAAAGCTTGAAGCACCCAGAGGTAGAATTGCCCCTTTTAATTAAATTTAGTAACTCAAACTTTATACCTATAAGTTTCCATACTAAATAAAACTTTTCCTTTTATACAAAACTTCTTCCTCTTCCTAGGGATTCAATAAGTAATATGAATGTAGAAATTATGGTGGTGATATGCCTGTAGTACAACTTAAAATACTAGGAGAAAGTGGTGAGCAGATCATAAAATGCAAATACTTCATGCTTAGGTACAACTGTGTTTCTTTAGAGCTGTAAAAGACCTGTGAGTTTTTTTCTTTTGTTTGTGTGCGTGTGACATTAAGCATCTACAGATTACTGACTTCCTCTTTCTACAGGCAAGTGAACAGGATATTCTTAAATATCTGATTAAATGGGGAGAACACCAGTTGATGAAGAGGATAGCAGATCGAGGTGAGGATCCTTTAAACCATGCAGTACTAAACCAAATAAACCAGAATTTGTGGCAGTTCTGTTTTGTGAGTCGTCTGTAACTTAGGGTAATTCAATCAACTTGGACCATAGTATAGTCAAAACAAAGCAAATGCTCTTGCTTTCTTTAAAGGTTTTGTTATCCAAAATGAGAACACAGCATTCTGAGGGAGATGGGATTGTTTAGCCTGAAGCAGAAAAGGCTTAGAGGGGATCTTAGCAGAGTCTATAAATATCTAATGGCAGGAAGCAAAGAAAATAGAGCAGCAGCACTTTTTTCTTGGCACCCAGGACAAGATGAGAGGCAACAAGGCATTCACTGAAGTACAAGAAGTTGTGAAGATGGTCAGATACTGGCACATTTTGCCCAAATTAGCTGTGGGATCTCCATCCTTGGAGGTATTCACATCCCAGCTGGATGCAGTGACGGGCAGTGTGCTGTACCTTACCTGGGGAGGTGCAGGAAGACGGCATTGATTGTGACTGAACCAAACTTTTAGAGGTCCTTTCAGCCTCTATGACTGTCTGATTTTGAAGTCTGTTTGGTTTCCTGTTGTCTCAGAATTATTTTTCTTGTAACTAGTTCATCAAATAAAAACTCCCTGCAGTATCTTGTTATGCAGACTTCTCGCAGTAAGAGTTTACTGTGTCAGCCTTTCACTTCACTAGGCACAGAGAGTGTGTCTCTCTGACAGGAATCTGTGGTAGTGAGAAACAAGCCAACAAGTGGCACCAGTGTTTTCCCCACACTAGATGTAAATGTATTTTTATGAGCCTAGATGCACATTATTGCTACAATGGTTGCTTCAAGGGCAGTCTTACACGTATTGGATGTGGGAAGTAGGTTAAACGTGTATGTCTCAAATAACAAATGCAAGGATCTTGTAGTTCATGTGCACTATGAAGTGTCAATCACGTAGTGCCAGAAGAGGAACAGAAAGGGAAGAACCTGCCTGAATAAAAACAGAGCAGTACTGGGGTAACTGCTGTCTTGGGAAGACTGGCCATGCTTTTGAAATCCACTGTTACTGCTTGCAGTACAACTGCTTTGTCATGGACATGTTTTATGAAATATGACAAAAAGTTAAAGGATGTGCTTCTAGTGTCCCAAATAAGTATTAACCTATTTCCAAAACAGGATTTTCCAAGTGTTTGTCCTAGGGCACACTGGAACACAATGGAGCCGGTTAAACAGTAACAGACCTGGGCTGGGGCAGAAGCTGCTCCTTTGGGATCACTGCACAGCTTCTTGCTCTGGCATTCATTAAGTAAACAGCTCACTTCTCTTATCTGGGATCATCAGATAGCACAATAAACAAAAGCAGAAATAGCAACGCCAAATTCTGTCAGATTAGGGCCAGATTTAGTCTAGTAATTTCATCTGAATTCCTCAGTGGCACTCCTTATATTGCAGCTCTGAGTGTATGATGGTGTCACTAAAATGCCACAAAGCATTAGAGAACATAATGAGCTGTGGCCAAAACCTGAGCTGCATGTACTAAGGGAGGGTGGGTATGTTTGACAGGTTTCCTCAAAGAGGGGAGCGAGTCAGTCAGATTCAGGTTGGGCACAATACCTAAAATACACATGTGGGCTGCACAGTCATCTTGCTGTCTCCAGGAAGATGGCACTGCTGGTACAGATAGATGTCCTGTGACCATGAGAGCAGTTTGAGTGGGCTTGACACCAACTTACTGAGGTGGGTTACACAAGGAAGCTAGAGTAATGTATCCCTGAGGACTCTTCAGACCTTAATTGGTAGAAAATGTCTTGGAGAACTGCCGGGCAAAGGCAGAGGAGCTACAGGGTAGAGTCCTTGGGGGAACTGCTAGCAGGGAGGTACAACTGTTTCATACCATAGCTCTTAATAGAGCTTTCCAAATGTTTATTGCAAATGCTGTGTTTGTATTTTCTGCCTGGCTTACACTTTGAAACTGGCAGCTGTGCCAGTGACCTGTGCTGGTATAAACTGAACCTATCTCTATGGATGCTTCATATAAGATTTTAAGGCATGAAGTAGAATCATAGAATCATTTAGGTTGGAAAAGACCTGCAGGATCATGGAGTCCAACCTTTCACTAATCCACCACCCTGTCAGCTAGACCATAGCACCACATGCCACATTCAGTTAGTTTGGTGGAACAGTGCTGATGAGCACTGCTGATATAAAATAAGAATTTTCCTTCCTTTTTTGTAACTTCCTGTAAGCCCTGTACCTTGTGCTCTCCTCTTTAAACTTTCTGATGAAAACTTAGCATGTCTTGTTCCTTCCCACAGAGCCTAATTTACTCAGTGGTACTGCTCACAGTGTGAATAAAAGAGGTGTGAAGAGGAGAGATCTTGACATTGAAGAGCTGAGGGAGATCCTGTCTCCACTTTTACCTTTTGTCCGCATTGAGCACATCTTACCCATGAATAGTGAAGTACTGAGTGATGCAGTAAGTCAGTAGTCTCATACAAATACCATCTCTGGGTTCTTTGTACTTCACATGTTACAGTGTTCAGGTGTGAGGGGGTTTTTGCTTTGGTGGGTGTTGCTTTTGTTTGTTTATTTTAAGAATTAACTTCTAAAATGCTGTCATTGAGTGTAATAGATGTACAACACTCTTTTTCTGGTCAGGTTTTGTGTTCTTTAAATCTATCAAAAGGCTAAAGAAAAATCAGTAGTGTAAGGATTCAGTGTAAAGAATGCGTTTAATGCAAGATTTTATCATGTTAGTATTTAAAAAACCATTAAACTCTTTCTTGATTCTTAAAGATGAAGAGAGGCCTGATTAGTACTCCTCCTTCAGACATGCTACCAACGTCAGAGGGTGGAAAGTCAAATGCCTGGCTGCGGCAAAAAAATGCTGGAATATATGTGCGGCCAAGACTGTTCTCGCCATATGTGGAGGAGGCTAAGGTAATATCAGCAACACTTGACTGTTCTCAGATTGGAGTCATCGGGGGTTCTGTAAACAGGGAAAGATTTTGGGATGTTTTGTGTCTCTTTACGTGTACTGGCCTAAAATACTAACATTTTCAATTTAACAAGACTTACAAGATTGATCATCAGGCTCAAGTCTCTAGAACTGGTCAGAAAAAATTTCAACAAAATTTTTTTTTGTCGAAATTGAAATGTTTGCGAGACAGATGTTGATGAAATTCCAGCGGAAACAAAGCAGCGTTCTGAGGGAAACCTGCCTGGTTTCCAGCCAGTTTGCCGGCCCAGCTCCTCGGCAGCCCTCCTGGCAGGCGGATGGCAAGGTGAGAGCCTGAGAGTCCCAGTCTGCAGCTAGTCAGCAACCTTGGTGCCAGCTCTTTCAGGCTCCCCAGCTCCCACCAGAGCTGGGTGGGGAACTGCTATTCCACTGTGCAGAGGACTGATATTTCATCTTCTTGTTTGAATCAGAACATACCCAAAATCTTGTGATCTTCCACAAAATGGAGTAAATATCCCGTGTCCAATTTGAATGAAATCCTTTGTTTCCCTCTCAGGCAGTCGCTTCCCTATTTAATTTCTTGCATGAGCACTGTCAAGCTGAAGATCTTGTAGTATCTCTGTGGTGACATTTGGTGGCAGGGTGGAGATGGTGCTGTGTGGGGCAGGAAGGTGCTACGTTCTGTTTGCCTGAATGGGAGCCTTTTGTGTCACTGATGAATGGCACCACTTCAGGTAGCTCTGACTTAGGTGACAGTTTGTGAGTCCCAGCAGTGCAGGTGACAGCAGAGCAAGAGGGGTAGGTGAAGTTGTGTACATCCACATCACCTACAGGCTCTGACATCTGCTCTGGTGAATTTGGAGCTTTTGTTCTGTGCCTAGGAGAGAAAATGTTTTCTAAAGGCCTAAGATGTTTTTGATGTCCTCTGTGAGGGAAGAGAAGAAACAAAACTACTTTGCATTTTGGGCACAGCAGTTAGAGAGCACTGAGTGGCACTAAAATAGCAAAGGAAGACTAGCTGGTTAAAATGTTCTCTTTGTATCTTGGATTGTTAAAATTAACAAAAATGCGATAAAAGCTTTGACTCTTAGTTTTCAGGTATATGCTGTGGGAGTGCTTTAGTATTTATCCAAAGTAAAAAGTGCATTCTAACAACCCCCATGCCCCTGTTAGAATTCCTACTTATTAGGACTGGTTTCATAATATGCTGTAAATAGTTTTCAAAGCATTTTAAGGCTTTTTAACCTTAGAGGGAGGACTCTCATCTGTAGTCTCTGGTAACTTTACTCCTCCTATAGATAGTTTAATTATTGTAAAATGAAAAAATTGTGAAATAGTGATTTTTGATTTTTTTTTTACTTCACTGATAGTCTCCCTTTTTTCAAGTAAATTCATTTGATCTTAAGTATGAACCTTCAAAGGGTAGGCTTAAATCTTTTTCTATTCTTTAAATTGTCTGAGGAAGACATGTTTCATTTTCAGCCTAGTGCCTTCTATTCAATGGCAGGGAAGGCTGAGACTTGCAGGCAGTAATTGTGTGAAGTCCAGAGGGTCTGGCCTTGGGAGGGTCAGTTCTAATCTGACAGGTTAAAAGAAGCAAAGCATCCTTCCCAAACTGTTCTCCTGCCCGCTCTTGGCTCTGAAGCTCAGCTATGATCGTGGCTGGAAAATGGAATAGACAGTGCTGCTGAAAGACCAGCTGTTGTTTGTGACCTGCCAAAGTGACTGTGGTGTGGCCGTGGCTGGGCTTGTGTCGTGGGGCTGTGCTGGCAGCGGGGCAGCGGGGTGTGTGCAGTGCTCCATGGCTCTGGTGGCTGTCGTTGCAGTCGGTGCTGGATGAGATGATGGTGGAGCAAACCGACCTGGTCCGCCTGCGGATGGTGCGCATGTCCAACGTGCCCGACACGCTGTACATGGTGAACAACGCGGTGCCGCAGTGCTGCCACCTCATCAGCCACCAGCAGGTCAGCACCAACCAGAGCAGCCCTCCCTCGGTTATAGCCAACGAGATCCCAGGTAAGCTGCTGGTGGCTTCCCGTGCCGAGTGAGCTCCTGCAGTGAGTGCCAGTTACTGAACTGCATCGTTTCCTCGGGAGGAGTTCTGCACCAGGAATAGTCCTTTTGCTTCGGTCTGTCCTAAAGATACTCAATGGGTTTGGATGGCAGAGTAACTAGCTAGAGAACAAAACTCTTGGGCTGGTTAAACACAGTAGAGCACTCGCTGGAGCCTGGCTCTCTATTCTCAGAATTTTCTACAGGGTTCTCAGTTTTATGCAAACCAGTTGTCCAATATAGGTAAGATCTGAAAAATTTCTTTCAAAAATCAAATGCCAGAGAACATATCCTGTAAGGAAATCAGCTGAACAAAGTATGCCAGAAAAGTACTGGAAATGGGCACTCAAAACACATTTACTTCAATTTACCAAATCCACTTCAGCTTTGAAGCCAAAACAACCTAGTTCCTTGTGACGAATGTGTCAGAGTACATTTTTAAAGGCTGAAGTAAATATGGCCTCTCTTGACTTCAGGATAATTAGTGTGACATTCCCCACAGGCAAGCCAGGAAAATATATACTAAATATATTTTGTCATTTATGCATATGATCTTTTGGTGTCAGACTGGAAAAATGTATCTAGTGGGGTTCCTAAAGCATCTAGCTCTTGCTGCCTTTCCCTTTCCCATTGATACACAGTGTGCATAGAGAAAACACTGGCAAAACTTGCAACTGATGACAACTTGGAAGGGTCAGTGGATGTTTTAGTGGGCAGGATTAGGTAGCTAAATAACCAAGATTAAATTTTAATTCAGTGAAGGAACTGGAAAATGCTGCGCCTATGGCATTCCACATTTTATAAGCTCTTTATATATTAATTATGTCTGTCCTTAGTCAACTATGTTGAAAGGAAGTAGATAAACTATTCTTACAGATGATAGAGCCAGGACAAAAGTAATGGATTGAAATTGCTGCAAGAGAATTTAATTTGAAGTGTTAGGAAGATTTGAAACACTGTTTAGTTATAAGATTTCTAGGAAAACTTGTAGAATGGTTTTGATCTGTTTGCTTCCAATCTGGAAAGAAACTTGTTAAAGCTGAAAAGGAGCTTCTGAAAACTTCTGTTTGAAAAATTTGATAAAAGTGCCAATTTTTTAGAAATTTTGAGCTCTCAGCAAACCTGTGGCATCTCAGCAGTGCATTACAGTACTTGGACTTCCCTCCCCAGAAAAGTGTAAATATACTTAGCATGAATTGAATATAAAGTAGAAAGGCAACAGGTTCTCAGAGGTCTTCAGTGTTTTTTCAAAGTTCTCATGTTCTCAGAAAGACTGGCTCTGTTGGCAGGCATGAAACAACTCAACCAATCTGAAACCGCCCTGCACCTTTGGTTCTGTACAATTGAATAGGTAGCAACTACTGCCAGTCCTTTGATTTGGACACAGATACGAGCTCTGAGCCTGGCCAGTAGCTGGAGCACAGGAATTGTGTCCTGGCAACTGTCTGCTTTGCTAAGTATGTAATCAAGCAAAAGGATTGATTGGTTTGCCAATGCCTTTTTGCTAGAATGGACAGATGGGGCCCAGTTAATGTGAGGAGATTAAAGCCTGTCCCAAACTCTTAAGCTGTACAGGAATCCATCCTGAAGCATAGATGGAGCACAGGGAGTGCTGGGGGAGAGCTGGGCAGCATCGAGCTCAGAACTGCGGGTGCTGCACAGCCCGGCTGTCCCTGCCTTCTCCTAGGACCCACTGCCTGAGGACTGGATTTGCACAAACCTGCTGCAGTTCTAGTGCTCTTGCTGCAGCACTATTGTAAATTGAGTTCAGCTGAAGCCTGCTCTAAATTGAGGCCAGGTTCTGCAAGTGCTTGAGTTTCTTTACGCATTTTCCAGTTTCAGTCTGAATTAGAAATCTTGCAGCCGAGAGAATTGTATTTTTTCATATACATAATCTTTCTTCCATGTGTTTCACATGAATAATAGTACAAAACCCCAAAACCCAGTGTCTGAGAAGACAGTATTTTTTAATGAAGACCTTATATCATTTTTATGCCTACTAATTTGGAGAACTGCCTCAGACTTCTCTTAGATCCTCTTCTTTAAGCATTAGCAAAATGTTGGCTGTAGCTAAACATCTGGTTGCTAAACCAGGATTTTTCAGAAGAATTTAAGTGTGTGGAGAGTAGCGTAGAAGACTTACTCACAAGCCTTGAAGACTGGTTAGAATGGGTTCCTTCCTTCCCCTCTCAGTACAGAAACTCCATTGAGGGGGGAGTATTTTGCATTGCATATGCTTCTCCTTCATGTACCAGTGTAAACTTTGTGAAATTGGGACCAGTTGTAATTGTGTGGTGTTGGGTTTTCTCCTTCTCTGTAATGCAAATGTCTTTTCACACTGTTCTTGCTGTATGATCTGTTTAATTTTTATGAGCTTACATTATGGACATCTGGTCATGGTAATACATAACACTTGTAAAGCTGGTAAAGGATCAGATGCCAGGACTTACACACTCAGAGATCTGGATTGGCCTTCTCTATTTATATGCACATTTTCCTTAAGACAGAACACCAGAGAGAAATATCATTCATCATCAAACAGCAGTAAGAAATGACATGAGAAAGTTTTGCAACAGGATAAATACCCAAAATTATACATGACTTTCTTTTGGAACGGTTTTAAAAAATTATTGCAATATGACTGCATAAAACAACATCATTTTAACAGGTTTTTGTTGGCTTACAGTTCACGTAACTTTGTAAAATGCTCTTTCTCTAGTTACATACTGGTGTTATGGTCTTGTGATTATAGAACTGTGTTAGAAGTATGAATTGTATGCCAAAAAAATCAATGAATTCTTGGCCTGTGCAATTCATGAGGGAACATTCAGTTATTATTTAAGATATCCTGCCCCCACCTCAAATCATGGAATTCCTGCATCATAAGGGGTTTACAAAGAAGGCTCTATTTGTGACTTATTCTAGCAGAAGCTGGAGAAGTGGTGTATGTTTTTATCATTTGTATGAGGTGTGTTATCCCATGTGCCTTAGTGATGCTCCATGGAATATGTGTAAGTTGAACTGTTCTTGGCAGAATGCTTCTTAAAAAAAAAGCCAAGGCAGCCTGATGTTAGATTTTTCCCTCCGAATACATCTAACCATTGCAATTCAACTTAGTGTCTCCCAGTTGAACAAAAGGACTCTGTGTTACCCCCCTTCCCCTCTGTTACCCCTGCAGTTCCCAATCTCCTGGTTGTGAAGGAGATGATCAGGCGGCTGCAGGAGCTGCGCCACACGGAGCAGGTGCAGAGGGCCTACGCCCTCAACTGTGGGGAAGGCGCCACTGTCAGCTACGAGATCCAGATCCGCGTGCTGCGGGAATTTGGGCTGTCTGACGCTGCTGCTGAGCTCCTGCAGGTACGAGGAATGGCTGGGGAAGGCCACTGTGTGCTCTGCAATGGGAGTACTTGCTGCATGTGCATGCAGGTGCACAAGTGCTTTGAAATGCCTGCGTGACTGTCCAGGTGCAAACGCCAGTTGCATTTGATGTGTGTGATTTTATAAAGCTGTAAGTGCAATGTATAAATAGTTTTCTCAAGAGTCATTGCCATTCAGGAGGCTCTTACTGACACAAATTTTGGGGACAAAATAAAACTGCTAAAGAGAGAGTTGATGAGAACAGTAGAAACCATAACTGGAAACCTAGATGATTATTTATTCTTAAAACAGAGAGGAGAAAAAGGCGTAATTTTGCTGTAGGTCTGCACAGTACGTGTCAGGTCTGGGAAACTGAAACTCCCTCTTCTGTTTATACACTGGTGCTAAAGCAAATGCATTTGTTGGTCAACTTACAGTGAATCTCATACTTCTTGTATTATTTAAAAAAAACCCAGTCTATTTTGCATGGTCGCTGTTGTCACCTTGAGTGTTGGTGAGCTTGTATGTAGCACAGCCAGGCAGTTACAGTATTAGCATGTTTCTGAGAGTGTTAGTTCAGGAGATTTTTCTAAATGGCTTCCTACTTTGACTTGTTACATGCTGGTTTTTTTACCTTTGCAGAATCCTCACAAATTCTTTCCTGATGAGCGATTTGGGGATGAAAGCCCCCTGCTGTCGGTGAGACAGTCTGGACGATGTCGCGTCAACAGCACTCCCACTGCAGAAACCATGTTTACAGAACTGGACTCTTTCGTGGCCTTCCATCCACCATTGCCGCCTCCTCCACCCCCATACCACCCACCAGCAACTCCTCTCCATAACCAGTTCAAAGTGGGCTGGAAGCAAAGGGTGCCAAGCCAACACCCCTCGCGCTCCTTTTCGTACCCGTGTAACCACTCGCTGTTCCACTCGCGCGCCGCCCCCAAGGCCGCGCCGCCCGTGTACCTGCCCGGCGCCAAGGCGGCGCCGCCCGACTGCACCAACACCGCGGCTCTGGGCCGCCAGACCGTGGCGGCGGCGGCGGCCGTGATGGCAGCTGAGAAACAAGCAGTAAGTGTTGTGATTTCTCCTCTTTGGCCTCTTTCTGGCTGCTCAAAGTACCTCATCCAAGGAGCTGGAGGGAATTCTTATGGTGAAGTGACTTGGCTTTGTTAAATAAAGAGAGCATCTTTGTTGGTTAGGAGGTTTTTCTACAGAACTGTGTGTCAGCATTCTAGATCCCGAAGGCATGTCCTAATCCCTGGGAAGATGAACATTCCAGAGCAGGAGCGTTATTGGAGGGGCAAATGGCACTCAGGAATCTTCTGAAATCATAGCATCACAGAATATCCTGAGTTGGAAGGGACCCACAGGGTCTGTTCCAGTGGCCTCTTCTGGTGAAGAACTCCTTTCTCATATCCAATCTAAACCCCCCCTGACACGACTCCAGGCCATTCACTCAGTCCTGTCACTGGTCACAAGAGAGCAGAGATCAGTGTCTGCCCTCCTCTTCCCCTCTCAGGAAGCTGGAACTGCAGTGGGGTCTCCCCTCAGTCTCCTCCAGGCTGAACAGACCAAGTGACCTCAGCCACCCCTTGTGTGGCAAGTGTAGCTTGCTCTACACTAAAACAAAGCATAAGCCAGCTTCAGTAGTGGACTGCACACTGTAATTCACAAGTAGAAGTAGTGGGGATATTTTGGCTATTCAAGGTCAGTAGTCTGAAGTAAACAGGTTGCCTTTATACATGTGTGAAGAGTATGAAAGCTTTACAGCTGAGAAGTATCTGAAAAGGAATTGGCAAGCAGAAATTGGTAATTACTGATACAAAGGGGTTTGTTACAGCATTTAGAGGCAGTCATTATAGTTACTGAACTACAATATGATGTAATAAAAACAATGAACTGTAAGATATCAAGTAAAGACACAGCTTTGTGAAATACAGGAAGTGCTGAATGAAGAATCCGGTGATTCATTTCTGCAGTGAAAAAACTGTCAGTGCATAATTGTGGCACATTAGATGCAGATTTGATCCTTGAGTTCTGATTGGAAAAATAAAATCCATTTTCTTCCCATTAGCAATTGTCTTAAATATATTGCACTTCTTTTTCTATTTTAGAATAAAATACGTAACTTCATATTAGTAATGTGTGTCATTGTTTGGTCAGAGGTGGGATTCATAGCATGTCACTGTCCTTTGATCAATACTGACTTCCCTAAGGAAACTATATAGTAACCTTTTTCATATCAGAAATATTTTAGCTAGAACATGTCCTTAAGTAATGCAAGGGGGAGCATAGGCTTAATACAGGTGATAATTTTGTTCTGTATTTTCTGCAATTTGTGAGTTACTATTAATCAATGATCACTAAAGTTGCTTTCATGAGAAATGATAAATGTAAGTAGAAATATCACTCTTTTCTCTGGAAGGCTGTAATATGAGCAATTCTGCGCTGAGACAAGCCTGGGGTAGGTGAGAAGAATGCCACACAACAGCTTCCACGTGCTCTGTGGATCTGGTGAGCCTGTAGCTGATGCTCCCCCACGCCCTGAGGCTGTGCTGCACACAGTGTCTGCAGTTTATTGCTTTAAAATGGGGACTGCAAGCAGAAGGGTTGTGTCTGTCATGGTGACACCTGTGTGTCGTGGCTTCCCTGCACTGGAACTGTGTGCTTTGTTAGGCTCTTCTGTTAGGCTCTGCACCAAGTACCTTGTTTGGTTTGATAACTGATCTGTAAGTAGCTTAAAGCAGGCCTGCCTTTAAGAAGTTCAGCAGTACAGTATCCTTCACTGCATGTTGAAGGCAAGATGCATTTAAGAGGAGCTGTAATTGTGACACAATAGCTTCATGAAGGAAAGAAGCAGGAAGGTGAAGGTTGGCGGATAGATGTGTTCTTTAAACAGTGCAGGAAACTTGCAGGCTGAAGTTGGCAAGACTAAAGTAGATTAGGAAAATGCCAATTTGAATGCCAAAACCCATCCTAAATACAGTTTATGTTTAGCTCTTTTCTTTGTTTCCATGGACCAATTTCTTTTCTTTTGCAGTGTACTCAGCCCTTGCTGAATGAGCTGATGCCAGACATCGCGATGGGTGTGTCAGCAATGTCTTTGAAAGACAGAAGATTGCCAGAGCTCACGGTGGACACAGAGCTGAGCCAGGCGGTCACAGAGGTAGGGCCCGGCCCACCCCAGCACATTTCATGTATTCAGAACAGACACATGCCTGCTTCTCGGAAAAAACATGCAATAGAGCAAAAAATAGATGCTCGAGAAAATCCCCAGGAATACCCTGACTTCTATGACTTCTCCAATGCTGCATGCAGACCCTCTACTCCAGCACCCAACAGGCACAGTCCTTTGCCTTCACAAGGCATTTACTTTGGCCCAGATTTGTACAGCCACAATAAGGCATCACCAAGTGGCTTAAAGTCAGCCTATCTACCTTCCCAGATATCTCCTAAAAAGCAAGAGGATTCTAGGAGGGAATACCTGCTCTCCCAAGATGGGCATCAACACAGGCAAAAGAATGAGCCAATACACCTCGATGTCTTAGAGCAACCTCCCCAGCGACTGGACTTGGCACTGGCTACCCAGGAAAATGCTGGGAACGGCCCTGTCCACGTCAGGGGGAGAACAAAAATGGAAACGGATTTAACCTATGGGCTAACCTCCACCAGACCTTCACTCCCTGCATACAGCTCTGACGTGCCAGAGGAGAGAGCCAGCAGGAGACTGGCTGATGATGAGCCATTGGAACACGGAGCACAGAGAAATGCAGATTTGGAAAGGGAAGATGGAGTAAGCAGAGGAAGGAGGTCTCCAAACAAACCAGACTTCCTGTACAAAAAATCTGCCCTATGAAAGCAACCTCCAGTATTTCTCTGTGCCTAAGAGTTGTAAACATCCCATTCCTTGCAACTTTTGGCCTGACTTATGTCAGAGAAATTCTTTCATGCCAGCAGAAAAATTCAGCTTTGCTCAATTCTTTTGTACATACATTGCTTTATTAGAGACGGCATGTTATCAGTTTGGTTTTAAAGCTGCTTCTGGGTTTATTTTGTCGCAGTTTTTTTGGAGCAGATTTAATTAAGCCTTTTAAACAAACAGAAACTGGTACCTTTTTTCTACAACCTGGTAGCCTTTTGCACCTGTACATCTATTTTAGTGTATTAGTTTTGTACTAATATGTTAAACCTTAATGTCACATTTAAAGGACTGTATTTTCATACTTTTGCATTTACCCTTTCACATGCCGATTCCCTATGTGCATTGGGTTGCACATTATGAAATGTATTTTCTTATGAGATAATAACAATGTGTTTATTTTTTAATTATAGGAATTCCAAAGAACAGCACATCAAAAAAACTACATTTTTAGTTGGATTTTTTTTTTTGTTTGTTTAGATTGAAATCTTCCTGATTTGTATGACTAGGGCAAGAATCCAATGTAATATTTGGTTTGAAAAGTTCTGGCAGCTGGTCTTATCCTTATATACATAGCAAACCCACTTCAAAAATTATATTTGGGGTTTTAAGAATCCAGAGGGATATTTAGTAATCCAAATTCCCATGAAATTCACTGGAATATGACAGATTGAGTCTGTTTACTTCTGTTTCAGCTGTGACCATGGAGGACTCCATGACCACCTGGAAGCAGTAAGCACTTACTAGACAGACTAGAATTGCTGATTTGCCCATTTAGAAATATATCTAGAAATACTGTAAGAATTACAGTAATTACTCATTCTTCCAGCTGCTCATCCGTGGGCGAGCAAAGACCAGATGAGCGGATTCCTGCGAACTGGAGTGTCAGGAAGATGAGGCACAGACCCCTCGCTGTCGCCTGAACACTGGGAGGGTTCCCCTCCCTGGGGTGCTGGGGGACAGCCCATGGCCTTGCTTTCTCCTGCCTGTGCTCACTAAAGGGCTTCACTCAGTGTCATCCCTCAGTGCTGCTCACCTGGCCCTGCAGGTGCAGCTGTTCTGTGAGCAGAACCCAAGGGAAGTCACTGCTTCAGCACCACCACACGTGGGAAGCTTTGGCACTCTCAAATTGCACCTGCATTGCCTGATTTGCTTTTTGAAAGCACAGAATGAGATTCCCCTGGCAACAGGATGTGAGGAGGGAAGGATGCTGGTCTGGGCTGGCTCCTGCCACTGGGGCAGGGTTCAGCAGAGCACCAGGGGAAGTGTTACAGTTATGAAGTACATCCTTAATACTGTACAGTTTTAACAACAAATTCATTGCTTTCAGGATTGGGATCTGATGCAGCTGCAGAGTAGTGATTGCTGGTAAAGTCCTGTTTGGGGGAGGTAAAATGCAGTTTCTATAACGAGTTTCCCTGTAGCAGAAAGCTGTAGCCCCAGGTGTGACCTAAGGACTGCTTTAAGGTTAGGTTGAATTGTTTCCTGCAGCTCAAAGTGCTTAATACTGTTTAACAGAAATCTTGCTGCAACTTTACTTTTGGTTTTAGTTGATGGCAGATTCTTATCTAAAGTGTTTCATTAAAGTATGAAGGGCCTGGTAACAACACAGTGTTACTGAAATATATTGAATACTGCACTTCCAAGCTACCAAATAGCTTCTAGATAAATGAAGATATGGGTCTCTGAACCAGTAAACCCTGTGTCTCCTGCAGACACCTCTACAGACCTGCTTCTGTAGTGGTTCTGCAGGTGCTCCTTTTGAGATGCAGCCATGGAAAGCATGATGTAGGACTGGATCAGAAACTTGCCTAAACTCTGCAGGTGATGTGTCTTGTAGATGAGAGGAGATTTTTTTTTTCCTCTGTCAGCTTTTTTTGGTTTTTACCCACAGTCAAGGCACTGGGTGGTCCTGGCTTCATCACCTATCTGTGGGATTTCCTTGGGACTGTGGTGTAGAACATTGTTAAATGCAAGAAGTGGTCAGTGGGGGGATGGTGCAGCTGCAGGTGAGGGGGCTGAGGCTCGTTGGGTTTCCTGTGAAGCTCTGAGCACAGTGCTGTCTGACTGCACACGAGGGTCTCATCCTCATCAGCATGAGACCGGCTCACAAAAGAACCCTGAAACTCCCTGGACTTGCATCATGTGTGTTGGCAGCTTAACTACTAAAAAATTACAGCTGTCCTCAGAAAACTTACTATTCTCAATATTTTTGCCTAAAACTGATAGATCTACTTCAGGAAAACTATTTCGATTATCATAGTTTGATGTGGCACTGTGTACTTGGGCAGAGGTGGGACTGAGATCTACAGATAAAACTTTAAAGCTTGAAATTTAGGGGGGTGTGGCTGATGAAGATGAGAAGTTTTGAGGTCATGGTTTGAGGGAAATCATGAAATGCTTTGGCTTTGGAATAAGCTGGTGAGAAATGCCTCTGGGGAGGACATGTCTGCGTTTTAGAATACAAAATTGTTTCTGAAGTCTCAGGAACTGAGCAGTATTAAAAAAAGAGTGAATAAAGTGCTTAAAAGTAGATGCAGGATGAGAGACAAGTCCTTTTGAGGCCATAAAGACAATCAGGCCATGTAGACAATCTGTGTTTTCACTTGCATATTTTGAATTGGGAAGAAGATGGCAGCTAATGGCAGCTGGTTTGAAGTGGAAAAGAAGGATTTCTTGAATTACTGGAACTTCATTTTTGTACTCCAGAGCAGGATTTCCTACTTGGGATGTGCAGAGGGGCGAGACCATTTTTCATAGCAGCATTATTCAGAAGCCAGTGTTCATCCTACATCTCACGCACACACCACGTGTACCTGTGCTACCTGCTACTCCTTGTTCTCTGTCTGCTGAAACTTTGGTGCAGAAGCTCCTTGTTTACATGAAGCACTTTCTGATTAGGCTGGAAATTGACACCTTTTCCTCCTATAAATTAGATGGAGATGACAGATGATTGACTATTTTGCTTGAGTATAGAGGTATAAACATTGAGTTTTTTGACTGAGGGAGACTCATGCTCCTTGTTCTGTTAAAGAGAGAGCTCAGACTTACATGTAGTGAGCAACATGCAAAAAGGTCTTATTCCCCTTTTCCCAAACCCAACTCCTCTTTTCCTTAATATATGGATGAATAACTTAATTCCTGAAACACATCCTTCCTTTGAAATGTTTTGTTGTTCCACAGAATTATTGTAGTTGTGTATTAGTAACTGCTGTGTTGATTGGCAGTTTCATGTTGTATTTTCCTGTTCTTCAGGATTTTCACTTACAAAAATTAAGGCTGTGGCCACCTGTACTTGTAGGCCTTGGTTTTTCATCCCAGAATGTCCCAAATGTACGTCTTTAGGGGTTTTTGGTTTGGGTTCGGTAAGGGGGAGGGCATAGGGGGGTTGGGTGTTTTGTGTGGGTTTTTGGTTTGGTTGTTTTGGTGGTTTTTCTGGGTTTCTTTTTTTTTTTTTTTAAAGAACACTAATGCTGTTTGAGGCACTGTTCTTCTAATAATTTTATGCTTCTGTGGTAGAGGTGGTGCTGAGCCCTGCTGGATGCAGGGATCAGCTTAGAGGGAAACTCGTAAAACCGCATTTGGGGTTTCCGTAATTACCTGTACTGCCAGAAGGCAGCCCTGCCCTTGGCAGTGTTAAGGATTTGTTTCTTGTCCTTGTGTTGTTACTGGTATAAAGTCAAGTGCCTTCAATGCTAAAGGCTCAGAAAACTTTCTTAAACTGACTTCATGTCCTATGCAAGTGTTTTTTCTACAACCTGCATAACCAGTACTTTGTAAAACTTGTTTACGCTTCAATTGTACATAGTGTTTTTTTTAAAAAAAATAGTATTTTTATTTAGGTACCTCCAAACTTGAATTCTAGTCTTGTGTGATGCATTGTAAAACAATACATTTCTCTTTTGAGTACCATTACAGTTGTAAAAAGGTTTTCACTGGTTCTATTTTTCTACTGTTGCTGAGAAGCATGTAACACTGACTTTATCCTACGTATAGTTGGCATTTCAAATAAATGGCTTGTATAGAACGTGGTCGTGTGGCTGCTTCCCCTGAGCTGCTGCTGCCCCCACCACCCTGCCCTGCTCCCTCCAGCCTGCAGTGGCCAGGGCTGGGGAGAGGAGCCCAGCAGCACAAACAGAAAAGCGCCCTCCAAGGGCAAAGGCTTTTGGGACAAAAAGCGCACAACAATGCTGTGAACACCAAAGACGTAACATAACCCAGTGTCACAGAGGGATTTGGAATCAAAAGTTAAAAATGAAAAGCATTGCAGTAAAGCAATGCTGTGAGTTCTGGCTAGAGCCTGACTGACTGAGGCCATGCCTTGTGAAAGGCACCAGGGCTGCTTAGCGCTGGGCCTTGGGGCGCAGCCCTGGGGGCAGGAAGCCTGTGTTCATTTCCTCATGTGTTCGGTACCCAGCACTCCCAGGCTGCAGTCTCACTGCCGGCTGCTCCAGGTCACTGTTCGTGACATCTGTCTCAGAAACAAGCGCCTCACTGCTCCAGAGCAATGAGTGAAGTCCAGAAGTGTCCTCTGGCCACTTGCATGGTCTCACTCACTGATGTACCAGAGCGAAATACTGCGAGTTACATCCTGACACAGGGCACAGCGGGGGGAGGAGAGGGAGAACTGTGCGGTCCCGCACTTTAATTCCTGACACCTTCACTCCCACACCCAGGAAGATGAGTTCCAGGACCTTCCTAAATTAGACCATTTGAACTTTTTTTTTTTTTACAGGATTTCCGTCACTTTGCAACAGTGCTTCTAAGCCTGCCAGCCTCAGCGGAGAGGCTACCTGGTGTCTCTTTGCTAAGGGGAGGCTTGGGGCGTTGGAGGGGGGCACTGTTGGAGCTGGGTCCCTTTGGGTGGACCCTGCCTCACTACGGGCTGAGGCCAGGAAGGGACAGTGCTTGTGGTCAGTTCTGAGCCTGTGCTCTGCAACCAGAGCCACGGGCATTCCACATTTAACTCACACCTTCCATCACGGCTGTATTTTCTCAAACACAGCAAGGCTGGCTCTGGGCCATAAAGCATTCCTGCCATCAGTGGGGCCTTTCACTGCTTTTTTATTTCCTGTGGAAGACAATTGCCTTTGGGTACCTTCTCCCCTGCTCCTTCAGTGAATTACAGCAACTGCAACACAGAGGAAACATGACCCTGTTCTGCTCTGAACTGCAGTTGCCAGCAGGCTGCAATCCCTTGTTTCACACCTGGGTTGGGTAGGAACAAAGCTCTAGGAATCCTGGGCTTTACTAGCCCCACTATACACCTTGGGGGGCTCCCTGTGTCTGCCTGGATCGTGGATGGAAACAAAACACTACAGCAGCACTGAGAGAAAACAAGACAGTACACAGTGAACAGTTCTTCTCATTTTTTTATATTGTAGTTAGGTGTGCAGTTACAGCTCCCGTAACAGTTGCTACCAAAAAAAGAGCATGTACAATACCCAGAGTTAAGTTTAAAAGCAACTAGGAAAGGGCCCTGGGGGTTGATGACACATTGAGCATGAGCCAGCAGTGCCCTGGCAGCCAGAGGGCCACAGCACTGCCAGCCGGGCAGGGAGGGGACTGTCCCTCTGCCCTGCACTGCGGTGGCCTCACCTCCAGTGCTGGGGGCAGTCTGGGCACAATATAAAATACATACAAAGCTGTTAGAGAGCGTCCAAAGGAGGGCCAGGAGCACCTTGAGGGGCCTTGAGGGGCAGACGTGAGGAGCAACTGAGGCCGCTGCCACTGGGTCTGTTCAGCCTGGAGGAGACTGAGGGGAGACCCCACTGCAGTTCCAGCTTCCTGAGAGGGGAACAGGAGGGGCAGACACTGATCTCTGCTCTGTGGTCCCCAGTGACAGGACTGAGGGAATGGCCTGAAGTTGTGTCAAGGGCAGTTTAGGCTGGATATCAGGGAAAGGTTTTTTACCCAGAGGGAGGTTGGGCACTGAACAGGTTCCCCAGGGAAGTGGTCACAGCCCCAAGCCTGACAGAATTCAAGAGGTGTTTGGACAACACTCTCAGAACAATGCTGTGACTCTTGGGATGTCCTGTGCAGGCCAGGAGCTGGACTTGATGATCCTGATGGGTCCCTTCCAACTCAGAATATTCTATGTTCTATGAAACTACTCAGCTGAGCATCTATGCTAAACTACTGTTTGTAAATAAGGTGGTCAGAAACAGTTAATAGTGAGAATGATAGAAGTCTACCTTTGCTTTTCAAAAACAATTAACATGGAAGCAGAATAGTACCCCAGAATATAGAAATCCTCAAAAACTAGAACTTTAATGTATGTTTTGGGCTCCAACTACATTAGGCTCCAAACTTACAAAATCTTAATTTTTAATTGCAGCTAAGTGTAATCTTAAAAGTCAGTGAAACATCCCCTGTCCCATGATTATCACAGTGGTTATAAAAAGAACATTCCATACTGTAGCAAAATACCAGGATGCTGCAGTATTTTCAACAACATTTAGAAAGTAGAAGAATTTGCTGTAGGCTAGTTCTTAAAATCAAAGCATATAACAAAGCCCCCCTCCCCGTGCTTAGTTTGTAATTTAGTACCTCCTCCTAGCTGTTGTTTATGTTCCAATGAGTGAATTACAACTATCTGACAACTTTTTTACCACAGAAACCATCCCTGTCCAAGAGTAGAAGTAAGCTTTATTAATGTATAAAATCGGAGAGAACACTCTGTAGCATCAGGACTAAGCTTTCCCATTCGTGAGCAGCCCGGGGAGCAGGGCCCCAGGGGGAGCGGGCGGGCAGCAGCCCCGGGCAGGAACCGGCCCCTCCTCGGCGCTGGGCCCCGCACCACCATCGCCACAGCCCCGCGGGAGGAGCCAGCGGGAGGAGCCAGAGCCCTCCCGGCAGCTGCCCTGGGCAGGGCAGGGCAGGGCAGGGCGGGTTTAGCACAGCCACGGCCCCGGCCCGGCCGTTCCCAGGGGAGAGGCGGGCGGGAAGCGCAGGACGCGGCTCTGCTCACAGCCCTCCCCTGCAGACACGGCCTGCTGTCAGGGAACGCAAAGTCGATCGGTACTGAAATCCCGCTAAGCGCAGTGTAAGGATGTGTTAAGAACATGTTTTAGGTGCTACAAATGAAGGAAGTATAAGACCAAATGATGATGTTTCTTGGACAGCTGGATTTTGATGAGAAGCCAAAACAAAGATGCCTTTTCTGTTTGCCATGAGCATGGTTTGCAGTTGTCCTTGCAGACCCAAACCCTCTCAGTCTAACTACAGTAGTACTGCATCCTGTTAGTCCGTCGCCTTTTCCGAGACTGGAACTCTTCAAAGAAGTGCTGAATGTCTTCTCTCTTAACCACCTACAAGAAGCAGTATGAAACCCAAGTTGTGGTGCAAGAGCTTAATTAGAGGATCCTGTTTTATCTGCACACATAACACACAAAGCACAGAAAAGCAAATACCCTGAGATTTCTCTGATACGGCTTTCCTGTTGCACCCGATGGAGAGGATTAATGCCCAAATTCTATTGTAGATAATACAAACAGGGAAAGGAGTTCCCCAAAGGCAGAACAAACACATGGAGCAAAGCTCCCAATGGTATTTTAATGACTTTGACCTCTTGCTTTTAACAGAAAGAAAATTTAACACAAAGCAAGATTTTCACTAGCTCACTTCAGGGTCATTCCAAGGTAACTAAGAATGGCAATACAGCAAGTCAGCCAAAAAATGCAAGTGTTACTTAATAACTGCATGCAAATTCTCGCAGGAAAACAACTGACAAGACTGACAATCATAATCAGTCCTTATTCTTCTAAGGGTTTAGATTCAGTCTAAGAAAAAAAAAAGAAAATTTAAGAGCTTTTCTTTCTGAGTATCTTACCTAGAGCAACAGAACTTTCATTTAAATGTACCAACAGCTCTCAGTACCTTGCAGACAGATTTCTGTAAAGTTCCCATTATCTCTCAACAATGTCATTAAAGAATCATTAAACTCAAATCAAATATGGGATTTCTGATTTTTACTGCAGCACCAGCAACTCCAAGACACAAGAAAAAACATGACAACAGAACACCATGGTATTCACCACCCAGCCCTCACCAGTTCTTTAAAACACATTTTCTGGCAAACAAATTGTGGAAGTTGCACCTTACCGTTCCCTCATCCGCAAACCTCCTGAGATAGTCAGTCAGTTCTGTCTTTAAATCGTTGTATTCTGGATGGCAAAGCAAAGGCAAAGAAAACAAAAACAGTAAGATACCCAGTTTTAGTTTAACACTGGCTCAAGAACACAACTTGTCCTACTTCCTCTTGTCATTTGTTAGGTTTACTTCAGACAAATCTAGGTTTGAAATAGATTATAAATTTAAAAAATAATAATGTAAACATGAGAAGCTTAATAATTTATGAGACTAACCTATGCAGTGTGTCTGTTTGGGTTGATTTCAGAGAAGGGTATAGAGATCAGTGAGTGAATTAGCACAATTAACTGAAGGACTGCCCCTGCTCCCAGCCTCCCCCACAAAAGCGTGTGTGGGTCATGGTGCAAAGGCCCAGCCTGTCACTGGGGATTGGGACACTGTCCTCCCCAGAGAGCAGAGCCCTGCCCGAGGAGAGAAACACAGCTCCAGGTACAAAACACCTCAGCTCTGCAGCACAGCCACAGGGGACACCTGGCTGGCACTCCCCAGCCAGCAGGAGACTGCCAAACAGAACGGGGTAAGATAATCAACCAGAGAGCAGAAGTTCAAATTAATGTTTAAATACTCACATTACAATAAATCACTACCATCACAGTATCTAAGGTGTTGAACAGGGTGAAAGTTCACACACCATTTAGTGTCTCACTGTAAATAAAGCTGTAATGATGGGCCAGAGAGGACCCATTCTGACTGAGGTGTGCAACCTGTCATAGAGTTCAAAACTGTTTGAACACTGCAAGGCCTGGTATCAACCTCTTGTGGCAAACTGTTCAGGTAAGGTGTGTTAGGGCAGATTCTAAAAATGAAGCTGTATTTACCACAGATGAGTTCCACTTGCTGGACTCTGTTCATGCTGTTAAGGGTGTCCATTAAAGGGTCTCTCCTCTCTGTCTCTTGGTCACTGGTACCCTTATTTTCATAGGCCAAGACAGTGTCACATTCGTCTGTCAGGAACTGGACTTCAAGGTCTGAATACATTTTCTGGAGAATAAAGTAAAATTTACTTTTATGTGACAAAACTTCTCATATAGAGGTGCTTTCCCCCAGTCCTTGATGTGTTCTGTATCACAAATAACAACAATAAAAATAATACGGTGAATCTGTATCCAGTATTTCAGAGTCTCCTCATAACAACTTCCAAGCAACACTGGATTTAAGCAGCAAAGACAAGGCAAATACTTAGAAGCCCTTTCATGCTATTATTAATTCCATGGGATTCAGTGTGAATCCTTATGTGGAGTGAAGGGAGGTTTCAGTGTTAAGAATATTTACACAGATTTTACCTAAAGCTTCTCCTCAGAGATTGTCTGGGAGCTCCTCCCTGCCTCTCCCACATCTGTGATGGTAATGAAGAGAACATACATACCAAACAGTCTTCACAAGTGCATAATTTGCTCCTCCAGTTCGATGGCCAAAAGGTGGCAGTGTCTTTTTTTACAAATGGCTTGCTTTGGAGCTCTTTCAGCTTGCAGACTGGCTCCTCGCTCTTAGTAACTACCTGAATTAAAATGAGAGAGTTCAGGTCACTTCAAAGAAACTCTGTTCTTTTTGGCATGTCCTCTTCCTTAGGCAAGAATTTTCTTTTGTCTCAAACACATTTATTTTTATAAACAACCTATAATACCACCCAGATGAGAATTCTGATGTGGTTTCAGCAATTTCCATGGGAAATTTCTGTAGAAATTTACTGCAATAACTGGAAGTATTTAAGAACTCAGAGCTGGACCATCATGCAAGTGCAGCTACGCCATGTATTAGAACAGAAGTCACCTGAGTGTACTGGCCAGGTGGCTGAGAGAAGGGACAGATGCAGCCCATGTGCAAACAGACATTACACCTCTGGACAGCCCTGTTCCACAGCTGCACTCTGCTCCACAGACACTGCAGCTCTGAAGGGCCAGCGACTGAAGAGAACAGACTGAACACAGCACCCCTTCCCTGAGCCTGTACAGTGAGGTGGGCTTCACTTCAGCTCCCAGCAGCATGAAGATGTGCAGGTCAGAACAGAAGGCACATTTTACCTCAGGACAGGCAGACCCAGAGCTAGTGGATGGTTCATTAAATTGTTCCGACTGCTTTTCCTCCTTTGTGTCATGGTGTTCCACTCCACTTTCTTTTTTTATTTCTTTCTTCTGCTCTTCACTTTCCTCTACCTTCAGGACAATCCCTTCATCTTCAAGAGAGCTTGCTTTGGTCAAAGGAGGAACTGGAAGACATATACCCACACATAAAAACACTGTGCCAGTAAAAGTACAGGTCACTAAAGACGTTCTCTCTGGTTCTCTATTTTAAAACACTCTGTTTCCAAAAATCTAAGCCCTAGGAGAGGAAAGAGGGTATCACAATTTGAGAGTTCTTTACTAAGATGCTTGTCCTTCTTGACACCCCTTGCTAGCTATCACAGTTTCAGTAACTGTCAAGTGCTTTTTTGCTGACTGTGACAGTTTTTCATTTTCTCCAAACCTCAAAAACACCATCACAGATTAAATACACTAACCTCTTGTTTATTTAAAACAAATTCTGTTTTGATGCCAATTCAAGTATGTGCCCTGTGACAAAGCTGGTTAGAAGGAGGAAAACCAAAACCAGACAAACGCCCTATGCTGTACTAGTTACATTAGAAGGAGAGGAACTCCAGGTAGCCATCCTTGAAAATGCCATTGAAATTTTGGGCACATAAGAAATCTATCAGCAGTTGATACAAGCAGTGGTTTTTAGGAGACTACAAGAAACTAGCTCTTTTTACAGGAAATCAAGTCATCTATCCTTTTAAGCCCACAGAGCTGAGAGGTCTGGTGTGACCACAGGGACCATGTGTCCTGAGCACAGCCCCAGCCCTGCTCAGATTAACGTTAAACACATTCCTGTCAGGTCACTCCATCATTCACTCTTTGCTGCTCAAAGCATCTCTAAGTTTGTCTCACTGTTTCCCTTAGAATGGCTCTTCAGTTCTTTGATCCAATTTAGAAATTAGGTTGAGTCAAGTATTAAATCTTCATCCCTTTTGTGCTAAACATCTTTAACAAAGGAACTAAAAGCAAGCAGCACAGAATTAAGAATGAAAACTGCTTTTTTTTTTTTACACAAGTTACTGCCACCCCACACAATCCACTGCTGAAGGTGATTGTCCAATATAATTAATGAATATCATTTTTCCAACAACTTAAAACCAGTACTACAGCATTAACCAACCACATATGAGAAATACATGCTCACAAAACACTGGCTCAGGTCTCTTAATTCTCTTTACCTGCTAATTGTGGAGCATAAGCCCACAGGAAATGGCAACGTTTCATGCAGGCCTGGCACACCATTTCATGGAAGTCTCCACTTTCAGGGGGAACTGCACCAAGATGCTGTCAGAAGGAAGCAAGCACACAGGTAGTGAAGCATCCTTATTGATCACATACTGAACTTGAGAAGAATTATGTCCCAAAGCTGTCTATAAATTGATGAGAACTATCTGGGCAATTAAAAACATTTAGTGGCTTTCTTCTGAAAAAGCATTCCTGCAGAGCTCATAGTATGCAGCTCAACACTCTTCATCATACAGTTAATACAAAAGAAGTTTATCTACAAGGACCCATAATTGAAGCCACATATCTTTTTTTTTACTCTTTGATCCTGCAGCTTCAAACACAGGATTTCACTTGTGCCCTTCAAGGCACAAGAGGCTGAATCCTTAATGCTTACCCATTAAGTAGGGCACTCACTACAGTGCTTGGCTGCTTTCAAAAGACTTCCCCAAAGTTTGAAATCAAGAATGAACAGCACAGTCTGTTCCTTGCTACTTAAAGGAATTAAGAGTTTAAAAGGCATTCTTTTGAAAGAAGAACTATTCAGGTAGTTGATAATGATGTGCCTCATCATTAAACGCACAGTTATTACTTTATTCTGCAGCAGTAACCTTCAAAAAGGTAGGACTCTTCCCAGTATTTTTAACTGGAGTGGACAGCAGTGCAAGATTACACTTTCAATGCTCCTTTGCATAAGCTGAAAACAAATGCCTTGGAAGTCATGTAATAATTTGAGAAATATAGCAAACTTCCCAAGTAAGAATTACCACACAAACCTAACCAACACCAACTTGTTCCTGTGCAAATGGCAGTTCTGCTATTTATAGTTTCCTTACCCTTCCATGGAACCAGTCTTCACAAACTATGCATTGAATCATCTCATCTGGAATCTAGAGGAACATTATTATATTATTAGCATTAATAGCAACCTCCAGAGTTTCTCACAAGTCTCAAACTGCAGTATCATGGAAATCCTGCTCAGCTGAATTGCATTTCCCACTTCATCCCTCCAGGGAGCTGCCATTAATAAGTAGTTAGTGCTTTGTTAGTCAGTTTGCTTCCCTCACGCTCAACAGCACATGTCATCTATCCTGACTGAGGCTGTGGAAATCCCATTTATCACTACAAAACCAGTCTTCCCAGCAGGGCAAGACTTTCTCACAAAAAGCTGATAAAAGTTAATACACTACTGGTATCCTTCTTCCTATAAGCAGAAATGTATGAAGAGACAGCTCAGCAGAAGAAAGATACTGATATATTCACAAGATACTGATATATTCACACTGTCATCAGGTCAGTGCAAGATGCCAGAACCCAACTTCACTAGTCACCACACAGGACAGTTTGAAGTGCTTTGATATGAAACAACTATCAATGATCTCTTCAGAAATGTTTTTAGCTGTCTCTGAACTTCAGAGGGGAGCTTATAAAATGCTTTTTTTGTATTTGAAAGACTTGTGCCTTCTCTGTTCTTTGAAACACCTGATTTCTGTGACTGCTAACAACAGTATGCACATGCAAATCCAGTGCTATGTTTTAGTACTTCAGAGAGACCAAGAAGTGCTCTGGCTAGCATCAGGGACTGTAGGTAGTGCTGCAGGACAGGACAGACTGTCCCCACCCCAGAAGCCGTGCCAGAGCATTGCTGCAGGCATGGGGAAGCAGGTCCTGGTGTCTCCTAATGTGTGCAGTGTGTTTATTCTGCACTAGCCACATTTCTCAAGATGATGATAACCCTGTCCCACGGGGGAACTCTGCAACTTCAGGGAGCTGCAGCACCATTTTGTCCAAATGATGACTTGTCCTCTTCTTCTGTCTTTAAGGTATAAACATGCTTTACCATTAAAAAAAATAAAAACTATTAAGTTTTACTTCATGCAACTCATGACAACCAATATGGAACATAAGATTTCTTGAAGTGGGATCTCCTTTGAAAAGCAGCTCCCTTTAGTGACCACACTTCACACAGAATCTAACATAAACACCATCTATATATGATTACTACTGGATTTTGTATTTCTTACCTCATCTTCAGGATCAGGGTAAGGTCTTTTACATGTACAGTACAATCCGTAGAAATTGTCATTATATTTATTTCCTGGATTCACCTTGCCCTTTTCCTAGGAGAAAAGGGGAAGAAGTCTCAATAGACAATACAGTAAAAAACAGAAGACAGTAACAACACAGTTTCAGTTCCCCCTTAATTCCTAAAAGCCTCATTATCTTCATTAGCCTGAGTATACAAAAAGGAAGATACTCTCCAGACACCTCTGCTTAACACTGAGCAACAGATAGGACACATGAGGAATGCTAAAGCTCAAAAGCAAAGAGAAAATTCAGTCTGCTCACCTTTGTAACAAATGGCAACTGTGGTGTCAGACAGATTAATGGACAGATGCTAAAGCTCACTTAACCTACACAATTGAATTTTCACTGAACAGAGCAGAAGGAACAACTGTGTGGTCCATTTCATTGACTTAAATGAGAAACGGTAACATCTTAAAATTGTCACAGGTGTCTCTGCACCATGACTTTGCTGACTCTGGATCTGTTTCAATTCTCTCTGAACAAAAGAGGCATACACAAAACCACTGTTTCGATGTCTGGACTTCTATTATCCTGGGAGCACCACTGCAAACAAGCCAAGCAGCATCCTGTGGCTACTTCCCAGAAGACTGCCAGCTACTTGACAAGTTCAAAATGCCCACCCGAGTATAAAAGTATAGGCAGCCTAATACAGTTAAAAATCATCACATCAGTAGGCTCTGGTGACAAACAACTAGAGCAGTAATGCCACCACAAAGAAGGAAAGGGAACTGTCCCTCTGACAGCAGCACAGCCTTAGATTTTCTTAATGCAACTTCAAAATTGCACCCCAAAAGGTTATTCTGAAACAGCTTAAAGCTAATGAGATGTATTAGTGCAGAAACACCACAACCTGCTCCCATTCTGACCATGGATGCAGAACTGCTGCACTCATGGATGACAAGGTCCTTCCTTCTCCTCCCAGCATCTCCCTTCGGTCCTTTAACACTTTTATATCTTGCTGTAATATTCCCATCTTTTTTAACTTCCTAGGAAGACTGGAGGCATCGCATGAGTCGGCACCGGCTGAGGCAAGGCACCAACCTCCCAAGACTCTCATTTGGACTGCGAATGCCTGAAACCTGTCCGAACTTACCGGGAGTAACTTGCACTGCAGATTTTTGAACTTGCTATTTCCACAGTCACAGCGGAAATTCCTGGAAAGAAAAACGTCGCGTTTCAGGGTTTATATTAAGTGAGACCACGCTGGGTTTTGTATTCTTAACAATTCCCAGCAGTTTATCGGGATCCACGGAAGCTGGGGGGTCCTACACGGCCGCTCCCGCCCCCCGCCCGTACCTCTTGGTGTAGAGCTCGAAGAGGCGGTGGGTGCCGTGGCACTCGTAGCTGCAGGCCAGGCAGATCCCCGCGGGCTCGGCGCCGGGCGGCGTGCAGGTGCTGCAGGCGTACAGCGCCTGCCGCTTCACCGCGCCCTGCGGGAGACACCGACCGCCGCGCCGTGAGGGCAAGGCTGCGGCCCCACCCCGCGGCCACGCCCCTCGGCCACGCCCCCCCCGCGGCCCCGCCCCTCGGGCCCCGGCCGCAAGCCCCGCCTCCGGCCCCCGAGCCCCCGGCCCCGCCCCCACCTGTGAGTAACTGCAGCGCTCGTGGTCGCTGCCCCCCAGCACGGCCCTCGCTTCCTTCTCCAGCTCCTCGTTCTCCGCCAGCACCTCCGCCAGGGACACGACGGGTTCCTCCGCGCCGCTCCCGCCGCTTCCCGGCTCGGCGCCCTCCGGAGCCGCCGCCTCCATCGCCGGGCCGCGAAGGCCGAGGAGCGCGAAGCGAGGCGGGAAACGCGGGGCCAGGGAGGCGCCAGGGGGCGCCACAGCGGAAGCGGAATAGCGCGCGCCCCACGTGACCGTGGGCGGTGTGTCACCGCGGGGCGGGGCGGCCCGCGCGGCCAGCACGTGACCGGCGGGGCGCGCACGTGAGCGGCGGGCGGTGATGGCGGAGCCGGAGCCGGGCCTGGGGCGGGATCTGGTGGCGGAGCTGCGGGGCCGCGACGGGCGGACGCGGACGGTGCGGGTGCCGTACCCGGCGGCGGAGGAGGGCGAGGCCGCCCAGCTGCGCGGGCTCCGGGGGGCCCTGAGCGAGCTGCAGGAGCGGGTGGTGGAGCTGCTGGCGCCGCTGGTGCAGGAGGAGCGGGCGGCGGCGGACGGCGCGCCGCGCGGTGAGTGGCGGCGGCCCGGGGCCGGCGGAGCCCCCTCGGCGCGCCCCGCACCGGTCACCCTCGCCCGCCCCAATTCCGGCAGGTGGTGGCGGGGATGACGACGACTACGATGACGACGAGGAGGATGAAGGTGAAGACGAAAACAACGTGGACGCGGCGGCGAGCGGCGATGACCCTCCCCTGAAGAGGACCAAGGTGCAGCAGCCGTGAGGGCGGCGCTGGAGGCCGGATCGGCGCCTTAGCCCCGTTGGGCTGTACCGACTGTAAGTGTCCCGGGCCCGCTGCACGGGCCGCCGCCTGCTCCTGTTACATGCGAATGTCCATCCCGACACTGTTTTCATACAGAAGCCTTTCCGAAAGGATGAGCCTGGGTGTGAGCAGCGTGTTGTTTACGGGGTGCCAGTGTTATGCTGACACCAGTTTTCTTGGTAAATTAGTTGGCAAGTATAAAACTTTTATGACAAATCCTCTCATTGGTATGTTTTTTAATAACTTATTCCGAGTCACAGTATTTTTTCATGTGATACCACTTTTAAAATAAAGCAATAAAACCTGAAAAGTTATTTTGTCAAATAATAATCTTTAAAAGTACAAGACAACTTGTGTTTGAATGGACAGAAAGCAATATAAGACCACTATAAGTATCAAAATTAACAAGCATATATAGGACTGTGCCTGTTCCTGTACAATCCTACAGAAGATTATTTTTGCCTACAATCGACAAGGTTCAGTCACCTATCAGTTAAGAAGCCTCTTTGAACAGGTATAAAACACTCTTGATAGTCACTCTCTAGAGCCTAAGAGTGTTCTGTAGAAGAATTTAACTGCCTGAATGAATAGTGTAAAAAGCATTTTGGGGGGTGTTGCCATGAGTTTTTCCCGGTTTGCTGAGCGTTCTTATTAAAGGAGAAGTTTGTACCTTCTCACGCTCTTTTAATGTAAACATCAGCTATGTTCTATAAACATAGCCATTGTTTTTACATTCTCTGCTGGGACAAACAAGACTGTGTGACAGTCCCCTTCACCAATGTGATGTGGAGGTGGGAATTCCTTCCTCCAATCCACAGGCCTCATAGTAAAAGTATAAAAGTAGGTTTTGGTAAATAAACCGGGGCTTCTGCCCTGCTGCTGTTGTTGCACCCAGATCTGTGTCTCCAGTCTGTTTTCCTGGTTAGGCCTCCACGGTGATAGGGGGGCTATTTTCATTTTTTTGTGTTCTCCTGACACAGTTTTTTTATATGTAAAACTGAGCAAATCTTAATACATATATGTAGGAAGAATGTGGAAATAAATGAACTTCTATGAGGACCAAATTGTCTGCATTCGTTTGAAATGCAGGGAGGAGTCAGAGATGAGGTCCAGTAAATGTATCCTTGACATTTATGTACTCTGCTACTCGAAGATATTCTGTTGGCAGGTGGGATAGAGGCATAACTGAAAAGATCAACTCAGAAGACTAAGGAGGTTTAGTTGCTGAGAATGAGAGAAAATTATACTTACTCCAATCTTTTGTCAGGCTGCAACATTGTAAAATGATAAAATGCTGTAAGTGTTATAGGGTATTACTAATCGAACTTGGTTTTACTGGCCCAAGGGGGCTCAGTGGATTTCCTCACTAAAATAAAGGGAAGAATGCTGGTGTGTTTGTATGGAATTAAAAGAGCTGATGTGATACTAAATTCTTAGTAGTGTTTAGATGAGAACCAAATAATTTTGCTAGTTACAAAATATTACAACAAAAATGTCAAAGCGAGTCTCCCTCACAGAGGCTGGCATTCTATGACGTACTCTGTTGTTACTGTTTTGAAATACTGAATTTGCTGGTTCAAACAACTTTGAGGCTTCATGAAGGAACTTAACAGATTAAGTTAAAAAGTTTTAAGTCTCAAGTATGCAAGGCACTCAGTTGTGTGAGGGAGAGGAGGCAATCCCCATTATGCCCAGTAGCTGGGGCACTGTCCAAAAGTGCAGTACCTTTCTTAGCTCCCAGGACAGAGATCCACAGTCATCGTTTTCATTAAAGGATTTGAATGCCGTTCACCCATGGCAGCCCACTTAATTCCCACTCATCCCATCTTAAAAGGTAATTTACACACAAGCTATTATGAGTATCAGATTCCCTGTAAAACACCCAGTAGTCTGGCAGCTGGGACATCATGGGGCTTAATTTGTGGTGACTGGGTTAGCACTCAGCAGGGTGAACACCTGAGCAGTGGTTCTGCTCCATGGCACATGCGCCAACCAAATGGACCAGGCATGGGCCCTGGAGTGAGCTGAGCAGAAGTACCTTGTTATGGCTGTTCCTTCTTCCCAGAAGAAACCTGCACCTTAGGGGTATCTTTAAGGAGAGCCATGGTAAGTCAGGTCTTAAAATTTAACTACATGATAACATTATTAAACTGCTTTTGTGCATTAGGTCATTTGTAGAAAAGTGGTTCTCGTCAAAGACTGTGACATAAAACGCAGGGTTTTTAAAGAACTAGTAAAAGAAACTAGAGGGTATCCTTTTAGGAAAACAATGGACCAAGCATGAGAAAATAAGGCAACTTAATACATATTCTGCACATTCTGGAATGTTTTGTTCCGGGGATAAGTCAATCCTCATATTTTTAATTTAAAAAAGGAATCGAATTTGCAGTCCTACTTCACTGCTGGAAGAAATGTGTCATAAGGAACATGTTTTATTGTAACTTACTTTTGTCCAAGTTTGAAGGGCTGCAGCCTCATGTTACACACTTCCCTCCCTCACGGCAGGGAGTGAAGAACAGGCTCAGTAGCGCTTACAAATACGTGGCAGACACATTCCTGAGATGGGACTGGACTGTCAGGTGAAAGTCAAGCAGCTAAAGAAACTAACAGAGACTGCTCAAGTGATGTTCAAGCAGTCTGACAATGCTTATCTTGTGACACAAATGAATAAAGAGAAATCCAGGGTAAGTGGCATACAGATGATCATAAATCACCCTTGTGTTACAGCTACTCACTTTGTTGGCAGAACATTAAAGCTCAGAACGTTGCAAAACTTCAAGCTTGATTATCCCAAAAGTTTGTAGATGATGTCATTTTCTGTTACAGGCAGGTCTTTGGTGACTCAGACAACCAGCCTTGACAATATCTATAAATTTTCAGAATAATCAACCTGAAAGTTATTTCACTACTTCTTTTTTTAAAATATTACAGTAAAAATCAATTTATCATTAATTTTTATAGTCTTTCATTTATTTACCCTGTGGGTAAGATTTCACCTGTTCATGTTCCCCTGTTGCCAAAAATGCTGGAAGCACCAGCAGAGCCAACTTAACTTTTCTGCTACTCCCATTGTGTAGTATTTGTAAACACTGTGTTAATAGTTCTCCACTGCTGCTTTCCACTCCAAGCCAAATCCTTAACACACAGCATTTGCTTCAATTGGACTGTGTGTTTTCTGTAGTTAGTTGCAAAGCACGTGCCTGTCAACAGCTGTAATCCAAAACTAGGCTTCTCATGGAAAAGTCTCCTAACACGAGCCTCTATTTTGCAAGTCCCTGCCCTGCCCAGCACATGTTCCACATCCAGACAGCCTGGTCATCCCACCAGCCTGCTCATGAGTTTGCTAAGGGTCACATGCTTGCATGACAGAAAATTAGGCAATTCTTCCTATCATTTTCTATTTTTGATGCTTCCTCTTTTGTTCTTGGTTCTTTAAGTAATTCCATCTGCACACAATGTAACTGTTCAGTTTAAAACTATAGCATCAAGTTAAAAACAGTCCAGTCAGAGGTATCCCTCTTACACAAAAGTAAAGAAACACGGGGATTCGGTTTCGTCCAGCAAGCCCCAAAATTCCAGGCTATAAACAAGTAATTAGGACACAGAGCATAAGAGGACAACAAAAGATGAACTGAACATGCACACTGAGGGAAGGACATGAGCACAGGCTACAGCAACTGATGGCCAGCACTGCTGTCTGGCACGAAATACACAAAAAAACCCACTAAGCCAAAAACAAACAGCAAAACTGAAAAGCTATTGGTAAGTATCTGCATTAATAGACTTGTGTTTATAAACATTGAAAAGTTTTTATTTTATAGATAAATAGCATGATGATTGTAAAAGGTGAGAAACAACACAACTTAAAAGCTCTGACTCCCCAAGATACTAACTACTCGTCAGAGGTTATAATTTACTCTTACTCCAGCATACTAAAATGGCAGCTTCCTCCTTTTCATATTGCACTTAAAACTCGAAACCTGCTTGCAAAGGCTACATTGTTTTCAGGTCCTAGCACCAACACTGACAACTGAAACCAGTGTCTCAAAGTATCTCCAAGTGCAAACAGAAAGTTTAAGGTGTTAGAACTGCCATGCTTAAACACAGCAACACTGAAAATAGTGTTCTCTTTCCAAAGGAAGAGAAAGACCACACTCTCCAGGATTCCCTTAAAGCAGTCATAAGTGGACTAACATTTGTGATGATTAGGTATGAACAATCACATACAGTTGAAGTTACAGTCAAGTTACATTTGACTCATAATTCTTTTGAGCCTACTGCTTCTGAGAAGTGTATTTTTTGCACTGTTTTCATACTTGTTACTTCCATCTCGGCTGGGACAAAAATGTAGCTATTCTCAGATGAAACAAAAACAGACAGAAAGAAAGAACAGATTCAGTCTTATTCAAAATATGCTATTCCAAAATAGCACTGAAAAATAGAGGTTGAAACTATGGCAAAGAAATCTCAGTGGAATTTCAGTATGACTGAAGAAATTTGCATTCATTACAAGAATGAGAAGAAGATATCTTACTTCTTTGAATTTCTGGAAGAAACATGATTATCTGTCTTACAACCTGTTTGTGGCATACCCCAACCAGTTAACTTTGCCAAATTCAGTTTTTCCTAATACATCAGTTCTCCCGGAACATGGTTTTGCATGATGTCTGGAGTGAAATTAGAATGGTCATAAATTTCAGTAACTTGTAATTTTATCAAGCGACACGATAAGAGAAGGAAACACACAAAGAATTTTTGTGCAGACTACGGGCCAATGCCAGCATAGGCTGCTTTTGACTTCACTGCCTGCCTACTGCGGTGTAGGACTGTTGTGGTGACTGAAAACAAGTAAGCTACCACAGGAAAAAAATGTACTTTTCCCCTTTAAAGGTTTGCACAAACTTTATTCTTTGCTTCCTGTTTTTATATCTAAACTTATTTTTTAAAAAATCATTAAAAACAGCACTGATGTAGATAATAAAAAAAAGAAAAAGCAAAGAATTGTGTTAAGTGCAGCTTTTATAATCACAGTCTTAATTTCTTCCTTTTACATTTACCACAAAAGAAACATCTTTTCATTGATTTCACTCCAAGGGAAAACATAGGAAATCACTTTTTGCACAGAGGAGCAAAGTTGTGGACCAGAAACTTGTTTCCCCACAGGACATTTCAGATGGAGAGTTGCAATTTTGCATCATTAAGGCAAAATGAGGAATACTTCCATCTTGTGTCACACAGGGCTCTCCCACTCTGACCACTTGATAGATCCATAATTAAAAACCTTTGTAGTTACTTGTTTGTTTTAAATAGAAAACAGTCACTCTCTTCATTGCTTATCAGCCTGAAAGAAAAGGCTCTTTCCAGCCTTCACTCAGAACTTCAGTCTTGTGATTAGATCAAGCATTGCTTCAAATCAGCAAGAGAGACTAGAAGTTGAGCTAAGTGTCAATCAGTTGTAATCTACTGATCTGATTAGAGGCCTTCACAAATGTTTGGTGACGATTGCAAATAACAGCCAAGCAGATAGGAATGATGCAATACCCAACAGTTTTGGGGTCAGCTCTTGTACAGGAATAGAGGAACAAGAACATCTGTAAATACGGTATTAAAAATATTATCGTCCACAGCCAAAATGGCAAGGATAGCAGTCGTACTTTTAAGGAGTGTGTCCATGTGGTTCCTTCCTGTGGTTCCTTGGGGTGTTGCTGAATGTGCTCCAGTGCTAGTTTGTTGTAAGTCTCATTGATTTCAAAGACGTAATAAAAAGCTGCAGCACTTGCTAGCAAGTACAGCCCCACACCAATCCAGCCCATCCTCTGGCGGAAGTTCATCATTCTCCATGCTCTGCACCTGAAACAAAAGGTGACAAACATTCAGCACAGCTTGGAAAAGGAGGGGACAGGTGAACCTTGGTTTTTATAAGTTAACTTTCTACAGCTTTTCATTATACATTAGTTAAAACAGCACACTCATCAATTTCTGAAGACCTGAGTTTTCTCTACATCACAAAAAATCATTATTCTGCCAGCAACAGATTAATGGCAACAACGTAGGAAGCTCCACTGATGGCTCTGGATAGTTTAGGGCCTGCTTGGCTATCAGGATATACCTGGCTAAAGTAAGGTACTCAGGGAACAAAACAAAAGTCATTAATTGGGTAAGTTACTTACACCATCTGCCCTCAATGTCTCTAGACACAGAGTTGGGATAATATAAGATTTTCTATAAATATGTAGAGTTTGGAAAGTTCTTTGACGCCTGCAAGACAAACGTGTTGCTAAACAGTCAGTAATGGTACCATCACTGCTTGCATGTGGTGCAGCAACATCCAGCTGTATTAAGCTCTAGCTGAGTGCCCGTTTATGAACCACAGAAAGGAATGTTTTCAATTTGAACATGATGTTCAAGGGTTAGGCTGTGCTAAAGGTATGTAGTTGCACACATGAAGGTGCTATAGCCACATTACTTGCTCCTAACCCCGCTGTCCCTGTGCAGACAGACATTTACCACAAGCCCTCCAGAGGAACTAAGCTGCACACCTGCACTGCTCAATGCCTCGGCACAGAACAAACCACACACTCACCACTGAGCACTTTTCAGAAAAAGTAAAAATTATTGGATCCCCACAGACATTACTGGGCTCAATTAGAGCTGCTTCAAATCTCCAGCTGCCTGCACAGGTCTTGGTGACTGAAAACATTCTTCGAGCCACTCACATACACTCCAGCTGGAGTACCTCGACACAAATGAAGCCATCACCTCTTTCCCTCCACACAGCCCTTGCACAGGGCAGGGAGAACCACTCCATCTCTGTACCCGACTAAGGTTCTCCGAAAAAAATGCTTTTTCAGACCTTTGGGCTTTTATTTTTCTTATCTTTCCCTTGAGAAGGGTAAAATCTATCTATGTGGTGCTGTTTTAAGAAAATATGTCAGGCCTTTAAAATACCAGGCAGAAATGCTTAGTGAAAAATGAATTATGCATAGAAAACAGCAACAATTCATGGAAGCATTAGAGAATTTACCATAAATAATACAAAATCATTACACCATCCTAAATCACCCTTTCTGAGCCAGACTAATCTGCCAGTTTGGTTGGCAATCCTGAAAATTTTACTTCCTGGTTTTACATAACTGAGGTATAGCTTTAATCCTGACATGACAGAATCTGGCAGATCAAGGCAGCCCTAGAGAAATTGTTCTGGCCCTCAGACCACTGCGTTCATGGTGGCTAAAACAGTCAAGCATACAAGTACACAAATACCTGAGAAGGAACAGTGAATACCTGAAAAGGAACAGTAAATACTTGAGAAAGGTACCGCAGACTTAAGTAATGGCAACCTTTCCTTCAGCTGATCCTTCTGTAATAACTCATCTGCACGTGTCCCTTTATCACCCCGAGTCAATACCCCTGTTTAGCAGGACAACTAAAAAATTCGTGAGAAGAGCTGTTAATCCACAGGGTAAAAACTTGAACCCCGGGTCTGCGTTTACCCGCTAAATAAGCTGCTGGTTGTTCTTTTCCAGCAGTTCGGCATACCAGAGCTGGCTCACAGATTGTCGCCTTCGAGGAAAATAAACCGTCACAAGGTATATACGTACTGCAAGCACAAACACTATCAAAACAGCAGTAGATTTAAGAAGGTAAACACCAGCGCGTTTTGATCCTGCCCTTGAGCAGTAGCCAGAAGAGAAGCCCTAGGTCCCAGTTATACGAAAGAGGCTGCGGTAACAGAGTTTACTCATTGTTATTCTCCGTTTTCAGACCCAACTGCAACTTGCAGCTTTTGGGCACACCTGCGATGGTTCTCGGACTCCTTCACCCCACTGGGGCTCTCCTCCCGCGACCGCCCGCGCATACCGCCCGCCAGACCCGCGCTCCGGGCGAGACGCGCTTCGCCGCCACGGGTCCTTGTCGGAGCCGGCAGCTCCTTACCTTCCTCCGGCGGAGAAGCAGGGAGCGGGAGGGCGGCGGCGGGCGGCCCGCTCCCCTCAGCCCGCGCCGCGGCGCCGGGAGGCGGCGAGTCCCGCGGGCCCGCCCCGCTGCCCGCCCGCCGCCATGGCCGCCCGCCGGCACCGGCACTTCCGGCACGGGCAACGGCTGCCGGGGCGCGCGGCCGCATCCGGGGCGGGCGCCTTGGCCGGCCGCCATCTTGGCTCGGCGCGCGCCCCTCTGTGGCCGGAGTGGCCTCGCCCAAAATGGCGGAGTCGCGCTGAGGGGGCTCTCGGCTCCTCTGCGGGGGGACAGACCCAAAGTGTGGTGTTTTGGCACACTGGCGGCGTGAGCCCGTCGAGGGAAGTAGCAACAAAGATTACTAAGGAAATTACAATAGAGACTGAAACAGTCCAGCAAATGGCAAACGTGTAGTCAAACCCCAGTATATGCTTATACATAAACATGACATAGTGGATTATTTCTATTAAATTTAATTATCAAGAGATATATGCTTATTATCCCATGGCAACGGGGTTGGGACCAGATGATCTTTAAGGTCCGTATGTTTCTATGATCTATTGGCGAAATGCTTTTAATTACACTAGAAGATCATTTAAATTGACAGCAAAATTATGTAGTCAGGTGCGTGCTATTCAATGATGGCAATGATTTTGGGAGAGTTTGTGTGTGCAGAACGTGTTTGCCTCAATACAGGAACTGTGTGAGGTGAACTCAGTGCCAGTTAAAGCTGAAACTGCATGGGGTTACATACGAAGTGAAACCTGTTACTAAATTGTATCCTAAAGTCACGAGAAAACTACCATTTCTTACAGAGAAAGCAGCAGCGGCCACAATTCACTCAGGCAGCTGTCCTTAAGAAGGGGCTAAAAAGGATTTAGAAAGGAATGCCCAATAAAAAACCAAAAGATGCTAAAGCAATGACTTTTTTATGTCTAAATACGTAGGATCTTGGGGATGTAGTAGGTGCATGTGACACAGTATACAAGAGCTGCTGCAAAAGCAAATGTGTGATGGCTTAGCCTGCTATGTTTGGTGTTTCAATGAGAAGCGTTTGAAGCTGGTATTTTGGATTATAGTCAGGACAGCTGATGAAGTAATGCAGGGAGCTGCAGATCTCAGGAGAGTAAAGGGACACTGTTGAGAGCCCATGAGAGTCAGAAATACAAATCCCTTGTCACACAGCAACTTCACCTTAAGTCATACTGTTTCAGGTTTTATTTTTTGGGTTATTTTGGTTTTGGTTTGGTTTTGTTGTTGATTGCTTGGGAGGGGTTGGGGTTGGAGTTTGGTGGGGGTTTTTGTTTGTTTGTGGTTTTGTTTTGGTGTTTTGTTTTTGTTTGTTTGTTTTTACTTATTATTATTTCTTTAATGCTCATTGAACTGAAGGCCCAAAAGTGACACAAGATGGCGCCTAGCACCATAGGCAGAGCCAACCTGAGCAACACTCTGACTCCCAGGTCAGAGATTTTATATTTTACTTCAGTTGAATGAAGATTTAATTATCTTTTCCAAAGTTTAAATAAACCATTAGTGTAGGATGAAAATATGAATAGCTACATACAGTTAATTACCCCTGGGACACTTCTCCCAACTAACTGGCATTCTTTCCATTCTTACAGGTGGTGAGGTCCCAGTTGATCAAAAAGTGAATAAAGCTCCTGTGTGGCTGACAGACCTTTCACACAAGCATGGCTATATTGCATTTTCTTATATTGAGGTTAGAGGTAACGATGAATCAGTTTATTTTAAAATACCTACCTACATATCAAAGAGAAGGGTTTCAGTATGAGTTAATATGTGACTGTGTGAATGTACAGCTTGGCAGTGGATACAGGTGCCAAGTGTAAAGCCTGCATTTGCACTTAAGAGTCTGAAGAAAAATCAGTGAAATGTGGAACTTTTTCCTACTTAAGAAGCCTGTCTTTTCACTGAATGGTTGGAGTTGGAGAGAGAAGATGCTTTAGGATTTAACCTGCTTGTAAACCAAGTAGGTTAAAAGACTCAACCAAGGGTCTTCTGTGATAACCATAAGCCTGAGATTGTGGCTATAAAGAGAAGGATCTAAAAATTTTGAAGAGTTGTTGTAACAATCACAAGCTGCCTTTGAAAGCTGAGGCATAACGCCAGACAGGGTGATTTGTAGTATTTTTGGGCTAGATCTCAATCTGCATAAATTCAGTGTTATGCTTAATCTCTGCCATAGCCTAGGAAGGGACAGAGCACATAGCTCAACTGAGAGTTTGTTGGTTGGTTTGTTTTAGCAGCAGGCCTCTGAGGGGGGAGGGAATAATACCAAAATTAGTAGAACAAGAAGCAACTGTTCTCAGCTTGAGACAAATTCCAGTCACAAGTGCTGGTAATAACAAGGGGAAAGAACTCATAACTCTGCATATTGAAATGAGAACATACACCTGGTGAGACTCAAAAGGATAATACTCAACTTGGGAAACCAAGGAGAAGATAGAAGTCTGCTGAATCCAAAGGAAATAATATTTAATGAACAGAATCAGATAATTAATCATGGGATTTTGTTGCATTAAAAAAAAAAAAAAGTGTTTCACTTAGTTTTGACATGCGATGTATTTTTATAGAAATATTTGGTTTATTTGGAAGGTAGAACAGGAAAACAATGGAGCAGCAGGAGCTGGCTGCTCCACAGAGGGCAGGAGCCAAGCATAATAACACAGGTGATGGGCTAGAGCTGCACTGCCCGAGCCCAGTCCCACAGATCCACTGCAATGCGAGCAGAGCACATCACATTCAGACAGGAGCACAGAGCATCAGGCAAGGAACCAGGCAGGTCCAAGGTCAAGCTGTGAAGGCAGCCCACAGGCTAGGGTCAGATCCAGTTAGAACTAGGGTCAGACATCACCTAGGAATTGCCGTGCAGGTCCATACTGATAAAAAAAGACTGAGGTCAGGCTAGGAAGTAATTCTGTAACTTCATATCCAGATAAACATAGCTTGGCACAGTTGCAGCTGAGCTGGGGACACACACTGATACAACACAGGTCAGGCATGAACTGAAATCAAAGGGCTTGGCTGACCTGGGGCTCCTGAGCCCATGGGAGGGGCCAGGTGAGGATTGTTTGGGCTGTTAAGGCCTGTTAGGGTGCTCAGGATCCTGACAAACTACATAGGATAAATGAGGGTTGACAAGAGGAATCAGGTTAGTTGTAATCTTTAAGTCAAACAAAGTTTTCTTAACTCAGTATAATAGGAAGTCTTTCCTAGGCTTAAATTTTGGCCAAAATAGAAAAGCAAAGGTAGAATACCTGAGATGATTACAAAATTAGTTGGCCTTCCAAATGGAAGGCAGAAGCTGAAGGACAGAATGCATCTCGCATCCTTTTGGGTGGATCTTGTATTTATTTAGCAGAGTTGTAGTAGGTTCTCACTGATGAGTCATCAAGAAATGAGAATCTAATAACAGAGACATTTCTGTCAAGATGGCATTTGCCTTTCACTTTGTAGGACTCTGAATTTTGATCTGGATCTTTTCCTTTTTAATCCTAACTCTAAACCAAACTCTTGGCTAGAGAACTAGGATCCTTACAGACTGCGTATGTGTTGGAATTCCAAGGAGAAAACTGGCATAAATGAGGAGAACTGGGCATGACCATGTGGTGGTTCTGTGAAGATCATATCTAGTCTTAAGCAAAGAGGGTTAGACTAGTTTTAGGGTAAGGCTAGGATTCTGAGGAGTGAAGCATGAAGCACAAAGGCCCTTGAAAATGCTCACTTGCCAATTATGGAGGACAACTGAAAGAAAGGAAGTTTTATTCAGACCCTCACCAGCTCACATCTCTTCCTTGTGCTCCAAAAGTAGGGCACAGAGCAAACTGAAGAACCAGTGCTTTGACTGGAGAAAGAAAACACACATGGAAACCCAAGCCATACATGACATCTGCCCTCAGCTCCAGCTGGTCCAACTCTCCTTTGTGTTAAAAGCAGAGTTAGTGCTGTGTTTATAAAGAAATACAGAAGGGAGAGGTTTTTATGTGAATCTGAAGTAATGCATGTAAAAACTAAGGATGTACATTGGGAAAATAGAATACCATTTTTTTTCCCTCGGACCAGTGCTTATAGTACTCATTTGAATTTTTATCAGTGAGTGCATGAATGCCCAGTGTTTTTGCAGCTTGTAGCAGTTTTATTTAGTATATATAGTTACAGTGATTTTCATAGTATCCTGCTGTAGTGTAATAAGTTGTTTTGATCAGTTTCATATAATTTAGTGTGAGTCAAGAACATTCGTTTGCTTCAATTCATATGTTTTATTTTATGTTTTATGAATCTTTAGTTTGTGTTTTAGAAATTTTGTTTCTTCTGGAAATAAGACTAGGATCTTCTGAATCTCTTTTTTTCTTGGGTGGTTGTTTTGTCTATACTGCTGTCTTTCTTTGAACTTTTTTGTTGGAGACACCTGCTTTCTTATAGAGTATAGCATATTAATTTGAGAGCATGCAAGAAATTTTTCTATAGGATGGCATTTTTATATTTTATTTCTTCTCATTTTGAATTGAAATAGTATATTTGCTTGGTTTGACAACACTGACCCCATGAAGCAGAGCTATTCAGCGAGCTGAATGGTGGTCTTTTCCACTTTTGACTTGCTTTGTATACTTTGAAATTTTGGGACCTTAAATTACCTTAATCTTTAATTCTCAGTTCTTGAAATTCTGCTTCTACCATTTGTTTTTCAGCAGCAGCCAAATCTGAGTTAAGCTTCAGGCAATCATGTTATCCAGGTATGAATACCATCCATACTTTGTTCTTAGTTGTAGAAATATTTATCATCTTTCCAACAAACCTTTTGATATTTACAAATGGAATAGCTATCTCATTCTCTCAAGCATCCACAGTGAACTTCTGCCAAAGGAAGAATTACACACTACTACCCTTTGTCAAAGTGCCTATAAAGAACTGAGTCTTTTATGGAAAGGGCCTTGGTATTTTAGACTGAACTCTTAGTCTTCACTACACTGATGTTCCTCGTTCATTAGTTACCTCTGAATGTACCCCTCATGGCTGCATTATCTGTGGTAAAACAATTCCAGCAGGAAAGAGATAAAATCTTTGCTTTTACCTTCTTTTCAGCCAGTTACAAAGTGGCTTCAAAGTTGAGCAAGGACTGACAAAACATACTGAAAGGATATGGGCAGAGTTGTCTGCGTTTATTCAAACAGAGGACAAATACAATTTATGCAGAACCAATGCAGGTATTGATCTCCCAGGTCCAGTGATATGACCCAATATTGTACTGGCCTTGGAGGAAAGAGTGCTTTCCTGCAGAATTTTTGTTAAACCAGTTTACAGTTACAAATTGCATTTCAACAAAACCATTATTCATTACAATTTATTGTTTTTAATTAAATCCTCTCAAATAATATAAAAACACACCCTAAGTCCACTTCCATGGCTGCCATTAAACTCCTGAGAATTCTGCTTGTCCATGTTTTCAACTAAAGTCGGCTCAAAATGCCAGAAAGGAACAGTTATTGAATTTCCATGCTGAGTTTGCTCCTGTCAACATGTTTGATTGTATAAACAAGTCCACTGAAAAATGAACCATGTTAAAAAGAAAAACAGAATCCTTCTTCTGTTCATATAGATAGTCCAAGAGAAACATCTGACCATCTCAGAGAGTGACTGTTCCATCCTCACAAGAGGAATTATCTTCCTCTAAAATTTCCACTGATTATCTCTCCTTCAGTGGTGCTTATGTGAAGCAAGTCAGCAATACCATAGAATTATTTTAAAGAGATTTAGTTATTGTCTCTTCTGAGATTCACAGTTTCCAGGGTGTACCTATCTTGCTCTAGACTGTAAACTGTATGCAGCAGGGAGCATCTATATTTAGATATTTATATTTTTCCAAAAACATAACTTTCTTTTACTAAACAAATAGTGAAAGAACTCAGTTCAGATCAGTCTTTTCCCAAATTCAATGGATTCCAACTTTCTTGCATAGACCAAGATGGAGTTTTGGAGGAGCTAGACAGCATATTGTTTAAGATTTGCAGAATCTAACCTTTCAAAAGCAAAACCAAAAACAAACCAAAAAAACAACAACAATAAACCAAAACCAACTAAACAAGAAACCAAAAAAGCCCCAAAACCCCAACCCAAACCAAACAAACAAAAAAAAGTTTATGTGTGTGTCTTTTAGGAACCTCTTCTGTCTGTCCTCTTAGAGCTTAAGAATTCCCCATGGTTACTAACATTAAAATGTACTGCACGAGGCATATGTGTAAGATATCCACCCATGTAATGTGAGGGTTGATAGGTTCTTAGTCACAGGAATGTCTGCATGGACTATAAAAACCAGAACTTGTCTGAGGCAATGGGAAATCACTGTCAGAGGTAGGCTGAATGGCAGAATACCTTGGTTTATCCAAGCTCCAGACCTGCAGAGCACCTTGGTACTCACTGAAGTGCTCAATGTCAGCTCAGCTGTCACAAGTGCACTGTCAGCTTAACTGAGACGCTGGCGTGAGAGGGGAGGCTTTCATACAAATGTCATCAACTGGAAGCAAAGCTTCTTCCTCATCTGTATGGAGGGCTCCTGTTGTCCTGTTGTTTATCTTTAGTGAAAGATAAAAGTCAGTTAAGGGTAGCTGTGAAGGTTTTAAGTACTCACCTAGCCTTATACCTGGATTTTCTATTTTCTGAAGCCCATGCTAGAGGTCTGTACCAGAAATCAGCACAGAGATCCAGAATGACTCGAACATTTGGACAGAGGCATTAACAGTCATTGATGGTTACTCTCAAAGGGAAAATTTCAGTAATTTATTAGTAAGTAAGTATTTGCATTTCATTTAACAAAATCACATTAAGAAGTATTTGCAAATCTTTAAAGGAAAAGGCATTACATTTTTTCCTTACTGTGCAGAATTTTTAAGCTGGTGCTCTATGCTGTATAAAATGAAATTTCAGTAATGCCTACTGCCATACTCTGTTATACAATTCCAAGCGAATATTTAAATGTCTCCAGCTTAGCACATCTATTTCTGCATTTGTTGGCATTCTTAAAGAAGGGGAATGTCCACTTCTCCACACAAATGTATCTTTGGTTTGCCTTTCATCAACAGAGTATAAACATAGTCATTATAACAACATGAAGGTACTGGTAGGGTAAAGAAATATGTTGCTATGAGACTGTAACAAGTTTTAGTGCATCCAAATCAACACCTTTTCCACAAGAAAAAGTATCTGGCTTAAATGAGTGTGTCATTGCAGGTGTGTTTCTGCACTGCTTTGTTTAACAGGAGTTAGAACACCTCCATTCTAAAATGATGCTTGTACATAGTGCAGAGCATGTTTGCCAGGAGTTTATAGTGTTCTGGGTAACTGTTACCAGTTGAAGTGTTTCGGTGAATATAGTGGATAAATGATGATGTTGCAATGGATTGTGATGTAAACATAAACCTATCCTGATCTGGATGTTGAAGCAGAGGTTATAATTTCAGGGGTTTTTCATCTTCTGTTCTGTCACTCATTTTTCACTAGCTAGAAACTGTAATTCTCAGGTTATTGCATGTTTTTGAAGTGCTAGTTCTAAGTGCTCTGGCAAAACAGCCTTTGAAGCAGTGGAAAATCTTTGCCTTGGTAAAATTAGCCTGATACTTTTCTGGAGTGGCTTCACACAGCAAAAATTAGTTTAGAGACTTGGTTAGCCAGCGCTGAACTGGTGTTGAGAAAAGCCACCCTAAGCCAGGAGGATCAGAAAGAACAGAGGAACAGGAGGTGTAGATGCCCGTTCTCTGGAAATCTGCATGAATTAGGCCCCCCAAAACACACCAGTGGTAGCCAGCAACACAAGAGTTTTGTAACTATAGAAAATTCTGTGACACATGCAAATTCTCCTTTCCCCAGCTCTGTGGAGTGATGGTAAACCAGTCTTTTGGGGCTATTGTCATTCATAGCAAGTGGAGATGATTAGCAAAGAAGAATTCAGCTTTGAATTCTCTCAAGAGGGAGTAGGTGGGATCCTTTGACAAGACCCACATGTGAATTGTTCTCCCCAATCCAGGCTTCCTCATCTTCAGATGTCCTACAAATTGTGATCAGTCCTTCTGGCAGGTTCTTCTGGCTTTGCAGAGCAGCCAAAATGTAACCTGAAACCAACTATCAACTTTACCCTCAAGATATCTGGGCTAACTTCTAATTCTCTGGCTTATAAAACCATTTTCCTATAGTCCACGTAGCTGAAAAATTACTTAAGTGCTTGAAACACTTTTATGACAGCTCCTTGGCACATCCTGAGGCCTCTGCTGTCTAAATGGTGGCATGAGTTCTTTCCTCTGGTTTAGGGTGTTCCTCAACCTCTCGGATTACTCCTGGCACGCCTCTATGTGAAAAAGAATCCCACTTCATAGGCTTAGTGCAAATGGAGCAGAAATAACCACTAGACAAAGTGTTGAGAGTTCAAGAAGAGCATTCTTCTAGCTTGTCCTCCATCTGTTTAGCTTGTTTTCCCAAATAAAGCGGGAGTGTGTATGTATCTGTGTTTATTACACAATTTCAAAAACAAGTACATAGACCTCTCTTAGACACTGAACTTCTATATGAATTGGGACAGTTGGCACTTGGGTAATGGAAATTGGGTTCTGATGAAGGGAATTGGTATGTTAGCTCATCCCTTATCAAACAATGGGAATGTTCAGAGGCATAAGATAGGACAAACTTTTCATCCATGTGAAAAGCTTTCTTCAGAGGTCACACCAGTAAACTGAGGCTCAAGGCAAGCAGTCTTCATCCATTCAGTCACTAACATTCCTTCCTCTCTCCAGAAGCTCTGAGAGAAGTGAAGATCCCAAAGGGCAGCATTGGCATTGTATGTTCAACTCTAAAGGCTGCTCTTGTACATGTGGTACATTATTATGAAGCACAGAAGTTGCCTGTTCAGAACCACTAGGAATATTTGCTGTGTTCCTGTCTATGGAAGTGTCCCTTCTAGCTGTCAGAAAAGTGATTGGGAAGCAATATCTGTTGCAGGCAGCTCCATAATGACACTATGGGATTAGAAAAGTCCCGCATTCAGATGTGCTGAAATAAATAAATAAAGCCTAAGTTTTGCTTACAGACTGTTGGGCACTGAGTATGTGAGATAAAAAATTGAATAGCACAGTGATACAACAAGTATTAATGGAATTTATCATCTATGCAGCTACAAGTGTCTTACAAGATCTAGGGCAATCTGAAATACCTGAAAGTTTGTGATTCTAAATGAGCTATCTATTTCACTTTACAAGCCTGAGCATCTAGTAAATGCTCAGAGATATAACCAAATTGTTGTCTCAGTTGATTTATTCCAGCTCTTTTTGTTGATGGAGGTTTGGCTTGGGTTTTGTCCCCTTCTTCCTTTTACACTACAGCTGATTAGCTCCCATTTTCTTACTTGTCTCCTGGATTTCCAGTTCTCTTCTACATGACCTTCTTCTTTCAGAAGGGCTGCAAGTAGTAGGAGGCAGGAATGGGATGTTACAGGACAGTGTTGGTAGTGTGGAGGAGATGTATATGTATAGTTTAATCTTTGGATATCAGACTGGTACTTGAGCAAGAAGGGGGAAAAGCCTCTTTTGGTTATTGAATGTGAGGATTAGACAATGTTTCAAAATGCACTCTGAGTGGGAAAAAGCCAAGGATGGGGGATGATCGTGGAGCAAGACAGGTTATATTCCTGCCTCTAGGAGTGTAGTAAGTAGGAGTCAAGTCAGTGCACCACTGAGGGCTAAGTATGAAAGGTTTGTGAGCAAAGAGGAACAGCACCTGACTCAAAGCTGGGCTTTCCCTACTGTGCCTCTAGATTATCACCCAGGAGCATCTTTAGTTAACTTCAGGATAGTTGTGGTATGTCCAAAAGAACTCTTTTCTGTCCAAAGGAAGCTCATTTTGGTTAGGATTGGGGTTGTTTCCAAAAGCTTTTCTACACCTTGTTGATGAAGCTTGAGTTTCCTCTGTGTGTCACTGGCAAAAGTGAGGTGTCCTTCTGCAACATGCTCATATGCTGGGGATACTATCACATGGATTTGGTTAGTTTGGTTTTTTTCCTTTAATACACTAAAGTTAGTTGGCTTTGGAATACTGCTGATGTGGGCTCTGGAAATGCTTTTCTGCATCTATTCTTTTTGTTCTTGTAAGACTATACATTGTGGTAGCTTTTGAAAAAGATGGAAACTGCTGCCCTTCCCAGAGAGGAAAGCCAGTGTCTCCTGATGGGATTGTACAAAACCAGGAGCACAACGGCCTGTGAACTGTTGGTGAACTCTAAGGAAGCATTTAAACAAAACAGGAAAAGGGTCCTCAATCACTGCAGCCATGAGCATGAGATGAAAGTGCAAGTGATGGTATGGCCCACACCGGACTTGTATCTTTTCTGTTTTCTCAGTTTTAGCTGTTTAAAAGGTTCAACTGTAGCCCCAAACAACTCATGGAAGGTGGAGAACCACTGGAATGAGGACATGTTCTTTAGGTCACCTTGAATGTGTTCTCAATAGGAGAAGCAAAGACAGATGTGAGCCAGGAAAAATGGGACAATAGTGGTAGGATTCACATATGTCCAGGTCACTTATATATATAATAAATTACAGCAATACAAAATATGTGGTAAGATGGCTCATTTTGCTGTAAGCATGCTCCCAGAATTGTTATAGGTACTTAAAACCACCCAATTAAAAAAAAAATCACAAACAGCTATAAGCAAAATAACTCTATTAGCATGAAACTGTAGGTAGAGAAAACCTCACTGCAGCCTAATCCTTATCCAAGTCTCAATCCAAACCTTAATAAACTGTGAGGTCACCCAAATTCTTCAGAGAACAATCCTTCAGGACTTCCTTGCACATAAAGTTTGAATCATTTTAACTATGCTGAAGCAATCACCTAAGTACATATCTTCATGTGTCTGCATAGAAAGAGTTTGCATGAGCATTATTTTCATGAAGCTGATTGCCATAGTAAAAGGCAAGAGAGCTACAGTAATGTCGCTGTGTGTCTGTGTCCCCAGTTGGGTTTTGACTAGCAGGAGTTAGTTTGAAAAAATCTCTCCTACTGACGTAATTATACTGGCACAGGACTTTGTCGTTTTTTGTCTCAGCCACACAGGTTTTTTGTGGCTTTAAATTATTTATTCACTGATGAAATGCTTTCCTTGGCTTATGTGCTTATACAGAGTCTGTCCCCAACGTGCTAACTGACAAGGAAGCAAACTTGGCAGGCAGACCATTTCTTACTTTCCTGCAGCATATACATTCATCAGAGCTCAGGATAGAAAACTTTTTGAGCTATATAGAAAATAAGATGAAACTTCTCATAAAGGTAGTTTCCTTGCAGTTTCAAGAAACCCCACAATTACCCTGTTTTCATGGCTGGAACAGAAGAGCTTGCTGTGGTTTCAGTGTGACAGGAGCCATCTAAGCAGCACTCCACTGGGGCTGATGCGAGCTCAGGGGTCCTTGAATGGCCCTGCATGGGCTGGTCATCTGCCAGGCATCATTACCCTCTTTTGGAAGGTTTTTGACCTCTTTTAGCTGAATTCCTTCTTCTGATCGCTAAAAGATCAGAAATACCAATAAGCCTCAGACAGTACTCATTAATCCTTCTTTCTTTATAAAATAGGAATACTGAAGCATAAACTGCATAGGTTGTCAGGTGAGTGAAGGAGTAGAGGTGAACTATTCCTTTCCCATCCCTGCTGCTGCTGTGAAGTAGGATTGCTACCAAAAGAGGCAGTTTGATGCCTTCTCTTCCTGGCTTGTTTTTTCCAACCTCTTCACTTCTTTGTGCCACTATAAACAGGTAGGAAAAAGAATTGTGATCTAGACTAAGGAATTGGTATAGCCTAAGACTTAAATACTGTTGTCAACTTTCTGGGTTTGTTTAAGTCTATCTTCATTCCCGGCTCCCTTATTCTGTTCTTGCACAGCCACATAAGCACATGGACATTGTGAAGGAGAGTGTGGCAGAAAGTGAGAACCAGTAGCAGTTTTTGGAGGGACTGTGGCTCTGAACAGCACCACCTGATTTAGCTGACTGTACAGTGACTGATTTCCAGCTGGCAAGGCGTGTCCTGTGCCACCTCCATGGGCACCCAGTCCTTCAGAGCAGAGCAACTGGGCAGCACCAGGCATTACAGGGGGTCCCTCCTGGGAGCCGTGACTGGAACCCCACAATGGGCAGGTGTCGTGTGGCCCTTGGCAAGGGATAGCCTTGGTATGTTTGAATTCAGACATCAGAAATGAGCTGTCACCCCCAGGACTAGCCTTCACTGATTTATCATTTAAAAGCTGCTGGCCAAGAGTACATTCAGAGAAATTTCCAGACAATAGCTGCAGGTATGTGTTTTGCCAGAAATTAGGCAAAAAACAACCATAAATTGTAGAAACTCAGCTTCTGTCACACACATCCTGTAGTGAACCACTGTGGAAAGAAGTCCTATCCATCCTTTTGATGAATCCTGCAATGATTAATTGGTTGTAGATGTAGCAGAGGAAATGGCAGCCCAGTATGCTTCTCATACATTTCTCTCTGGGTGACTCACTAGTGATGACAAGTCCCACATGCTGTGTGGCACCTGGACTCCTCTTTGAGTCTCTCCCTCAGGGCCCAGAAGCTGCAGTGCAGCACATACAGAGTTTTTCTTGTATTCCCTCCTACCTACAACCTCATTCCAGTAGTGCTGTGTTGGCACGATCTCACTTGATGGTTTGATGGACTGGAGAAAGAGGAGACCTGTTCTGATACAGAAGGCTCAGCCTGCCCGTCTGCCCATCCACAGCAGAGTAATCCTGTAATAAAAAATGGATATAAAAGTAAAAACCCTAAACTGCAGGCAGTGTAAATCCCTTCACCACCTTCTTTCTGCTCATTGCGAAAGATCCTATCATGAATTATGCCATGTGCTGAAAAAATATCTCAAAAAGTACTGAGAAAATATACTTCGATAACTAATTAAGTGAAGAGGTCTCATTCTAAAATGAATTTCCATGGAATTTCACTAACTTGTGCCAAATTGCAAGTATCCAGTCTTGTCAGAGCCCCTTTGTTGAAAGGGTTAGAAGACAAGGTGTGAGAGGTTCCAGCTAAACAAGGGAAACCTGCTTTGGCCTGTAGCTGAAGCTGAGATGAAGAGCAAGATAGTTCTGATTGCCAGAGGGCTCAAGATCCTAATCAACCCTCACCCCTTAAATTAGCATGAAGCAGCTCAGGAGCTGCAGCTTACAGAGCTGGGCCACAGAAAGTCACAGGAATAGTCAGCTTGCTCCTGTTCAGGAATTGCGTAAACATTACCCTGGGGCTTCCTGTGGTCGCAGGTTTGGCACTGCCTGAACAAGCTCTGCAATGTAAACAGAGGATTGTAATTTATTGTGCAGCAAGATGCAGTACAGTGGCACATCAGGTGAAATATGTTTCTCATATCTGGAGTTGTTCAAGGGTTAAGATTCAAAAAGTGTGGTTTAAAATGAAGGCATTTACCAGCTTTCTCCTTCCTAAGATTGAACCTGGTTTTTGATACATGTTATTCAAGTTTGTTCATATTGGAACAAAGCAAATTCCTCCTTTTTAGTGCATGTGCTTCATTTCCACAGGAGTTAGGAATGCTCAACACCTCTAAAAACCTGCTCTCCTGTGTCTGGAAAAAAGTACATAAATATTTCTGTCGCTGCAGACTGTGTTTTAGATTGGTCTGAAGCTATGACATTTCTTAGAAAAGAAAACATTCAGAAAAAAATAATTTCGGAAATTGGCTTCAATAATTTCATGTTTCAGTACATTAATATTCCATTCTGATACAAATATAAATTTTGAGCTTAATATGCTGATGTGAATTTTAATAAAGTCTAAAATAAGTCCAGTGAAATGATAGCTGAAATAAAGCACTGATATTGGCAAAATGACACTTCATAACAAGAAACCCAAGTCAATTTGTTTCAAGATTCTTATATTAATTTGATAATGTTTGATAAAATCATGCATTTTTGAGTTACAAATTTTTCCAAAATTACCATGCTCCCATAAAATGTTTAAATATCAGTGAAACATTCTGCAGCAGGAATCATGCTATCAAAATACATTTGCTAATTCTAATTACATTAATTAATAAACTATGAAAAAAGTGTGAATATGATTAAAAGAAAAAGTGTTCTGTAAAATAAAGGTTAGAACATATCAGTGGCAAATAAGATGAAGGAGAAAAAGAAAGATATTTATTCCTCAAAGCAACTACAAATGGAGAAAAAATACATGATATAAATTTTCAAAACCCATTGGTATGAGCTGTTTGCAGGTGTTTCCATTCCTTGCCTATTTTCCAATATACCCTTGGGTCAAGATGACTGCAGTGTTCATGTGAGTAATGACAGGAATGTAAAATGCTTTCTACCAACTCCCTAAATCAATTACCCTTTTCACATTTCTTAAGGTTTTCACCCTTCTTTCCTTTGCATGGATACTTCTACCATTTTGCCAGTACTCTGCTGAAGTTATAAAACCGCATTTGTTGTGGCACTGTGAGTCAGCAGAACGCGCTGAGCAGTTCCCACTGCACAGGGCTCCAGGGCTGGTTCGCAGGAAGCGTCATCATAGAGGCAGCATCTGCACCTCAGCTCGGGACTGCAGGTACTGCAATCCAACCCCTCTGTGAAAGACATCGGCATTGTAAAGGCCATGCTTTCCACTCCTGGAGAGACAGAGAAAAAACGTTCAGACTGAAATCGTGATGGTTTCAGCTGGTGGGGAAAAAACAACGGGGAATGATACTTAGCTGTGAGACAGCACAGTAATTCAGACTGAAAGATTATTCCTGTGAAATGAAGCACAGAACAGCTGCCTCAGTATTTAGGGATGCACAACCCAAAAATTAGAATGTCACTCCACACTTACATTGCCTACCTTCTGCCTCCCGCAAAAGAAAGTTAAATATGAGATAGCTATTATTGCAAACTCTGTTTAATCCCTACAGATACTTGCAAATGCTGGAAGAAGGAAGATCCTTGGTTTTCCAGTGAAGACTCATGCTTACTTGGAACCCTTTTTCTGTGAAAGATGTACTGGCCAACCACTTTTAGTAGCACCAGTAGGAAATGCAAGTTCTGTGTAAAACCGTGCCTTCCCTAGGAACCGAAGTCCCCCGGCGCCTCCACGGGCCACGGCCCCGGGCCCCCGGGCGGACCGGACCCAGAAAGGGGCGCTGTCTCTTTAACGCGGCGGCGCGGGCGCCCCCTGGCGGTGGCGCGGAGCCCGCGGGGCGGGCGCGGCCGCTCGGTGCCGCGGCGGGGCGGGAGCGGCCCGGTGCCCGCCCCGCGAGGGGGCTGGGAGCGGGGCGGAGGGGCCGGCCCGGAGGAGGAGGAAGTGGAGGCGGCTGTGAATAGCGGGCGAATGGGGAGCTGAGCGGCTGCAGCAGCAGCAGCAGCACCGCCGCGGCCGCGCAGCAGCAGCAGCACCGCCGCGGCCGCGCAGCAGCAGCAGCACCGCCGCGGCCGCGCAGCAGCAGCAGCACCGCCGCGGCCGCGCAGCAGCAGCAGCACCGCCGCGGCCGCGCAGCAGCAGCAGCAGCAGCGGCGGCGGACGAGCACGGAGGCGAGCTCGGCGGCGGGGTCCGTGCGTGCGGGCGCTGCGGGCGTACCGTGGGGCGGGCGGCAGCGGCGGCAGCGGCAGCAGCGTGCCTGCTGGGCTGGGCGCTTCGGGGCTGGTGCGGGGAGCGGCTTCTCTCTCCCTCGGCGAGCTGCCCGCCGGTGCGGGGAAGGGCCTGTCGGGGCTGCTCGCCCGCCGGGGGCTGCGCCTGGCGCGGTTCAGCGGCGCGGGCGGGGGGCAGCGCCCGCCGCGGGGAACCGGCTGATCCTCCTTTCTCTGCTTCTCTTCCAGCCGTCGCTTGGCAGGCGCCGAGTGCGAGCGGCAGCCGCGCTGCCCCGCCGCCCCGGACTGGTGCCCTGCTCGCGGGGCGGCACCATGCAGACCTTCCTGAAGGGGAAGCGGGTGGGATACTGGCTGAGCGAGAAGAAGATCAGGAAACTGAATTTCCAGGCCTTCGCCGAGCTGTGCCGGTAAGAAGGCGGCCCTCGCCGCGGGGAGCGCCGGGGCGGCCCCGGGATGGGGCTGGGGCCGCTCCGTGCTCGGCCGTGGCCCGCGCCGCCCTCGGGCGTACCGCACTCGGTGCGTGGCTCCGCGGAGCCCGCTCTGCCCGCCAGACCGGGGCCGCAGGGCTCGCTGTGCCCCGGGCACCCCGCCCCGCTGCCGCCGGGCCGGGCTGAGTGCTCCCGCGTCCCGCTCACCTGGGCGCTGCCGCTCGCTCCAGGGGAGCTATCCGGGATGGTGCAGCGTCCCCGGGGGTGTGCGAGGCCCGGTACAGCCCCACCTTACTGCCTGCCTGGCTACGTTTCTGCCCGCTGCTTCCTCTGGTATTCCCGTTGAAATAGGGTAATTTGGGATCTTTGTAGACCCTCTTCCAAAGCCGAGTTATTGTAGAGTCAAGCATTTTGGAATAACTTTCCTTCAAGTTGTGTGAAAACACGTAAAATTGGGGTCTACAAACCCCTGAGTAAGCTTGTATTCATGTGGGATGTGAATGAGGCATCTGAAGATGGTATAACTGCATCTGTTTTGTGCTGTCCCAGAGGTAAAGGTTAGTTTGATAAGCTGTAATTAGACTTTATCTAAATAGCTTAGAGGATAATTTTTGCAGTATATTACACAATTTTATTATTTAATTGGGAGTTTAAACTCCATGTGGGTCCACAGTCTTGTGACACGTGCATTACAACTTCTGGTACTGAATAACAGCTTTTTCTTATTTAATTCTAGTACTAAGTTTATAACAGGGATACTAAGTCAGTTTTGATAATTGAAAAATATGATGCAAACTTTACAGCATATATTGAATGAGACTTCAAATACACTTTAATTAAAGCATCTCATGCTAAAAACAGCAGTCCCTTTGAAACTTCTGTTGACAGCACTTGTTTCTTTCTGTAAAGATGATGGAGGCAGAACAGAAAACTATTTCAAGAAAGTGACAGAAACTTTTACATCAGCTTTTGTACCTGGCATTCTGTATCCCCTCTGTCTAGCTTCAGCAAAATATACGAGACTTTTTTAAAGTATACAGAGGGCCACAGGTTCTGGTTTAATGTCGAGTTTCATGTGGTCCTCCAAGCAAAATTTTTATCAATGAATAGGGCTAAGTTTGGTGCTTGTGTGAGATTTTAGGTTGTGATGCTCAAAAATACACTTTTACCTCTACCTAGCCAGACAGAAACTAAGTTGTAGGGCCTTGAGGTTTGGTAATAGGCTGTTTTTCATGCCTGGAAACGACAGTGAATCTCAGAAAATCCATTAAAAACTTATTAGTATTATGTATTGTACATTGTTATATTTAGCAGTCTCCAAAACGGACTTTTTCTCCTCCATTCTCCTTGTTTCTCTTTTTGACAGAGTGCTTTGCTTTGTTTTGCTCTACCTTAGAAATTCCTTACACTTGTGTTACATAACATGGAGCTACAATTTCTTTGTGTACTGTACAAACTTATTAATAGTTTTGGGTCATCATGCTGCTGTAAAAATTGACCCCAAAGTGTCTCTCTTGCTACACTTTACTAATTTCTTGGTGAAAATTAGGCTACCGCATCCTCTGCAGGCTAAGCTCAATTTGAATAGCATCTACAGGTGCTGGGTAGAGATGGCTGTTCATACACGCTTTGATACTTTTAAAAGCATTATTAACTTTTCTGTACAAGCAGAGTTAAATGTTTGGTTTAAGTATCAGTGCAGTCATTGGAGCGCATTCTGCTGATATCTTGGATGCTCTGTTTTCATTCCTAGTAACTTCTATTCACACCAAAGGGAAGCTGCATTCATTTAGACAAAGATTTCAAGTATTTTATGGGTAATGTCTACTTGATAACTTGTGTGCTAGTAAGCTTTTTTTTGCTGTAGAAGGAATTGTGCCCAGCTTAATATACATCTTATTTGAAATCTTGTGTATGGTAAAAAACAAAACCAGCATACTCATTCCTATACAGTGATTCATGTGTTAGAGTGGACTATGTGTCTGTCTGTCTACTCTATGTGCTTTATGGTGACTGCTACTTGGAATTTATTTGCCTGTTGCCTAGGGATATACTTTCTGGATGACTACAAAGTTCAGATTTGTTTGTACGAGTTTGTAATGAAGCAGTTATATAGTCCAGGAAAGTTAAGAGGAGCCTTCTAACGAACTCCTGAAGCATGCTGGGAATTATTAGGATAAGGAGAATCTTTATTTCTTTGCAGTTTCCCAGGGCAGCCACTTCTTGTGCAAAGCACTGACATCCTGAAGAGGTCATGGACATTCATTTCAAAATCTGTTTAAAGCATTCTCTGAGAGAGAAACTCTAAATGCTAGACCACTTTCTTAAGCGTGGCTCCAGGCTTTGGGTTAGATTGTCTGAGCTGGTATGAGACATAAGCCAGTGTGAGTGGACCAGAAGCTAAGGTGTAGCTTTGGGGTGTAGGCAGTCCTAGCTTCACCTTTCTGCTCTACAAATACTGGGCAGGAACCTTAAATACTTTCCTCATGTTTGTATCCATCTTGAAACTTTCTGTATGACTGACAAAAGAGCTGTTCTCCCTGAACATAGTGTCTTGAGACTTTTGTCTAATCTTTTATCCACAAGGGAATCTTTCTCTTATCAAAGGCCTTTGAGTTCACCTGCATGCTTGTTCCTCACTGTGACAGACTAGATATGTCCAATCTGAGTTGTATTTTTTGTAGAGCATAACTGTAGAGATAAAGGTGGTGTCTGTGGTTGTATCTACCTTCACATTTATAGCCCAGACCAGTGATCCCAAATTGTTGAATTGCACCCCAGTGCAGACCTCGATGCTTCTGCGTCTCCTTGGGGCCTCTAAGCAGAGTGATGAGCGAAAAGGCTGTGTGTTTTCACAGGCCTGCTGCAGAGAATCAGTGACTTCTGAATAGTGCCTTAAGAGCTGTTGAGCTGGAGGATAGAGCACTTGGCATGTCACCTGGGAAGCCTGCTTTCAAGCCTGTAGCTGATGGCTCTCAAGGGAGACCAAACCTGAAGATGGGCCAAGCTCATTCTGATCCTCTGGCTGAACCTGCCACTGTACATAGAGAGGAATGTGACTTTCTCCCTAGTGCTAGGTTAGTCATTCTCCCTGCTGTGTCTGAAGCACTGTGGCAAGGGCATTCCTGTGGGATGAGGTGTGTCCTCAGTTCTGGTCTGGTTCCTGAGGTGGTTTTTGGGTTTGCCCAGCAGCTCTTTTCTGTATAAGCTGCTTTGCAAGCTGACATTGGAGCAAGACTTTCATGTTCCGTTCCACGCATCGGCACAGTTTCAGTGATGAGAAGAGAGTTTCCCCCTCAGCCTTGCTGATATGATGGCATTCCTGTTTGAGTTGTGATACGGGGCTGAGCTCTTTTGTGTGGAACAGGGCACTTGGTACCTGTTTGTTAAACTGTCAACTAGTTTATTAGGCAATTTACTGCTATTGCCAAGTTGTCCTGCGCTTTTAGTAAAGCTGCTAGAACGCCATGCTTTGTGTTGCACTTGGAATTATCTGCATTCCAGCATATATGCTGTGGCTGCAGTTCCTTGAGTGTAGGGTCCTTGCGGGACTGCAGTGTGCAAATGTCTGGTTGGTGCATCTCAAATAGACTTTCTTGTGAGCCTTTATGTTCTGCTCCCCTAAGGTAGCACAGTCTCAGAGCTTTAGGTTGCTGTCTGTTGTCAAAATAGACAGTATCTATGCCCTGCTGAAAAGCAAAGCAAGGTTTCTAGCCATTCCTGAGAGAGAATTTAGAAGCGTGCGATATAAGCGTGGAGTTCTGATGTTGTCATGTGTCTTTGCTGCTGCTGAAAGGAACAGTTCCTCCTTTCTCTAGCTGCTTGGTTTCATCTTCTGTCTCAAGATGGGTTTAATGGTTGTGTAGTTGGCAAAGACTCTCAATCCAACCAGTTCCATGCTCATCACATTGACCTTGGAATGGCTGTCACTGTGCTGGTGTGTGAGCAGTAATACGAGGTTAGGGAAATGGAGATGCCACATTTCATTATGGAGGTGGGAGAGCTGTTGTGTGAGTGTCAGATGGTGGTGAGGACTCTGGCATGCCCATGTAATTATTTTGTAAAATATGTGTGCTGCCGGGTCTCTGTGGGTGTTGTGGATGAAAAGACTCCTGCTCGTGCCATATGAGGAGTGGCATATATTCGTAAAAATGCATAGATCTACTCAGAAAATGAGTTGTGTGTGTTTGGGACCAGTGAAGATTAGTGAGGTGCAGCCATTTACGAATGTTTCTTTGCTCTGTAAAAGCCTCCATTTTCTTGGTAGCTGTTCTGCTTGTCAGCTGTTACTAGAGTCTCTTCTGGGAGCTCTGGAGATACGAGGCAATAAGGTCACGGCAATATGAATAAGTTATAGTGATGTGAAGTGAAACACTTCATCCAAGAGAAGATAACTTAAAGTCACCCAGTTCTAAATTATAAGCTACTTCTCAGTTATTTTGGACTAAAGCATTCATGTGTGGAGCTTTTTAGTTTGCATGGTAATGTGGTAGCTTTTCTGTGTAGCTATATACATAAAAAGTCAGAATTTCTTCTTAATGGCATGTAGAAAACAAACAGAAAAAAAGTTGAAGAGTTGCCTGAAGATGTAATTCATGTCATAAAAAATCCTACAATTTGACTGATTGAGGAACTGTGCATGTACACCTTAATGACCAGATTATTTGTGGTAAGATTTTACTCTGCTGTGGTTTTTTTTTTTCTCTTTTCATAAAACAGGGTGAATATCTGGGAGGAGGAAGTTCTCAGGAAATGATAGACACACTGAGAAACTCAAATTCTGCCCACAGAAGGCAATGGAAGCAGGCTGATTGAGTTATGCCTTCTAGTAAAGCCCAGTTGCCTTGATTTTTAGTGAGCAAGCCAAATTGTCATCTTCACTCCTTGTGAGATCATCCATGACAAACTGGTAGCATCCCCTGACATGCAGGAAGCTGAGTTGTCTTGGTCTAGTTTGGATTCCCATGTGCTGTGCACTGGTGGGGACTCTTTTGAAACTTGAGGCCATGTTCTTGAGTTGTGGCCTGCATCAGTTCAGCAGGCCTGGGATTTAGCACAGAACTTTGGATATGTATCTCCAACAGAGCATCTGTCACCTGTGCTGAAGACCATTTTGTTACGATAAGTCATTGTGGTGTGTTGCTTTGTTGGTTTTTTTTTCATTGAGTTATGATGAAGCTATTTTGAGGCTGATACCAGGTCGATTTGTTGAACATGATTTTTTTTCCTACCAAAATATTAGTATGCCTGATTTAAATTTCTGTTTGGCTTGAACTTGTTTGGGTTCTTTTTCCATTTCTTTAGGCTAAATTGATTCTTCAGCTTCTGTCCACTTAATTTTTGTAATATAGTTAAGTCTTATTTTAGCACATGAGAAATCACACTATCTAGTAATCTACCATAAAATGGTAAGCACTGTTGTCAGTGCTGTAGATCCATATGGTTCTCTTTTTATCTTCTAAACTTTTTTTGTGGTCCCTTATGTGCCATGGCCTGTGCACAAGACCCTAAACATGATTTTTAAGACAGATTTAAGAATAATGCTTTTTTGAGGGTATTAAATTAATCTGTTTCTTTATATTGCAGGCAGGAAGTATATTACATATTTTTTCCAGGAAGAACTCAGGGGATTTTCTTTAACCCCGATTCCCCACAAAACCCCCTAAATACTACTTTTGTTATATTTCTGGCTTGTGCCAGTTAGCTTTTACAACCTTAAAATCCATTAAAATAAAATGTATGTGTGTTGATCAATAGCTCCCATTGTTGGTTGTGTTAGTCTGAAATACTATATCATGAGAAGTAACAGGGGGCTAGATGGGTGGGTAAGCTTCTTTGACATCAATTCTTGACAAAGACAACTGGCATAATGGTAGAAATTCTGCTAAGCCATGAAAAAGTGTAGAAGGTAGTAGCAAAGAAAGGTGTATTTCTTGGAGGAGAAGCTCACTCTGTTTCTGGATTCCTGCTCCTTCCTGTAATGCCTAGAGACTTTACATCCCAGAAGAGCTGGATACGTGTGCATTTCCGTAATCTCTGAGAGCACCTACTGACAGGCATTCTTCTCACACAAAGCTTACGGTGTTATGCTTGCAGAACCATTTCATGGGAACACAGCACAGCTGCTGGACAACAGAAGTGACTGTAACAATCACCCTTTCATAGCGACTCGGTTTTGTGGTCTAGCAATCATTTACCTCAGGTTCAGGAAGTTTGTGCCTTCCTTCTGGCACATCCCTTTACCACAACCTGTTGGAACTGATATGCAGCAAGGAACAGTAACAAGCCTGGTCAGGGGGAGGCTTTTCCAAGAAAGATCTGCATTCTTTTGCAGATCACAGGCTGAATACAAATTGACAGTGTTACCAAGAAAAGGCCCTAAAGATGTCCAAGCCAATGTCATCTTGGGGTGCATAAGTTGGAACAGAGCCTGCAAGGCACATGAAGTGATGTCTCCGTTCTGCACAGCACTGATAACGCTGCTGCTGCTGCAGTAGCCTCACCTACTGCCTTTGGCCTGGGGTGCAGCATTTCAGGGAAAAGGCTGATCAGCTGGGAAGTGCCCAAAAGAGAGCAGTGAGAAGAATCGGAGGTTTCGTGAATGCAGTGTATTGTAATGTGCTGTTCAGCATAAAGAAGAGGCTGGGGATGATCTTGACCATAAAAAGCTCTTGTAGGAAAGAAAAAAACCAAAACACTTGCTCTCCCTTCCTTTGCCAAGCATATTCCCCAGTTCTGTTGTAGGTAGAAGAAAAAGTAGTGGCCTTCAACTGTGCCAAGGGGGGATGATAGGTAAGTGAAAAAGATGCTGTAGTTGTTGTGGTAGGCACTTTTCTTGAGACTGCTACAACCACCTTGGACAAGTATGCTGGGAATGATGCAGGCCTGTGGTGCTGTTTCAGAGCAGAGATGCTGACCTCTCCTGAGGTCAGTGCTGTCCCTCATTTGGCTCAATCTGTAATAGTGCAGCAGGTACCTGAGATGCATTAGTGTGCATTAAGTAGCTTGAAGTCCCTTTACTAATTTGGGAGTCATGACTTGGGGAGTCTAAGTACCCAGTCTGAATGTGTGCAGATCTCTTGAATATCTTGTGAGTGAGCTGAGACGACAAAGTGTTTCCTCTGTCTTAATGTGCTGCACCTGGGAGTTGATAGCCTATCTCCTCATAATATTCATCTCCACAGTTGACACTTTTTGGTGAGATGATGTTCTTGAACATGTTCCAAAGAAAGAAGGAAGCAGTGCATGTGAAACATGCTAAAATAAGTGTGATAATAAAATAAGCACCTGGGCTGGTCACATCGGTGGCACAGTGTTGTAGAACAAACCCTGTCTTGTCTGGTTATCTTCTGTTTTCTCATTTTTGAGTTCAGTGTTCAGTCCTTGAAACAATGGCTTGTTTTGTACTAATGGAATTTAACTCTGCTCAGAAGGAGTTATGTGCTTTATATGATCAAGGAGGAAGCCGCTGATGCTTCCATACTGTCCAAATACTTTGAAAATTGTAGTTAATATTCTGTCTGCAAAAAGAAATTCTATTTGGAGGACAATCATTGCTCTTTAAGAATGGCTTTCAAAATGACTAAATTTCACTGAAGGAAGTAGCCTTTATTTCTAGGCAGAATGTCCTTACTCATAGTTCTTTCCTCCCAGCTTCCGTGCTTGGCCTAATTTGACTGGGGTGTGATTGCCACTCATGTAAAATAATTCCTGTGAATTAGGAACTAAAGCAGAAGTTTGCTCTTTCCCACAGCCAGGGTGCTACCTATGCAGGCAGCAAGGTGTACAGACATTGAGAGGGTTGCTCTGAGGGCTCTTGAGGCTCTGATCTGTAGAGTGGAGAAAATCACATTTCCAGATCTAATGGCACTTCTAGGAAAGTAATTGACAGAGCCAGGCACAGAACTTGGAAACAGGTTCAGTTCACATTGAGCTGTTTAATCTTTTCCCCTCTGATGCCAGTTAATGAAGATTTGTAATATGTCTTGTTTTAAAACATACTGCTGTGTCAATTTTCCTTGCTTGGAAGAATTCGAAGTTGGTCTATCCTCCTCAGAAACAGGCTTATTTTGGCTCTTCATCACACCCCTCACAGACTTTTCTTCCTACTTGTGAAAAAGGCATCTTTGGTTCTTTCCTTTGTAACACACTGGTTCTGCATGTCCAGTCTGGGTCCTGAGGTGCTGCCTCGTGAAACTGAATTCTCCATAGTGCCACTGGCAAAGAAAGAAAAATAAGCGAAGGCAACACATCTGAAGTAATAGAATACTAAATCTTGAGCTGTGGAGTCATGGTGCTCCTGCCTGTCATTCTGAAGCATCATGGTTGTCTCATTAGACTGCACCACAAACATTCATGGATATTGAGTGTGTCGCCCCTCAGAGAGCAGTAATGAGCTAAAAATCAGTGTTTCAAGAGACCTCGTTTGAGTTGAATATTTTGGCCATGAGCAACATAGACGTCCTTTTCTGAAATCTATGTATTTTAACATGCTAGTGATTCTTTCTACTTTCTGTAATTTTCTCCCTGATATTAGGTATGGATAAATCCATGTAATACTGCAATGTGTTTCATTACAGCAGGAAGTAATAGTTCAGAGGATTCTCTGGAAACAAGGCCCTTGCACTGTGTGTTGTAGTGCTTAGTAATGGCTCTTGCTGCCTAACCTTGATAAAGTTATCTTCATGTTGGGGTTGGGGCAACTGGTTAATAGCTGATAGAACAAGTGATGTCTGGGGTGATTAATCGTGCTGGAAGGAAATGATACCATAAAGGTTCACTTATGAAATGCCACGCCTGACCTGTTGGCAGCCACAGTGCTGCAGTCCTTTCTCCCTGCCATTCTGAAATGACTTTTGTCATTTGGTTAAAAAATTGGTGGGATGACTAGGCTCATTCCTTGTCACCCTGCTTTCCCTACAAGGATGCTGGCATCGTTTGTACCGGTGGGCTGTGAAACGCTGCCTGCTGCAGCAATATGGTGTGTTTTAGTGAGTCCAGCAGTGACCACTTGAACCCAACTGGGTATGTGTGTTTTAAGGAGAAACTTGGTTATTTCCTTGTAGTTAAAATACAAGCCACAGAGATGAATGTCAATACAGAGCACTGTTGTTCTTTAGCTCTGTCTGCATGTCATGCAGCTGCGTGTAGATGCTGCTTTGTTCAGGAACATGCTGTTCCTTTGATTACAAAATCTCCTCTCAGTTTTGGGGAATTTACAGGCTGAGGTTCCAGCCCCCTCTGCCTGCTGTCACTGGAGTCTGGTACCAGTGCAGATGGGCTCTCCTTGCTGCTGTTTGAAGGATGAGAGGGTGGCAGGGGTAATGGTGAGGGACTTTCACCCAAGTTCATCAGTATGTTTGGCTTTGTAGCAAAGGCTGTAATTGCCTGGAGCTGTTTGGGGTGACAAGCCAGCTGAAGAGTGTGAGGACAGCCAGATAGACCCAAACCCAGCTATCCAGCACCTGAAGGGATAGTTATAGCAGATGCCTAGGGAAAGTATGAAGCACAGACCAAATGTGTTCACCTTCCTCTTGGCAGACCCTCTTCTGTCAGTCACTTTTAGAGACTTCGGTGGCAGCAGTTGTGTCCATGGTACCACATTTAGTAGCCACAGATGAATCTGCTCCACATAAACCTTTTAATGCATTTTTGAGCTCCCTTTCATTTCCGCCATCACAGGAACATTGGGAGGTTATTGGAGTTTGTTGGAAGTTCTCTAGTTTGGCTGTGAGTAGAAACATAAGCAAATACAAAGTTGCATTTGCTGTGTTGGGGGGAGGGTTGTTGGGTTTTTGTTTTAGTGTGTTTGTTTGTTTGTTAAGCCTGTAAAGGAATAGGTATTACTTATTTTTAAATGTATGTGTGGGTATTCATTTTACAAAAACACCCTGGCTCTTGACTAACTAAAAAGAAAAAAAATTCAGTCAAGTTGTCTTGCAAAGTTCAGATGTCAAAAGTTCTTCCCCAAAAAGAGAACACTTTCCTGCTAAAAATAAAAAAAGCTTCTAGAAGAGGGAGAAGGAACTAAGATTTGCTCCAGTTTAGATGGCATCTTCTAACTGAACATAGTGCCTGGTAATCTGTTACTTGAAACCAGCAGTGGAGGGGTTTGTGAAACCCAGAAGCCCCTTGTAGCTGAAGAGAGAAGAGTGTCCAGATCCTGGTTTGCTGCCTGATGAGGTCAAGTGCTAACACAGCAGAGGGACACTCTCAGAAAGCGCAGCACTGTATTAGTACTGCGATAGTAACAGAATCCCCGGCTTTTCTAGCATTTATGCCAAATGTGCAATTCATTTTTTTAAAAAAATCTGCACCTAACTTTCATCTCATATTGAAAGCATTGAGTTTTTCTGGTCTTCCTGTTGATTTTTTCAGTTAGCATCACCTTTCTCTGGTCTAAAGTATGACTTTAAGAGTTGCTTCAACTCCGCATTCTTTCACCCTGTTGTCTAAAATGGATTTTCTTTGCCAGTCAGTCTTTAAGCACAGATGTGCATGCACTCAGCCCAGACTGATGATTTTAGAGTTGCTGTGCTGTGTGGAACAGGTATACCCTGATAATGTGTTGAGTCATGGTGTTTCCAGCATGTGTGGCTTTAACGTGTCCTCTGAGATAGTCTGGGTAAACTGTGTTATCAGAGACTGTACAAGGCACCCTGGCATGATAGAGCTGTGTGTGAAGCTCAGCATTCAGATACACTTTGCTAGTTGGAGGGGTGGGAAGAGAAGGATAGAGGGAGCTTGTTCTGAGGTTGCCTGTGGTGCCGCTCTTGTTTTGGTGACAAAGAAGGAGCTTAATTCACTGGAGCTGTCAATCCAGTAGTTTTCAGGCCTTGAAAGAAAACTCCTGTAAAACTGTGTGTAAGAGGGAAGAAAGGGAGAAAGAAACTTAGCAAGACTTCTATTTTGATGAAAGATTGATGATATAAAAATCCCCCCACAATTGTAGTTGCTGACCTCTGCACTGTATCTAGTAGAAAAGGGGAAAGCATAAGAGTAAAAGGGAAGTATTATTGCAGGCATATTGGCTTGGAGCACTGTGTGCTGGGGAAAAAGTATGTGATGATAGAATTGAACAGCACCCTTTGTCCCTCAATGGAAGTTTTCTTTTTCAGAACTGCCACCTTTTAAAGCTTGTTTAATCTGTTGAGAAAAATAGTTTGTGCTACACCCTTAGTTGTTACTGGTTGCATGAACTGCAAGTGGGAACTGGAGTCTATAGGAGGAGAAAAGATCCATTTGTAAGTGAACAAGCACTAGATGGAGTGATGTTTTTTAACTGTGTGGCTTGATGTTTTGGTGTAACCTTTCCTTCAGCCTCAAGAAACAGGTTAAAGTCCAGGGACTGATTTGTCCAGCTTGAAGTGAATTTTGAAAAGAGTAGGTCTTTTTATGATGTTTTTCCTGAACCAAAATTTTAACACTCTTCAAATAGAAAGTAGCGGCTTGCTACTAGATAGGGGATTGAAACTCCGTTTTGTTTTTCTTTCTCTTTCTAATGCTATTTTAGGCTCTCGGTTTGCAGCAGCTGGGAGGATGTGTGCTTCAAATTTTGGTTTCTGGTTTTTTGGGTTTTTTTCTATGTTTCAGTAGACTGAAAAATCTTTGGTCATAGGCCTCCACCAGTCCAAATTGCTTTTGTTTGGGGCTAACTTAGTTTCAAGAACTCTCTAGCTAGTTTGCTTTCTGATTCCTTTTTTGGTGCAATGTGACTAGCTTTACTCTTTATGTATGCAATGGGGCATTGATCTTCATCACTTTCGTTGCTTACTAGTGATGGATTGCCCATTTTCAACCAGTACTGCACCTCAAGGTGGAGCAAGGTGGATAAGAACTAGCTTTTTTCAGTAAAAAAGGATCTTGCTATTGTCTGATCTAAATGTAATTTAAAGGCTCTCTTAGATATCTTTAGGTATCTGACAGATTATCATTGCTCTTGGGTATTGTAATTAAACCACATGGATCTTTAGCATATAGCTCATGTCTCCCTGAGAAGGCTCTGGGGAGTAGAGAAGACTTTGCTTGATTGATGCTGGTCAGCTGCTGTGTTTTAATTGTGAATATTTCTAAGAGACTGGTGGGATGCGAGTGCTCATTTGAGTCAAATAGGAGTGGAGTCCACAATGAGAGTGTGAGGAATGAGAAGTGATTCAATGAGAAAGGCATAGGGTCATTGGGGAGTGCTGTCATTTTCTCTATGTAAAAAGCTCAAGTACATAGCAGAGAACTATGGTTGCAGCAGACTGTCGCTTCCAGGTGTGCTGTGCTGACTACCAGCTCTTGCAGTAAAAGTCTTTCCTCACTTTTGTGCTACTGTGTTCAGTGGTTTCCTGATCAGTGAAGGGCTGCATCTTGGATCACAATAGGTATTGTTTGGGTGGGAGTTGGCACAATATTTTTGTACTGTGATTTGATCCCTACTTTGTCTTGAATAATCTATCAAAATGTAATGCTTAATCCTTTTCCTTTTTGGCAGGTTTTCCTTTAGTATTTTTGCAGTAGTAATGAAACAGTGTAGCTCTGCTTGGAAGAGAATCACTGGAGAAAAACAGTATTTTAGGATGTTTCTTTTGTGTGTTTGGCTATAGAACAGAAAGAACAGCCAGAGGCAGAGCAGGTTAGACCTTCAGTCTGACCCACCATGTCTGTTCATATGTTAACAAATAACTTCCTCGATTTTCCCCAGTTCCTAGTTTCTCCTGTTTGTCATTGTGAAAAAGCACTGTAGAAAGAGATATTGGGCAGTTTCTTCAAATAGGGAAATGCGTTTCTAAAATCACAGAACATGGTTAGAACATTTACTATAGCTGGTGTATGTTTTTAAAGTCACTTTGGTATCAGCAGACTGTGGAAAAGCATGTTTCTTCCCTGCCCCCTATCCCAAATTACACCAACTGCAATTAGGAGGCCTTAATTAAAATGCTTGGTTCGTAGCTTGGGCAAGACTTTGGAAGCAAAGTAATTTATTCTAAGACAGCTTTACCAAAGGTTTCTTCTGGTGCAAAGCTGTTTCCTGATGTGTAAGATCAAGATCTCTAAATCTTGTTCCTTAGACAAATTAGATGGGGGACAAGTTCTTTGTGCAAGTGCTTATTTCCGAAAAAGGAATCCTTGCATATGATTAGGCTGAGATTCAGAAAAGCTCTTATTTTTAAGGTGTTGAGTTTCTTTGACCTTGGTGGCAACTGATCATATTTGCAGATCTTGGCCTAATCCAGCTCCATGTGAAGCTATTAGGAATCTCTGTATTTGGATTCCTTCAGAGCTGGATATTCTGAACTGGTGTTCAGATGGTTTTTTTTTAAATTGAAAGCCTGAGATACTTGGAATGGAATGGAAATTGAATTTGTTCATGCTGGCACAAGTTTGATGGCAAACCTGCATCACCACATGGATTTCTTTCACTGGCTTGTTCTTGCCTTATTGTACCATAGCTACTGACAGCAGGCACTTAAAAGGTGTCATGGCTTGATAACAATTGATGGCCAAGAATCAAAAACGTGGTAGGTAGTAATTAAAACATGGCACCATGATGCCACTGAAAGTATGCTAAATATCTACTTGACCAAGGGCAATGTATGGTAGTGTAATTTGAAATTTGTTTTTGTAGGACCAAGTATAGTATTTGAGTTTCCTGTTACTTGTTAGTGCTGTTGTCACCTTCTCTTATGCTGACTGGTATGTGGGTGTGAAAGCTCCCTGGCAGAATAGACTTTTAGCACACTTGCTTCTGGTGGTGAAACCTGAAACACAAAATGTTTGTTTCTGAAAATGTGCATGGTCCATATGAAATCTCCCAGTTCTCTCTCCCTTTAACCACAAGTTGCCAGTTGTCTAGTGCTGATCCAGGCAGAATGGAGCAGCCTAGCAGTGCTGTTAATATTACAGTAAAAGGCTTGTGCTGGAGAACGTTTCTGGTTTAATATTTTTTGGTCTTTGATACAGTAATGTCTGTGCTGGGCTGTTTTCAGTGGCTGCTTTGGCTTTGAGAAGATAATTGTTGGAGCCTTTCTATGAGCAGGGATGAAGGTTTTCTTTCAATAAAACTTGACTGCTTTTTGCTAAATAAAAACTATTAAAAGGTTAACTTTTTCTCTTTCTTTGTATGTCTTTGAAAATCTTTCCTTGGCATTTTTCCTCTTCTCCAGCACTTCAGGAAATTAAATTATTTATTTAAAATGCCTGTTGTCTGTATTGGATGCTTTCAGGAACTTACAGAATACAGGAGGTATTTCTGCAAGGCCAATCCCAAAAAACCTGAGAGATGGCTTTTCCCTGCTGCACTGTAAATGTACAGTTTGACTGTGAGAGTTTTTTGAAGCATGCTGCCCAGACAGCTTTGAAATATAAGCAAATTGCTAGGTGTATGTAGATGAGCTGGGAACAACTGAAATGTGTTTAAATCTTGATGTTTTCCATGTATTCCCTAAGATGGGGGTTGTAGAGGGAGTTTCCAGGTCAAGGAATACTCTCCTGTCCAAGAGACTGAAGACCCTTGAATTAGACCTAGGCCTGGCAGTCAAAATAGAGTTGGCTTTTGGCTTGGTAGTAGGCTTCACTGTAACACAAGTAAATGAGTGAATTTTCTAATATTCTTTTTCTGCCTGTCTGAAATAATACAGACCTGTTTGAGTGCTGGTCAGTGGCTGTGCATTGTTCATAGATCATCAGATCTCAAAGAGGAGCCCATGTATGTATTACTTTATCTGGTTATTTTTCAGCAGGTCTTGGTACAAATTTAGCTATTCCAACACATGGTTCAAAATTAAAAATTACAGTTGTTAAAATTTGTCTCCTCCTCATTGATGATTTCTAAAAAGAAATATCATTAGACCTAGTTGTTGAGGATGCCAAGATGTTTTAGCAAATTTAGTTCACTCAACTGCTGTTCTCTTTCAGATTTATTTAACTTATGAATGTTTTCAGTTCATATGCAGAGTAAGCTACTCAGTTTTTGCCAAGCTTCATCTTCTTGCATTGACTTTCCTAACTTGGTAACTTTAATTTGTGGTGAAAATAAAACTGATTTGAAAAGCACAGAGGCAAGAAGGAGTCAATCCTTGTACCAGTCAAGTGTAGAAGAGGCAGTGATAATGATCAGGATTGTTTTCTTGCTTACATTTTGCTATACTTCTTGTGTGGCTGCCTGAGTTCCAGGAAGGCCCTTGTAATTCTGTAGAGCAAGTAGCTGCAAGTGCACATGAAACCTGCACAGGAAAATGAAAACTCTGGAAGCTGCAAATAAATTTGAGCTTGAACATAAACCTGCTGAGGCTAATCAGAAGGTTTCCTAACGTAGGAAATTTGGGGGGAAAAAAAATACCCCAAAATAGGAATCTCTTTTTTTTTTTTCTTATAGCAGCTTATTTATGAAGGTGCTGTATAACTTATCTAGCTGTGAACTAAAAAAAAAAAAGAGAGAGAGAAAAATAATGACTTCTCAGAAGTGATTCGTTTTCTTTCACATCTGTATTTTGTTTACTGGGACTGGCTCTTCAGGAAGTCTGCACTCCTCTGTATTTATTCTACGCAGTTTTACTTGTATTAAACATCTGAAAGGCTCAAATGCTTGGCTGCTTGAGGGTTGTATCAGCCATGGTAACAGCTTGGTTTTGTCATGCTTATTTAAAAATTAAGAGATCAGGTATGGTCTGCAGTCTTTTTTTCTAAAAGAAGCTGCTGTTCACCATTGTACCAAGAAATTGTTTTTTTCCTTCTAAATGAGGCCTGGATCTCCTAGGAGATTTGAAGACTTCATAGTTATTTTCTGAAATACAGGATTATTTGATGCATCTTCTGAAATGATGTTTGAGAAATAGCACTATACCTTTTTCCAGTGAGCAGCAAGCAGCACACCACAGTGTTTCAGTTTTCCCTTACAGGTGAAGCTGTAGTTGTGTGAATCTCTGGCCTCAGATCCCATCCTAACAGTGAAAGTGGAGTAGTGTAATCTAAACAATCTCAAGTGGAAAAAAGGGGGCAGTTACTTTGCTTCAGAAGGAGGTTAGTATTTTAAGGTGAACTCTTGTATGTCGGTTGTCTCAGTCACAGGACTGAAAACCGTATGCCTGCAGACCACGGTGTGTTCAGGTAATCTCTGGGTATGTCAAGTTTTCAAGGAGTACTCTCATGAGAAAGAATAAAATGCTATACCAGAATGAAACCTTTACAGACTACAAGGCCCTGTGTTTCCTATCCTGGCTTTTCAAGTGGACAGCTGTGAGCCACATCTAGGAAAGAACATGGATATGGCAGTCAGAGTGGGCTGCCTGCTGTAATGCTCTGAGCTGGTCTGAGCACCCTTCCTGACCCAATACAAGGGTCATGCATGGACTTAAGTTGTGATACTGTTTCTAATTCTTACAAAGAAAGTTCATGTTGTAGAGTTGTCCTGGTGTGAGACTATTTTCTTTTTACTGTGATACCATGTGGATTATTACGGACAAGCACTGAATTCTGAAACTGCATGCTTGCATCAGGGAAAGGAGATCCTTACTGTGTATGTTCTTATTTTATACTCAGACTGGCAGTGTGCCATAGATTTCCCATGCTGTTAATCTGTTGGAAAGTGCATTTCTGGTCTCTCTCCCTTGCTTCTCTAAGTTGTTTTTGTTTTTTTTTTGTCATTTGTTGGGTTTTTGTGGGGTTTTGTTTGGGATTTTGTTGTGCTTTTCAAGGAGAAGATTTAAATGTGGTCTTTTTCCTTTCGGCTTTGTAAATCCTTTAGAAGAATTTCAGTATGGTCCCGCTTGTGTTGAAGAAATTATGTAACACAAAGCTGTGACTGGGTGCCAGGGAAGTTTAAGTTAGGCATTAGGAAGAAATTCTTCACAGAAAGGGTGATTAAATACTGCAGTGGGCTGCCCAGGGAGGTGGTGAAGTCATCATCCCTGGAGGTCTTTAAGGAAATATCAGACGTGGCACTTGTTACCGTGGTTTAATTGACATGGTGCTCTTCAGTCATAGGTTGGACTTGATCCAGAGGTCTTCTCCAACCGAATTGATGCTGTGATTCTGTGTGTGATTTGTCAATTCTGCATCTGTGTGGTAAGTGGTAAAGGGCTGCTAGAGTAGTTTCCGTTCTGGATGGAGTACTTGGTGATGGTACTGGCCAACTGTCCAGCTAATCCAGCTGTTGTCTTGAGCATATGAACAGAAGTGGTGAAATTCAGGATCATTGTTGGTGTACAGGTATTATTTTATGGCAACGTCCAAAATGCTCACTGATGTTCAAAACTTGCTGCTGGTTGCTTTGACTGTGAAAGATATGATGGTCCCTAGCAGGTGTGCTTCTCTTTCCCCCAAGACTGCCATGCTGTGGAGGATGGAAAGGACAGCACCACAGCTACCACTTGTCTTGTCTCACTGCTGTGAGAGAGCAGCAGGGATGGTTGCAGTATTGCAGTGCCCTCCCAGGCAAGGCTGTCTTTGCTGCAAAGGCTGAGGACTCTTTAAGCGGCTGTCTTTGGGTCCCAGAATGCACAGGCCACGTTCAGAGTTTCTGATAACAGAAAATGAAGGCAGTGGGTACTGCAGGAGGAACATGGGAGAACTCAAGAGGATCCTTCCTTTAGTGTGGAGTATAGGATAGATGGACCTTTGGAGGGAGATGCAGACATAGCCAGGGTAGCTGTTGAGCCTGTGGAAGCAACTAGGGGAAGCCTTGGTGATCCAAGTGAGAGCAGTGAGGTGGCTGAGAGAGTAAACAGCACTATCAGTAAAAGTCAGGGACAGCATGAGAGACAGAGGTTACAGTCCTAGCCTCCTGTCCCTGAAATGAGTTTTGATTGAGGCACTGATGGGACTCAGTGTGTCCTCCTCAGAGCCTGCAGTTTTAAAACGCATTTAATGTAAAACTTCTCCACTGAAAAACTGAATTCTAACTTCAGCTCTTTAAAAATGCCTTTTTGTCTGGGTTTATAGAAGAAATACAACTTCCATTATGTGTTTGAAGTGTCTATAATGACAAGCTTCATATCCGGAGCTTCTGTTGCCTGTGTTTTCTGAACATGTTCATCATCAGTGAAGGTGTTTGGTAATTGACAGCATAAGCATGCCCTGCCTACTTACACTACTAGAATGGTGCAGGGCCAGTGATGTTTGGCTTGGTGCCATTAAATTACAGCACAAGAATTGTATGGCTGTGGGTAAATAGAGACATTAGATCTTGAGCAAGCCTAGTGCCAAGGCAGGGGTAAACTTTCAGGAAGGAATTAAAAGAAACTTGCTCTTTGGTGTTAATGTTCTCTTGTGTATGAGCAGAGGGAGAAATTTAATGGCAGGTGTAACACACAGGTTATCTTTGGAATCATCTGTAAGCAGTTTACTATAAGATAGGATGCAAGACTTTGTGGGGCAGGGCCTTAGTTATAGTGGCATATTTTACAGAGAATTATGTGAAAAAGAGAAATATTCCTGCTTTTAACAATATTAAAATTCTGTTTTGCTCTCACATAAGGGTTTATTCATTCTTTCTCAATTCATAGCCTTAAATGGCCAAAAATGCAGTTTTACATTTTTTTCTTTCATTTCTTAACTGTTAGTCTGTAGACATGTTTTTTCACTAGTGATGTGAGTAGAGAAGTTAATTTTCACCAGGAAAAGTCTTCTGTAGAAAGTCTAGGTGTGAATTTACTAGGATTTTTCTAAGGAGAACACCACAATGTGAAAAGAATGGAATCATAATTAAATGATCTTTTGCCTTTCAAGTGTCACTTCTGACTGAGTATGCTGAAGACAAACAGGGACATAAATGAAGCTGTAGTGTACCTCTGCAAGCAGGGTCTGTGGTTTAAAAGTGCCCTGGAGCACTTGGCTGCTGTTGTAAACTCCACTGGAAATTAGTAATCAGTATTTTAGGTATTATGTCTGACCAATATGTAGGTCAGTGCTTTTGCTGGTTCAGAATATAATACTTTAGACTGGAACTGGTCTTCTCTTAAAGCCAGGCCTTGAGATAAGGTTCTGCTGCAGTATCCAGGCTGGCTGTGGTGCTGTTGGACTGCCCTGGTGGGCTGTTGTCAGCTGTGCTGGCTGCTCTGCAGCCTTCCAGCTCTGGGAGCAGGCTGTGGGATGGGGGATGTTTGGCTGCTGTCTGCCTTGGGACAGTGGTGGGAGACACGCAGGCCAGGCTAGAGGAAGATGTTTTATGCAACATGGATGTTGCATATATGGATGCTATAATTCAGATGGGTGGGGAAATGCAGGTGTTCAAATAATTCTTGCAAAAATATAAGTAACCTGGCAATTTTTAAAATTTTATCTGGGAACTAGAGAAGATAATTAGGGGTGATGTAGTGTTTGAGATGTGGGGGAGTAGTCCAAATAATATGACAGTATACAGTTGCTTAAGTGCAACTTTTTCAAGGTTTTGATTCTCATTTTTTTAACAATCATGACATTATTATGGTCAACTGGGATGATTTTGAAGAGGAATGTTTTTGCTAAATTGGATTAGCATTTGCCCTTAATTAAGGTGATGCCTGTTTATTTGGCACCTTGGAGTGTGTGCTGACCAAGCACAAAACCCTGCCAGTCCATCTAGGCAGATAATACCCACCCAGCACAAGAGTGAAGTCAGCAGGGCTGAGCAACTGCGTGCAAGGGGGTTACGTAAAGCTGGGTGTGGAGCAGCCTCCTTTGCTGTGAAACACAGCTGACTGCATGGGTCTGATGTGCAAAGAGCTGTGAAAACATGCTGCCAGGGAAAAGGACTTTATGGGATAAGAAATCCTGCTGTTGCAGATAGATGTGCTAGTGCAGTGTAGAAGCAGGCAGTTGTTCAAGGATTTTCTTTTGTCCTCACAAACAAGAATTCATGAAAATATTCTGAACAATTTTTTTTTATTTACTAAGCAACTGAGAGGTAAATGTGTACGTTCGCAAATTTTAGTAGTATAATATAGTTTAGTCATTTTAATTAACTGTTATGTGGTAACTTAACATAACAGTAACAGCAAATGGGATGAACAAAAGTCATATTATTTATAATTCAAAGTTCTAAGACATTCAGAATTTTTGACGTAATTTGAAGCTGTTATTTAATGCAGGTTTTTTCTTATGTATAATTTTTCAAGTTCTTATATATATTTTGGAATTACAACAGTTTGAAAGTTGTAATAAGTCCTTTTCCTTTATGTTGATTGCATGTCCAGTTAACCTGTGATTCTGGCAGTGTCTTTGAGCTGATCCTGTATATAAAACAGTGTTGAATGTGAAAGCCCTAAAGAGACAACATGGGGTGCAGTAGTGTGCATCCAGTAATGAGCAATGTGGAAATCAGTCTGAAGCAGCAGAGGAATGGGCAACTTCTCCTTGCCTTGTGTTGTGCAGTCACCTATAGGCTTGAAATCCCAGTGCGTGGTACAACAGCATCTCCACAGTGCTTATCTCTTGTGTCTACACACAAAAAAGTGAGCAAGAGAAAATTACTACACTTGTTCAAGGGAGATTTGTTGTGTGGTCGTGTGTAATCAAACATGTAATCAACTACTTGTATTTTTCCTTCTAATTAGTTGCTGCCAGTTACTGGGATTGAAGGGTGAGTTTCAGGGTGAAGATGAACAAATCCCAGAGGAAAACAACCAGTTGCTACTGTGCCTTTATGTGACTGCCTCTCCAAATCCCTCTCAAAAGCTGGATCAGCTGTTTATATGTCCACCCTCTTAGTGATGACAATGGTAATTTGGTAGATTAGAATAGAGATGCAGTTTTTCCTTTTCTGTAAAAGGAATTTATGCTATCTTTTAAAGTCATCGGCATGTTGTGATCACAGCAGTCTTGTAACCAGGAGGGGCAGGTACCAGAGAATCTAAATAAGTCCATAAAGGGAAGCAAATGTAAAAGATTCATCTGAACTGTTGGGCTAAGGCTTTTTTTCTGAGAGGGAGAGAAGTAGGGTATGAGTAACAGAACTCAGGTACAAAGTAGGATTTAGCTTGTTGAGGCAGCTTCTAGAAAATCTGAGGAGGCCCAAGAAATTTTCTGTCTCTCCCAGTTATGCGGTGTAGCAGACCTCCCAGCAGATCTGAATCTGGGCTAAAGCAGAGTCTGGTTAGAAAATGTAATACCATTTGGGGGGTTGTATATCAGCTCCTGCGTGCCCTGGCCAAATTTGGGAAAGTTGTCACCTCAAAACACATGTGTTCTGTCACTGATGGAAACGATGGGTGTAACAGCTGCTGTCTAGGCTAAGTCAAGAAAAAAAAACAAGGCCAGGATTAATTAGAGGGCCCTCTGTATCCCAGTGAGAGAGGAGCAGCAATGTGCCGTGGAAGGTCAGGGGTGTGGGAGACAGCAAGGCACGTGCTGTGAGTGTTGGATCAAGGCTGAGCTCTGAAGGGACCTCTTGGGTGAGTGTCATGCCTGCAGAAGGGCTGAAGCTGATCAGAAGAAGAATGTTTGGTTCACAGAGGTGGGATGCTCTAAATTTCTTGCAAGGAAACAGGGTTTGCATTGAACTTCTGTCTTTATCATTCACTTCACCTTTCAGACAGATGTAGGTTTTTCTAATAGCTTGGATTAAAAACCAGGCAATATTTGTGGTTTATGATTTATCAGAGGGTTGGGTTTTTTCCTCATACTGCACTGTTAACAATCCACTGAAGCAAACAAGAAAATGAGTGTTCTGGCAAACCTATACATATGCTATTGCTTAAAGCAAGAACCCTATGGACTGGAAGAAATAGGGAAAATTTTGATCTTTCTCTAACAGCAAACTTCAATGTAATGTAAAGTAGATAAAATGCCTGATAAAATAGATGTATTTGTAGCACATACATAGACGTGCTTCTCTGAAGTGGTCTAATCACCATGATGGAATTTTCACCAGCTAGGGTGGAGATCTCTTGAAGATATTGTTTTGTCTTTTCAGGTGCAGAAACTATGGTAAACAAGGGAGACTTTTCATCTCACAGTCTAATCTCTGGTCCAACTTCAAGTTTGTACTTTCTGACCTTGGCTGATCCTGTGCATAACAATCCTATGCCTATTCCTGCCCAAAGCTTTTGGTGTATTTCTGTGAATCTTCGTGGTTTATGTTGCCTTCATATTAACAAGTTGGCAGTGGTATCTTATTCTGTATGTTGGATTTCCAACTCCTCAAACTGCAGCCCTATCCAATGAGATCAACGAAGAGAACTGTGTTCTCTTACCTGAGAGTTTTTGCTCAGGGTGTGTGTTGGATTTTTCTAATTTATTCTTTTTGATCCCTACCTCAATTTTCACATCAGGTATTAAAATTATTCTGTCTGCTTTATAATAAAGAACATTTATTTACTTTCTGTGTCTCCATTTAAATACTTTTTACTGTGAGGACCATACTTAAATATTGCATGTTGCAGAAATTTTATTTCATTGCCAGGATCATGTTCAGTTTGTGTAGACCATGAAGAAAATTCCCTACAGCACCGTCAAATACTCTGTCCTGTTACTTCTCAGGGAAGTTGGCCACATGTCAATAAATGGAATATTTTCAAACTTGTTGGAAGGCAAGCTTTCATTTTATTGTGAACCTGTCTAGTGAGGCTTCCAGATAAAGTAAAATCATTTTTGTTGATCTATGTTGATATAAAATTGAGCAGAAGAATCAGTTACAGTGGAGGAAAATTCCTGTTATTGGTATTGGCATCTGCATCTGTTCAAATGGAGAAAAGCAATTCAATTCACATTTCTTTAATTTGTACAATGTATTTTCTGCTGAACATCTTTTTCCTCTCCAATACAGTACCAGACTGTACAAGTGCATTTCTCAGATTCTAAGTGCTTGTCTCTTTTCCATTGCCATGGTTTATACAGCGTTTTGAGAAGCTGCATGGTGAAATAAAGGTGAAATCTAGTTTCAGATGATACTGAACTGGTTTTTACCAGCATTTTATTTGGGGCTTAATCAGCCAGTTCTCTTTAAAATAACAGCTATTCATAAGTGTCCCAAAATAAAGGCTGAAGTTTGAAATGCGTCTCGAACAAAAAGAGGAGCTGATTGGATGAGTTATGTGAGCCTGAACTGATACCTAGTTTGAAGGGAAAAGCTTTCTAGGAATGCTCAACCTTTGCATGGATGTCCTTTTAACCTGATTTTTATTTGTGCCTGTGCATTTATCTGGCCACAGTAACTTCCCTGCATAGGCTCCTGTTATTGACTATGTGAATCTATGGGTGATTCCAGTTCTATAGAGGAAAATTTGTTCCTTGCATATGCAAACAGTGGTCACTTGGTGAGTGTAAAGGACAAGAAATCACAAGGGGTCTCAAAGGTAGTGAAACTTCAGGGAAGCTTGGTGACTAACTTGTACAGTGCCAAAACACAATCCCTTATGGAAAGGAAAAAAGGACTTGCAATCAGATTTCTTCAATAAACAGACATGCTAACTTTCTCTTGTATAATGAGGTTTTGCACAAAGAAAAAAGCCCCAGATGCCTGTATATCTTAGTTGAACCCTGCCTGGAGATGAATAAACTAATTTTTGTGTGGCATGTTGCTGAACTTAAATACGTCTGTAATTTCTGCCAAAAAAAATGCCCAATCTCTTTTAGAGATCCAAGAAATGAAAAAATTTTTGCATATTGCGCATTTCTTATGCATGTCTCAGTGGGTGTCTGGCCTCTATAAAAACTCCCCAAAGCATTATTCAAGGCTGTTTGCCAAAGTCTTGCAAAGTTGCAGAGGATATACAGCCTTTGGTTTCAGAGTTAGTAGATTAAAAGCCATTTCTGGATGAAAGCTGGCTGGGCAGACATGCCTTTCTCTCTGTACCCCTTGGCTTTAGCAGAGTGGAGGTGTACATTTGTTTTCCCTTGTGGTGTGCAGGAGATCTCCAGAACCTGCAGTGCTGGCCTGGGGCCTGGCAGAGTCTCGTCTCCCTGGTCATACTGAACTGTTGGTCTTTGTGCAGTGAGGATGAGAGCAGCTGAAGCTTCTTCTCAGAACATCAAGGCACATCTCCAGTTCACAGATAAAGATGTCATGTGGGACAGTGTCAAATGCTTTGCACAAGTCCAGGTTGATGGCATCAGTTGCTCTTCCTTTAGCCACGAAATTTGGCAGACACAATTTGCTAGGTGTCTTCAATCACCTCTGTATTTTCCAAGTGTCTTAGTAAGTTTCTAGGAGGATCTGTTCCATGATCTTGTTGGGAAATCCCCTGTGTGAATCAGGGATTGTGAATGTGAGGCTATTCCTATCCGTCTACACAGACAGGGCCTCCTCTGCTTGGTCTCTCTGGTCCGGTGGCCTGGGTCACCTGTCCTGACCCCTAAGCTCTCAGTGTGCTCCTCATCTGTTCCCAGGCAGAGATCCTTCACTCCAGCTGGTCGCTGATATATTAGAGGGTGACTCCCTTGCCTATCCTTCTTAAACAGCTGATGTCATCCATTCCAACTCCCCTCCCACCATGTTCATATGTTTCTAGAAACCTCTAATAGCTTTTGCAGCAAGAATTTTTCATATATAAAGATGAATACCATGTCTGTTCCTGGAAGGGATATTGTCTTCTGCCTCGTGAAGAAAGTTCTTCTGCTGCCTCTTCTCAGGTCCCTTTGAGCCATCACTGGTGTCTCATGACCTTAGAAAGACTTCTGAAGGGATGGTCATGTGTTTGCTTTCTGCATATTAAGGGTCGTATTAACATTGGGGTGACTGGGGTCATGGGGAGACAAAGGGAGCCGGGAGCAGAGAGGACGTGTGTGCTCTGCAGCGCTTAAGGAAGCAAGCAGTTTATTGAAGCCAAAGGATGATGCCAGAGCCATTTAGCTTGCAGATTTGAAGGACTCTGACCTTTGGGAAATTAATGTCTTGTAATGGAAGATACAGTTCCAAAACAGCTTGGTTTGAAGGTGGTTTTTAATAAGGTTATAAAGAGATCACGTGGTGTGGCTGCTTGCCATGGCTGGGAACTGGATCTGATAATGTCTGGTGGAGTAAGCCTATGGCTAGAGGCTGAACTCTGCCCAATTGCTTATAATTGTCACCAGGTAGTAAATCCATCTCTGAATGTCTGGTAGGATGAATAACTCATTGCCTTTAATAATTTTTCTGTGCAGCTGTTAATCGTTCCTTCTTCCCACTGATGATTTTTCAGGGTTTTTTTTCTCTCAAAAGACTGTGGTTAAAGGTTTTCTGTCCTTGCTGGGAAAGTAGCAAGTAGAGACTCCCAGAACCCCGGGTCACTAGTTCCAAGAAAAGAGTCTGGCAGAGCTCAGCAGCACTGATCCATCTTAAATGCCTAGTTTAAAAAGAAAACAGATTCTTTTGAGTTTGTGTTCACTGGCTTTATGGTTTTTATAACTTGGGATACACAGATCTTATTTCCACACACTGGGGTTTTTTAGTGCTGAAATTAGTAGCCCTGTAATGTTTTATTAAACAGACTGAAACTTTGTCTTAATATTTAGTGATTGAAAGCAGTTTATTTCCTGTAGTTACTGCTTGCAATGCCTGTTTTCTTTCTTTCTTTCATGGCTTTTTCTTCGCTTCTGCTTGAATGTCTGAAGCATTGCTGTTGGATGCTTCACTTTGTCATTGCTCTTTCAGGATAAGGGGTTGGTGGGTTTCCAGCTGTGTCTTTGCTGTGAAAGGCTGGTGAATGTTTGTGGGTGTTGTAGGGGGAATTCGTGGCACTGCAGGTGAATACCAGAGCGATGCTCCTGCTGCTCTACCAAGATCCTCTCATATTTTTTAGTCCCTTTCAGGGCACTTTGTTCTGACACAGCACTCTTAAGACTCATTTTTATGGCAGTAAATGGGATGATATAATGCTTTGAACATGTGGACAACATCAGATGTTCTACCAAATGTCATGTGTCAATGGAGTGGTGGTGTGAGCATCACTTATGCTGTTGCAGCGTCTTATGTATGAGGGCTCCTGTTACTTGGACTATTCCCTGTTTATATAAACAAGGAAGAAATGCACAAGTGTGGCTGCCTTCTGTGGGCTTTTAGCCTACTTGAGAGGTCTTCCATGATAGCCCAAAGTCTTGGGTTTTTTTTCAGCCCACCTAAAGAGCACTAAGAGTTTGAAGTGAAATATTTTCTCTCCTGTACTACATTACCTGTACCTACCAGACTGTAAAAGTGCACTCTATTGCCATTCTCCTTTGGATCTATGATGCTTTATAGACTGAGGAAATCGAGAACTCCCTCCCCCAAATGTCAACTTTTGATCCATTTCAGACATAAAACTTTCTAGAATATAGATTAGTGGGGAAAAGTTTGCTAAAAGGTCAGTATAGTTGGATACAAATTGGTAAAAATAACTAATTAATTGCCTGCTTGATAATCTGTGTGCACAAAACCAAAACACAAAGGTCCCCCTGTTACAGCTGAGTCCTGCCATGTTTCAGATGCCCCCAGGTAATGTCCACGTGCACTGATGGCTGTGGCTGTGAGCCAGAGCCCAGGACAGCGAGCGCCCCAATATCGGAGTTGCTGCTTGGTCGCTTGGTAGACAATAAGGGGAAATCCATCAGCGATGAAAAATAATAAAAGCAAGGATGGTCACGAATGTTTAATAAAAAATATGCAGAGTATTCTGCTGATGGAAAAGTTAAGGCAATTGAGCTGAGCTTGCCTTTATGCCAGGAGGGGAAATGGGCTATCCACAAGGTTGTGGCTATCCAGTATTGGCTGGTTTTCAGTGTGGTGGAAAGTCTCAGTGGCTGCAGGTTTTTGCTCTGATCCATTAATATTTATAAGCTCCCTTTGATGCCAGTGTATTGCTTTCCTGTGAAAATGCTTTTTAAAAATATTAAAGCAATACATTATTATTATTATTGTTATTGTTATTATTAGCTGTTTCTTTACATGGGAAATTTTCAAAGTGATATCTGAGAAAGTTAACTTCATTGCATGTACAATGGAAAGATTGCCTTTTACTTTTGAAATTGTAAATTCCTTTCGGCATTTTTCAATCCGTCACTCAGACCATACAGCAAAAACAATTTGCTTAATTTAACCATGACTATGATATAAACTTGATAGTCATTTTTTCTCTTTCAACTGTCATTCACTATGATGTTCATATCCTAGATGCTGTGGGGAGTTAGATCAAACTATTTACTTTGAGTGTTAAAAAAAACCCCAATCCCAACCCCAAAAGCCATCTATTCCACATAGTTTGAGGCTGTGGTAAAGCATCAATTTCAAGACATTGATTATTGTGTAACTGGATATTGAATTCTTTAAATCCATACATCATTCCAACTTAAACATGAAGTCAACTAGCATGGTAATTAGTTGCTATTGCATACAGGGAGGTTTGCATTATCCAGCAGAGTTGTTCACTGGTTTCAGGTATATAAGTTGTTTTGGGCTTTTGGGTTTTATTTGGTATTGCAGGCTAATGCAGCAGTTACTTAAATGTTTCTGTTTTTCTTGTAAGTGTTGCAGTGTGTAGATGATTTTTGAAATTAAATGTATTTTAAAATTAGTGACCTCTGGGAATGTAATTTAGAACTGACCATTTTTCAAATGCCTGTTCAATGAAAGTAGACAGATGCAGTCTCTCTTTGACACAGCTAAGTTGCCTCTTTGGAGGCAGGAGGGAAATACAGCTAATAATGACCTTTCTTTCCTCCTCAGAAAGAGGGTTTTGTCAGGAGGCAGCTAGGCAAGCTGGGAATGGGAGCCCTTCCCCTGGTAGGCAGTGGCTCACTTTCAGTCTGCATGGAAAGTCATGGACAGCACCATGAGAGACACAAGACTAGTGATCAGTACACCAGGTGAAATAGTCATCCCATCCTGTCCTGTCAGTCATGCCCTGCCTGTCCTGTGCTAAAGAAGCAGCCCAAAAGAATGTACACAGGAGTTGTGGGATGTATTTTTCTTACTGGCTTTTTAAAGCATAATAGGAAGAAGTGGTAACTGCTCCATGGCTCTGTCAAATTCCCAGCACAGTTTATTCAGCAACTGTCTTGTCTCCATTGTGTATTCTGCACAGGCAAACCCTTGTTGGGGAATTATGGCCCTCAGTCTGCTTGGTTCTCTCTGTTTACTCTTTTTTTTGAAGGTCCTAGAGTTTCTTGTGCATTGGATCAGCTTTCTTTCCATGCCTGACCCTAAGCCCTTTCCCAGGTGACGTAAGGCAGTTTGTGTGGTTAGATGGTATTGCATGCTTGGTTGCATAAGAGATGTCTTGCTGCCCTGAGCCTGCAGCTGCGACCTGAAAAGCTGCGAGGCTGAAAAGCCTGGAGTCACTGGCTTAGGAAATCTTCTGGGCAGAGAATCAGCTAATAACAAAACTGAGGTGCACGGTGGCTTGACATCCTGGTTGTTTGGATACTTCTTGTTTTTAAAATAGCTTATTTTCAAATGATGATATTTTAGTAGAGGATTTTTTTTTCAAATCAACTAGTTCTCAAAATGCTTCTATGGTTTCTTTTCCCCTGGGTTTAAGTAGAAAAAGTTCTCCTATTTCAGGTAACAGAAAGGACATCCTGCTCCCCTCTGAAAAGGGGAAGACCAGCCTGCAAGCCAGCCTTGGTAATTGCTTCCTTCTTCCTGTACCTTTTTAAGCATGTGTGGCATTATACCTAAGAGCAGGCACCCCTTCTCTCCCTGCCTGTGTGCTGTTCTGGCTTCTTCCCTTCTGCTGGGACAGTGCAGTTGGTTTCAGTAAGTCCCAGAAAATTTGCGAAGTTCGTTTAAGGAGGGGATTACAGAAACCCTCAGGACTGATCCTCTCTCAAATGGGTTTGGCACCCAGCTCACGAATATTTATCTTCCTCAAAGTCGTATAAAGCTTATTCAGCGTGTATGTAGGCACAAGAAGAAATGCCCATTTGCCATCAGCCACTGTCCTTCCAGGAGCTCTGCTGCAGTTTTGACTGAAGCCTGGTGTATTTCCATGGTAGTTCTGAGTTGTTCTGTTTACTCCAGGGCAGACACAGCAAAAATGTTTGATTATTTTAAGTTTTAGCTTACAATACTTGGAATGCTTCTGAGTAGTCTGCTGCCTTAATTCACGAAACAGCATTCCCCACGTAATTTTTCCCATTTTTCCTACTTACTTCTGTGAAAATCATGGTTTCAACAATTTGGCTATTAACTCTTTCTCCCCAAGATTCATATTTTCTTCTCACCACAGAGTTGGAACCTATGAAGCCAGCCTCAAGTGATGATCTACAGTAGTGCTTCCCACACCATAGTGGCAGTATGTTAATCATCCACTACTTACAGTTACTGTTATCTGCAAGAGGGCTTTGAAATTCTTTGCAAGAGGTGCTTGGTTTCATTTTCTCTTTTATATCCTTGCTGAGCTCTCTCGACAGGCTCTCTCCTCTGTCTGTGCATTGAATGCTGCTTCTAGGCCAGAGAGACTCCAGACTGGTAAAGTGGAAGAGGGGGCAATTTGTGTCATAGATGCTGATTGATCACCCATCCCTTTGGGCATCTTTGTAATGGCCTCCCAAAAGAAAGACCTACTGTCTTGGGTGGAAAACTGGAGGAGCCATTGTGTATTCAGCAGTGTGCAGTGTTTGTGACTATGGACAACAACACAGGCACTCTTAGATAGAAAAGCACTGAGGGCAGAGTTAGGCGGTCCTGTTCTATGACCTCCCCAAAAAAAGGGGCTTTGATTTTCACATATGGGGCTAGTGGGAACAAGGAAGTGAGATTCCTGTCTTGTGCTTGCTGAGGCTTTTCATTTTTAAGTGAAATTTCCTATGACTTCAAAGTGAGAAGATTCTAACTTACTTAAATAGCCTACGTGTATTGAAAGGAGGGCACGGAGCAGGAATGGCTGGGCTTTGTGCCAGGGGTTCAGTTCTGCTCTCAAGACTAGTGTAGAAATGGTTTGTTTTGCTTGATAACTTGTCAGAGGCAGTGACTGAGCATTGTCTGACTGCATGTACCTGAATCTCAATTATCATACTAGCAGAATAGACAACTGTCTCTACAGATCTTCCTAAGCTGGCTCTACCAATTGCAGTTCTCAGCATTTTGGTATATAATTCATAGGCCTCTCCAGTCTCCCATCCCTGGCAATTCAGGTTCACTGGAAAGAGTCTCCATATGGTCAGAGGCTTGGGCCTTTCTAATAAACCCCTAGTATTTGAACTGTGCTCTGGAAGGAATCAGACTGACTGCAAGTCTTTGAACTGAAGTCCAGGGTAGCATCCTGTGTACCAAGATGATGGGGGTAGAATAAGGCTGTAAATAAGAGATAAATGGCTGCAAGGTGCTGTGTTCATTCTCCCTGGCATTTATATGTGTATCCTTTGTTGAAAACAGGAGATCTATCAAGCATGCAGAATGTGGTACAATTTGCACACTTTGAGGGCAGACGAGAAACAAAAAGCAAACTAGATCTAATTAAAATTGAGATGCTCCCTCCCTAATATCAGCCACTTCCTACCTGTGCTCACCTGACAGCCCTGTCATTCCCAGCACTGCAGCTGCTTAGTATTCATCTTGGGTTACTTCTGGGGCCATGATTCAGAATCTGCCAAAGTGCTTCCTAGACAGGGAATGAAACTGAACAAGTGCTTTCCTGAATTTGAATCAGGTTATTAGTGCAGATTTTTATTGTTTGCATTCTAGTATGAAGCAGTACTTTTCCATTGGTTTTTGTTTTTACATTTTCCCCACATTTCCAACACTAACCTTTCCTTTTTTTTTTCTTCCTTTTTTTTCAGGAAAAGAGGCGTAGAAGTAGTACAGGTGAGTAAAAGCTCTATTTTCTTGTAAAGAAGGCTTACTGATTTTAAATGCTGTCATTTGGATGCCAATATGACCTGGGCTTAATGATTTTTCTTTGCATTCCGTTCTTTATAACAGATACTGCTTTTGGAAAGACAGAGCTCCCCTTTTATGAAGCATGTGTTCAGTCTACATGCAGTCCAGCTTAATAGGTGTCCTAGTGAAAGTGGGAAAGCAGTTAGTTTTTCTTGTGTCTGTAAATTAATAAGATCTGATAGTTGATTAGGTGATGTTACTCTTTTAATTGCATTCACAGGCAGTCAAGCTTAACAGAAACAGGATCTGCCCTTTGAAAAAAAAGCTATGGCAGAAGGAATGTTCTTGTAACCCAGTGAGCAGTGAAATGATACTAAAGTGCCTTCAAGTTGTGGCTCATCTACAGATAAGTTCAGGTGTTGGCTACGTTTGTTCTTTCCCAGGTCTGAATGGTCATATTTCACACAAGATGTTACTTAAAGGATGGTGTCAGCTTGTGAAAGGAATTACGTTACTTGTCAGCTGTAACACAGAACACTATGAGCCCTAAAAGATGGAAGGGGAAAGCATGCTCTTTCTTTCTGGCTTATTTTGTGTGCTTAGAAGAGCTGTAGGACGTGGGTTTCAGTCTTGCTGATACTTACCTGGTGCTCGTTTTGAACTCTGAAGTGGTGAGTTCCTCACTTAGTAAAACAGAGATGAAACTGCCTCAATAGAGGTGACAGAAGAAAGAGGAGTAATTAAGATTGCTCTTAAATCCATCTGAAAGGTGCTTCTGAACACCAGCAGGGAGCAGGAAAAAAGCGCTTAACAAAAAATAAATTGAAAAATCAGGCCATCTTATTTTAAAAAATCCACTGTCAGAAAAGACTTAATTCCCATTTCTAGTTAAAGTGGAGAGTATGTCTCTCAGTTATTAGTGGTTGTCTGAGAACTGCATTGTGTTAGAAGGACAAAGGGCATATACTTTACTGGCTGTATGTAACCTTTCACCACTACAGCATCATCTTCCTTACGTGTACCTCCTATTGCTCAGAGCTAAGGGGCAGCTGCTTTCATCAGTTTGGATAAAGGCATCACCAGACTGATAAAAACAAGCCAGCATTTGCAGAGCACAGCTTGATCAGGAGCACAGCAAGAAAGCCAGCCTATATTTGTGCCACTGTCTAGGGGAGATCTTTATTAATACTCCAGTGTATTATAGTCCAATGTCTGCATTTGTTATATGTGTCTTGCACCTGCACTGTACATTTAAGCAGCAAGGGGCTCATATGAAATGATTCAGGGATGCATCCATTAGCTGAGCAGAGGGCAGACTCCGTTTTACTTCATGAATTAAAGTTGCTGTCCTTCCACAGGTTGCCTCTTAGTCTGATGTGTGTGTAGCTTAATGGCCAGTTATCAGATAGACACAAAATTATTGGAAAGATCATTTTGGGAAACATTTGAACAGATCTAGACAGGACTTTGTCCCCATAAAAATGCTTTATAGTCTCCTAATTTATGGTCTCAAATTCGACAGTGTGGTTGAGATGTCAGACTAATCTATACTGAGAATTTGTGCCCCAAAGGCATACCTCAGTTACTGGTGCCTGCTGCTCTGCTGGAACAGGATGGAAGGGTGGATGGATGGACGGACACCTATCACTTGTGTGTTGCTTCTTATTCTCCTGAAGCATGTGCTTCATTGCTGAAAACCTTTGGTTGAGGCACCTCGCATGATCTGTCCCCCTAGGCCTGCTTGTAGATGAAGGATTGTCTTGGTGTCCATCTGGTGCACAAGGTTTATTTGACAGAGAGAGTATTGTTTTCCTGTATCAAGCAGCAGCATTTCTTTGATTTGCTTCCCCACCTCCTTTAAAGAACCTGTCCTGTTAGAGAGAAACCAGCTCTTAGATCTGACAGCAAGCAAGTAAATCAAAACTCAAGATACACAGGATGTTTACCTAATTTCTTCTTTACATAAATTCACAATTTTTCTGAATGTACACTTGCTTTCCAATAATAAGTAGGGAGTTGGAAGGTAAGGTTTAGTTACTGGCTTCTACAGAGCATAGCACAAGGGACTGGTATGTGCTGACTTCTGTGAGCATCAGATTATTCTTTTCCAAAGATATTTCACAGGAGCAGGAAAGGATTTTCTACTACTGAAGGGAAGTCTTGGAAGTCTTCAAATAAGCACCTGTGTGACTTCTGTTTCCTTCCTGCAGGGAGGATTTAGGATAGTCCTCTCTTCTTTGGCTAGACAGATTAAATTCTTTTATTTTGCTTTTGTAGAGCTAATTGTGCTGTACAGATTCAGTGAGCTGCCACTAGACAGCAATTAACATTTCATGATTTGTGGGTTCAGGTTTTGTGTTTTGTCTTCTCTCAGACTGCCACTTTCAGCAGAGAGAGTGGTTCCAGCTTTCTATTTTTATTGAGTGGGGAAACATGCACAACCTCCAAAAAAGATATAAAGCAGGAGCAGGACTGGCAGTGGGATGCTAAGCAGGCATTTTCCTTTATCTGGCAGTAAGACCTTAATTAAAGCATCACATTGAAAACAAACAGAAAACCTCTCAACTTGTGTGGTGATAAATAATTGGGCTTTTTTTAGAAATACTGATTAATTTCTAACATAAGAATTCATTGTGAACTGAAGGTACAAGAGCTGAAACATGCAACATTATGTAGTACAACTGAGTAACATCCATCAAGGTAGCTGGCTTAGAATTTGGTACAGTAGATTAATTAAATAAAAAGCTTTCAAGGTTATGAACTTTCCAAAGACAGTATGAGTCTGAGCCTGCAGCTAAACATTTGGGAGCCTGAAGAGGATTAGCTCATTTCTGTTTTTCCAGTGGGCATGGCGGAACTCTGAGTAGCAGCATCCTTAAAATCTGGCAATGTTTTGGATCTAGATTTGCTTTCTGCAGCTTAAATCCAAGTCAGTGGGGCAGCTGCAAACCAGTGTTATATTACAAGGAAAAAACCAAAAAATTGATTTACTAGCTTTTCAAGACGGGCTCTTAACAGAATACTGTGCTGCATCTCTCCCTTCATTATAGGGCATTTGCTTATTTTTTTAAGTAGGGATCACTCGAGTATCAGGGTGCTTGTTGAATTAGGGTGCTTACTTGTTTGTACCCCATCAGGTAAGGAAGCACTCTTGTTCCAGTTTTGCAGGAGGAAAGACCGAAGGATGTGTCCCATTTTTCCCAGGGAACCTGGTGCAGTTCCAGCCCCAGTGCTGTCAGAGTCTGTGCTGCAAACCTGTGCTGCAGGAATTTCAGCTGCAGCTGTCTCAGAAGGGGTGTGGGGCACTAGCTTGTGCTGTTGTGTGGGCACAAAGGCAGGAGCAATTGAAGCTGGTCAGCAGGGCTGGGGTTGCTGGCTCTCTCCCAGTGAAAGGCAGCACCAATTCAGCTGTGTTTAATCTTCAGGCTGCATTTAATCTTCAGGCTGTGTTCTGAATTCATGCTCTGGTGGTTCCTGTGGCAGTTCCATACCTTCTCCTGTCTTACGGCTCTTCCCACCCATCGCAGCTGCCTGCTCAGCTGGTGTGGCTTGAGCTGGTGGCCAGAGCAGGGTAGAGATGCCCTGAACAGGTGACAGACATGACTGAGGCCCATCTGCCATGGCCTGCAGGCAGTTGCTAGGCAGGCAGCAGCTGGCAAGGCTGAGGCAGAGCAGCTCTTGTGCTGGCATTGGGGTGACTTGCCAGAAAATGCTTAAACTGAAGCACTTCTTAATAAATTCTTTCAGCACTGTTTCAAGGGGAAGACTGCCTACATAGTTATGCATTGGATGGCTGATGAGGTGTTTATTATTTAAAAAAGCTACTTTCTGTAATGGACTCTAGCAAATAAGGGTTTTATGTAGTGTCTTAAAAGTAAAGCTGTTTCTGATGTTATTCAATTTCCAGCCCTCCATCATTCAAATTAGTGGAGGGCAAAATTTAGGATTGAAAATTGTCAGTTCTTCTTTAGCTAGGGAAGTAGCCAGTTTCTTATGACTGTACGCTGGCAAGGGAGAGAAAGAACATCTACCTTGTTTTTCAGGAAAAATCTGTTGGCTTAATTTGAAGAACGTAAGAGCGAAAACATGTGCACTGAAGTGGAAATCATCACAAGTACCTCCGATAGAGACATGCATTTATTTTGGTTTCACAAGCTATGCAAAACCAGAATAATTAGCTGCAGCCCTTTGGCTTCTGACAAATTGCCAGTTTGGGTTTTGTGTGACAAAGTTTGGCACCTTCGTGTTTCTTGTGACTTCAAAGCTGTTTCAAGCACTTCCACACCCAAACTTTCCTAGAGCTCTAGTTTCTTAATTCTAAAAATTTCTTAATTCTAAAATAGTGAAGATTTTCTATTTTGGTGGGTGTTTTTGGATCAAATGAACACTAATGCTCTTTTATCTTAGAAAGATGTTCTAGTCAGTTGGCTATAAAAGTGGGATTAGTTGTATTTCAAACTGCATGCTTTTTAATAGCAGAAAAGGAGAGTATGTTTTCTGATGTGGAACAGCTGATTGTAATAGTTACAAAGGTCTGGACTGCTGTCTCATTTTTCCTTTTTCCCCCAACTCTCTGGGAATCAAGATATTTGAAATCTTTTACTTTGGAAAAGAAGACTCTCCTTTTGAGACATGGGTTTTCTTGAGGCCTGCAAAAGAGCAATCAGGGTGCACTCCACACTTTTTAATTCAATCAAAATGAAATACTAATGACAATGCTTTCTACTGTTTTCTAGAAATGAGGAGAGGTTTATTTTCACATGAAGTATTAATTGAATAAGCTTGAAACAGCAGTGTTCTAACCAAGAAAAGGAGCTTGTAAAATATATATTTGATATATATACATATACATATGCAGCAAGATGTGACTGGAAAGCTTCCAAAGCAAGCAAGGTTGTTGAGATGTTGGAGAGTTGGCTCTCAAGTACTAGGAGAAGAAAGTTTATTTTTACATGCATGCCAGGCCTTCAGTAAAGTGCATGTTTTCCTGAGAATGGCAGCCTGCTTTGCCTTCAGTGCATTTTTGGAGATGATGCTATAGAGGCCCTCCAGCCCTTCGCAGTCTGGATTGTGTTAGGTATTTTGATGTGTTTGAAGGTGGAGGCCCACTGCTTAAAATCTTGGAAAGATCCTGATACTTCTTAGTGTCAGTGCTACAAAGGGTGTGCTAAGCACACAAGGTAGGATCTTCCAAAAAAGTGCATTAATCTCAGTTTCAAACCCAGAAGCAGCAGGAGTGTGGAAGAACAAATCCCAGGCAGAATCCTTGCCCTGGTCCTTCTCAGTAGGGGAGAGAGATCCTTCTGTGTGAGACCTCTGTGGTAGCTGAGAAGCAGCATTGCCCAGCAGGAGTGGAGCACAGGCTCCAGCAGGGAGAGATGACTTTGGCACAGGGGTTTGTATTGCATCAGCACGCTGCTCAGTTGGGTACAGCATGGGCCTTTCTGGTCCATCGGGGAAAAAGAATAAATCCATATCTGTTTGGGCACGGAAGGAAGGCAAAGCTGTGGAAAACTCCATTTTCACCTTATGGATTGGAGAAGATTAAATGAACAGCAAACACTTACTCTTAAAAATTAGAGTAAGCCAAACAAATCAAATTGCATTTAGATTTATTTTCACTTTTGGTGAGTGAGTGAGTGAACCATGAAGAAATGTTTGTGTCTCAGAGAGAGTCTCCCACTGACTGGTTTGGCTGCTTTCTTTTGAGGGTGAATCCCAGTAGCCTCGGAGAGGTGTGAGTTCTGCAGTCAGCTGCAGACAGCACCTGTGTGAGTGAAAATATTGCTGAGATTTAGACATCTGTAACTAATGTGTAATGAATGGCTGTCAGGTTGGAGCTTGTACTGTTGTGGCCTATGGAGCCAGCTCTGCCCAGCCCCTCTTTCTTCTCCCCACTCTTGGTACGTAGAGATGAGGCAGTGATTCCTAACAGTGCTAAAGGCTGGGAGTTGGGAAGTCCTGAGTGAAAATCCAGTCCTTGTGGGATCTCTGCCAAAGATTTTGGTGGCTGTAATGGGACTGAAATTGCAGTGGGGAGTTGCCTTGCTTTGTCACTTACTGCAGGCACTTCAGGCAAGTCCCTTACAAATTCTGCCTCTGTTTCCTGATGAAAATGATATTCCACATAGTGGAATGTCATTTAAGTTACTTTCAGATATCTAAGTGGATAGATTTAGAGACAAATGAGTGTGTGAAGGAAAATGGGGCTGGTGATTTCTGAAGATTGGTGTACATTAGCATATGTCTTCTGAGATACTTCTGTGAACTGCAAAGCTTCATAAATCCCTCAAGAAAGAGTATGGCTAAAAATAAGGCCCTCAAAGAAATGCTAGGTTGTAAAACTCTTTATTTGCCTCTTTTTGGAGCATGCAATCCCAGTCCTTGCACAAAATGACAATTAGTGCTTTTTAAAATCATGATTATTGCAGTGGTGCCTATTGTCCAACAAAGACTAGGCTTTGAGTCTGCATTAAACAATAGAATTATTTGTCTGGCTGGATGCAGGTGTTGTGATACGGTATCAAAACAGGCACATGGAATGTGTTCAGAGGCATGTGACTCAGGAAATGCCTTATTTTAAAACCAACCTGTCTCATTTACAGTTTTGCTGAAACTACAAAGTCAGTGTTGAAGTACAAATATGCGTGTAGCTCTTTTGACCTTTTCTGAAGTTTTTTCTTGGAGTAGGAAGGATGGGGAGTTAACATGATACCATGACAAGGGTGACTGTATCTTTGACCCTGTCCTCTCCCAGATGAATCCCCCATCCTTTGTGTGTTTTGGGGGTGAAGTCATGCAGTTCTCTGCTCTATCAAAGTTGGAAGCTCATTCCTGTCACAGCAGTTGTAACCTTGTCTTCAGTCCTGGGGTTTAGTTCCACAGAGGTTTTTTAAGCAATGACTCATTTATCCACTGTAGCTCAGCCTTGGTTGCTTCCTACAGAAGCTTTATAGAGAGAATATCATCAGAACAGTGGAGGAGGCTATTTGTATGCCTGTCTTCCTCAGTGAGGGTGCTGGTAGGTCTGAACTGCAGAAGGACAGTGGAGCTCAGGAAGTCTTTTCAGTGTATGTTGACTCTTCTTTCTCCAGCTTCTGCAAGACTTACTCCTTTGATCTGTGGCCTGAGATAATTGTATCTGAAAATATTGCATGCTTGTTTGCTTTTCTGGCACTTCACAATTAAAGGAGATAAACGTATTCATGTTGTGAGAGTGAATGCTTCCAGTAAAACCTGGTGCTTAAAGATGCTAAGCCCTAAAGTTTCTTAGGTTTTCCTGTATTTGGTCTTTAGCCTTAAGCTAGAGAAACTCCTAATGCATGTACTTAAGCTGCCTCTATATAAAACAGAGCACAATCAGATAGAGCAAAAACTGAAAATGTTTTCCTGAACCTCATTGCCTTCATGGAAATATAGCAGAAGACAGAAGAGTGGCTTCAACTTAATTAGAACAGCTGAACTTCTGCCCCCATCCCCCTTTTTTCTCTCCAAGGGGCACTGTGTATTAAGGGTGATGTCTTTTGCTAGAATAAGTATTTATTTTTCACTTTAACTTTGCATTTCTGGTGAAAGCAATACTTGGTTTTACTTTTTGTTTCTTTTTGCAAGAGTGTAGTCCTCTTTGCTGTTTGTCTAAACATAGATCAGGCAGAAAGGGTTTCTGCATATGTTGTAGGAGTTTTCTGTGCCTTTGGTTGTTCTTTTGCAATATCTCTGTGGTAGTTTGAAAATAGCTTGGTTTTTCGGTGAAGAGGAAAAAGGGTCAGCCACAGAAGTAGCTCTGATATTAACCTTTTGATGGAAAACACTTCTGGACTTTTTGACAGTTTATTTTTAATCACTATCAATTTTTTTGGTAATATTTACTGCTAATGGTAATTTTGCACTGGTACAAAAAGTAGTGTAATTAATAATGTAAGGTGGAAATTGTTGAATCTAGGATTTCACTTTAAAGGCAGACAGGAGATTACCAGGAGAAATTTAGATGATTATAAGCATAGTTTCTCCAAAGTGAGGCAGAAGTGGTTTATTCTAGATCTGTGTTTCTTTAGCATACAGTCACAGAGTTGTAGTACATTAATTTTAAAATTTATTTTAATTTTTTTCAACTCTCTTCCCTCATATGACCTGTCACAAAGGAGACTGCTGCTGCAGCTTTCAAGATGAGATTAGTGTGGTTCTCTGTTGGCTATGGCAGGAGCAAGGGTGGGTGGCCACACTTAATAAATGGATTGAAATAGTCATCGGATGCCTAAGGGCATTGATCTGCCCTTAGCACGTGATGGAAGTGGACCTTCCTTTTGGAAAGCTCTTTTCAAAGAGAAGGTTGAGGGCAAGAGTTAACTTTATTCCCATAGAGCGGGGGGAGCCTGGAGAGAAGGTTTTTCCAGCAGGTTCCTGTGAGTCTTACTGTTGCTCAGTTTCTTCAGGGAAGAAACTTCAAAGATAGTGTGCTACTGACATAGTAATGAATCTGTATAAATCCCAAAGCCAGAGGAACTACAAAAGGCATCCAGCTTTGTGCAGTTCTGTGAGGCAGCTTTGTTCATGGTAGTCACAGTTTGTGCTCTGCTGCTTCTCCAGCTCACTTGCCCACAGAGCAGGGTGATTGTGTTCCCAGGAGGCTCCGTATCCAGGTGTGCTTTCTGTGACTCAACTGTGCATTAAAAGCACAGCAAACCCAAGCCTGACTTCAGTGTGCAGATTCGTCATTGAAATGGTGACGCCATAGTGCATTTTACTTTAATGGTTCTTTTCTTATGTTAAGGTTATTTTTGTCAAAAGGATTCAAAAGAATTACTTGTTGCCCATATTATAGATGAATAAAAGCCTGTCAAGAGAACTTGTCCACTATGCTTTCGGTTAAAGTTTGCTTGTCTGCTTGTAGGATCCTAAGGCAATGCCGTCAGCTAACCAGTCAGTAAGGTATCTCACATTTCAGTCATGATTGAAAGAAAAAATCAAATTGAGGGTGGTGCTGCTTTGAAAACTGGCACAACAGAGCTTACAGGTGGGAGAGCAGAAACTATACCTGTATACAAAACCATAAAATGCTTCTGTCATTGCTGAGCAATGGACTTACCTTACACTGTTTTTTGGTTGCTATTTCAGGATCCATGGTAATTCAGTGGCTTACTAGAATTCACTGATCAATTTTTTATCCTGAGCTTCCTTCAGTAAATTATAGTTGCCTCATTTAATTTCCCAGTTGGTGTGCTTTCCTGAATAAGTTTGTGTCTAATTTAAAATTACACATGTTAACTTACACATGGTGTCCGAGTTTGAGTGTCTGTGTTAAGGTGAGCCTTCAGTACATAGTGAGGGCTTTTTTACAAAAAAACCTATTCCTCCTCCTGGTACCTTGCCAAAGTGCAAAGAAGTTATTTACAGTGTTTTGACAGAATCATCCCAGGACGAGATGGAAAAGATGCCATTGGGACTGAGCTAATTCTGTGGAAGACTAAAATGTAAGGAAAACAACTGTTGTAGAGGAATTTTTGGCTGACTTTGCAATCTGAGAAGCTTTTTAGCTTTGTCATAAATTGTTGATTGGAGCTAAGAGCTTCCTTTACACAAAGGTCTAAGTGCATCTGAAATTGTTTTCTTGTACAAGAAGCTTCATTGCACAACTGCAGTGTCCTGTAACCTCAGCGGCATAGCCAGTGTTAAATTGTTCATTGCCTTACTGATGGCAAGATTAGAGAACAGGCTAACTGCTTTCTGTAGAGGATTTATGTTGATTGCAGAGAGGTCGTTTGCACTTTAGGTTAGCTTGGAAAATGTTCTTTCCTGTGACCTAGATGAGCTTATTTTGTAATACCCTTTCCTTCATGATAACAACCCTTAAGTGGCTGAAAAAAGAACGGCAGCTATACAGAGGGAATCAGAACTTTTTCTTTTTAAGTACAAAGCAGTTTGAAACTGAGTCAAAGTAGATTACATGTTCATGAGCCTGTTGTGATGACTTACATAGCATGCAAGATTTAATAGCTGGTTATCAATGAACTAAGTGACTAAATAGGAGGTAGAGATAGTGCTTGTTCCCTGCTGGTGACAGATCCTTCCACTGGTCCCCGCTCCTGATAGTTTTTCCACCTCTGAGCCAAAAAGGGCAGGTTAGAGTTGATGACCCTGCATTGGCCAGAGGACATTTCTCCTACCAGTCAAGGGCCATGTCCTCACACTGCTTTCAGTTCCTGCTGGGTGAAGACACTACACCCTGGTGGTCGAGCTTGTCTAACAGGTGTGTTGAATGCTCAAGTTCTCTGCTGTCTTTTGATAAATGCTGTGATTGTTTTTCTTCGAAGTAGCTGCCTGCTGGGTCTCTTCTTAGCTTCTTCAACCTGCTTGTACAGTTGAATCAATGCATTTCTACTTTTTCTGTCCTTCCAAAAACCTGAATCTTTTTGAGTGAGCCTGGAGAAGTGGATGCACACACAAGCTGTGTTGGCTCTGTGAGCACTGTGTGCCACACAGGTGTGATTATGCTGTGCTTGAGCAGGCACAGCACCCTCAGGGACCAGGACGGTGCTGCTGCTTGTGCTGTAGCATGTTCAGTCTATACAGTACAGTCCAGGCCTTGCAGTGCCTTTAAAGGTCTGTTGGTGTAATGCATTTTTACTAGTTTAGTGCAGTCAGCTCTTTGTACAACAGCTCAGTGGATTATATTTAGTTCTCTATTAGTACAGAGTTGGTTTGACTTCGAAATAGCACAAGGAAGGAAAGAGGCTAGTGAGGTACCCTGGTGGGCAGTGGGCAGTTGGGGTAGTGGAAGCTTAGAAGGCAAGTGGAATTGCATTTTCCCAACTGTCTCTTCAACTTCTCCCTTGTCAAGGTCCTTTCTCCTGAAGTGCCAAAGTGCTGACTTAGACACAAGAACGGTTGAATGATGTTTTCAGTGGGTCTGTTTTCATCACACTCCTGGCTTTTTTTGCAATGCCTGTGCATGGCCAGCCAGTGTATACCCTTGTGTCCAGGGACTATCTCTCCAGGCAGGAGTGAGGAGGGAGTGCCTTGCCCAGTTGTAGTCCCAGTGGAACACCAGCTAGAAGCAGTAGTGTTGCAGGTGAGGAACATCTTGCTCAGTTTGGAGGGTCTGAGTTCAAACCAAAGGCAAGCATGGGCAGCCCACTGTCCTGGAACCACATGGGACTTGAAAGCTGTTCTTATGTGGCTGTTAAGCCATGGCCACATCACAAGAACTGTGGCTGTCCTGAGTTAGTGGAGTTTATTATCAGATGTCCTGTACTTTCTTAGCAGCTAGTAAAGGGGTCTCTTGGTGTTTTTATAGCTCATTGCTCTGCAACACTTTTGATGTGTTCTTTTCCAATCTATGAATCTGACTTTTTTTGCCTTTTCCATAAATCTGAATATACCCAGATTTGGAGGGTTGTTTTTTATGACTACTGTCCAGGATTCTCCCGTAGTGGGTACAGCCTGACTCTGCTTACAGCAAAAATGATTTTGAAGTGATGTTATGCTATCTTTTTGTTTAAGGAATCAGAATGCAAATGCAGCATAATCATGCAAGAAAAATAATCTGTCCATGGAAATGCTGTCTTAATGGTCTACTTTGTTACTGCCCAGATATGTCAGTCTGTAGCCAAGTTTTGGTGCAGTAATACCGTCAAGTTAATGTTTAAAAGAAGAGCTGACAGAGTTTACTTCATCTTTAGTAGAGAGAAGTACTAAGTATAGTTGTTGATGACTGGGAATTTTAATTCCTTGCAAATTTTCTTAGGATTGATGTGCTGCAATTTTATTTATTGAATCTCTCAGGATTGTTTACGATTTTGTCTCAAGACCTTGGTGTGTTTGTAGAGGATCACTTAGCAACAGTCTATGGCACAGTGACATGCTCATGCTAGTACAATGAAGCATAAAACAATGAGGAAACACCCAGAAACACAAGTAAATAAAAATTTAAAGCAAAACAAAGCGGCTCACTTACAGAACAGCTCCACATTGATGTGGAGGGGCTTGAAAATTCTTCACTTAGATGTTTCTAATCTTTATCTAATGATGTCCTCTGCTTGTGTAGATGTTCATAGCCATGGGACATCTCCAGCTGTTATAATGGAGCATTTCTTGAGTATTTAAAATAGAAGGAACTATTTGGTATTGAAAAAACTCAAACACTTAATTTGTTAAGTGTTCTTAATTAACACTCCACCAAGTAATAGCTAAGGATTAAAAGTTCCCTGGAAGAGTCTGGGATCTAGACTGCTATTCCAACTTCACAGCTTTGTGCACTCTTTGTACAGCTCTAAGACTCTTCTGCCTTTAATAATCAATATTTCTTTCCTGTGGTTGGTTTTTTTTCTTGCTTAGGTTGGGGTTCTCTTTGAGTGGGAGAAATGATGAGTTTGGGTCTGAATGTCTGTGTATTGCAGGCCTTTTATTATTGTATATTGATACCAGTAATGTGCTTGACTTAAACGACTTCCAAGCAGTGTCATGGAAAGGGACCTGGGGGTCCTGGTCGATGGCAAGTCGAATATGAGCAAGCAGTGCCCTGGCCAGGAGGGCCAACCCTGTCCTGGGGTGCATCAGGCACAGCACTGCCAGCCAGGCAAGGGTTGGGATTGTCTTTGCTCTGCACTGGGGCAGCCTCACCTTGAGTGCTGGGGGCAGTTTTGGGTACCACAATATAAAAAAGCCATCAAGCTGTTTAAGTGTCCAAAGGAGGCCACAAAGACACAGCTTTTCTGGAGCAAATTTCACACTTCAGACCACTCTTTGCACCAGCTCTGCATCCTTCTTTGTTCCCCTTCACAAACATCTGCGCTGTGGTGTTCAGAACAGGCTGTACTGAAGGACCTGTGTTTGGAGCCCGTCCTGTGCTTGTACTTGTATTTGAAAGTTGTCTGGAGGCAAGCCAACTCCTCATTTTAAGGTTGCAAAATTGTGCTAGCATATCAGAGGACTGGCTTTGTTCTCCATGGGTCTTACTAGCCTCCTGAGCCTTGTGCCATGTCAGTGAAGCCAGGCAGCATCCCCAGCAGTGAGGGTCCATCTGCTCTGGCTGTGGAAAGAAGAGGCAAATCTTGCATGTGTCTGCCTGTATGTGACCACAGACCTCCCCAACTCGTGTTCATCTGTCCAAGTACAGCATTGGAATGCTGGTTTCTGGAGAGAGAGCCCTGGTGGTGAGAAGCCTCCTGCTCTGTGATGTGCTGTTACAACAGTTCCCCCTGACGTGCTGGTCTCCCTTGTGCTCCTTGCTAGCTGTGTGCCAGCTCACACTGCTGTGTTTGTCACACCTTGTTCGCTGCACTGGGACAGGCAGAAGCGTGCCCTGCCACCAGGGTGTGGCTGCAGCACATGCTGGGCTGTAAGCTATGGTGCTAGCTCTTAGCTGGAGGTGGCAGCCTCAGTGTTTGAACACTTGCTGTTGCATCCTGCAGCCAGCCTCAGTGAGCAGTCCTGCCTCCTGGACCACTGCTGAATGCTGAATTACAGCCTGACTCCAGCTGTAATCTTCTGAAAGACAAACATGGCAGAACTAAAGCTGCCAACACTGAATTTTTCATATGTTCCTTTAGATTTTGAAAGGTGATTTTTTTAATGGCATAGAAGGTGTAGTGGGAACCTGAAATTTGTAGTACTACAGTGGAACTAAGGTGCTCTAGTAAGGGGAAATATTCATTAAAATATTTTACTAGGTATCAAATTAGCTCCACAGTTAGTAAAAACTGTTGAAAATAATGATTTTAAAAACTGTTGAAAACAATGATTTTTATTATTTTCACAAAGATAAGTATTCCATCAGGTTGTCAGTTATGATGGAGGCCATGGTGAGGGGAAGTTCTGTGGCTTGGGTCATAGGACAAGTCAGATGACTGACCATACTGGTCCTTCTCATATCTGAAGTCTGAGGGAAGTTGCTAAGTAATGAGCCTGGTTTTCAAAGGTGCTGAGCAGCTTCTGTTGAGGTTCATGCAAAAAACCAAATGCTCTAGTTGTCTCCTTGGGGTGTAAATATGAATGCAGCAGCCCACTCTGTACAGACGTGCGTGTGAATCTCATCCCATCTGCCCATCCATTCTCCAGAGAATCTTAGCTGAAAATTTTTTTCTGAATGAATTCCATTATCGAATGCTGGCAGATTTTCTGACCATCTTTACTGTTAAACTGTTTGTATTTGTGTTGTTCTAGACCTCTTCTATTACTTAATGATGCAAATATAACTTGTACTTTTGGGGCACAGGAAGGCAGAGCCATTCAGTGTGTGTGCTGAAGCTAATCCATTGGTGTCCTTCCCTCTGTGAACATTAATAGAAATTACTGTACTTTTTTGGCCATTTTTGAGGGACTTTTCTGACTTCAAAGCAAAATATAATACAATGCAATAGGCTGTGTTATGCTTTACAAAATAGCATGATTTTGCTATTTATGTTTCTCACAGCTCTATTTTAAAAAATACTACATTGTGAATATGCTATAGGAATTCAGCTCTATGATCCTTGTGGGTCCCTTCTAATTCAGGATATTTTGTGATATCATGACCTTTATTGGCAGTTCAGTAGAAGAAAACTAAAATTACAGGCTTTTAATGTTTCAGTGATTACACTTCCATTCCTTTGCAGTTAATGAGAAACCAGCATATGCAGAGGAGCATGCATACTCCACAGGCATGCTAGGTATGTGGTAGGGAAAGAAGGCTTGTAATACTAATTTCAGGATGAAAAGTTTTTTGGTTTTTTTTAATGAGATAATTTCAGTATTCAGTGAGGGATTTTGGTTCTGTGGAAACTGGTCAAATATAGCAGACATAAATATAGAAGGCAAGTAACATGGCAACTTGGAGAACCACTGCCCCTATAATATATAAAACCCCAAGCTTATAATATATAAATTTTATATATTTTTATAATAGATAAAAAAACAGCAGCAGCTTATTGCTGCATTTTTAGTATGCTGTTTTGAAAGAGTCTGAAGGGGTGAGGGTGTGAGAGACTACTCTCTTCAATAGTGTAGAGAGACTTCATTAGAACCTTTTCTGTAGTCTGGTACATCCTGTGGTCCAAGGAGGTGGCTCTGGGCAGGACCTGTGGGAGTGCTCCTGTGGTGTAGCTGGGAAAATGAGGTTGCAGGAGTAGCCTTTGTAGGTAGCATCTTTTCCACCTGGACTGGGTGATCTGCTTAAGCACATGAAATATGTAGTTATGCTAATCTGGACCAAAGTCAGTCCCAGTGTGTCCTCTTTTTCTAATTTTCCTAGGAAGATTCGTGCTAACGCAAGTGTGGGCCTGTGACTCAGCCACGCCTCCCATTCCATTTTAAAATACCATGTATTTTAGATAGAGCAGTCTCAGACCTGTTTTTGAAGATGCCACCCATTTTCTCCAGAATTCAGGACAACCTTCGGGTTCTGAAATAGCAGACTAATGTAATGAGCTTGAAATGTCTAAAAAAAGGAAAAACTGTGAAAGAAAAGTTTTATTACCAAGAAAATGAAGGTCAGCTTTCCTGCAAGCACAGGATGAAGAGGTGAAACTTTATACTCCTGGTAAAAATAATTCCCTTTCTGTTGCTTCCCAAAGTAAAAGCCAACCAAATTAAAAAAAAACAACCCTAACAGAATAAGTGAAATAAATTGTTACTCTGTTGCTGTCACCTTTATAGTAGGTAGTTATCCTATGTCTAACTGTCTGAGATATAAATATAAGTGATAAAATGCACTTTATTCAAGTGCTGGAAATTAATTGCTGTTAGGTCTTAGTTTTTTCTCATCATGTTTCCCATAGAAGGAGACAGCTTGAAGAGGACCCATTTTTCATGAGCTATTTTTATTACTTAAAAGTTACTTGAAGCACTTATTTGAAGCATTTATTTTCAGCAGAGAAGAAAACAGCTGAATTCTCCTGTGTATATTCTTAGTTTCTGCTGCAAAGTGAATTCTGCTGCGAAGCCCACAGCCATGGTGGTAATACAGCTGGATTGCAGTGCCTTGTCTCCACCAGTGCCAGCTGTGTGAACCTATGTTGGTTTTACCCATAAAACCAGTCCCTGCTATATATTACCTAGATAAATTCAGTGGTACTTAGCATGTTTCAGCTACTTTTCCATTTTGCTTTCGTTTCCAGGCAATAAAATACACTTGAAATGGCTGCTGTTAGCAGGAAAACCAAAGATGAGGCTGCCCCAGGATAGCACTCACTGCCAGTGCACCCTGGAGATGGGTTGGCTGCTTTTTGTGCTTTCTGGGGTATCCTGGGTTGTAAAGTGCATAAGGGGAAGAAGGGGAAGAAAGATGATAGATTGCAGTAAGAAAGAATGACAAGCCTTGAAGTCTTATTGTCAGTTACTCATGGCAATGATAAATATGACATGGCGTCCTTTCTGTGACTTACCTTTGTCTCTTAGAGCATCTTTAGCAGATGTTAGATACTCAGTGTTGAAACACCTGACTCGGGATGTGCAATGGAAGTGCATGTTCTGTAATCCTTGCTGCCTGGCTTCTGCTGAGCCCAGGTTGCCTCTGAAAGCTCTTATCAGACAGTAAATAAAACCAGTTTTGTTTGCAAAGGGAGTTTCCTAATTGCACTAGTAACTTGTTTGGTGTTGAAGTGCACAACTGGAGAGACTATGAACTTGCCAAATATTGAAAACTGTCACTTCTTTAAGTTTCTTGGTGAAGAGAGAGGCTGATGTCCCTTTGTCAGATGAGCTGGACTTTTAAAAATGCTGGCTGTTGATAGTCAATGCAAGGAACCACAGAGCACATAGCAGCACACAGCACTTCCTAAAATACACTGACTTACATTGGTATGTCTGCAAATAGCTGCAGGTCACAGCTATTAAACCTGCGGTTACTCAGCCCTGCTGCTGCAGGACAGTTAATGGGCTGAACTCTAGCTATGATAGATCTTTTTGTATTACTAGTGGTATTCAGATGTACTGCTGTCTATTGCATTGTGAATGCCACAGAGTTGAGCTGTGTAAGAGTTTGTTAAACCTCAGAAGAGATTTATTTGGAAAGCTCTAGTTAAAGCTTGAATGACACATCTGTAGGAAGCAATATATGAATATTCAAAATGCTAACCCTGCAAGCCTGCCTTGGTTAAGGACATGGCAAATGTCTGGAGTCTGCAGAGTGGAGAAGGCCAGTAATTTTCAAGTGCAGGAGGACATTTTCTTGGCCTTAGTTTCACATTTTGCAGGCTGGCAGAGTCCTGAGCTGAGAGGCAGTGCAGGGACTGAAGCCGGGCAGGTCACAGAACCGGTGCCGCCTACGGAAAGGGACAGGTCCAATCCTCCTGCACGGTGATGGTGCTTTACTGGCAGCAAAAGTGCTGTGACAAAGAAAAGGTTCCATTCTAGAAAGTTCTGTGTAAAGCTCTTCTGGGTGGCTGAATTAGGGAGGGGCCCTCTGTATTTGTGGAAATACCTCTACTGTTTCCCTGTTGAAGTGCAGAATTACTGCTCAGAATTACTGCTCTGCTCTGAAGTGCAGAATTCTGCACTTCTACTCTGTTGAAGTTGTTTGGTGCAAGTTTTTTCATAAAGTTTCAACTGACTGCACTTTCACCAGCTCCCATGGGAGATTGCTTCATGGTCTAACACGTTTGTGTGCCAGCAAGTCTTCCTGGTAATCAGCTCATACATTTCCTTCTTGTCACCCTATCAGTCCTAGTTCACCCATTTTGTATGGTGCTCATATTAAGCATTATTTCTCTTCTAGGGCAAAGCACGTTTCAGATGCTGTTACTCTTTTACCTTACCACCTGTTTGTAATGGCTGAAAGTAGGGTTGCTTCACAGCTACCTGGCTTCAGCAGTTCATGAGCTGTAAATCCACACCCTTTATCTTGTGGTAACTTGTTTGCTTGGATGTAACCTAAGAATTTCAAACTAACTGCCTAGGAAATTTAGGTGCCTAAAGGTCACAGCTGTGACCTCGAAACCTGAATCCTTATGTTCTTTTGGCTATCTTACCTATGTTTTGCTTTTTTAGTGGAAATCAAGCCCTTTTGCCTGGTTTTTTTTGCTGGTCACAATGTTTCTTCCAGCACTGTAGTGCGCTTTTTCCTGTCAGCTTTGAAACGTGCAGGAAAGAAATTGCTTCCATTCCATGCATTTTGCAAAGATATCATATATTGACTTAATGGTCTTTTGGAAAGGACTGTGGTTTACTTTAGGTAAAGCTTAGTGTCATACGATTGGAGTTTGATCTCCTTTTTCTCCCTCCCTCCCTCCCATGTGCACTTGAGAAAACTCTCCCAGTTTAGGTCCCACACCCTGCAGCAGAAGGGTTTCCTGTATTGCTGGTTTGGTCCTTTCTGCATTGTGTTACCACAAAGGTGGATTTCTGAGGCACCTACACTTCTGCTTTCACTCAGTGTATTCATGTTGAGGCAGCCACGTGGGGAGTGAACTTGGGTAAGAAATGCAGTGGTGTTTTTTATGTTACAGACCAACGTAGCATTGTGAGGAATCTGTTTTGATTCCAGTCTTATACCTTTCCCCAGAAGGTGATTTTGATATAGAGCAGGCTTGCAGGTAGCATTATAACTTTACTTTTAAAGCATGTTTTGCTAGTAAATACATAAATAAGTACATAAATACCAACTGCTTGCTGGCTTTCTGCTTCTTTTCCATTTTATGAAACCCTTGAGAAATTTTCTGCCACTCAGAAGTTTCCATTGTGCTGTGTTTAACAATCCAAAATCTGAGGAGTGCTTCAAAGGGTTCCCACACACTCTTAGGAAAGTACTATACTTTCACAAAATTTCCTTTTGTCCAAGATCTACACATGCCAGAGTTTCCTTGCAGTATTTCAGGCTGATTCAGGTGAAGCCTTTTGCATGTTGATTGATTTTTATAATCTAGTGAATTTGGCAAAACTATGTTGGCAATTTTTTGCGTATCTTTGATTTTCCTGCTTTTCCTAAAGAACAGTTAGTCCTTTGTGAAAAGGTTCTCAAAGAGCATTCATCTAACTTGTCATCTTTTATTCTTATGTATTGCACTGCTCCTGGGAGTAATCCTCCAGTTGTAGCGTGGTGCTATTTATTCCCCCCCAGTGGCATCCCCAGCTGCTGCTTGCCTCTGGCAAAGAAGACAAATGGTTATTGTGTTCTGGAGCCATGCCAGGTCTTCTGTGTCTCCACTTGGTCAGTATTGTTGTGTTTTATTTAGGAGCTGTGTTTGAATAACACTGGTTTATTTTGAGCCTTTTCTTCTCCATCTCCCCACACTTCCATCCCCCTCATTAATTTTTTGTTTAGGCACCTGGGCTTAGTAAAAGGAGACAGCCCAGCCTGATGAGCTCCTTAGGAACCTGCGAAAATACACTTTGAGCTTGAGGATTTATAACGATGGTGAGGAAAATGTTTCATTTTCTACACAAATTTTGGAGATGATTGTTGTCTTTTGTTAAATTGTCTGGCTCAGAAAAGTAATGTTATAAATTTTGAGTAAATTGTTACACTCAAATTTCACTGAGAAGAATGTGAATAAGCAACTCAGCCAGACTTTTATATATGCCTGTCAATATTTGTTTCAGTGTAAACACACCCTCATCAAAATCAAATTACTTCCCTGTTTTTATTGTCTACCCTTGACCTGTGTCTGCAGTGCTCGTTTTCTTGGATGATTTAAACAAAATTTCAACCATGATCCCTCTGTTACTGCTCTGAATAGCAGGCGACCTTACAGGACTGATCCTCTGCTGAAGGTTGGTTATCCCACACACATACTTGTATAACTGCCTTCCTTGAAAAGCCTGGAAGGTTTTGTGGAATCATAGAATGGTTTGGTTTGGAAGGGACATTGAAGATCATCTTGTTCCAACCAGGGACACCATCTACTAGACCAGGTTGCTCAGAGCCCCATCCACCCTGGCCTTGAACACCTCCAGGGATGCAGCATCCATAACCTTATTGGGCAACCTCTTCCAGTGCCTCACCACCCTCACAGTGAAAAATTTCTTCCTAATATCTAATCTAAACCTGCCCTCTGTCAGTTTGAAGCCATTCCCTTTTGTCCTTTCCCTCCATCTCCCTTGTAGCCCCCTTTTATGTTCTGAAAGCCTTCATAAGTAGCTCTCATTTCAGATGAGCATGCTCCTATCTTCTCTTCAGCCATGCCTCATTTAGCAGTCATACCCATAAGTAATGACATGGCCTAGGTAAGAGTAATTAGCAAACTGCCCACTAATTTTCTCAGGAACTGGGAATGTATCTTGATCATCTTCTTATCTGTACATTAGGGAAATTATTCCTGTGCCAGTGTTGAAAGGGGCATGTTCTGTCAGCATATCTTAAATAATTCTTGAAGGATGTGAAAAGCTTGGAACAGCTGAAAAAACTAAAGAAAAACAAATGGAATGGGGGGAAAAATGTAATGTCAAAACTCAAAATCCACTGATAATGAAATGACTTTCCTTCTTTTAAATTGCACAACTGAAAATGTCCCATTGCATTAATATGTTAAATGTAGCTACAACTTTTCTCTCTCCATGTCTTCATCTTACAAGCATATCTGCTTATGTGTGTGTAGAGATGGGAAAGGGATTTTTTAAAAGGCCTTAGACATTCACCTGAACAACAGAAGTGCCTGGTCTATGCCTGCCAAATGTTCTAAAATGTATTATTCCCTTCTAATTTTAACCCTATCACATGATTTTAAATCTGAGTTTAGCAGCAGCTTGAGCTCAAATTTTGAAGATGCTTTGGAAACCAGTATCTGGGTTTACCTGCCTGGTGGGTTGACCCCAGGCAGTCCCTGCTCACTCAGGTGGGCTCAGATCTTCCAGGTGAGTTCCGTCCCAGCTTCTTGCCCATCTCTATCCACAGGCTGCAGGGGCAGCTGCAGAGGCAGGGGTGGCCTGAGCAGTGTGCAAGCCCTGTTCAGCAATAACTGCAGCATGGGTGTGTTACCAACACTGGTTTTGTCACCAGTTGAGAACACAGTGCCATACAGGCTGCTGCTGTGAAGAAAATTATCCCTGCCAAACCCAGCACAGCCAGTGACTGTTCTAAAGAGTCTTGTTAGGAGATTGGTTCTTGCTCTCTTGCCAAAGAAGGAATATTTGGTAGCTCTAGGAACTTTGAGGAGCTTTTTCACAGAGAAGCAGCTCCGGAGCCTTCAGCACGCCTTGGGAGCTGGTCAAAGCTTACAGTACTGCCCTGAAGTTGGGAAGTAGTAACAGACTCTGCTCCTGGCTAGTTGCCAAAGTGGAATCAAGAAGCTGTGCTGAACACAGTGCTGTGTTGAGCTGCAGGATCCTTGACTTTGGCTGATGTTGCAGAGACCTGAAAACCTCGATGAGTTGAGATACAATAGAAGAACCTTGGTGTCAGTTCTGTTCTTGTAAGGCTCACAGCTGCTGTAGCTTCATGAACAAGTCTCTGATGTCCTGATCAGTTTTTAAAGACAGAGTAAAATGGACTAATGATAAAAATGCACGGTGGAGGAAATAACTTGAAAGGGCTTAAGTGAGTTCCTGGATGGTGAACTTCCATGTGAGAACACAACAGGCACTCCAGCTTAAAGGAGTCAGCCTGCTAAAGCTTATTAAGGTAATGCTGGTAGTAAAGGGACAGAGACCAAGCCTTCTCAAGGTGAGTGTGATGCCTTGGAGGACAGCTTATTGTATTCTAGTTAAAACATTGCAGTTCCAGCTATAATCCTTGTATTTTTCTTATGAAAAGCTGCTGTGAAGAATTTAAAATCCTTTAATGTTGGTGCTGATGGGCACTCCCCACAGCCTGCATCCAGGACCAAACTGGTCCCACAGCTGTGGATCAGTAGGAAGCTGGTATGGAGGATGCCTCTGTTGTTTTTCAATCTCTGTGTTTTTCTGAGGACTTGGCTTGGAGTTCAGCACTTCAGGGCATGCATGGAGATCTTGCAGTGCTTCCTGTTTGCCAGCAGTTAAGCTTTCAGTGCAGTGTAGTTCTTGTAGGCATTAGACACTGCATGTGGCTACAGTTGTGCATGAAGCCCTGGGAAGGTTTATCTCTGGTTTTAAATGAAGATCTCTGCCTTTCCCCACATCACCTCCTCAGCACCCTGCCTCTTGTTCCCATGCAAATAGGGAGAAATAATGGTAAGGTGCCATTTACTACAGAGTTATAGAAAGATAACCTTTTAATGCAACATCTGACAGAAGTTTCCTGACACAAGCAGCTCTCTGGTTCCTAGTTCTCCAACATGCCCTGCTCCAGCTCAGACAAGTCAATTATTTCCTCCTACCAGCAGGTGTAGAAAGGAACAGTTGGAGCTGTGATAACTTCATCTTTAGCAGGGGCCAGCTGGGTCACACACCTTCTCTTTCCTCTGTAAACAGCAGTGAGGGATGGCCCTGTGGGCCGCTGGCAGGGACTGGTGGCCTGACTGAACTGACTGCAGAGGAGGGAGATGCCAGTTCAGCAGTCATCCTCAGCTGCCAGGGATGCAGGCAGATAAAGGAGGCTTGTAGAGAGAGCCAAGTGGAGAGGGAGGTCATGGTCAGAAACACTTTTTAATGTCCCTGGTAAGGTGAGAATAGGAAACTGGACAGCTCTGGATCACCTGCCTTTTGCTGGGCGTCCACTGCTGAAGGCATCTGTGCTCACATTGCAACACAGCTTAAATAAAGCAGCCTCTGCAAATTGCCTTACCAACTCCTGCTGAGAAATTGTTTTTTCACTCTGCTGTGATGTGCAGGATGAACTTAACCTGCAGGACTCTTTTTGCCAGTTGTCTGAGGTTTTTAAGTTAGCTTTTCGGTTCCAATGGGTTAAGCAAGTGCAATAAGTCATGTGATGCAAAGGGGGAAAATTCAGCTCTATTTTTCAGCATGGTCCATTAAAAGCCTCATTAAGTACAAGTTTTCCCTGAAGTTATATGAAGATGATTCTTATGTGACTAAGGCCATAAATTAAAATGGAAAGTTTGTTCACATCTTTTGTTTTCAGTAAGGAAAGGGTTAATTTGGAAATACAGATTTATCCTGAAAGTTTCAAGTGTACTTGTGCCCAAGAGGTTTAAAGATATTTTGCTTAGGCTAACAGCAAAGACCAAATGCTCAGGAAGCATGTGGAAGGGGTTTTGTCAGCAAACAGGCCCATTTTGCCAGTTGGATGTAAAAACTTCTGGGTATAAAAACCATGCCAGCAATGATACGTGATTTTAGTTTTTCCTGCTCAGAGAACTTGAAGCTGACTGGTCATGGTGAGGTGCTTGGCTCCCAAGTGGAACAGGCAAGGGAAAGAGTTGGTGTCCATGTCATAGTTTTAAGGACTAATGTCAGAGTACTTCTAATTATCAAGTGATGTCCCTGAAATACAATGTGGTGGTTTCAAGCCCCTTTTTCACCCTGAAATGTAGGCTTTTAAATATTCCAGTGGTGACAAATGACTACAAGGATCTGTGCAGAAGCTCAACACAAGTTCTTGGTTTCTGAAGATGGCTCAAAGTGGCAATGTGGTGGTTTCTTCTCTGCCATGTGCTAAGTGAAAGTTAACTACTTAGAAGCAAAGGGGAGGAAGAACATGTGTATGTATATCTTCTCCAACAAGGGGTTTTGGAAAGGTAGGAATATATATGTAGAAGAAAATATATAAATGTGTTTACCATATATAAATGTGTATGTTATATTTTTTTAACAACTTTCTTAGTGGTCAAGGCTCTAAGTTCAGCTGAGATGCCTCTGTACTCAGCTGGTCTCTGTGCATGTTATTCTGCCCTTAGAAGTTCAGAGTGTCCTTGCTCAAAGCTGTGTAGCCATGTTTAGGTCCACACCCATACTCTTGCTTCTCTAAATCTAGGTGTGGTCAAGCTGGTACATGGAGTCAAATAGACTTTTGGAGAAAAGGCAGAAGATTTGTGAGCATTTGGCTGTTTTAGACGTGATTTTATGTCACTCCAGCAAAGCAGGAATTGGAAAAATCAATGTGAAGTCTAGCAGTGACAGAGCTGTGTATATGTGTATGGCAGGTTTTTCTGAAGGGGAAGCAGCAGGTTGCTAGAAAATGCTAAGGCACTGGTTGGATTTTTGGAATGGGCTCTGAAGATGGCTTTCTGCGTGGATGAGAGGTGGGAGAGAATCTCAAGAACTTTGAAGATCCAAAAGAAGAGTGATGTGGTGAGAAACTCAAGGAATCTGGAAAGTCTGGATTGCAAGAAGGAGAGAGTTTGAGAGAATTGATGACTTCTAAACAGCAGGCCCAGTAGTTTGGTGTTCATGCTCACAGAGACTGATATAAGGGAGTTCAAAGAGCTAGCTGGGACAGGAGCAAAAGCAGAGGTTGAGGTAAGAGCCAGAGGTAGAAAAGCAGAAACTAGAATTATGAACTTGAGCTCCAGTTACAGTGAAAAACACAGCTGAGGGGAGGAAGACCAAATTTTCAAACTGAGGTTGCTGGGAATGTCTGCTGGAGCAGGGACCTGGGGGCAGATGGGACCAGCCTTCCCTGGCAGCTGACAGAATGCATTTTGCCCAGGTGAAAGTAGTGGAGAAGTGATGCCATGGTGAAATTTGTAAAGAGGTTGGAGCTACCCCCATGCAAAAGATTGGAGAAGGAAAGAGAGAGCAAATGAAGCATCATCTGTGCTGGTGCATGAGGAGCAGCTGAGGGCATCTTGACAGACAGCTGAGTGACAGGGCAAGAAATCAGCCTTCCTTGTGCCTTGGAATCAGAGCTCAGGGAGAGAGTGCAGGCAAACATGGTTTGAAAACTAGGTTATAGCATGAGACCTTCTAGGAGTGTGTCTGGCACTCTTTCTCCTGTGGTTGTAAGCTGCACAGACAGGCTTTTCATGCTCTGGCTGTGTCCTTGTATTTGCACTATTTTACCCCCTTCCCATCTTTGCCTGTTAAAATGAGTGTGAATAGTGAAGATGAGATTTGGTGTCTGGAAGGCATACCAGCAATTTATAGACTCCTTTATCTTAGGATATTTACCTGTTGCTGTGACAGGAAGGCTTGAGATTCCTGTAAACAGAGTAGAGTGGGGAATAAGAAATGCAATTTTAGCTGTACTTTTTCTAGCTCATTTAATTACCCCAGCATTCACCACCTTCCTTGAATAGGAAGTAATTTTTCTGTTCAAACAGCAAAAAAAAGAAAAGAAAATGAGTAGTGTGGGATGGGTTATGTCATTTTAAAGCCCCAACAGTCAGCTGGTAGGCTTGTGAGACCATATCTGAAACTATTATTAACCAATTAAAATGAAGTTTTGACCTAGTTTTGTGTCACTGATATTCCTGTAAATCAGCCCACCCATCTCAGTGAGACAAGGTATTTGCTGGGTCCCTGCAGAAGTCCAGCATGGCCTGGCTGCCCTGCCAAGGTTCCTCCTCCCTCTGGTGAAGATGGCTTGTCAGTCAAGTGCATGAGGGCAGACACCACAACTAGGGAGTGTGCCAGACTTGATTTACAGGTCAGTGACAAAGGGCTGCCTTGCCTGCTTCTTCTCCTGGTGTTTCTGATGGTCCTTTTTAATCTTGCCTCTGTGCTACTCACTTAATGCTCTGTTTATAAAGTGGAATGCAAGTTTGAATAATCTGAAACCTGAGATTCTTCTGTTTGATCTCCATTGCTAGAACTATCTCCTAGTTCTTTTGTTGCTCTGAGAATACTTAAGGAACTCCAGGAACAAACATGTTCCTGAGTAGCAGATTTCAGTTTGTGCTGTACACTCCAAAATGCCCATTTATAGCATCAAATCAGTCAGTATTCTACTGCAGCAAAGAGTATTGATGAAAAAGGTAAACTATTTCTTGCCAGAAAGTGGTTAACACTCTAAGAATCTGCATTAGGCCAAATGCTCCTATTCATAGTTTATAAGGAACTGTGGCCATGGAATGTGTGGAAGGGATTTTCTATGTTCTTGAGCCTGTAACTTAAGTTTAGTTGAATTCTTTTCAGTAGTTTAACTCTTTAAAAACCTAAGGTAAAATACCCTGATCCTGGTGAAACTGAGTTTATTTTTGTCACGTCATCATCATCTTTATTTTGTATTTACTCAATGTTGTTCTATTGCTGATTCTCCCTTTTGCATGACACTGCGAAGTGGTGGAGCCAGTTACACTGGTAGATATTAAGGTCTATCAGTAATCTACTTACTGTGCTAAGACTGCTAATGAAGATATTAAATAAAATGGTCAGAAAACCAGTGCCTAAGGAATGCTAGTAGTACAGCCTCTCTGTTTTGCCACTGCTGCTTTCAGCAAGCAAGCCATTGTCAGCTTCTCTTATTTAACCCTTCATTCACCTTCCTGTGCTTCTATGGATCCTTGTCTTTCTCCAGTTCCACCTGCCTGCGTGCTTTATTGAGGAAAAAAAAGAAAGAAAGAAAAAAAAACCGCTTTGCTGCATTTTCTCCATCTAGACAATCAGTGGTCATGCAGCCAATTAGATGGGTCTTGTCTGTCTTTTTGAGATTCATGTCACTTTTTCCTACATTTTTTTTATTTACGTCTGAAGATCTGAATATTTTTTGCTATCTTCAAATGTACTGAAATGCTGTTGTACTGCTAGGTCAGATGAATAATAAGTAGCCATCATTTTCTCCCCTTCTCTTTCCCTGATATAGTTGCCTTTTTTTTTTTTTTTTTTTTTTTTTTTTTTTTTTTTTTTTTTTACCATTTGGAAGCACTGTATAAAGGATATAGTTATTCAGAACGTTTGTACCACCATTCTCTGATCTCCTATGTAATGTTTTGTTTAATTGAATTTTAGGGTTTTTTTCCTAGCGATGGGGGAGGTGTGCTTTTGTGTTTGTTAGTTTGTTTAAGTATCCAGTGTGGGAGACACAGAGTTTCCCTTCACCTCAGCACATTAAATTCTGAAGAGTCATCTGACATCCCTGCCACTCCACTAGGCTCCTTCTGATCAGGCATATTTCAGGTGTGATTCCTCTTATTCTAGAACATGAAAGTAAGACAGGCTAAATGCATTTGAAATGTCAAGGTGTTTATTCATTTCTCTCTGACTGCAGGAAGAAGCCAGAAATTAATGTAGTTTATGGCTCTGGTGAATCTCACTCCATGAGTTCTGGCTATGGCTGTTGGTACCCATTGATGTATCTGTATCCATCTCTGTTCACCAACTTGCCTTGTCCCCACGACCAGCCTCTTTATTCTTGTTGAAAGCTGAAGCCAAACATTTGTGTAAAATTTGCAGCTATTTCTATATTATCTTTAATATTAACCCTGTCCTTGCTACACGGAGATCCCAATTCTTTTTCTTTTTTGAGTATTCCCAAAATATGTTTCACTCTTGGGCATGCTGGCAAAAAATGCTAAGCATCCTTTATTATCAAATCCTGGAACTTTTCACAGCTTAGCAGTCTTTACTAATTACTTTCTTTATACATTTGCTATCCTGAAGTCATGAATCTGCTTTGAATTGTACACCATTTTATCCTGTAATTTAAACTAACATAGTTTGATGTAGTATTCTTTGTATCACTAAATTTTATATTAGTTTTCCTGCTTCAGAATAGCTGGGCTATAACCTCAGAAGGATTGTCAGATGATCTCAGCACAGCAAGACCTTTTATCATTCTTATTTAGAAGGAATTTTACTTAAAATGTTCTGCCTGGGCTATTGGTCTCCATATGTGTATTTGCTGATGCAATGAGTCGTACCCACTGAGGCTCAAGGTAGAGCCTTCCCTGTGTCCCATCCACCTTTTCCCAATTTCACTCTTTGCTTTCTCCAATACCCTCTAGCAGTGCAGCACCAGTGAGGGATGATTGTAATCTCCACCTATGCCCTTCTTCCTCCATTTCAGAAATGATGAGCTATTTCACCTTTGCAGCTGTATTCACTTCAGACCATTTCAAATGCCTTTACATTCACCCTTGGAAGGGATGGTTTCATCATTTTGTCTTCCTGGGAGCAGTGGCTTCAAGCTGAAGTAATGCTTTGTAATTGAAAGGCAACTTCATTCTTCCATAAATAATACTTGCTGGAACAGAATGGAAAGGGGTGCCACAGTCTCTTCAATCTCTTCATGATCTCTTCTGATTTCTGCTCATGCAACATAGCGATATGATTTAGGTCAGCCTAAGCATGGCCTTCTCTACATTTAAGAGTAACCTTACTCATTTTTATTTTCCCTTTAGGCTAAGTCTTCTAAAGCTTTTGTGTTTCTTCCCTGTCTTATTCCAGTGTATTTCTCCCTCCTCCTCCTCCTCTGTGCTTTGCAGTTGCATGGGCATCACTAGCTATCCAGTGGTCCTGAGCAGCACTGTAAAAATGTGTTTGGATGGAGGATTTTTTAAAGAGAAGTGTGTTTCAATTTTGGTTTGTTTTTCAGAAGGAATCCTAATTAGTTTAGGCAGGGGGTGAATAAAGAGTATAAAACCTTTCCTACTTGGACAGCTATTGCTCCCTCCACGTGTATTTAAATTTCCTAGTACACAATAAAGAGCACATAAATTAAGCAAAGTGATGAGCAGACTGGCTTAAATGTACTTTGGGTGCCACCTACATTGGCTTACAATTTGGCATCATCCAGAGTCTCTTGAGAAAGGAAAATGCACCTAGAAATACAGCTCTCTGGGGATGGTAGCTAACAGGGATGAAAAGGGTTCTGGCAGCCTGGCTGTGCCAGATGGGAGGCTTTGTTGAAGGGAGAATTACAACAGAGACACAGCAGAGACATTGGCAGTTTCATGAGAAGTACAGCTGCACACTCAGGGGCTCTGACTGCTCTTGATGTTGTCAGGTGCTACTGAAGAATTATCCAAAAGCTGAGCCTGAGCTGTGTGGTGTAAGTCCAGAGCTGAGCTTTGTCAGCCCTTAGGATAAAGTGTTTCTGGGGGATGTTTCTTGTGTATCAACTTTTCTACTTATCTAATCCCATGATCAAAAGGAAGGAAGTTAGACAGTCCATGTTTGTGTGTCAAGAGAAACTTTCAGAATATGCTTCCTTCATCTTAACATTCTCTGTATCCAGTAGTTATTAAAAACCAAAAGTATTTGCAGCACTGTAAGGTATCATAATGTTTTCATTCCATATATGGTGATATAATTAAGGGTTGAAAACTTGAGAGAAGTAAAGTTCAACTCTCTCATGCCCCTCCCTGTGCTTACCTGGGCAGTACTGGCTGTAGTGCTGCACTGTTTCTGTATCCTGGATTAGGTGGAGTGTTCTCCATGGATAGCATCTCCATTCCACTCCTCCTCTGCTGTCTGCTCTCCTGCAGGGTTGATTGAGCTGTCAGTTCCATAACTGGGCTACAGCTGACCCAGCTTGCTCAAAAAAACCATTAAAATTCTGCCATGTAAAGTAAAAAGCAGAAGGGTTTCTGGGTCTGATTTGCTCATTTCAGAAGTGAGCCAGAGATTTTGTGAACCACTTAAAATAATTTTCCCATACCTTCCACTACTGAGACTTCCTCTGTAGCCTTTTAATTGGATGTACTGAACATTGCCTTTTTGACAGTTCAGAAAGTGAAGCAAGGCAAGTTATGCTCAATGTGCATTTTTATTTTCCTATAACTTGCTTTCATTCTTTGGGGCACTAATCCTCCCATGTCACACATTTGCTATTCAACTTTTCTCCTCTGCTAATCTGTGGATTTGTTCTGCTGCCCTTCTTAATCCACAGGAGCCTTGGTGACCTCAGGAGACACCCTTAGCAAGAGGCTTTTCTGGATTTGGATAACATTGATTATTTCTCCTGCATTGCTGAAAATCAGCAATTGCCTTTCAAACTATTCCTGAGTAAGACTGAGCTGCTTAACCACTTGTCTACAAAAACCTGCTCACTGCAGTCCACTCCTGATGGGACATGAGCTCTCAGTTTAGTATCATACTCAGAAGTAGCTGTTCCCACATCTTGGCAAGTTCTGGAAAAAACTTTCTGCAACTGCCAAAGTATTGTACAGGAGATAAACCAAGCTGTTAAACTTTAATTGCTAGAATTTATTTTTGTGTGTATGTTGGATTGTAAGTCTAAAACATAGTGCTAGGAACAATGTTGCAGTCCCGGGTAAAATAGAAAGTCTGAAAATGGTTTCTATGAAGAAATTTAGCCATAGCCCAAACATGCGATTTCTTGTCTTGCTTTTAAAGAAGTGAAAGGGCAAAACTTAGTGCTAACAGGAGGATGATGCTCAGTGGAAATATATATATATATATATAGCAGGGTCAGAGGAGTAAGGAAGGAAATGCAGGGAGCAGTGGGAGAGATTTGAGTAACTGGGATGCAGTAACTTATCCCAGTGTTAGTGCACACGCAAGAGCAGTGCTGGCTCACTCTTTGCTTTTGTGGGAGGTGGCAGAGGAGGCTGTGGAGAGGGGATGCTCAGGATCCCCCAGGGGGTCCTGGGGATTGCATTACTTGGGGACAAGCCTCAAATGTACAAGGATTAATCAGTTTGTGTAGTAGCTGGGAAAGTGATCCAGAAATGGTGTCTTTGTATGTTAGTATATGTAGTGTAAACAGCTCCTATGAGCTTCCTTTTCCTTCATTTTATCTAGAATACAGCTACAAGTGAGAACTTCCCAGATGTTTCAGACATCATACCAAGCTTCCAGGGGAGCAGCTGTGTGCAACTCCTGAAAATGTGCAAAGTGCTCACACATGCTCTCCATCAACTTGTGCCCAGCAGAATGCAAAGTAAACACAAAAATGGAAGAAAACACAAAGAAACCATCTATTAAACCCAAAATCTTCTCTGGTGTTAAAGTTTCAGTGTCTGGGAAAATGGGAACACAGCTTCATAGGCTATGTTTTGCTGCTCCTCACCTTTAGGCATGTCCTGATATGCCTGGTGTTGATGTTTCTGATACTTGCCTGAGAGTCTGCATGGCATATCAGAGTGTGGGAGTTGCTTTCCTTCTCCTTAGGTGGTTCTGGTAAACTAAGCAGGGCAGAACAACAGCAGGGAACCTCTAGTGTCCTGCAGTGGTAGGAAAGGTAAGCTCTTAGGTCAGTCTTCAACTTCCATGATTTCAAAAAGACCAGGAAGAAGGTAGGGTATTTTCAAGGTGTTTCCTTCCTGCCTGGGGAGGAGTTCCCATGTGAGGTGGTGGCTGGTGCGATGCCCTCTCCTCTCTCCTCTGTCAGTGTGAGCAGGGAGGTCTCCTCACCACAGCGGATTTCCTCTCTCAGATTGCTGCTGCTGCTGCTGCAACAGGATGTGCTGGGCAAGGGCGTGTGGAGAGACAAACCAGCACCTCTTGGTGCACTTTTTGCTCTTTCTTTGCTGCCTTTGATGGTCAGGTCGCTGTTTGCCCTTTGCAATGGGACAGAGCTGGTGTTTGTTGCCTAGGGGAGTTCATGTTCTCCTTTGGTATCCTTTGGCCCCATTAGCAGCAGCAGTAAATGCTGAATACTTCTGCACTATCTGGGCGTGATGAAAGCCCAGATAACTTTATTTCTCAGAGAGAGACATGAAGAGAAAATCTCCTAAATATACAAATATTTAGCTATAATAGATGGATATTTTAAGAGCTACGGGGAGCCTGTACACCACTGAAAATGCCAGGTAGTATTATGTGTTTCCTCATGAGGAAATGTTTAGTGATCTATACTTTGTTACCTTCCATGGGCTTTGGCAGGGAGTCATTTGTGTCAGCTTTGTGCTGCACAGACCTGACAGCTGCTTTTTTGAGTGCATAGTCCCTGGAGGGTCAGAACAGGAGTGGACTGCTCCTGGAGGGTTTAATTCATGAAAGAAGCATGTTGGTCTTACTTGTTCATATAGATTGGCCCAAGAGCAGTCAGGCTTCTGTGCCATTCTGTTCTGTTGCTGTGCACAAGTAGCTCTTACATGTATGGGTGGACATGCACAACTGTTTTCCTGATTTCTTCCAGGAAATTTCCCCACTTTCTTTCAAAAGCAAGCGCATTCTCTCCTGTAATTAGAATATCATCTGTATTATTGTTTACTTTTTACAGTACAGTGAAACAGTGAACTTGACTATTGATTTTTGCTGCTTCCCTTCCCTCTCCAAAGCATTTAAGATATTTTTAGATGCTTTCTTTGATCTTTTTGGGAGAGAGCAGTGTCCACCAATAGATCAGCTGTCAGGGTTCAGCTTTGTGAAGGCTTGGCTTTCTCATCTGGAGTTGGTGACTTTTTTTCATTGTGATTTGCTCAGCATTGATGCACAGCACAGGTAAACACTGGGGGTGGAGTTGGGAGAAGAATTTGAAAAACTTTATTTTACAAACCTTCTTATATAAATGTATGTGATGAAAATAGAGAGTAGAAAATAGCCCCAGTAGTGGAATATGAGGGTTAAAATCCTGAAGGTTTTAATGCAGTGGAGTTTAAGAAGCTGAATTAAGGTTGAAATAAACACCACATGTCTTGGGACCAATACAGCCTTAGTTGAGTATTTGAATAACAGAATACAACAGATTCGTGTAGAATATTCCATATACAGTCTCAGGAATCAAGGAGCAAAGAAGTCAGTTCAGGCTGAAGTTGTATGTCCAGTTCACAGGAAAGAGAGTGGTTAGATTACCACAAAGAGACTTTTGGACTGTTATTTGTAAAATGTGTAGCAGAGCATTGATGGGTCCCTACCTGAAAGTTGAATGGATTATTTCGCTTTTGTGACATTTTATTAAGTTTTCTAGCACTTGAGTTAAGGTCTGGTGATTTGGTGCTATCTGCCTATTGAGAAGGCTCAGATTTCTGACTTTACCTTCTGCCTTCATTTACCTCATTTGGCTGAAAGTTTCATGAACATTTTCTACCTGCAGCACGACAGGCTGCTGTGAAGGGATGTGCACTCCTGTTCTAGCAGCACATCAAATGAAAACATAGCAAGAACTTAGAGCAGCATCTGCTGAGTGGAGTTTGTTAGTGGATTGGAGAATGGGAGCAAAATGTTTGAAGAATAACTATGGATTTTTATTTTTAATGAAAATATAATAAGATAAAATGACGATAAACAGAAATGTAGATTCTACATTCCTCAGGGATATAGCAGTGGACATTACTCTCTTTGGTTCAGATAAACGAACAGGTTGGTATTAAAACTTCATTTCATGTGAATGCTAATCCAAAAACTATTTTGGAAGAAGAGCTTTAAAAATAAAATCAAAATCACAAATCCTAATCAGGCAGATTCTGAAATACAGCTGATTATATCATGGACTGGAAACACTGCATAAAACAAAAAATACACAACTATTTTTAATCATTATTATAAAATATATTCTTTTTCCTAAATCCAGCATTTGTAGTTGTTTGGCTTGGTTTTTTTCCCCTGAGTGAACAAATCCAGATTTTCTCCACTTGGACATAGTTTTATTTTTAAACACAGCTTCCAGAAATGCATTTGTGTGGGATTGCAGTTGGGACCAGTGGAGAGCCATGGCACTCTGCCAGGCACTCGCCCTGTCCCTGCAATACAGATGGATTGCCAGGGTTCTGGAGAAAAACAACCCAAAACTTTAAACAAATTATGCTTAATGGAAATAAACATTTTTTGCCCTTCTCTATAATGATTTGGATAATGTGCTGGCTGTGTGTTTCTGGAGGACAGAGGAAGGGGGAAGGGGAGAGGACGGCAGAGACGGAGCTCTGCGTGCCTATGACTTGCTTTCCCGTGGATTCTCTGGAAAGCCTGTGGGAGAGACTGTTGTTTCTAAGCTTGGAGCGTTCTGTAACTTTCAGCCCATCCTTCTATTAAAAGGTGGGCAGGCTGGCTGTAGCCAGCTATGATAAGAGCATTTATCTACTGGTTGGTTTCTGCCATATATGGATTTGAAAGACCAGGAAAGGCATACAGAATTATATAATCATTTAGGTTGGAAAAGACCCTTAAAATCAATCAGTTGTTAATTCAGCACTGCCAAGTCCACCAATAAACCACATCCCCAAGGGCGACATCCACACATCTTAAATACCTCCAGGGATGGGGACTCCACCACTTCCACACACCACAGGGGCAACCTGTTCTGATGACTGACTTATTTCAGTGAAGAAATTTTTCTTAATATCCAGTCTAAATCTTCCCTGGTGCAATTTTAGGACATTTCCCCATCTCTTATGACTTGTTACGTGGGAGAAGAGACTAAGGCCCACATGGCTAGTGCCTCCTTTCAGGTGGTTATAGAGAGTGATATGGTCCCTCCTCAGCCTCCTTTTCTGCAGAGTAAATATGCCCAGTTCCTTCAGGCAATCCTCATCAGAACCATGTTCTGGACTCTTCCCCCGCTCCATTGCTCTCCTCTGGAAAAGTTCCAACACCTCAATGTCCTTCTTGTCATGAGGAGCCCAGAACTGAGCACAGGATTTGAGGTGTGGCCTCACCAGTGCCCAGCACAGGGGGACAATCCCTGCCCTGCTCCTGCTGCCACACCATTGCTGACACAGGCCAGGATGCCCTTGGCCTTCTTGGCCACCTGGGCATTGCTGGCTCATGTTCAGCTGCTGTCACCAGCACCCCCAGGCCCTTTTCCACCAGGCAGCTTTCCAGCCCCTCTGCCCCCAGCCTGTGGCACTGTGTGTGGCTGTTGTGAGTGACCCCAGTGCAGCAGCTGGCACTTGGCTTTGTTGGCCTCATACGCTTTGTCTCAGCCCATGGATCCAGCCTGTCCAGACTGCCCTGCAGAGCCTTCCTGCCCTCCAGCAGATCCACACTCCTGCCCAGCTTGGTTTGAATTGCAAACTGACTGAGGGTTCACTCAGTGCCCTTGTCCAGATCATTGATAATGACATTGAACAGCACTGGTACCAATACTGAGCCCTGGTAAACACCAGGTGTAACCAGTTGCCCACTGGATTTAACTCCATTCACCACCACTTTCTGGGCCTGGCCATCCAGACAGTTTTTTACCCAGAGACAGTGCACCCATCCTTGTCACATATGTGCCTTGCATGTTTACTGTGTACAGCACTAATACTCTCTTCCTTATCATGCACCTGAGTTTTGCTGGGTTTTGCTGATAAGTGGCAATCCCATGAAACCAATGCCTGGTTGGATTTGGTTTTTTAACATAAAGAAGGGCAAGCAGAGTGTGCTGCAAGCTATAGCCTACCTCTCAGAAGAAAAAGCACCATAGATGTATCTCTGGTATTTCAAGCCTGTGCTGGTAAACCTTTTCTCTCACTTCTGTTGCTATGGTGTTAGTTCTTTGCAATAACAAACCTTTGGGTGATCATGATCAAATGCAGAGATCATTTGGAAAGAGAGATGCTGAAAGGGAAGGGAAGTAGGAGGGCTCAAATTCCAGCTGATGGCAAACAATGAATTAGTGTTTGTCTCAGCAGAGGGCCATCAGAAATTTTGCTCTTTACTTTCATTGACTTCTTTTTGGGTCTGATATGCCACTTGAAAAGGCTTCTTTTTACCTTCTCAAATGGTTTTTTCCCTTCTACTTTTACTTTTTTTTAGTGCATAAAAGGAAGGTGGATCTCTTCCAAATTCCACACAGCCCAGGAATATTTGCTCTCTGCAGCATGGCTCTAAACACAGAGAGCTTATTCTTGCAAAGGGTTTGATCCTCCAATCCACAAAATACTGGATCAAATTTTGAAGGTTTTTCTGGCTGAAATGTACCTGCTGTCCTTGTTGAGGCAATTGAAGTGGTCCTGAACTTCCTTCCAGAGAAGCTGCTTTATCATGCAGTCGTTTCTCACATTGCTTTTCTGGTGATGGGGAAGCAAAACAGTGTTAAGGGGGAGCCTTTTTAATGCTCTCCAGTGTGCAAAGTACGTGCATTTGGTTTTGTTCTCAAAATATGCCTGTTGTGCTTAGCTGGCACAACTGTTGTGAAGAAGTTATCTTGCCCAGATGTCTTATGCTTGTGGAAAACACTGTGCTGGAAATGCCTGGATTTGCCTTGAAGGCTTATTTCTATTCTTGGGTCAAGGCTGAAAGGGAGGACTGTTCTCTTGTTTTCTGAAAGTTTCTGTGCAGATTGAGCTGAAAGTTCAGGAAGAATGTAGAGGGGTAACCAATCTCAAGTACTTACTTGCTTCTTACCGCTTTTCAAGCTGCAAGTCCTGAAAATGGATTAATTCAGAATTTTGTACCTCGGCAACCGTGAACTTTCTGACCTAGTTAAATGGACCCTTTGTTTTGCTGCTTCCTTCCAGATGTGATAGGCAGATGGAAAAAAATCAGAAGCGACAGTGTGGTCATCTGAGATTTCTTTTGAGGATATTAACTGATTTTTCTGGAACTTGGTTGAAGAATTTACTTTTCTCCTTCCATGTCCTTTAGCCAAGCTGCAGCTCACTTCATCTTGCACTTTGTTTTGCAGATACTTAGGCTGTCTGCTAGCCTTTGTGCTGCACCACTTGTGAGAGTGAAACTGTGTCAGGACAGCCAAGCTTACCCATCCCTCAGCATCCATGCCGAGTCTGTCCTGTTGGTCTCTTGGCTTGCAGGGAGTGGCTGCCCACCTGGGAGCAGTGCCTCTGTTTGTGTCCTCGGAAGAGAGACACACACAGTTTTCCTGTTGTATTGGAATCTGCATAAGGACTTCAAAGGGCCCCACCCTGTAACTGTTAGTAGGAGCATATAGTAACGGGCAAGCCAAGGTGGTCTCTGAGGGAGGAATTGGCAGTCTTTCAATTTGCTTTTGTGCCATAGGTACCTTCAGTTATTCTGCTCAGGAGCCTGGCCTAGATAAGAGTGCCTACACAAGAAAAGTAATTCAGCTTCGTGGATCAGTTACATTAGCAACAAGAAAATTAACATAAGGCTGATAGACCTCTGATGGTTTAGTTTTGTTGGTTTGATTCTGTCTTATCTTTACCTTCTTTAAGTCACTCACTCCTTAATTCAAAGCAGGGCCATTTCTGTAGGGTGGGAAATTTTAGTAGGACAAAACTCAAGCTAATGAGACAGAAAACAGCATCAGCAGCAGCTTGTTCTGCCCCCTACTCCTCTCCCTCCTGTGCCTCTCACACCCTTCTTTACCAGAGTTGAATAAAAAAGAAAGCAGCAATAGAAAGGATGATGCAGATAAAATCAGATGCTAACTTTAGTAAGCACACATCCATCTTTCCTTTCAAACTTGTTCCTGGTTTGGCATTTACAAGGTTAAGTTGGCATTGATGCAGTAGATCTCACAAGTGGTTGAATTGAATCTCACAGCTTTTGTGCTGTGAGCAGCTCAGTGTGTTGGCTAGAACATGAGCCAGTTCTGGCACTTGCACTGAGCTAATGTTAAATCTGCTAAGTAGCTTCATGGGATTGTTAAGTTCTGTGAGCATCTTAGGGGTCTGCAGTACATCATCTTCATCAAAGCAGATTTGGCATTAAATTTAGACTAAGTTGCTTAGGGCTTTGCCCAGTCAGGTGTTGAAAATCTTCACGAATGGAGATCCTGCCACCTCTATGAGACTCTGCTGTAACCAGACTGCCCTTGTGGTAGATCTTTTTTGCTTGATTTAGTTGAAATCTCCATAGTTTTGATTTATATCCTGAAAAATCCAAGCTCTCACAGTAACACTGGCCAGCTCTCTTAGGATCCTTGCATGCATCTCATACAGGTCCAGTAGGCTTCTTTGTATTGATAGTTCATCAAGAGGGGATTCCTCAATCCTTTTCCAGTGCAGGTGCTTCCTCTGCTCTTGAACCCTCTTTTGGTACTGGGACCAAGCCCTCTAACACATTGCCACTGTTTTCATGCTTCCTGTGCTGTCTGGAGCAAACTTTCTGCACACCCCACCCCAAATCTTTGTCTCCTACCCAGCTAACTGCCAAAATCCATATTGGGAGTTGTCGGGGAGCTGCACCCCCCCCTTATGAGCCAAATAATTGTCTCAGTAGTGGATGAATTTCCACAGATCCTGAGTCACTTGCTTTTGTATTACCTTTATTCCTGTCCTGGGTGCTGTTTTTTGCAATCCCAGTGGGCTAAGGGGGCAGCAGACCTTCCTTTCATTAGTGGTGTTAATCCTTGTTAGCTCATTCCTTTTGCATGTATGTGAAAGTGCCAGGAAACTGTGTGAACATACTGGGAAACTGAGCTGAAGAGCCATATGTTGGTTTAGGGTAGAGAAGCACAGGAAGATGTTTGGATGGAGGGTACTTGCTGGTGACTTTGCTGTTTTTCATGGGATTAGAGCTACACTGCTGAGAAATAAGTGTCTGAGTAAAGTTTTCTAACATTCAGTGATGTGTCAATTCTCAGGGATTTGGATTACAAACCAAAACAAAGGCACTGTGTAAAGTAAATGTCATCTGTGTGGCAGCAACAACTTGGATGGTGCAGGGACAAGAGCTTGGATCCCACATATATTAATAAAATGTTTCTCTCTGGTTTCTTCAGCTTGACCTCACCAAACCCATCGAAGATCAGGGCCCTTTGGATGTGATCATACATAAACTGACAGATGTAATCCTTGAAGCAGACCAGAATGACAGCCAGTCACTGGAGTTGGTTCACAGGTTCCAGGTACGTGGTTCTTCTGCATTTCAAGCAGGAGGATGATTTTGGCGCAGCAAATTCAATCTGATTACTGTGCAGTTTGTAGGAGTTTGATGAGAAGAGCTGTCTGGCACTGGCTACTGATAGCCCAGCAACAGTGGTTTTGTCAGTTTAAAATGGACTTGCACCTTGGGAAGGTTTTGTTTTGTATCAGTAAGGTTAGTTAGATCTGGTTTCCCACCAAATGTTTTAATGTTATTTCGAGAGTATTAGTGCTGTTCACAAAGAGGAACAGATGTCTGCAGATCACTTTACCTGTGTCTCTCCATGACAGAAGCCACTGAATTAGTTTGGCCCAGTTCTGTCCAGTCTTCCCATTTCCTGGAATGCTAATTTCTGCAACATCAAGATTACTGTGAGCGACTGTCCTCTAGTGCTGAAAATCCTGTTATACTATTTTTTTTCCCCTCAAGTTTACATTGAAGGTCAGAAATATGCAGGGTGTAGTGGTACAGAGAACTGTTTTCCCAAAGAAAATGTGTCTTAAAAGATTCTTTCCCAGTGCCTTCCAAACTTTTTTATTTTGGAAGACAGAGGATGAGATAGAGGGTAAGGCCCCTGTGAGCAGGCATATGAATGATATCCTTTCTCCAATAAAATAAGGCCTTAAGCTTTTGCTTCTGCAGGAGACTGAGTTGTGCCACATCACTGGCATGCAGGAAGCTCCCACAGTAGTAAAACATATAACCAGGAACCAGTGGTGCAGAGCACAGGCCTTTCTGTGTTGAATTACATGCCAAAATGTGTTTTTGGAGTATACTGTCGTGTAGTTTTGTATCCAAGGCAGAAGCTATCTAGAAATTGCTGCCTGTCTCTATCTGTGCTGTATTATTTTTAAGATATTGATAATCATTAAAAATTAGGAGAAGCATATTCCATAAGAAAAAGAATTTGTTAGAATACTTGTCTACAAAGTGTGTGGTGTAGTGTTGTTGTTTTGGGTTTTTGAAACTAAAATCAATGAGCAACCTAGAAAATGAAAAATGACCCCTTGCAAGAAAGCTGTTTCTATGAGTGAGGTGTTATATAAGCACTGTGGAATTTCTGGCACCTACACACAAGTGGAAATAGTGTGGTTCCCTTATTGTTGATTAAGTTGACTGAAAAAGTTCTGATGATCTTAACCAGACCAAACAGTGCAAAATTCATTACGCTTTTTTTCCTGCTATTGAATATAAATGTGACAGCAAGATGATACCTGGCAGCAGTCTTACTGTTGGCTCTATAAAGCAGTCTTCCAGGAAGCAGAGAGCAAGGGATCCTTGACCACAGGAGGAGGAATGATCTGCCAGACTACATTTATGACCTTTTTAAGAATGACTTTTTTTCAGATGTATGTTGTAGAGGCCTTGACCATCTAATCTGCAAAGAGCTAAGGAGGAAACTGGCTTCATATTTACATGGCTCTGTGTCCCTGCTCTCTGGAGTCTGTGATGAGCCCTTGTAGGGTCTGGCAGAGAGTGCTAATAGAACAGGAAGCCTCTTGGCATGCCATTTTATGACTGTTTTCAGTTGCCTTGGAAAAAAAAAATACAGGAGAATGAAAATGGTATGGAGGAGTTGCCTGTTGACAGTGGCATTTTTAGCTCCATAAGACCTTTAGGGCTGAGCTTTCTGAGGTCTTTGTGCAAGTTGGATGTGGTATGGACTGCAGTTTCTGAGGAGAATATTGGTGGGTGCAAACTGTTCTCCACTGCACTGAAAATCAGTGATGAGTCCCTGGTGATCTCATCCAAAGCCAAAACAAAGACTGCATGCAGCACCTAATGTAGTGCGTGAGATGAGAAGTGGAGAAATATTGTTATTTGCTTTTTAGGACACTTAAATCCTTCTTTTGGGGACTGATGATTATTTACAGAGATGATGGTCAGTCTCCCTTCCTACCCACTGTAACACAGGGCTGGACTGATTGAACACAGGTAATTAGTAAACTGTGAAAATTGGTTACAGTCCTCAGTGGTTCCTTCTTGACCAGAGGTACATGGAGGGAAGTCAGGTGAAGAGACAAGAGTTCCCCAGGGTGCCTTTCACTTACTGGTGCTACAGTTCCTGCCTCCTTGCTAAGAAAGAAAACCAGCCACCCCAGTTGCTGCCTTCTAGACAAAGTGTATGGCTTTGAAAACTGAGTATGTTTTGGCTCATGTAAGACATTGGGGAATCTTTGTTATGCTTTCATTAGAGCAGAATGCTCTCTGAACAGCTGCCTGTCCTAGCTGTACAGGGGCTTGAGTAACTTCATTCATTGCAGCTTCATATTGCATTCAAAATGATGGCTCCGGTGATGGAAAATCAATAGGGTTATAAATTTGTATTTCAAAGTTTTTTTCTGAACAGGCTCTCTTTGCATTAGCCTACTTAAAAAGATAGATCAGATGCAGATTTTATGCCTAGTCTTTTGCTATCAGGTAGATGAAAGTTTAAAATGTTTCCTTCCCTGCTGCCCTTCAACTCTTGATTCTCCCACTCTGGAGTTTTCCAGGATGGGCTCTTCTAATCTTGATTGAGAAACTTTCTTAGAAGGGTTTGGAACTGAGAGGAAGGAAAATGAGGGAGGTATTTTGGAAGGGAAGGGAGGGAGGGGACTTTTCAGCTGAGAAGAGGCAAGCAAAAAACCAAAGGAAACTGTTATGTCTTAGTAATTATTTTCTAATTGGAAGGACAGGTTAATACAAAATTGAAATGGTCTATTGGCACCTGAATTCACAGGCTAATACCTGTGTTTTATCCATTTGAAAAATAATGATGTCTTAAATTATTGGAAGAGCCTCAAAAACAAAATTAACTAAAAATTTGCCATTCAAGTGCTAGGGGTTAGGATAGCTTCCTGTGGGTAGGATTTGCAAGAGGAAGAAGCAAAGGACTTCTGAAGGCTACAAAGGGCAGCTGAGTTCTCAGAAGGTTTCTTTGAGATATACAGAGAATAGAAATGTAACAGATAAGGTAAGTTCCCCCTTCCCCTTGCCACACCCCTCATTCCTCCTAACCATTGCAGAAATGTCTTTTAGATTTAGACATAAACAATTTTTAGGTGAGGATTTGTTGAAGACCCAATATACCTTCACCTTTCCTTTCAGAAAGAGGTATCCGTGAAAAGAGACCATCACAGCCTAAGACAACAAAAAGGAGCTTTTAAGTTTAAATCTGATGCAAATGTTTTAGACAAGCTTGTGTTTACATCTCTTTCTCCCTTGGAAAATGTTGACGTGTTTTTGCAAGCAGTCATTGTCATGTTTCTGTATGTGGGAAAACACAAATCCAAATGGCATTATTGTTCTTTTGCTTACTTGTTTTCTTTTGGAATATTTTTTATGGAACTTTGTTTAATATTAAACAAAACATTATGTAAGTTTTATTACTCAGTAATTAAAGCAAGTCAATGAATCAGTGAGTCTCTTATCATCTAATGACCTATTATTTGCAGTAGATACTGTATCAACTTTCTGTTAAAATATTCTAAAAAATCATTAACTACCTTTTTTGGGTAAATTACAAGCAGCTCTATTCTCATCTATACATAGGCTTCTCAAGGAAAGTATTTTTTAAAATTGCTGGATTATATACAGAGGTATTTAACAGGGAACATGAAATATTTGGTCTCTTTCTGATTTCAAGTTTCATTGCTGGCCTTCTGCCAGTAATGGGGCTGGTACAAAGCATGACTTAACACCAGGCCTGGAATACAAACAAAGGAGGATCTGCTAAAATTCCTCAGTTCTTCTTGTTTGCTTTTATTATGTCAAAGATTAGAAAGAGGAAAACATAGATGTTGTCTGGGTCAAGCTGAACTGCAGCCCAAGGACAGAGCCCTTTCAATCTATTGTTGGAAAGCCTAAACATCTTCCACATTGTTGCCTGGGTGGTTGGAGTCTGCTGTTGGATATCAGACTTCAGTAAATCCACTGAAGTAGAGAGCAGAGTTGTTTTGCTGGAAGGACGGGAGACTACTTGAAAGTTCAAAGTTGAAAGGTTGTGCTGTAATGAAGAGAGCACTACTGTACTCTCTTGGCTTCGTTGTTTCTCTTTTCCTTCTTGAACTGCTTCATTTTCAAGTTCATGTCTCTAGTAGCTATCTGCTTTCAAAATAATGAGGCAGCAACCCTTCATGTTTATGCAGATCTGTATTTCTGGTAGTGGAGCTAATCTGTGCCATGGGAAGAGTGCTGTTACTTAGGCTGCATCAAGAGTTTTCCAGTATACTAAGTGATCTTCACAGGTCACTTACTGGTGCTACAGTTCTGCCTTCTTGGTAAGAAAGAAAACCAAACTACCAGTTCCTGCCTTCTAGACAAGTACATGATGTTTGAGTGTGCAGAAGTTTTCTAGTAAAGAATCAAAGTTTATGAAAGGTTTCATGTGGTTTCAAGCACCATAATTGTTCCCGTGAAACTAACAAAATTGACTTTTCTTACTGTAATTTCCTGTGGTAGAGAATTGGTGTAAGGTTCAGATTTTTAAATTACTTATTTAAAGTAGTTTTCTGTGCATGGGTATTGAAACTTTCTTTTGCATGTGTTGGTGATGTACTGGTGAGAGGTGTGGGAGACTGGGAAAATGCTAGCAGCTTAAAAGCCCAAGGGGAAGCTGGATGATTTCCTTTGGGGATCCTGATGAAACTGGATGGTTTTGTTTTAAAGGCAGAGTTAACGCTTTGTTATGGAAATCCAAGCAACAAACTGTGTGTGAGAAGAGATGCAGTTATGAGGACCTGAGTGCATTTTGGTGCACTCTCCTGTGCCCTGCACAGCTTCAGCAGTTCATCTCTAGCTGTGTTCATAAAAAAAGGACACATGCAAATACACTGACCTTGTTCTGATCATCTCTTTGAAAAGAGGCTGTTTCTGGATTCAGTTAAAAGGAGAGATGTGTGGCCTGTCCCCAGATGTGCTCTAGGAGGCACTTCAAGTTCAAGGTCTTTCCTTGGATGACACAGATCTTCACTGAGTTTTGCCATTCCTGTGCTTTCTGGTGGTCTGAGTTCTTAGGCCTGCAAATGGAGAAGTTGGAAAATAGTACCTGACATAGATTTAATGCTGAGAAATTTCCTTATTTTGTACAGAAAGTTGATTTCTCAAAATTTAAAAGCCTTTGTTGTGTGTTTGAAGGGGCTGTTGCTTTGTACTCAGTGCAGTTCTTCTTGACATTAATGTAGTTTGTTAAAGTTCTCCAGACTCTAAATGGCTTTTGGAAAACAGCTCCTACCTCCTTCATCTTCATCAGTTATTTCATATTTGCTTTACAGAGCTTTTTGTAGGCTTCTTAAGGCAACAGGATGAGAAATCAGTCACTTGAAAGTCAGCTTAGATGCTCATTTCTCTTGACATGCTGCCTGGTGTAGAATGGCCTTTAGATTGTGCCTTATTCCTGTTAAACTTCATTATGCTGTGGCAAGTTTAGTGCTTGGATGGTCTTTAAATACAGTTTAGGGCTATTACCATTAGAAATAAAACACTGTGTGGTTCCCTTATGGAAAGCATAAAACAGCCAGGCTCCCTCTGGAAATGCTTTAGAGTAACATGAGCCAAATTAACAAGTAGAATATGTGAATCCTGGGGAAGCAAGGATAGTTCTCTATGCTGAGGTGAGCATCGGGAAGATTCAGGAAGGTACACAAGGGGCTAAGAGATGGAAAAATCATTCCCTCCTTGGAGGGTAATAAGGGTGATGAAGTCCACAGGCAGGAGGAATGTATGTGTGACGGGAGGGATCAGTATATGCAGAGTAGAGGCTGGGGGCCAGGATAGAAGTCCAGGGAGCCTGAAGTGAAGGTGGAACCAGAGACTGGTCAAGGCAGATGAGTGGTCACCATAGGGTAAGAAGAAGGGCTCGTACATACACCAGAAGTGCTGCAGGTGGCTGGCTGTCAGAGCGCTGCTGAGGCCCCGTTTCAGAGCTGTGACATGTTCAGTCTGGGTGCTGTGCTTGCTCCTGCCCCATCAGGGATGGGCTGTCTGTAAGGAGCTCGTCCTCTCAGTGTGCTGGGGAAGTCACACAGTGTGGTAACTCCCTGTCTTTTAAACAGAGTCACAGAGGGACTAAAAAAGCTGTCCTGTTACACTCTGGAGATGCTGAGATACTCAAGTACAGTTTCACTATCAGCAAGTTCAAACTAACGCCCTAATCACCGGATCATGCTAGCTCCACAGGGTGTGTTTTAGGTGCTACATAAAAGAGCACGTATGCATAGACATGTGTGGGTGATTAAGAGGCATTAGGTAATAAGATACTCTAGCTCTAAAAAACTTAAGTCTTCTCTGTATTTGAAAGCTGATTGCTCTGCTTAAGACTGGAAGTACTAGGGGCAGGATACTTGTGAAAACTGGATGTTGTGGGGTTTAGGGGCTGGAAATGAACCCAGCTTCTGCTCCACTGAGCTGATGAGGCTTTTTATCCAGGCTGTACTGCAAAGGTAAGACAACAGCTGGGTCTGACAGTCTTGATGACCAGCTGTGCAAAAGGCTGTCCCTTACTTCTCCCATGAGGCAGCAAGGTTGAACTTACCTTTGGGGAATTCATTTGGTGTTCTGCAGGGATTACTAAATATGTCAGACACAAGCATTGCCACTGAGAGGTGCCTCATGCCCTGTGAAGGAAAGCTGCTTGTGTCTTGTGGGTGATGCAGTAGATTCATTAAACCCCAATGCTGGATCCTCTTAACCTAAAATGTATAATCTCCTTTCAGCAGCCATCAGCTCTAGTCACCAGAAAGCAACAGTTTCCCAGTACTGGGGTGGAGAACTCTGCATCCCCCATTAGTATCTGGAGTGAATCACTTTCTGGGAATAGATTATGCCATTCTTTTCTCTCCAGCAAAATGCATCTCTTGAGGCCACCTCATCATTCTCTGAAGTATCTTTTGTAGTATGTTTTCTTCTTTGAAATAGTCAATTTAAATAAAGTAGAACTTCATGGAAGTCTATTAATTGCAGGAGCTTTTGCATGTGAATGGATTTAAAGAAATAAGTGGAAACATTAGGATGGCTTTGGGAAATTGGGTGAAACAGAGATAGTAACTTTGGATATATTTGTCTGATTTTGAGTAGAGTAAGATGGATGTGTGTTTCCCACTGACTTTATAGAGCCAGGTTGGGGGAATGGTGAAGGAACTCAGCTTCTGTTCTAAGAAACAGAAGGAAGTTTTGTTAGGTTTGCAAGGCTGATACCTGGCAGCTGTGTCTGTGTTCCTGGCCAAGAGGCAGTAGTGCAGTCATGACCCCAGTGAATGGGGAATTGAGTTATCAAGATGAAGATCCATGAGTTCATTAACTATACTTTGTTCTTGTAGTCAGAAAAGGAGAGTATGAACATAGAGAAGTAGGAAGAAATGAAGACACAGTGAAGCAGCCATCTCTTCAGCTTTGCCAAAAAAAATTTCAGCCCTTATCGTCCAGCCCTTAAGACTGCCTTCAGCCCAGCTAGAAGACAGCAATAAAAACAACATAAAAGAACACAGATGTATTTCTGAGCCTAGTTCAGATAGTTTTGATGTTCACATTCAGTAAATGAATACAAGGCTGACCCCAAGATAACTGTGTGCCATCTTTCTTCTCCTAATGGCTTTTCTTAGCCCTGCTCACAGTTCTTGCTATAGCACTTTGCCACTGCCTCCCTTGTGAGCTAATGTGGTTGCAGCACAGGTTTTGATACTGATAGAGTCTACAGGAGGAATTTGCCATGCCAGTTAGCTGTGGTATTTGTGTTTGTTTCAAGTGTCAGTATTTTGACTGTCTGGAGACTTTCTACGTTGCCAAAGTCCATTTGGCTCCCCTTGAAGAGAAGCTGGACTTTTAACACTATACATGCTCTTCCCCATTATTTTCTCTTCTTGTTATTTTTCTACACTCTTCAGCCAACCTAATGCCATTTTTTTCTATCTATTGTTTTGCAGGAGTACATTGATGCTCATCCAGAAACCATTATCCTAGACCCTCTCCCGGCTATTCGTACACTTCTGGATCGGTCCAAGTCTTATGAGCTAATTCGGCAAATAGAGGCATACATGCAAGGTAGGCCAACATCTGTGCTCCCTGGAGGCTTTTATTATGACTAGAGAAGAAAGCAGCTTCCTTCTGGTGGCTGAATGTGAAGTTTGAAGTAGTGGTTTTGGGCCCCTTGCATTGTCTCTCCATGGGAGCACAAACACTGAAGCATTCCTGTGTCACAGGATTGCCCTCTGGAATCCTGTGCTCTTCTTTTTCCATATACACAAAGGAGGTTTGTATCTGATTAAAAATATGATGTGGATTTAATGGGGAGCATGTTTACCACAGTGAGCACTCTCAGAAATCTTCTGGAAAACATTGTCTTCTTGTTGTGTGCTGGTAAATTGAAATGACTGTACAAATACAGCAGCTTGTAGTAAGAATCCTGAGGCTGAAATTGAGGGAGAAGACAAAAATTGTTTTTGGAAAGGACCAAAAGAAACTAAAGTGTAAATAGAGCTAAGGTTTTTGAGAAGTACTGGAAACCTATTGCACAAGTTAATTGCTAGGAGGAATATAAATGCACATCTGGTGCTGGCTTGTTACCTGACATAAACTATTGCCCTTAATTGGTATAATTTTGAGTTGTATTCCATGATAGGAGTCATTCCTTTTCAACCTGAATAATTCTATTACCTTCTCATTTATAACCATTGCAGCTGTTGGGTTAAGTTAGTCTTTCATTCTCTTCCTACTTTTGCTACTGTCATGTTCGTGAAACATTTATTGGCTTTTTTACTTTAGATCTAGAATAGGTCTGAAGTAACTTTCATATGTTCGATAACTGTAGTGGGGGGAAATTGCATTTCTGAACTACGTTCTAATGGGATGTTATTGGAAATACCACTGAGATTGTGTTATCACTATCTTGATGGGCAGGTAGGAAGCTCAGCAATTTATATTTTTATAGTTGTGGTTTTATGGACATATTATTTGTGTATAAATTGCCTGACCCCACTGGCACAGTCTTTATGTAAAATAAGACTAATAATTCACAGCACTCCCCCTTGTCTTTTGGAATCTCCTGGGGAGAAAATGCTCAGTTAGTTTAGAAGGATTTTGTTTTGGAGCAGCTATTGCTGTTTGTGAGTGGGAGAAAGGTGCTGAGGGAAACCTGTGCTCTGAGGGAGTAGTTGGAATTTTGTTCTAACAGCAGAGAGATTCAGCAGGGTTTGGTTTTGTTCTTTATTTTCTTAAACTGCTATCAGTACTATTGTTATCCCTATGAGAACAAGATGTTTGGGAGGGCATCCAGTTTTGCATGTAGTTTGTCTTCTGCATATTTCAGCCTCCTTTGGTCAAACTGATGAGAAAAAGAAAGAAGGGCTTAAGGAGGAAAAATAAAAAGGAAATTTGTATTCAGTCAAACTGACAATTTAAAAAGAAGTTGATAAAGAGGAATGAAGTAAGGAGTGGTGTTAGCTATTGTCACTGGCTGCTGCAGTGTTTGGTGACCATATTTCCCCTGACCCTCTGTCCCCCTCCCCCCCAAACTTTCCTCCCCAGTCTTATTTCTGTCTCATAATCAGAAAAATCGTGACCAAGACCTTGAACCAACTCTGTATTTAGCAGGAGAAATCTCAGGAGAGATGAATAATTTTCTAACTTCTTGTTCTGGCCTAAGTAGATCAGCCTCTGTATTCCTGCACATGATGATCTGCATTAAGGAAAAGTTACACCACTTTAGACGGTGCTGGGGGTTTTTCTCCACTTCCTTGTTTTCACCTGCCAAGTTATGTTTTCTCTGCTGCAGCTACCATCTTACATCCCAAGGCCATGAGCACTTAGAAAATTCAAACAAGAAGTGAATAACACGAACTCGTAGGAGCCACATTTTTATTGTTCTGGAATTTCATTATGGAAGTAACTACTAAGAAAATAATATCCTGGTCTTTAGCTGTAACTAGAGAGCCCTTTTTATCACAGGATACAAAATTAATGTGATGGGTTAGGTTCAGTGCACGGGATCATCTCTTCCAAAGGAGTATTGTAACTCAGGAGGATTGAGTTTATATGTAAGGAGAAGCCTTTTGCTATTTGAAGTCTTTCAAAAGAAAATTCAGATTTTATTTACAGATCAGTTTTGGATTTCAGTGATTATTGCCTCTATTTCAATTATGTTTTAAAGTAGCTATAAATGAATAATCTTTATTTATGATCCTCAGTTTGCACTTTATTTTAACCCTGTAGACCTTACAACAACTGCATAACTAAAGATTTGCACCAGTTGGGTTAAAGAGAGGGTGACCACATGCTCTGCTGAGGGGACTGTGTTCTGCAGCAGTAGGGCCGTGGTCTACAAATAGTTTGATTTTAACTCTTTATTATTTTTCAGATGTCCAAGTCACAGTCCTTTTGACAGAATTCTCCATGCTTCCTGAAAAAGGGAATCCCTATTTGAAGTGTCTAGAGTGGGCACATGGACGTTGTTAGGCTTTCTGAAAGTCCCATATCTTGATCTCTATGGAGTCAAGTGTCTGAGTGAGAAGTACTTTGATCCAGCCTCCTGAGAATGGGTTACTGGGACACTTTGTGGCTGAGACACTCCTTGTCTCTGCTGTCAGACTGTGGCCACTAAAGAAGCTGAGGTGGAGGAGAGCTAGTAACTAAGCCAGAGTGGTACAGTAGTTTGAGGGAAAGCACGGGGTTGAACCAGGGCTTTCCGTGTCCTAGTCTGACACAGTAACCACTCAGGCCTTGTGGAAATAGGAGGCTCACGGACTTGTCCAATCACTGAAGTTGGAAAAGGCCTCTTGGAAATACACAGTCCAACTCTCTGCTCAAAGCAGAATCTCTAAAGCAGGTTCCTCAGGTCCATGGGCAGTTGGGTTTTTGTGTTTCTCCACAGATGGAGACGGCATTACCTCTCTGAGCAACCTGCTCCAGGATTCACCTGGAACCTGGGGTGCTAGTGTGCCACTAGCAGTGCTGAGGTGATTGGCAGGGATTGCTGCTTTATTCAGTGTAGACAGTGATATCTCCCTTGGAAGGAAGCAGGACTCTCTTCTGGGAAAAAAATAGCTTTAAGAGAAATTTTAACATGGATTTTAATGGATTCTATTTTGGAATCGGTAGTCTGGCTGGAGCTGTGGCTTCCTCTTTTTCCTGGTGGGTGCAAGCTCTAAAAGAGCTAGTTATTCTGCAACCTGTGCTTCTGAATATTTTTTTTTTAATATTTGGAAAAGTAAGGGTTGCATTCCCAGCTAGTGTCCTGTATAGCTGGCAGCTCTATGCTGAAATGAATCACTGAACAGATTTTTTTGGTGTCACAGTTGTTCTCTCAGCAGTTGTATTGCTTTGTTTACTTATCTCTGAAGAATTGATTCTTATATGAAAGTGCTCTTGATCAGTTTTGGTGATGTTTGGTGAACAATTATAAATATTATTTAATAACAATTTCATTTTTAACAGGATATTGTGTGATTGGAATTGGAGCTTTTTAAAGCCCTAACCTAATGAAAACAACTAAATTTTGTGATGCTGTGTTGAAAAGTTGTGATCTTTCAGGTTTGAAATTCAAAATCTGACACTTAAAATTATGCTTAAGATGGTAATTTATGATCCCTGTGTCTAGGCACTAACTAAACTTTTCATATACCATTTTTTGTTTAAAGGTTAAGAGCTTTTGAAATTCACTATGTATCTTAGAAGTAATAATCCAAACTGAAGGAATTTAAATGAAAAGTGAAGTAAACATGCTACTCAGTGTGCTATCTAGTTAGTGTTCCCATCTGCTGCTCAGCTTCCTCTTCTGTCTCAAGTGACTTACTGGTTTCTCTGATAACATTTGAACTTGCAGACCCTGAAGGTAATTTCTTTAACCACTTACTCCTGGCTTTTTCTTCCATTGTTTTAAAATTGTGTTGTTCTTAAATTTAGCTCCAAATCTAAAATTTGTACAGACAATAGTCTTTGTGGAGCTCTCCTAGAAAAAAGAACCTCTGCATGAGCCAAACTGCAACTCCTTAATTTCTCTCTTCCTAGTAGTTGTCTTTGAAGTATGGGAGTTATTTCCTCAGGACACTCTAAACAGTATGCACCCCTTTAGGTTTGATATTTTCATCCTGGCATGTAATCAAAATAATTTGTTTCATTGTTTACTATTAGATGAGATGCAGTTGCTGCTGTATGTGCTCCTTTAGAATTTTGGGGGATAGAACAGAACAGAGCACAGCATCATTCTCTATTCCCTGGATTTCTTTTTATCAGATTCTGTCTGTCTTAGAGATACTCCTCTCACAGCTGTATCTTTTGTTACTAGGAGGCAAGCTCAGTATGATGAAATAGGTCAGGCATTTGATTTGGGGCTCAGGGTTTTCTGCTTGGTGCTGGTTCTGCCTTGCTGTGTGATTTTGGGCATAGATTGTTGTCCCTGTGCATCTCTTTCTTCTCCTGACACTGTCAAGATGCCACATTGTTTCTGGCAGGAACTCCTCTCCAGGTATACAAACACTCTGATAGAAAGTCTCTGTGCCAAGCATGCTGTGTAGGTATTGTTCTAACAGAAAGTGTGGACCTGTTGTTGAGTAGAAAACTGCATCTACAATTCAACACCAAAGCAGATAGTCAGGGGTGGGATTTTGGACATTATGGAGCGTGTACATTGCTGGAGCAGTGCACACTTAGAGCTTCTCAAAATCAGGCCACCCAGTTAAATGTGCATGAAAATAGCAGTATATACATAGCTTTAGGCATTCACCTTTTGAAACTGTAGCCTCTTTTCTCTGTGGCCTACTTTTCAGAGCTGTTTTGGTCAGAGGGGAGAGAGGAATAGTCACACAGGTCAACTTCAGACACCTCTTATTTTTGTTTGAAGCTCCTATTAAATTGAAGCCAGATTTCTGACTGAAAACTAGTACACCTGTGTGGAAGGAAGGAGATGGAATGGAATTGATATTCTCTGGGACTGTAAGCAGTTTGTCCAAAGTGCCTCAGCTCACAGCAGTGTTGCACATGGCAGTCCTCTATAGCCAGCTGCCAGCACTTGGTAGGTCTCAGTCCTGCTCTGTGAAACTGGAAGCACGCTGGGACACTTGCCCCAGGGAAGTGTCACCTGACATCTTTCTCATAAAAGCTCATTCATTCATCTAGGAGGAGGATAACAAAGAGACATCAGCATGTTTGTGTTATGATAACAAGCCCTGGCTTTGAAATTTAAACTAGACAGCTGCTTCCAAAAGACTAATCCTGCCCTGAGAGAAGTGGCAGGAAAAGAGAGTGGGAAGCCCCAAAAGGAACCTGGAATCTTCTGTCTTGTACCATGTCTTCCTCTTGTTAAAGCAGTTTACAAAAGGATTTTTCAAGGTAAGACTGTTGAAAGTTAGCCATTTCATTCTCAGAAAATATGAACAGCCTCTCTATTCCCTTCCTGCCTCTCCTCTCCCCCTTCAGGTTTTCATTATTTTGAGCTGTGATCTCTGTCCCAGCATAGGTAGGAGGGAGCTGGGAGCATCTGTGGATATGATGGCCACAGTCCCTGTTCTCCCAGCTGGCAGTGGCAGTGGGCCAGCCTGCTGCCACTGGCCTCCTGAGATCCATCAGCTTGGGGCTGTTCAAGTGGCCCTGCAGGCCAACAGGCACTGCCCAGAGAAAAATACAGAAAACATTTTTATAGTTTTGTCTCACTGTGTGCCAGTCAGAACTCCTTGATCCAACAAACAATTTTTATCTTTGATCCTAGTAGTCTTAATGGGCACTGAGCTTTCAAAATAAGCCTGCCTGTAAAGTTCAGGTGTTATTTTTGGGTGCACTCTTTAACTCTCTTTAATGTTTTTTTTACCAGATACGAGGAATCTGCACCCCACATTCACTCTGTTTTGCTTATCAGAATCTGAAAAGAAACAAGACTGGACCTTTTAACCATTTATTACATACCAGTGTTGGAAACATTTGTTTTACATCTACATGCATGATTTCAAAGCACATTTCTACTTGATAAAGCTGAAAAAGTGGAAAGGTTTATATCTATTTAAGTGACAGCTTCTATGATTTTTGTGTTAGGGGATTGGGTGGATCTGAAGATTGACTGAATCTGCATTTTATGGGGTAAGAATATAAGCCATGACTGCACTCTGTGGTCAAAGGGCATTCCTAAGACATCTCCAGTTTGGGTTTTATGAACAGAACATGGATTAATTCTTGAGGATTATTGTCTCTCTAGATTTAGGAAAAGAGGAGCAGGGATTCTTCTTGTCATGATGAAGTCTTCAGTGAGTAAACTAGATGTTTTAAATTCCATCATGGTTGTGTTTCAAGTTATGCTCATCCTCTTGAGCAGAAATTTCCTTGGCTGACATCCAAATTTCCCAAGTATTTGGGTACTAGAAAAAGTAATGAAGGAGCACTGAAAGATAAATTGCTCAAAGTATTGATGTAAAACTTAACTGGAAATACTTTTTGCAGTAAATGGCTTTTCAGAGTGTTTCTACTCATGTTGTCAAAAGATCAAAGGTCAAGAAATAAGTCTTGAAAAATAGGACCTTTCATCTGAGTTGGAAACCAGGGTTTGGCTGATAGATTACTCCAGTTCTGGTGTAATGTGTTCCTGTCACTTTTGCTGCCAAAGGAGCAGTTTGCTCTGGTGTGGACAAGAAAAGTAGCATCCCTTACATTTTCTCAGATAAGTATCTAGCCAACATATGGTAAGCCCGGTTAGAGTCTAATCTCTCCTCATGCAGAGTCCAGCAGGACCTTAAGGCTTTATCAGGGTTGCATTAAATCAGCTGATGGTAACACTGCCTGGGATGATGCTTTCCTTTACCACCACAGCCACTAACATCTGTCTAAAATCACTATTGGCTCCCATTTCACTTTCTCTGCTGGCTTTGTGCAACTGTTCCTGCTGAGTGTATCAGTAAAGAAAACCATGAAAGCTTGAGTGCATTTATGTTCTTGATGTCAGTGATTGGGTCTGTCTCTTGAATTTTCCAAATGGCTTTCAGAAATTAGAGTGGATGGGGCTGAAGGTGTAATGGTTGATGAGAGGGACTTGAAATGGTATGAATTTCTTGAATAGTTTATGACTGAGAGGAACTAAACCTCTATGGTCAGTTGCTTGATAGTCTTCCTGCATGAGGTCATTTACTTGTCATTTTCATTTGATACACTACACCACTAACATCTTGTTTTTCTCTCTACTTGGGATACCCTTTTTACAGTAATGCTTGGAAAGTTCTGATATTTTGTTTTTCTGATGTATAAATGCTGCATATGTGGTGGAAATAGAGATCCCAATGCATTCATGGGCTGATATGGCTGTATGGAGACAGTTGGCACCTCCAGAGTGTCTGTAATTGTGGTTCTGGTCGCTGCATTTGTGTAAAGGAAACAAAAGTGGTTCAGCAGGAGATGGCTTTGCTCCATGAAAACAAAAAGATGCTATGCTGAGAAGAAAAAGCAGTACTGTCACAGCCATGTGTTGCATCCCTTCATATCCTCTTGGTGGGCGAGGTGTACATGGAGTATGTTTCAGAACTCCTTCCATTTGTAGAGAAATATACAATCTGTTTGGTTCTGTACTCTGAGAGTGAACCTCTGCTTGTTAAATTGAGTTAAAATCACAAAATCACACATAATCACTGGGTTGGAAGAGACCTCCAAGATCATTGAGTCCAACCCATGCCCTAACACCTCAACTAAACCATGGCACCAAGTGCCACGTCCAGTCTTTTCTTAAACACATCCAGGGATGGTGAAACCACCACCTCCCTGGGTAAACCATTCCAATGCTTTATTACTCTTTCTGTAAAAAACTTTTTCCTAACATCCAACCTATATTTCCCTTGGTGCAGCTTAAGACTGTGTCCTCTTGTTCTGTCAGTTGCTGCCTGGAGAAAGAGACTAACCCCAACCTGAGCACAGCCACCTTTCAGGAGGTTGTAGAGAGTGATAAGGTCACCCCTGAGTCTCATCTCCTGGCTAAACAACCCCAGCTCCCTCAGTCGTTCCTCACAAGGTTTGTGTTCCAAGCCCCTCACCAGCCCTGTTGCCTCCTCTGGACACAAGTGTCTCAAATTCCTTCCTAAACTGAGGGACCAGAGCTGGACACAGCACTCAATGTCCTTCCTAAACTGAGGGGCCAGAATTGGCCCCAGCACAGACCCCTGAGGGACACCACTGGTAACTGGCCCCCAGCTGGATGCAGCATTGTTCACCACCACTCTCTGGGCCCGGCCATCCAGCCAGTTCCTAACCCAAAAAAGATCAAAGAGTGTTCCTGTCCAAGCTGTGGGCTGCCAGCTTTTCCAGGAGTGTGCTGTGGGAGACAAAGTCCAAACAGACAACAGCCACAGCCTTTCCTGCATCCACCAGGCAGGTCACCCACCTGCTCATAGAAGGAGACCAGGCTGGTTGAACACAACCTACCCCTCCTAACCCCATGCTGGCTGGGTCTGATACCCTGGCCATCCTGTAAGTGCTGCATGATGACACTCAATAGAAACTGCTCCATTACCTTACCAGGCACTGAGGTCAGGCTAACTGCTTGTGGGAAGAATAGAAATTGTGTATCCCTCAGATGGCACTGTCCATGTTGCTCTAGTTGCCTCCAGGTCTTCTAGCTGATTAGAGGTTTTGGAAAATGTCATCTAGAAATTTGACAGCTGAACACAAGTCAGCACATTGAAATAACTTCCAAAAACAAAAAGTCACTCCTTAGAGAGCAGATCTTAAGTAAACTGAAGCATCAGAAAGTGCTTGACCGAGACCAAAGGCATGGAGAAGATCAATAAACTCCTTTCAATGTGGCAAATCAAGCATCCCCTACTAGTGGCATTTCAGGACTTTTATTATTAATGATGGAAAAGGTAGATGAACACAGGATACCAAATTTTTTTAGATAAGTCCAAATTGTTCAGGTTTTTTCCAGACAAAGGGAGACAGCAATCTCAGACAGGTTTACCAAAAGGCAGTGAAGAGTCAGCATAATGGTAGATCCACTTTATAGTAGTCTCTTGAGGCTATAAAAATAATATGCACATGCATTGTTAACTTCTGCTTTGACTCACTACGCAGGAAAGACCTCAGTGTCACACTGGGTAGCTCACTGGAAACTTCTGCCCCCTCAGCCCCAGTAGTCAAAAGAGAACATGCCAACAGAATCAAACAAAAAGGCTGTGGTGGCCAAAAATAGCATTGAAGACGCTGAACATACAGTTGTGTAAATAAAAAACTTCATTTTCCCCAAAGACTGTTCTCACTTCTGCTTTCCTGAATTTAAAAATATGCATTAAAAGTGAAAGGAATCCTTGAAAAAAGGGGCATGGTCAATGCCAAGAGATAGCCACAAGTGAAGAGTAAAACCGATCTCAGGCTAGCAAAGGTGGAACAAAACCTGAGCAAACAAAAACTGAATAAATGGAGAAATGTTCCTGTTTTTCTACTATGTCAGAGTTAGAGTTCCATTGAATAGCTGTGCAGTTGCCATAAAATATCAACTAAGGTCATAGCTGGGCTGAAAGGGGTAGGACACATTCACAACTAGGTTTGAGAGGTTTACAAACCATTGTGGTTGGTGGTAGGTAGTACTGACTGGTGGAGGTTAAAAAGAAACTCCATGATGAACTATGAACTCCGTAAGTTGGGGTATGTTGGAAGACAACATATATTCACTTTTCTTTGATTTGAAACCCACTGCCAAGTTACAAAGATGGAGATGACATGGTGTCAGCTTAATTGTGTTCTCATTTGGTTTGGTAATTCCAGTGTTTATTTCTCATCTCCAGGGAAGCAAGAATGCCTACAAGTGCAGTGAGTATTTAAAGCACTTTCTCTACTCCATAACTTTTAAACCTCATGCAAGTAGTAACGCTTTAGTGTTTTTACTGTCCTGTGAATAAAGTCTTGGTATTTAATACAAATCATTATGAGCACTCAGCACATTAAATGGGAACTCAAATAGAGCCAGATGTGTTAAAACTGTTATTATTTCAGAAATATGGCTGGACGATGTGATTATGACTTTCTTCTTTGATAGCTCTCTCTTCTACTGTATTAAGACCCTGTAGAGCGAGACAAAGGAGTCTGTTCATGAGAGGACAGGACTGAGGCGTTGTGAGACAGGCTCTTGTCATGCATGACAGGGAGGGACAGTAGTGAACACTCCTGAAGAAGTTTTTCTATCAGATTATGTTCTACCAGAGGATGAAGGAGGTCACCCTCCAGATCACACCAGTGCATTGTCTGGGACAGGGCGTTACTTAATACACTGGGACTTTTCAATCTTTAAAGGATTTTGTTTCATTTCCTCTCTTGCTCCCTGGTGATAGCATGAGGAAGACTGACCAGTTGCAAAATTTCTCTCCTGTGTAATTATGAAAACGACTGAATAGGTAATGTTTCACAGTCTCACCCACCTGCCCATCCTAACAAGCCTACTCCATGATCAGAATAACTGCAGCTTTTTCCTTGCTGCAGTGCAGCTGCCAGGTTCTGTGGTGTCTGCTGGGGGAAGGAGAGAAGGGAGCACTCAGCTGTTACTGTTAACTTTAGATACGGCATTGGGTTTCCTACATGGGGAAGTGTTCATATCCCAGGTCCTTCTTAATCAGCTTGAGGACGCCGTGTGGGTGTTTGCTCTGTCTCTGACTGAGTGCCAGCAAGCAGCCAGCAGTGAAATCTTTCCTGCAGAGATGCAAAGTGTCAGTCTTGCAGACATGTACCCACTGCCCATCTGCTGACAAATGAATATTCTGAATGAGGTCTTTTTTTGGCAAGTGACGCTAAATATACTACGAAGGAGATGGAAGGTGTTAATGTTCAGGAAGAGCTTTATCTTTTCAGATCTGTATTTTTTTTAATGTCTGAGGGTCCACTGAGATCTTGGTTGTGCGGGATAGTTGAGCTTCACTGAAGCAATTTCTTCACTTAAAACTGAGAGTTTGTTCTATCACATCACCTTACTTAGGCACTGCTGTGTTGACAAGACACCTATGCAGGAAGTAGCAGGGACACTGAGTATGAGCCCCATCCTGTGCTAAGTTCTGGTTTGCATGTCATACAGTTAATCTACATACAGCATTGTGGGCAAGGCATAGGCTCTGAGATTTAAAGGATCTGTAGTCATAGAATCATAGGATTTGGTTGGAAGGGACCTTAAAGTTCACCTAGTACCAACCCCTCTGCCATGGAGTGCCTGCAGGGGCACCTTCCACTACACCAGGTTACTCAAAGTCCTGGCCAACTTGACCCTGAAAATTTCCAAGGATAGGGCATCCACCACTTCTGTGCAACCTGTTCCAGTGCCTCATCACCCTCACAGTGAAGCATTTCTTCCTAATACTCTAATATCTTATTAATTGTTGAGATTCAGGGCTTTGACAACAGCCTTGCTTATTCTCTTGATCTCTAAAATGCCAGCCAAACCTCCGTGCTCCCTCAGAGAAACCTTTTGAGGATTAGTCAGCACTTGGGAAGCCTGTGAATGTGCTGTTTAAACACTGGTAGAAGGGGTAAGTATGGGTAAGATTTTTGCCAGCAAGGCTGTTGTAGTGCTGGGGCAAACTAACAGAGTAGTTATGAATCTCCTGTGCTAGAGGCTTTGGGAACAGATTGGATAGATTTCCATCTGCCAGTGTTGGTGTTAGCTGCATTTTGTCTTCTCTGAATGCAATGGGACTGCGATAGGTAACCCAGAAGGCTTCCCAGACCAGTACTTCCTGATGTTGATTGTCCTTCAGAATGAAAAGCACCAACTACTGACAGTCTGAGCCAGGGATCGTAATGAGGTTACACTCAGTGTTAATAGGGGTCTGTCCTGTGCAGGGCCAGCACAGAGCAAGACCCACAGCGCGTGTGTTTACCTGTGCTGGCATAAGAGTTAAGCAGTTTGAGAAGTCTTGGGCTTCCAGTGAGGCAAATTTTTCATGGGTCAGTGCAGCTAGACCTGGATATGATAGGCTGTGCTCCCACAGAAAAAACAGCGTGTTTCACCTGGATGTAATCCTGTTACTCTGCCTGTTTGACTTCTGGGCTGAAGTTGGCTTCATTCTGCTTTTTAGGGATGCCAAGATAGAAGCAGTGGGCTCGCTGCACCTGTTCATATGGATGTGGTGCAGCAAGAGCAAATATTTCCTCCTCGGTGGAGAAATCTGTGGAATGAGTTTGTCACTTGCTTCACTAGGGTGAGGCAGCCGAGCGACGCATTCCTGAATCAGTAGGCTCCTCTTGCCTTGGGCGTTCTTCGGCAACCACACATTAAATCTTAGGCTATAAATTGTGTAATTTACATAAGATATTAGACACAGAAGCACAATGGGACAGATGCTAATTGCTGATTTGGGAAGCCTCACAAGCATTTGCTAGGAGATAAACCGCAGTTACCTCAGTATTGGGCAATTAGTTTTGCTTTCTAAAAGGAGAGGAGTGTATCACACCAGCTGATTTCTTGTACTGTGTAATTTGCTGATCTCATTGTTGTTCTTGAGGACAGTTTTTTAGTTCCTTTTTAAGACAATGTTTTTAAAAAACTTGCTACTTTTGCCAAGGAGGCAAGTGCAGTTTGGGAGGGATATTCCCAGCAGGAAAGTTCAATTGCATACTCCAATTTTGCTGCAGGAAAATGAATTCTACCATAAATTCTTTGGCATTTCATAGTTCATATCCTAGGTTGCCATGCACCAGATTGCATGAAACCAGATTAGGGGGTTTTGGTTGATTTTTGCTGCCCTTGCAACCCAGAGTTCGGTATGATTTTTGGGGATAAAATTTATGCAGGTACATTATATTGTGGTTAGCATTAATTTCTAATCAGCTGTTAGGCTGCCAGTTAGTAAAACTGCTAAATCTTAAAATGCGTTCACCTAGATAGCAGAAGTGTTTTGGAGAATGTAGAGCTCTACATTTGCCAGGTTTTGTAGTCATTCTGAGTGTTGTGTCTCCCAACACTGCCCCACAATGTTTGTATGCCTTCTGTTTTAAAAGCTATTAATAAAATACAGGCAGTTCTCTAAATGTGATGCTTCCCCTCAGGGTCCTGCACTGGGTGGAAGTGCATGCCCTAGATGCTAGAGCTGATTGTAATTGCTTTTAGTTTTCAGTACTTTGAGAGAAAATAAAGTTAGAAGAGATCTGAAAATATCAATTTTATTTTCACTGAAGAAATGATCGTTTGTAATGAACCTAAAAGGGGCAGTGGAGACAGTAAGTGTTTTTCAGATGTCATAATCTGGAAAAGAAGAAAATAGCTCTTTTCCTCCCCCTTCTCTCTCCCACTCTTACTCTACAGCTCACTGGCCCAAAAGTCCCAGGAAGAAAGGTGACTTGTTATTTTGGATGCCTTATTTGAAATAAAAGTAAACAAGCTTTGCTTTATGTTTCACTGAAAAGTATCTTCATGCCTTGATAAAAGTGCAACCACTTGCAGGCAGTTTGGCCTGTCCAATTGTTTTGAACTTAACATTAAGGACTAGTGTAGCTGTCAACTAGCTGTATATAAAAGTAAAACACCAGATGGGGTCTAGATTTACAGGAGAGTCCCATCTAGGAGATTCTGTGGGCTTGTCTTCATTAGGTATGTTGCTTTTCATTCCTTCCAGTGCATGACAGCTCTGATGTAGATGCTCTTACTCAACTTCCTGCGTGGGAGGAGGGATGTACCAGCAGAAAGCAGCTTTATAGTCTGTGTAACTACATCCATGCAGGTGTTGGGGCAGGGTTACCATTTCAGATGGTAATTGCACCTTTGGCAGTAACTGCTCCACGGATGTAGCTCTTTGCAAGTGCACGCCTGTCCAAGATGATGTTTTGCCTCTTCCCTCTTGCCTTACTCCTTTAGAGTGATTATTTTCAAAGTCACTGTTGTGAAATAGGAGAAATTCTTTGAGAAATAGGCTCAAGATGTATAGCATGTGTAACTGCCATCATTTAACTGGTTAGAAAAGCTTTTAAAATTATGTAACCAAATAGCTGAAACTGTAGTGGAACCTGTGCCAAACACAAGCATATGTTGGTCTTTGGAGGCAGGTGGAGAACTTTACACAGTTGGTTTGTGAAGGTTTGTCTGCCTGGGATTGGATTCATGCACTGGATGCAGCAGTAGTAGCCACCTAAGGTATTGCAGAGATGAGGGAGCAAAAAAGGGAATAGCTGAGAAAGCTTCAACAGGTGGTATACTTGTGCCTGTGAAGCTGTGTCTCTCCCTCAGAACAGAAAAAAGGGACAGCAAGACAGACAGATTTTATCCAGCAAAGAGTGCACCTTTCCAAAATTATCAGCTCTGTGATTTTCCCCAGCATCCAGGTCAGGCTGACAGACCTGTACTTGCCCAGGTCTTCCCTCTGGCCCCTCCTGTAGGTGGACAGCCCGTTTGCCAGCCTCCATTTGTCTGGAAGCTCCCTGGTGAGCCAGAACTGCTAAGTGATTGAAGGTGGATTGGTGAGCTCTTTCACCAGCTCCTGCTGTGCCTCAGGTGGATTCCATCGAGCCCCATAGACCAGTGTGTGTTGTAAAGGATGTGCAGGTTGATGTCCATTTTCCCTTGGTTTAAAGAGGCTTTATTCTTCTCTTTGTCCCTGTCTTTCAGCTGGCAGGTGGCTCAAGAGCCTGGATACTTAAACAGCTGAGAATCCTTTTTAATTTCAAGTCCAGGTTTGCAGATTTACCCAGGAAGAGAAATAACATCTTGTAACAACACAAATTTCTGTCTGTGTTATCTCTTTTACAATTTGTTGCAGCCTGAACATGTGCACAAAGAAAAACAGCTCATGTTGAGGCAGAGTTGGGTTCAAAGCATAATAAACATTTACTGTATGAGACTCACATCTAGATGTGCACAAAATTCAGTGAAGCTGGCAGTACTTGTCTTATCTTTCCTACTTATATATCAGATTTACCACAAGAACTTTATCTTAAGGGAACAAAAGTGTCATAGTTCTCTGTCTAATCCTACGATCAGCATGGGGTTTTTTCCCTTCTGATTTAGGAATGGAAAGGAATCCTTAAACAAAATTTATCTCCTAAATAAAAATATACCAATTTTTAGGTGCATTATTAGCCTTTTAAGTTACTGATTTGCCTTGATGCATTAGTGTTTGTTTAGTTGCAATGAAAATCAAAGAACCTGCAACTGAAGAGTAAAACAAATGCATTTCATATTTGGTGTAATGTGTATCATGACATGCAGATGGTTTTGATTCATTTCCCTTTTGTGCTCTCATTCAGTCTTTGTTTTTTATATTAGTTTGTCCAAAAGAATTTCTTTTAATGACCCTCCATACTTGGTTAGCCTTTGCAGGAAAATTAATTTTTCCTTTTCTAAAGGTAGACCTATGTGAGCTGAATGTTTGTTCAGGCTTATAGAGAAGTTGATTTTTTTCTTTGAAACCTAAGTGTAAGGAGGCTTCCTCTTCTTTTATGATTTCAGAAAAACAACTGATTTTTTTCAAAACATTTTCTGTGTTTGGCTCTGGTTGTGTCTTTTTTTTTTTTTCCCCCTTTTTTTTTTTTCTTTTTTTTCCTTCTTTTTTTTTTTTTTTCTTTTTTTTTTTTCTGTATACACCATGTAATGCAACTTGTAAAGTGTTGATGTGTGGTTTTAGTGGCTGTAGGGCACATAGTATTAATCTAGGAGCAGCACTGTCATTATCTTCATTAAAGCTAGGGTATTGTGTCAGCCAGAAGGTGCAGAGCGACACTGAAGTTGTTCAGTGTGGTTAAGAACTGCATTGTGCTGGGACTCAGAAGGCTTGATCCTGTTTCAAGACTTAGTGATGGTGCCTGAGTAGGTATTAATCTCTCCACCTCCTGGTTTCTTCATTTCACACCCTTGTCCTTCATCAGTCCTGTTTGGTTTGAAACTTCTCTGAGGGGAGACCACCTGTTCCTGTGTGTTTTGCACAGGGCTCAAAGCACAGGCCTCGCAATGCCACTGTAATACAAACGATCCTGCAGTATTAGGGGAAGATGGTGAGGCTTCCATGGTGTCCACATAGGTTTTAATTGTAACTGTACACAGAGAAAACCCTTTGAAGCTGCATTTAGTGGAAGCTAAATTCTGAGCTATGACCTGGTTTCTTGAAACATTCAGGTTTTGTCATTATTTTGAAGCTTTCAGTATCTGATGCTAAAAATACACTGTATGGAGCTTCCCATGTGTAGGTAGTTACATAAACCTTGCCATAAATAATACTTGTTCTCTCGATCATTATAGAAATGTCTCGACATGTAGTTCAGAAGGGATTTGCTCAGAGCAAACCAAAATTGAGTAGAAAAATGCAGATTAGAATGAGAGTTCCTAGACCTATTTAGATCCTACTTTTATAGCATCATTTCAATCATTTCATAGCCTAGTTTGTCATTTTTCCAGTATCTAGACAAAGCTGAAGAGGGCTAAGGAGAATCCAGTTTAATTCTTCAGTCAGCTGTGAAATGTGAAGGGCTGGTACTGCACCTTTATAGTTACACATCTTGAAAAGATGTAAGCTAAATACTATTTTATCATATTTAACATTGCTATGCGAGTAGAAACATAGGGTGGAATGCTGGATTTCAGAGCCATTTTGTAGAAATGCTCCAGACTATAAAACTAAAGCACTGAGTAGTATGAAATGATAGTCATTGGAAGAAATTGTATTTTATAAATAGGAGGGAAAAAAACATAAGATGAACTGATGGTATGCAAGGCAGCATTCTTCAGGCTGGCAAGAAAAATCGAAGTGGATTTGAGCTTTTAAAAAATTAAGAACTTATAGGAGCCTTCCCCTTAAAGGGAGCTTCCAAAAAGGCTAGAGATGGACTTTTCACAAGGGCATATGGCAATAGAATAAGAGGGAATGGCGTTAAGCTGAGGGAGGGCAGGTTTAAATTAAATAATAGGAAGAAACTTTTTACTGTGAGAGTGGTGAGGCACTGGAATAGGCTGTCCAGAGAGGTTGTGGACTCCCTGTCCTTGGAAATGTTCAGGACTGTGTTGGATGGGGCTCTGAGTAACCTGGTGTAGTGGAAGGCATCCTTGCCCACAACAGGCACATTGGAGGTAGATGATGTTTATGGTCCCCTCCAACCTGAACTATTCTGTGATTCCATGAAAAAGGATTGGTGCTAAGGGGGCTATTTGGACAGGTGGCAATTACGAAAAGCAGCTCCTAGGATCTCACATATAACTTGGTAATAGTATAGCAAAACAGAGATCAAAACATTAGTGAAAGGGCAAGCTTGTACTAAGCAAACCAAAGTGAAATCTGAGATGGGAGTGAGTGGTGCACTTGAGCTCTGAGTGTTAAGTAGCAAGCACACGTCAGAAATTCTTACTGGAATCTCAGGATTGATTTAATTAGGAAGAAAATGTTTTGACTTAATTCTCAGAAATGAGCAATCCCTACTTGCACAAATCCTAGTTTTGCCTTAGGTGCTTCTGTTGAGTGATAGATGTTGTCAGTGCCCAGCCTACCAGTCCCTCAGCCTGATCCACTGCCTTCGTGCCTTCTAGTTTATTCCTGCACATCCTGCTTCAAGTTGAAAAATTAGACTGTAAAGTCATTGTACCAGGAACTGCTGTCAAATTTGTTTCTGCAAAGAAACGAAATTGCAGTTTGTTAGATCTATTAGGAACTCTGTAGAACCTAATTCAGACCTCAAAATAAACCTTGAGAGTGAAGAAATTACAGTGCATAGAACAGCAGGGCAGAATGCTCTGTCTCATGGGAGATAGACCTGTCTCCCATGAAGATGGTTTTTGGTGCCCTGCTCCTTCTGTCTGTGGAAGGCCAGCCTCCATGCCCCCCAGGATCCCTGCTGAGCCGTGGTTATACTGGAGCCCTGGAGTGGGGAGGGATTTTAAGCAGCAGATGGACTGTAGTGTTCACTTTAAAAGTATGTGATTTTTTTTTTCTGGGTCCCAGATCTCATTTCTCTACATGAAGTGAGAACTGTGCTTAACTCTGCTTCTTGTTTCCCCTGTTCTGGACACAGTAGGGGTAATTGGTTGTTTTGCAAGTGGAAGATGAATGGAATTACTCAGGTCATCCTGGTTTACCTCCAGCAGTTCTCATCCAGCTGCTTTGATTCTACCTAACATTTGTGAGTCAAATCTGTGATTTTGCTGCCTTTTGATGTAGAATGATGTTGCAAAAAAAGTTCTGAAAGTTTTCTGACCTTCTGTTGTACTCTCATTTCCCTGCTTCCCTTTTTTCATTCTGGCTACATGATCTATGAATGTAAGATTGAGCAGGGGTCTTTTCCAGGAGGATACTCATCTGTTTCCCTTAAAAAGCAGACAGGAAACATGAGTGAGAGAAGGTAGTTCAAGAAGAAAAGGAAATTGAAGCAGTGTACTGGGGTTGCATTAATAACCATGAGGATAAAGTACTCATACTGTTTTTGAAAAGGATATTGCAAAAGAAGTCAGTAATTAATATTTAGGGAGTTAGGGTGGGTTTTTGTTGTTGTTGTTGTTGTTTGTGGGGCTATTTAAAACTTATTCTACGAAGTATTAGCTATAACTTGATTCAAGTTAGTACAAAGTATATAGAGAACAGATACTGAAACGTGAGAATTTTCCTGCCAGGGCACGAAAGGAAGCAGTTAGACTTTTAGGAGAACAAACAGTAAAAAAGATTTTTTAAAAAAATCTGCTTTCCTTGTCCATATCAAATAACATGCTAAAAGAGAATACCAAGGGCAGATGAAGCAGTTTGTGATTGTTTATCTTCAGTTCCAGGTGACATCAATGCTGGAAGCAGCTCTTATACATACTGCAGCTCTCTTCTCACCTAGCGAGAAGAAAAATGTTATTAGACAACATCTGTTTTAGTTCAGTGGGTGCAAGCATCAAACAAGGTTATTTGCAAGAGAACCTAAGGCCACTTAATTCTAGGTTTTACACATGTACAAGACTAGAGCAAGAATTCCAGTGGAGAGTGTTTATTCTTAGGAAAAACACCCAACAAAATGTTCCAGTATGAGAATGCAGTTGCCTTATCCACATGCTAAATCTGGGTGTGGAGCTTGACAGGTACTGTTTGTCTTCTAAGCATCTGGAAATGTGTGCTCATTTTTGCCTTCCCATTTTATTAACTCTTAGTGGTGCCAGGGCCCCCTAAGGGGGGGTTATTTCTGACCTGCTCAGTATTTGCCAGTTTAAAAGCATTGTGAGCATTATAGCACAAGCCTTGATGGGCTGGCTGGTGGGGTTTTAACAAAATTTTGGGGGTTAGTTTTAGTCTGTGTCTTAATAGGAAGCAGCTGGAGTGTACCTGACTTGAAGTACCTCCCAGCCTAACCACAGATCTATGTTCAGGTCGTCTGGGGTAAGACTGTTATCAGAGTAAATACACAACATGCATGTGTCCTTCCATGCCAGCTGCAGATCTGCACTTCCTGTGTAGCACTGTATTACACCTGGTCTAATGCCCAGGCTTTTGAGTTTTAGTAATTCAGACAGAGATGTTTTTCTCACCATTGCAGAATACTTCTGACAAGCAAGAACAACGAAAAGAGGTAGTATTTAGGCTTCAGATCCCAATGTCTCCAAAAGTAGGCAGAACCTAAAGCAGAAGGCTTTTCCCCTCTCCTCATCTGTCAACATCTCAAAAATTAGAGTGTCCCATTCTTTTCTCTCTAGAGCTCTTCACTATTCAATTTGCCTCAAGTCAAGTAAAAATCTCAAGTGTTTTATATGACATAAATGGTTCAAGAGATCTGGTGGGATCCCTGGCTACCTATTATCCTCCATTTCTGTTTTCTTAGTCTTAAATTAAGGCCAGTGTCAGTGCTGGGCTTTTGTTGACTGAATAGAGGTTATGGAAATTCGGTATAGGCAGTCATTCAAGTAATATAAAACACATTTAATAAGAAGAGCCACAGGGATTGAGTGTGAAGAAATTTGTACAATGAAACACTTTTCTTACACTTGCTGTCCACCCTAACTCACTCTCTTCTGCTTCACCAGCTAATCTCCAAAAGTAGTTGTGGGCTTTCAAGTTTCATCAGATTGCAAGAAGCAGCCTCTTGGAAGAAGGGATCAGAGAAAGATTAACACTGCTGGGAACTTGGTGTTTACCCTTTCAGTGGTGCAATTTAACTTTCTGCCTTATACTGATTGTTATAAGGGTTAAATAAATGTCATGGCTTTTAAACACAATCCAGAAGAGTGACACTGCTTTGTAGTTTGAAACAAAACATGTCTTTAGGACTGGGCAGCATATCCAGACTTATCATGGTAATTAAAATAATGATTATTTAATGTAGTGATCCTTATCCTGTAGGAAGGCTTGTTTGCTCAAAATGAAGTATTACATATGCTAAAGTCAGAGTTTGATGTAGGGGAGTAAAAGTCCATGGGCTGGCAGTATGACACCAAATGTAGCTCAAATAAACCAGACTGTATATTTGTGTTTTAATTAACTTAATAGATGTCTCTGTGAAGGGCTGCAGCTAAACTTTGATAGACTAAGTTGACCAGAGAACTGCTGTTCCTAAAATAGGATTTATTTGTTATTTTTTTCTATTACATTTGCCATTTGAGACATCCCTAGCTGACAGCTGGATAAGATTAATATTGGGACAAGTCTGCTATTTGTCACAGAGCTTCCTGAAGTGTCTTTTGCCAGTACTGACCTTTATGGTACATAATGATGATGTCCTTACGGAAGGATTTTTCTTAATGGGAAAATGCCCATCAACCAAATTCTCACCATCATCCTGTGAACGACTCTCCTGAGAAACTCTGATGTAATTACTAGTTCAAGTGCTATTACTGAGATTAGAGACATCTGTTTGCTTTGATTTTCAGTCTCACAGTGCCCTGAGGTACTGTGCTTGGCTGCAGCCAGCAGAGCCCAGAGCAGCAGCAGTTGCCTGTGCTCAGTGTGCAGAGCGTGCTGTGTGTTGCTTTGCAGGGAACGGGTTATTTCTGTGTCACACTTGGATCCAGCCACGGGCATTGCATCCTGCAGGAGAAATGTGCTTTTCTCCCAGACTGTACCTTTTCCCAGTAATGGCGTAGCCCTCGTTGCCAAGTATGTGCTAGCTCAGAATCGTAGCCACCTCTGAATTTACAGCTCCTTTTCAGGGTAAAGGGAAGAAGATGGGCTATGGAAGGGTGCTGCTCAGATCTGAGTCCTTTCACGCTGCAGGGGACGAGGGATGCCTGTGTAATCAGCTGAACACATCTCTTCTGGGAGCAGGGAGAGTAAATATTGTATGGAGTTTTCTGGATTCAAAACCAACATCTGAGCATCTTAACTCTTTGAGCTGAGCCCCACACCAGACACATCTGCTGCTACAAAGCAAATACAAAACCTCCAACCTAATCCAGCTACAAAATTTGATTCTTGATTTAAAGTTAACCCAAAGTTAAAGCTATTTCCAGCGATAAGTTATTGTCTGTATTCTCAATCTGAAAATGAACAAAACATGTATAATATGGCATTTTTAATTTTAAATTAGGTAAGTGTTTTTTGGTGGGACAGGGGTATATGTGGTGTATTTGGGTGGGAATGGTGTTAAGCAAGCTGATTCCTTTGAGGCATCTCACTGGAATATTATGCCCTAGCTACATGTATTCTAGTCTTTGCAAATTTATATCTAGATGCAATTGTGCATGAAAGTCAGAGTCTGACCAGCACTACCAAATTCTGAGCTGGGCCTGTGGTGCATTTTTTGAACCAAGACTCTTCACCCTCCTTATGAACACAAGGGTGGGAGGATTTACAACCTTACTTAACTGCACAGATATTACATAATATCTCTCTGATGATGGCCTCTGATTAGTTTTCTAAGTCACACAAAAGGAATGTGGTATGTTTTTAATGCTTTGTAACTGTGTACATGCATCTTACCAGCTTCATTATAACTCTGCAGAAATGCATTACCTTCTGATCTAAGACAATCTAAATTACGAGCTATTTTTAAATTATTTCATATTCTTTTTAGAGCAGTTTCTAGTTCTTGATAACTAGGGGGTTTTGGTTTAGGGCACTTTAATATGAGAGGTAGGGACTTTGTGTAGGAGACTGTTCAATATCTGACCTGCAGCTACAAGCATAGTATTTTCTTGTATTCCACCAACCACTTCCAACCAAGTACCTTGATTTGTTTTAGAAAGTGGCTGTTCTACCTCACAAAGACTGCATAATAACCTGCTACATTGAAACACAACCTAAATAGCCTCAAGTCCCAAAACACACTTACAGAAGTATGTTTTTTGTTTTTTCTCCTAATCTTCCTCATTGAATACAAAATAGTTTGATTGCTTGTGCTATAAAGAATCTCTACTATAGACTCAGCACAAGTCTTTGCAGGCAAAAGTCAACGATTTTTTGACAGAAACTTGCACCGTGTTACTAAAATGCTTCATTATAGCAGCCAGACTCCTTCTTTTCCATCCCCAGTACAGCAGCTTCACTGGCAAAGGATTTGGTCAAACTGAAATGCAGAGTTTAAAACTTCTTGAAGCAACTGAGAGGGGAGGGAGCACAATGGAGGCCTGTGTGAATCGGGAGCAGCATGCATGCTGCTGCTGAATGGAAACAGCAATGTATTGTTTCTTCTGGTAAATATGAAGGTAGTAGATGGTAAGCTTGAAAAAAAACCCCAACATTTTCACTATCCTTTTCACTATCCTACACTGCATAGCTAAAGAAGGAAAATCAATGCCACAGAGTGCTGTGAATGCTAATTTGTGTGCTTTCAAAAAAGCAACTAGATTCATGTCAGAAAAACCTGTTGAGAGCAGATAAAGCCTTTACTTTCCTGAAGAAGTCCCTAAAGGGGTGCTGCAAGGGTCTATGACAGGGACAACGTCCTTGTAAGCTTTTGTGGTTTTATACTCTTTCCTGGACAGCTGCCAGTAGCCTTTCTCTCTGCTGATTTGTGCCTTTATGGTGTGGCATTGTCTTGATACTGGAAAAAAGTCCCTTCAGTAAAGGATACTGAAGATCTCCTTGGCAAAGACCAAAAGAAAAGGGAGGGGGGGAACCTAAAGGAAAACTAAAATACAGAGAAACAAAGTGAATACTAGGAACATTTTTCATGTTTTGTGAACACGTGCCCCATCTCAACAAATATACATCTGAGTTTCAATTTTTTGGAAACACCACAGGGGCCCACAAACCTGGTAATGCAAAGGATTGGGGAACAACAACACCTTCCTGATCTTGGTTGGATGAACATTTTTGGTCTCTTAAAAATACTAGGAAACCTAAAGCTGGTTTGTATAATACAGTGTGTTTAAGTCCTATTCCCTCTTGTTCTCTCTACTGGTCATATTGCAGTCAGATGAGTCTAATAAAAGGACAGCTGGCATTTTTCCAGGCTTCTCTGATGAGTAGCTGGAATGAAATACATGTGAAAATACTTTAAAAATGTTGATGCTGGTGCCTGCAGGTTGGACCTGCTGGATGGGGTGGGATACTGCCTGTGGGGATCCCACCTTGTGCTGAAGAGCAACTTTTGAGCCAGTCCTGGGCTGTGTTCTGAAAAAGTGGTTTGAACTTCATCTGACTGCAGTTTAACCCTGGATTTTGGCAGTTCCCTGTAAGGCAGAACATAATGATTAGGCTCATGCTGCAGAATATAAGTGCTTTTGAAATGAGATGCAAAGGTTAACAATAAAATGAAATTAAAATCCTTGGGTATTTTTTGAGAGAAGCTGAAGTAAAATGAGTAGTAGGAAGTGACCACGAACTGTAAAACATGAAAATCCTTTAGAAATCTAAAGTCACTTCTTAGATAATACATTATTTAATGTGGTCTCTGGGATTTCCTGCTTAGTAGGATAAACAGAAAAGAGAGGAAAGCTTGGTAACTTCATTCATGCCTAACTCAAATTCTTGCTAATGGAGAACCGATAATTTCCCAGTTGGCAACTATGGGGTTGAAATGCTTCATTTCTCACTGTGCTACATGAACACGTGTCCTCCTATTTGCCTTTCGTACAGAAAATTAATTTCTTCTTGTTTGAGATAAGCTTGCAAAATATTTATAAGGGAAAAGCTATGAAAGTATATCAGTATTAGGGGGAAAAATGAATAGATTGGTCTGTTGGCAGGGATATGTTTATAGAATATTCTCTTACTCGAGAAGACTTACGACACAGGCATTGAAAATAGGGTATTTATTTCAATCACAGACCAATAACTATTGCCAAAGTGAACATAATTAGTGTTTTAAGGCATACAGGGCAGGGGTCATCCTGCAGATTTGAAAGCAAATTCAAATAAGCATCTAGCTCAGCCTCATGGTGAAGAATATGAACTGAATAAAGTACATACTGTAGAAGTGTAGAAACAAAGTTTCAAAAGATGCTGAGATATCAGCTCTGTGCCCTGGCAAGCTTTATTTCAGGCAGCAGAGGCTGTGGCACTGCTGTCCTCCTTGGGTTCTCTCTGTTTGCCTTCCATGGCCATGAGGTTGAATCCTCTTAGGAAGAAGACCTAGCTGTGCTTTCCTTTACAGCAGGATTCAGTCCTGGTGCCTCAGGAAGTTTCAGCTTCCAGCCCCTCCAGCAAGGTGGCTGCTTTGCTTTCCCACTGGTTGTTCCAGTGGCACGTACACATGCTGACTGCCATACGGCCATGGCTCGCTTGTGACTGAAATAAGTGGGAATGTCACAAGCCTTCTGTTGGGCCCTGAGCCGTGGGAGAGTGCTTGCCTTCTTCACCAGCCTGCCCCAGAAAATACAGGTGAATGATGAGGGTTTGTTGGGAAAGAAGGGGCATTTCTGGTTTTGTGGTTTCCTCATTGGTCAGTCTTGGAATGACACCTTCTGTGAGTCTCCCCATGAGTGAGTTCAAAGCCCATGTGCTTGTGCCCTGAAGAGGACTGTCAGAAGGAAATGAAGGAGTTTGGTTCCACAAGGGTGCATTTAGCTAGTGCAGCCCCTAAAGTCTATAATGACAGTATTAAGTGCTGTGAACCAACACCATGTCCTCAATCTCTCTGTGAGAGATTCAGCTCAACCAAGCTGTGAGTTCAGCAGGGTATGAGTTCTGTTAGACTTTTTTCCTCTCTGTTCACAACTGCCTGTTCCTGGAAGCCTGAACTGTTGCTCTCAGGTGAACAGAGCAGACAGGATGCCTCCCTGTTCTGTGTATTTGTATGAAAGTGGTCTGCAAAATCAAATAGCAGTAGTGACAGATTTTTGCATGAGCAAGGTAGGCTTACTGCCATGTGCTCTTTGCTGCTCTCCTGTCATGCTGGATGTGGTTCCCTGGCACTTTCAAAAGCCTAACCACTGTCAGGGTCACAGCCATCCCCTTGCAGCATTATGCAAGGCATGATCATCTTATTTTCACAAGAAACTTGGCGTGTTCTCTGCTTCCCCTTTTAGTAAAGCACCAAATCTCCCAATGGTTTCCTGCTTTTGTACTCTGCTGTATGCTGTGCAGACAATTCCTAAGGAACCTAAGGAGACTATAATTAAACACTTGATGGAGAAACTTGAAATGTTGATGTTAGATGGCTGAAGACTGGAAACTATTGACACCTGCTGTGATTTTCTAGTTCTGAACACACTTGTGTTTTTCCCCACTTTTTCAGTTACTCAGTATAATTTATACTTTGCAACGTCTCTTCCTGTGGAGACGTTTCAAGGAGTCCTCAGGGCATTTCCTCCTCTTGTTCTGCTAAAACTTAAGAGTTTTCAAGGACAAGCATGCTGTAAGACTGAACCGTGGTACATTCCTGACTGTTTTCAGGTCCTGTGTTGCCTCTGACTCCTGGTACAGTTTTGAACACAAAATGTCACCCCTGCCTTTGGAGTGAGAATCCCCTTCTTTAACTGACAGTATATTGTATTTTGGCACAGGATGAATGTGTTTCTGGAATTGTCTGTACAAGTCTCCTATGTCTCACCAGAGCATTTGGCTGCTGCAGACAGTACATAGATGTGACTAATAGTCAGACTTACTGGAACAAAACAAATGCTGGTACTGCCTGGGTTGGTGTCCCGGTAGGGTGCTAACATATCCTTGTTTGGGAAAACAGAGCATTCCTTGCTGAGTGCTTTCCCCTTCTTGCTGAGCTGAACTCATCAGCACTGAGAAATAACAGCATCCTCCTCCACATTCATCTCAGAAAAGCTGCTGAGGTCAGGTTTTGAAGGCTGTTCCCTAAGAGACCAAAGGTACATCATTCCTGCATTTTAACACAAGTGTGACCAAAGGTACATCATTCCTGCATTTTAACACAAGTGTTGAATTTTACAGCACCTTGTCTGCAGTGGCCTCATGTCTTTCTTGTTGCCTTTTTCTCTGGTAGTGTGAGTGAACTATCCAGAAAATATGTATTTGCACTGCTTTGCTGCCTAATACATGGTACTCAGGCTTTTTTCAACAAATTGTGCCAGTGCTGGCCTCGGGGAAGAGCAAGAAAAGTTGAAATGTTCTTGTCAGGGCACATTTGTGGTCTCAGAAGTCCTCTGCATAATTTCATGTTCTCCAAATGTGAGTTTAAGTCAGGAAGAGCAGCCTCTCCACCTCAGAGAACTGATGTGTTTGTACAGCCTGTGTCCTGCTTGTTTCTGAAGTTCTTTGAGCACTGAGGTGCAGATCCTTGTGTTTGAGAGGCCCTACAGAAATGAGCACATTTGGACACCTGCACAGTGCTGGTGGCACAGCTTACACTTACATAAAATCATCCATGGGCACAAGGACCAAAACAAGGAATCACTAATTATCACAGCAATGCAAGATGAAACCCAGCAAATGGACAGGGATATGAGCTTCCAGACACATGAGGAAATCTCATATAAAGCTTCAGCTCTGTGTCTGTCTTACGTATCTTTGCAAATCCTAATGTTATTTGTTATCACATTCTACATTCTTGGAATAAACTAAAATGCTTATACGCTATGGGATGTTCATGGCTTTTATAAACTTTTCCACTGCACTTTTTTTACTTGAATATTTTTGCATTTTTGTTTCCTTTCTCTGTATTTGAATGCCTCAACCAACATTGTTCAGCTGTTGCATTGCAAGTGGCTGTTGATTCAGAGCAGACCCAGAACTGGTTAAGTTCTTGCTTCAGATGGAGTCAGGCACAGAAGATGAGGGGTTTCACCCCTTGCCCACAGGCTTTCTCTTGATGAGCCCTTCTAGGGTTTTGTCTCCTTGCTTTCACGGCTGTAAAATGGATTGGTGATGAGTGCTGCCTTTGTAAAAAGGAAAGATTTCCAAACAAGGAGTGCTGTGTGACAGCATGAGACAATTGCAGGTATGGTCTGAGCCAGCCTTCCACCAAAACCCACTGTTGCTTTCATCAGTTCACTGAGGGTCTGCTTCAGCTTCCCTAGCAGTAAAATGAAACTGCTATTGGATAGCCCAGGAATGAAAGGAGAATCTTTGATATATATGGAACCATGTGTATTTGAAGAGGCTTATATAAATAAAATGTACATCAATGATAGTAGCCTGGATTTTTCATGAGCATCCTTTCATCTGCATTTAGCTAGTTGAAAAGTCTAATATTAGTATGTAGTGTTTTATTTTTTTAATCTTTGCAAATACAAGCTAATTATTTTCCTCTAGTAAGAAGCAGATAGTAAAGTTCTGACTGAAAGACATGATTGCATGTCTCAGAAATCTACTAAATGCCCTTGAAGTATTTTGCTTTTCCAGACCTACAGGTATGTTCCTCATTTTGAAAGTGCTCTGTCTCTCAGTGTCTCCTGTTGCCCTGACTTTGCTACAGCATCTTCAGTCTGTCAAAAAGAAAATGAGTACCCAGATTCCCAAAGCCTGGAAAAAGGTCATGAAATAGATCAGACAAAAACGAAATAGCATTTCTACTAAATCAGAGGCTTTTTATACAAACCATGATAGGTCATGCTGAGAGCTATCTAACTTGTTGAGCTTAGCAATGTTTCTCTTCTTGAAAATTAGCCAAGAATTTAGCTCTTTCCATAACTTTCTAATCCACCTACAGAGCAGAGTTCAGATCCTACAACTGGTATGGTATGAATCTGGCATTCTTCTGACTGGGTAGTCTTCAAAACTTTTTTGATTACAACATGATTAGGAATAGAGTTTAGCCTGTGATGTAAATTCTTTTGTGCAGGACATCTCATATTGTAGAGCATAGGATTTTGATATATCTTTGCAGCATTGACATCCACCAAAAAGTAGGTTGGAAGACAGCAGGTATAAATCAAGTGTTTTTTTAAACCAGAAAGTTTATTTGGGAGGTAATGTTTGCTAAAGTAGATAATATGATTCAGGGTTTGTCCTGGCCAGTGTTGCTAGATATAAACTAAGAAAACTTTTTACGAGGGCGTGTAGTGATAGGTCAAAGGGGAAGGGCTTCAAACTGGAAGAAAGTGAAGTATAGATTCGCTATTAGGAAGAAATTCTTCACTGTGAGGGTGGTGAAGCAACTGGAACAGGTTGCCCAGAGAAGTTATGGAATGTCTCATCTCTGGAAGTGCTCAAGGCCAGATAGGATGGGACTTTGAGCAACCTGGTCTAGAGAAAGGTGTCCCTGTCCGTGGCGGGGGATTGGAACAAGATGATCTTTAAGACCCCTTCCAACCAAAACTGTTCTATGATTTATGATTCTATGAAATCAGCCAGAAATTATCTGTCTTTTCTAGACTTTCTTGCTGAGTGTTTCTGCATGTGGACATCTCTTCCACCATTGCTATCATACTTGACAGGAGAGGATAGAAAGTTCATGAATCAGAAGTCAGTGTATTGACTGAAGCCAGAAAATTATATGTATTACTTTGTATGTTCAGACTATACAGGTCAGCATTGTTCCCTGCAAAGCAGGAATGCACATTTCAGGAAAATGGGAAGATTACTTTGCAGCAACAGTTCTTGTGAAGATAATTGTCTGGGAGCAGAGGGCTGTTTATTACACTTCACACTGTCTAGTTAAAATTTACATGTATGTGCAGTACTGGGATTTTACAAACAGTGGGTAGGGATAGATTTATCCAGAAGTTACTAGTTTTAAGATGCTGGATGTATAAGGTAAAATCACTGTCCAAATGTGCCTGTTTCCATTGACTTTGCTGGTACACAGACAGCTTGCAGAAACAAGTTGGCTGGAGCCTTGTGAGATGAAGTTCCCTTTCTGTCATGATTATTCACTGGCACACGACTTTTGGGAGCTCACAGCCAGACTCAGGAGGCTCCTTGTGCTGCCATGTGTGCTGGCACTCAGTCAAGGAGTCCATTCTGGTGGAGTTGTCTTTCCTCCCTGTCTTTTTATTGCCATCTCCCTCCCTCCCAGGTGTTACTGAAGGAGATCAAGTGCTGGACTTGCTATTTTGAAGTACTGAGGTCTCCATGGAATAAATGGCTTCTGGCTGCTGCTAGCTGCTTGACATGCCCAGTGTCAAACCAGGCACACAGGCATTGGTTGCACCAAAGATGCATCCAAAGACCTAGTCTTACAGTGCCAGAGAAAACAGAAATAGAAACCACGTTGTCCTGGATTCTGCTGGAAGTCTGGCACCTTGGCAGATGACATCTGCAGAAATACCAAGCTTGGGCACTTGCCCCTTCCAATTCAGCAGCCACTTCCTCTTCTCCATGATGCCAGAGAGAATCATGCAATATGGGATTTTCTCCTATAGCAGCAAAGAAATAGTGTCAGCTTCCTACATCAGCACGGTTTCAGGATAGTAGGTAAGGACTGCTAGTCCTTGCCTCCCAATAGTTTCTCAAAAGTATTGCTAAGTGTTTTGATGAGTGTTGGGTGTGGGATGTGTACCCAGAGGGCTTTGCAGTTGTTTTTGAAAAAAGATCACAGAATATGCTGAGTTGGAAGGGACACATAAGGGTCATTGAGTCCAACTCGATGGCACAGCACCATCCCAAAGAGTCACACTATGTGGCTGAGAGCATTGTCCAAACACTTCTTGAATTCTCTCAGGCTTGGTGCTGGGACTGCTTCCCTGCAGAGCCCATTCCAGTACTCAGCCATACTGGGTGAAAACCTTCTTCTAATATCCATTAGACCTAAATCTTCCCTGACACAACTTCAGGTCATTCCCTCAGTTCTGTCACTGGGCACTACCAAGCAGAGATCAGTGTCTGTCCCTCCTGTTCGTCTCTCAGGAAGCTGGAACTGCAGTGGGGTCTCCCCTCAGTCTCCTCCAGGCTGAACAGACCAAGTGACCTCAGCCCCTCCTCATACAGCTCACCCTCAAGGCCCATCACCATTCTCATTGCCCTCCTTGTGACACTCACTAATAGCTTAATATTTACAGGGCTGTCTGAAAACTTTAGCAACAGAAACTAATCCAATGTAAACAGCATGGTGTGTGTGCATTCCTTTGCTATAGTTATACTAACATAATTAGAACAGAAAATATGCACTAACAAAGCTTTCCCATGTAGATAGGTCTTTTTCTTCTGATGTTTAAAATACTCATAGCTTGTTTGTCTCAGGAGTTATTTTTTCTCATTGATTTGGAGTGGGCCCAATCCACCTCACTTGGGAAAAATCATCAAATTGTCCCAGTCTCTGTAGCAGGCAGCAGCCTTGGTTGGTGTGCCCTGGTCCAGTTCAAGCATTGCTAACAAGTGCAGAGCAGGATCCTTTGAGGCCAGAACCAGTGTTTCAGTTACATTTTTCCGAAGTGCTGCAGGATTGTGTATATGATCTTCAATTGAAAATACAAAATGTTTCTGAATAAAAAAACCTGTTCATCTGAGTTTTTTCCTTCCATGACTTTTCCTTCCATGAAAAGTGCTAGCTCTGAACGGTGAGCAATGTAGAAGGTAAAAGTCCCACATGCATTAGAGAAGTTTGCAAACCTGTGCAAGGACACTTAGGGCAGGGCTTTAGCTTCTCTGTTTCCTGTATTGCATGCAAACCTGGGGCCATTATCATTTGTTTGTGTTGTTGAGTTGATAGTTAAGTCTCTGCTTAGGTATCTGCAAACAGTTCTTTCCACTGTTGTTAGGGAAATGCCACATTCTTACATTTTACCCATGGCACAGGAAGAAGTGCATTGCAGTTGTGTAGTTGTGCCCTGAGTGGCTGCTTTACATAAAAGAACTCAAATTAAGTGGTTACCAAATCTCTGGCAAATAGATCTCTGTGGACTCAAAGCACAGAGATGGCCTCCCAGCACAGGTGACAGGAGGTCCCCAGCCAAGGGCTGGCTGTCAGCCCTGCTCAGCTGTGCAGTGACAGCGATGTGCCTCTCCCCTTACTCAGTGTTATCCCATGATCTTGCTGTGTTTTTTAGATCTGTATGCAAACTCTTGCACTGACTTTGTGTTCACATACATGTGGGCTGGTAAAGTAATAAAAGGTAGGTATTTATTAACATTTCCCCTGTCATTGCTGGTATGGTTTGGAACAGGAGCCAAAGGCCATGTTCCTCTCTGGCTTAAGCTGGGGCACAGGTGCTGCAGGAGTTTTGCTATACTATGAGGCTTGACCTAAGCACTGACTGATACTGTCAGATCCAGTGTGTCCCTGGGATACCTCTACCTTGGAGGGAATTTTGTCATTATTTTGCACTCTTGTGGGCTGCTGCTTTGCCTCTGACACAGCATGTATAGATTAGAAGTGGTGTTTGCTGAGAGCCTGGGACATGCATTGTCTAGTATCTCCTAGGATTTATCTTCTAAAAGCTCATTAAACTGATCTGGTTAAGGTCCATCAAACCTCTTAGATTAGAGATATAAAGAGCATCAGTGGACTCTACTCGTCTGGGTGCTCAGTATCTTCAAATGAACTCCATCACAGACAAGAAAAAGCTGCCTACGTCATGTCTGCCACCATGCCCCCCATCATGCCCCCTGCCATGAATGCAGTTTCTATTTTATTAGACAATGCACTTTGTATAATATAAGGAAATACTGCTTCTTCAGCTGAGAGGAACTAATGAGGTTTAAGTGAGTAGAGTTATGTACAAATAAATTCAGTAAGCAGTTCAGCATTGAGTCTTCACAGTTTACCATAGATTCTTGGGAATGATGAGCAGCTCACTATATGGAACAAATTCTCTCAGCTCTGTCTGCCATCAATTTATGTGAATCAGGGGTGTACAAGGTGTGTACAGGGAAGTGCACACCACTGCCTGTTCCTATCCACTATCTAGGCCAGGGGGGTGCAAACCAATATCCCACCAGCTCCTGTCCTGGAGCTGTGTAGTTTGCAAGCAGAAATTCAGCTTGGAAATTGTTTTCTACCAGTCTAAGTAATGCTTTAGCTAAGTATTTGGGAGAGGAAGCATAAAAATTCCTGCATCTGGGCCATTATTTACCTTCTGTATTTCATAGGAAAAGGTTGTATTTGGACACTGGCATGTGGTTTTGAGACTCCTTTAGCATTCTACAGAATAGGGTTGTCCATGTTGGTAGGAATGCTAAAACTGGGGACATTTGTCACTTGAAAATGGCAATGCTAAGTATAATTCCTGTGTTCAACATACATAGGTAAGCATATGAAACAGCAGATACAAATTACTGTTTAGAGACAGTTGAGTTTGTTTTAATCAGGGTTCAGGTATTCAGACTGAATCTGACATTTGCATTTTAATGCAGAGCAGACATGCAGAGTATATTTTGTATAGTCTGTCTTCTTGAAATGTCTTTGGGGTATTGCAGATACCAATACTTTGAATGGCAGTGTTCTGAGGAGAGCATTACTGGGGCAAAAATGCAGAAAAGGCTTCTTTGCATTTGCCAAATAATCCCTTTCATTTTTTCCTTGATTTTCCTTACGGAAATTTGCTTTCATTCTTTCTGTAACGTTGGAAACACTCCTGCCTGTAAAATGAGGCCCCAAGTTTTGGTACAGCTTCAATGCTATAAGGAGTAAATGTTACTGAACAAAAGCTGTTCTAGCAGGTTTTCTCCACCTTTCTCCGTTACTTATAAGATAGTTTTGCCTTACGTTCTTATCTACAGAGCCTAAGAAGCACCAGAAGGTTTATTTCCTTCTCCCAGACAGCTAGTTCATTTGTCTCCTTTTTCTGTGGAGAAGTGTGCTTGGTTTTTTAAATTCAACTGTGAAGCTTCTTGTCCCTTGCATTTGCAAGGTGGCAGGTTTTTACCTGCTGAAAAATGAGGCTATTGGATGATGAACACCCATCTCCCAGCCTTTACTCCTGAATGAGATAATTTTTCACCACTTGAACTGTTACATGGTTGTGAGCACACTTTATCAGGGTGTGTCAATGGCTCTGTTTCACCACAGGTCTCTTTTAACTGAGGGCACATCTGTAGCTGTGCTCTACTGTCCAGTGCCTGTGAGGCTCCATCAGCACAAGTGAGCAGAATGCTTGTCTGCAGAACCTGCCTCTTTCAGACTAAGCACCCAAAGGATGATGTGAATTCCCTTCTCAGGGATCAGAAAGATTCTGCTCACTAAGGAAAGTGGGCATAAAATGAAAGTCCAGACCTAAAAAGTAAATGAGGATCTGATACAGACCATAGCTTTATGAAATGGTTGTTTCTGAGGAAGAGTTTATCTGGAAGAAAAACATCCATCAGGTTGGCTTTGCTGTGACCTTTGTCTTTATTTCATCTTTATGGTTTATACTTTCTCTTGAGTCTAAGCTGATTTCATCATGTTCAAACCCCATAATTAGCACTCCTAAATTGCATGGAAATGACAAGTTATTGTGATTTTTTTGGAATAGTTTCATATTTATATTCAGTTGTGAGATTTCCTCACTTGTTGCCCAGATGCTTCAAAATCACTACTTTTTTTAAAACCAAGACTGTTGCTCTGCAGATGTTCCATTTAACACAAATATTCGGTGTGTGTAGTTCCTTGCATGTCAAGATTGAAATTATGCCCTCAAAGCTGGGTCTGCTCTGCCCTCTTGTGTCTTTGGAATGTGTTGCCAAATGCTCCCCAGATATAGCTGCTTTACCCTTAGAACTAGATTTTCACCCTCAGAGACTTAAAGAGTGAGATGCAAACACATGGATATTCATATATGCATTGATTTTTTCAGTGATGAGTATAATTCAACATATGTTTGAACTAAATCTGTTCTGCCAATATTCATCATGCACATGCATTTCTGAGGGGAAAGGAAAATGACTTGAGAGTATTTTTAATACAGCTCAAAAGTGCTGAAATAAACCTGTTAAAGTTGTGGGGTTTATGAATAAGTTTTCAGGTTTATGAAGCTTCAACTGAAAAATTATCTGCTAGAGGGAGGAGTGAAGAAGGAGTTCTTCCAGTTCATAGGGACTGGGCTGCTGTGAAGTTGGGGTTGTCTTCGCTTGACTGACTCCTTATTGTAGCAACATTTGACCTTAGCAAAAGTTACAGTCCAAAGCTGTGAGTGTACAGTCAATAAAAGGATTCAAAGGGCAAAACACTCTGTCATGTAGTAGTTTACAATACCTTTGAGATAAGATTTAGCTGCCTGCTTAAAAAAGTCTTCCCAGCTTCTCTGTATGGTTGGGGGTTTTGGCTGAAAATGAACTCAGTAGGCAGGGGTGAGCTGGAAGTTCAGATTTCCTCCCCTTATTGTATTAGGAGAAAAAGACATTGCCCTGGCTGTGTATCCTCTCTATTCCCACAGGAACAGAGTGCCACAAGCTGATGGAAGCTATAGTGAATCACAGTTTACTGAAAATATATTTATTTTTAAAGAGTCTTAACCGTTTTCAAATCACACTGCAAACTACTCTAATAAAGAGTGGCTTTTTTCAACAAAGTAGGAAGTTTAGAGTTTGTTCCCATCTGCTGTAAATCTTTCTGATCATTTAAGGCTTAACATTTGCTCCATGAGTCTTAGGTGATGAGCCAGTCGTGATTTTGACATGAATGGTTTTGTGCTTTTGTTAAGGGTGTTCACAATAGAGACCAGCACATTTCCAAGCAGCTTTGTCATTTTTCTGTGTAGTGCATTGTGTGATGTGGAGGTTGCATGGCCAATGTTTTCAGGAATAATACTGACAACCTTTCCAGGCACAGAGAGCAACTCAGGCACAAGCTGTGCTCCATTTGGAAATGGTAAGGAGAATTAGGGGATCTAGGTGTGCCAAGTCTGTTGCACACTTGGGGAATTCCAGGCCTCCTCTTGTGCTCCTTGACAAACTGCATCTTCCTTCCACCTGTTTCCCAACTTCTTTTACCTTTCCCTTGCCCTCAGCACGCCCCTCATTTGGTGTACCTTTTACCTTCTGTGTGTAAACAAAGAAGGCACTGCTAATGATGAGTATTGAACCTGGGCAAAAGACATCATATTCTTCAGTGAACACCTTCTGGTTTATGTTTTTCCAGTAACACTCTCAGGTTTTTGGTTGATGATGCTCAGACTGAAGCTTCAAGTAGGTAGTTTGCTCAGCTACTGTAATGACCCTAGTAACATCAAAAAGTCTTTTTCCTGGAACTCCTTCAACCAGTTCCAAAAAACCCTGCATGGCTAAGAGGAGGTGAAGCCTTCTCCCCACTTCATAAATGGAAGTTTAGAGTCTGACTGTGTTTGCTGACTGCATTGTGGTCTTGTGGAAAGAGGTTGGTGGTGCTGAGAATAAATACTCTTTTCTTCAGCCTGTCTGCTGCACTTCCTAATCCCTAGGCTTGGTGGTGAAGGAAGGTGAATTATGAGGTAGGGAAACATGTTTACACAGTAAATCTGAAGTTTAACAGGGAGTGGCCTTTTATTATATTTCTTTTCTAGACACAGGTTTTGAGCTATTCTCACAGATGACCATAAATTCTCTTTAAACTCTTTTTCTGAAGACAAGGACATACAGTTTGTTGATCTATGAATGCAGAGCACTGGATCTGCAATCTGTTATTTGTTTTCTTACCTCTTCAAAATCATAAGGACCAAAGAAATCCTAATAGGATCTTCTTCTCTTATGGTTTATTTTTTTCCCCACAGTCATTCACAGCTGCCCACTGTGTTGGTACTTCTCAAACTTTTATAGTACAAGGACTATTTACCCTCATCAAAAACCATCCCAGGACTGTCTTGTACAGCCCTGTCACGGTGGTTTCCATTTATTTGGTTCAACTGGGAACAGCCATGTATTACTCTTATTTTTCCTCTATCCCTTTTGCCTGGCTACTGAATGGGAGTGTGTGTGTTTGGCCTCTTGTGCCTTCTCCTGGGGTTTGGGTATCCTGTGACTGTTTGGCAGGCTGTCTGCAGGCCACCACGGTGCCCTGAGGAGAGAAGAATTACTCAGCATCTTACTAAAGCAAGTCCTGAGCACAAAGAGTTCCTCCAATTCTCACTGCCAGAAAACACTTTTCCATAGCCAGTTTTTAGCCTGCATCTTCCCCATCTTCACATCCCATTGCTCTTGTCACTATTGTTGAACTTCATCTGGAATAATCCCCTCCTGGCACCAACACCCTGGTCTGAGTGCTCTTTCACCTCTCTGTTGTTGGTTAGCTGTGTTACTCCTCCTGTAAAAGGGCCCTCATCAGCCGAGCCCTCATAATAACATTGTTGCTCCATGGGAATGGAACAACACTGACAAAGCTCCCCCCACAGCAGGGTGTGCCAGAGCTGCCTCCCTGCTGCTGTGATTGCTGCCTCTCACTGTGACCTGTCAGTGCTGTCCTCAGGTGTCCCACTGCAAACGCTCCCCTGCGCTTGTAATGAACGGGATCCCTCCAGCCATGAGCTCCATTCAGAGGGGATGGAGGGGTGAAGTGTAGGTAGCAGTGAAAGAACAGAAATAAGAGTTGGAAAAATGAACAGCCTAGATGAGAGATGGGGATGGGAGTGAGAAAAAATACAGGAAGTAAGAAAGAGGAGAGAGAGAGAACTCCCTCTGAGATCAAATCATCTTGAAGAAAAGGGAGACTATCTAAAGGAAAATATGGAAAACAGATACCACAAAGTTTGTGCGAAGGCATGCAATAAAAATGAGGACAAAGATGGGGGAGGAACAGAGTGAGAGAATTTTGACTTTTAAATTTAATTATAATATGTTGTTTTTAACAACAAAAGTGCTGCAGATACTTTTGGTATTTGTTTGAAGTGAACGCTGAACATTCTGATCTGAAGAATCTTTCCTTGTTGCTGCTAGGTTGGCAGTTCTGGACGTGACAAGGTTCACCTGGAGTCATGGCCATGTTTCAAAGGCAGGACTCTCAGAGACAACCAAGTGCTTAGAAAATAAAGAAATACCATTATTTTAATGTGGACTATAGCAATGTACAGAATCTTAATTCACAGCAGTCTGTGGACTTATGGACAGACTTTTCCTGCTGATATCTTCAGTCCAGCACAGGCTGCATGAAGGAAGATTGGGTAAATAATTGCGGTCATCTGCTTATTGTGTGATGCAGTGTATTCACCCAAAGGGAGGGAGGAAGTGCCTGATTTTTAGTTTCAGATCCAATGTGAAAAGATTAGAAATTGCATACATAATAATCTCTTGGGATTTAAGGTCACTTGTGCATAGCCAAGGGTGGAAGACGAGGCAGTCTTTTCCAAAATTGATGTTTTAGAAGAAAACCCTTCCACTCAGCAGCATCTCAGTGCACAGCACAGAGCTGAGCACTGATGATAGAAAAGCAACAGCATCAGCTCCGTGCACAGGTTCTGTGCTGTATCAGGTCTGTGTCCTGACAGAGTCACTTCTGCTAGCAGTGTATGGCCAGTGCAGCAGCACAGGAGGGCTGACATGGCTGTGGCCTCATGCTGTAGTAGGTTCAGACTGCTTTTATTTAAGTGCTTTGTCCACACTGGGCTCTCAGGTGCAAATGAGAATGAACCAAACCACTGCTTGGCTCTAGACTGGAGGGTTAGGCTGGAGCATCAATACAAAGGGTCAGCAGTGGAGCCAGAATCAGGACACCCTTCTCATCTCTAGACACTTCTGTGTACTCGTTTGTGTATATTTACTGTTGTTCTTTTTGGCAATGGTTTCCCATGGTGTCTTGTCACTGCTGGTTTGCAAAGAAGTGGTGACAGTGCCAAGAGTCCAGCACCTGACCACAGCTCACTAAGTTCACACTAAAGCAGCTTACTCAGCAGGAGGGGAGGGAAGGTTCAGTGTACCACGGGGGGTCATTTGCACTGCTTGGGTCTCACGGTGTAGTTCCAAGCTGATGTAAATCACTATTGAATTGACTTTCAGCCACTGAGTGAGCTCTGTCCTGGAGCTCAGTGCAGAGAAGGTGTGCAGAGACTGCTGTCACTGATAGCGAGAGCTTGGTGGTGAGAGAAAGCTGTAGCATGTGTTTGCCACCTGGGGTAGGAGGAGAGGATGATTGCTGGCAGCTGGAGGACTTTTTTTTTTAACGTATAGCTATCTCTAGAATTTCAGTGTGTGCAGTTAAACTCAGAGCAGCAGTTTTCTAGCTGTAGGCTTTACTGAAATCTTGTGTTGAGTGAGGATTTATTTGCCCTCAGGTCTGGCTGTGAATTAATGGTGTGTTTTAGAGTTTTCAGTGGATTAGAAATGCCTTCTTGGTAGAGAAAATGCCAGTGCTGTGCAAACTCAGCGGGAGCACTTTGAGATGCTGAGTCTTCTTTGCTACTTTTTTGTTGATCCAGGTGGTCTTTTCTAAGTACGAAGTCAAAGAAATTACTGTTTGCCCATTCCTTCATCTCCCCATGCAAGTGTAATGTAGTCAGCAGGAACACTGAATCCTCCCTGTCTCCCATTCCTGTTTGCATGAGAGAGAAACAGAGGGAAGCGAGATGGAACCATACGTTCCTCTGCATCTGCACTCTGAAGGCAAAGTTATTTGTGAGCCTTAAGCATGTGGGTGGGAGAGCTGCCAAGCCAAAGTTGTTCCCAAGTATCTGTAAACTAAATCTTATTCCCTAAATTCATCCAACTAAGGAACTTTCACTCTGGCAAAGGCTTGTAAATATTACAGTACCTGTCACTTTTGGATGCTGCTTTCTGTTTTCATAGCAGCAAATTGAAAGCTTTGAAATCTGGGATGTTTTGTTTAGTTTTGTAGAGGTTGACCTCAAAGCATCAATCTTTCTGCTCCTTTTAGAATGTATGAAAATAGCCTTTTCTCAGAAAACTTCTTGTAGTTACAACACTGCTAATGAACAGAGTTCTCAGATATTCCAAAAGTTTGGGGATGTATTGAGATAGATGTTCCAAAACAGAGTTTTGCATCTCTGTTACTTTCAGTGATCCCATTTTCTTTACATATATAGTTACAAGGAAGTGAAAAGTATTCATCTAAACAATGTTTATAAAGTGATTTCTGAATGCGTGGCTGTCTCATGAGTTATGTTTAGCTTTGCTGGGGTTTTAGTTCACATGCACTTTTCAGTTTCTGCACCATCTGCACAGCATGGCCTCCACCTGTTTCGATTCAGCCATGCTTTGCTTATTTTCAAGACAAGTTGCTGGTCGATATAAACCTGTGACTTGAGTTTGCCAGATGCAGTTGCTCCCACCATTTGTGCTTGTCTCCAGTTGCTTCTTGGAGGAAGGTGTCATCCTGTTTCTCTTGAAATAAGTCTGAAAAGCAAATCTTGGCAGACCCATTCTGGATTGTGTTCAGTACTGTGCAGCTAACTCAAGTTATAACTCATTTGTGGCTCCTGGCCACAGCTCAAACTCCATGAAAGTAGTACTTTCTTAAGGCTGTGCTCACTGAGAAAGTGATTTAAATGGTCGTTCATACTTGTGTGATGTCCTTGATTTGACTTAGTGTTGTCAACATGCACACAGCTTTTGTCTGAAAACCTGTGGGCCTGCTGACCTGTCTCAGAGCTATGGCTGAAGGCAAGGTGCTCTGTACACTTGAAATTGCAACCCAGCCCTCTTAAGCGATTCATGTGCCAGTCCTATGAGTCCTACAGTGGTTTCTGCCTTTCCTGCTGCATTCCCAGGGGAATCTCAGTTCTACAGTGGACAGGAAGTGCATTCTAGAGCAAGTCAGCTTACCAAGTCACTAAGACAGCTGGGTTTTGACTCCAGCCTTCCTGCAACCCCAATCAGTTTAAACATTGGCAGAAACACTCAGGAGCAGACCTGCTCCGTTAAATTTTACCATGGTTCCCATGATTCTTCTCTTTATCCAGAGCTTGCTGAGCAGTCTTGACATGGTGATGTCTCAGCAGTGCTCTGGTTGGCTTTGCCAGACCAAATGAACCCTGCTTTCCTGGCAGAGCCATCCCAGTGAATGGCAGAATGTTCTGGCACCTTGTCTGAAGTAAATACACGCTGGAATCTGCCACCAAGGAGCCCTACAGGAGATACAGCTTTGAGAGACTGCCTGTTCTAGTCACATTTGCAGAACACTCTGCTTTTTGTAAAATGCTTTAGAAAATTATGCTTGAAGGCATAAAGTTGAGAGCTAAGATCGCAATTGCTTTTCACCTTGCTGGCTAAGTCTTGTGCACATATGTGTTCCTAACCAGGTGATCATTTTTGCTGTCTGTGAAAATACTGGCTTTATGTTGCCACTTTAGATTGTCTGAAAATTGAGCCTTTCATCTTCTCAAATGTTTTCAGAAACCCAAATTCAGGCGTGGCTGACAGTCCTTTTGGGTGCTTCAATATAAGCTGTCAAGAAGCAGTTAGTATGGAGAGAGCTGGTAATGCTGCAGCTGAGGAGCTAAACCCCTCATCTTCATTTGGGTCTTTTTATTTTCTTGCAGATGAGAGGATCTGCTCACCACCCTTTATGGAGCTGACAAGTGCCTGTGGAGAAGATACCTTGCAGCTTATAGAGAAGAATGGACTGGCATTCCCATTCAGTATGTACATGGGCTTTTCTTTGGTGCTTCTAGTAGATTCTAAATACTGCACATGCACCCCCCAAAACATTGCCAACATTGTAGGAGTGTGGGTTTCACTGCCAAAATTGTCAAGGATATTAAAACCTTCCTGAAACAAATGCTCTGTGGCAGTCTGCTTGGAATGTGGAACAAACCCCCTCCCTATGAGCTTTTACTTTGCCTTTTGTTGATGTTCCTTACTTTCAACACCTCGCTACAGTAAACATGCATTCCTGGGAAATGCTAATAGTTCTAACAAAGTTAGCCTCTTGCCCTGAACTTGTGCAAGATGTTTCTCCTGCCAGCTACATTCATTATTTTTCTTGAGAAAATCGCTGCCTTGCTGACTGTCCTCTTTTTTCACTCACCTCTCCCTTTCCCTGGTCCAGCGTACAAATATAATCTTAGAGGGTAAAAGAAAGAGGATTAACACAGATAACACACTCCAAGAGCCTACAGCTCAAAGAGCTGCTATGAACTATTTGTGCTTTGTAACAAGTTTCATTGTGGGGCTTGTGCTTTAATTCCTTCCTCTATTTGATTCCTTGCAGTATAAAGTGAGCAGGATCGTTAGTCGGTGTTTGTTCCCTTGGTGCTTGCCTCATTTATAAGGTTCAGAGGTAAAGTGGACAAAGCATGTTTTGCCCTCCCTGCCATCCTCTCCCAAATGAGGCAGGTCTCCTGAGGATAGGGTGTGAAGCAGTACTTTAAATCCCACTGGATGGCTTTGCCCTCCTCTTCACATTTGCCCTCAGTACAGACTGACTAGTCCTCAGTAGTCAGCAGTATATATTCTGGAGATCTGAATCTAACCCACTAAATGATGATGAAATTACAAAATAGCCCTGAAAATTGATATAACTTGGCATTCTGGGAGTGTTTTTTCATTTTCCTGTCTCTATTTTTATTTTTTCTTAAAATGGTCCAGCTCTCCAGAGCATGTCAGTGAGACATCATAAACCACTTTCTAATATTTCAGGTTACCAAGTTATTTTGGACTCTAGTGCAGGTTATCTCCCTTTCATAGCTCCCTATCCTGTTGCCTGGCATTTTGATTCTTCCAAGAATGTGCAAAGAAGTCTTGTGTATCCACCACCTCACTACTTGCAAGTTTTCATCTCCTCTGCTTAACACATAAGTAACGTCAGCTTTAGTCATTGTGTGGGTCCTAGGATCTTCAGCTCTTCTCTGACCTCCTAGTAAACAGGAGGAGCATGTTGTTTCTTTCCTCTTCCTGGTTTTACTCCTCCTCTTGAAATCAGGATGAAGGTGAGAATCAGAATGTACAGAGCAGATAACTGTGAAGGAGAAAGAAAATCTGCTAAGCTTTCTGCCTTTTTCTGTCCCCCTCTATGGTTGCCTGTGAAAAATAAGTTATATTTTAGTTTGGTTCAGCCCATGACATTTCCTGCTATTCCCTGAAAAGAGGGAGGTAAGAAAGCAAGTTGTTTTCAACTGTGTCCCAGTTCATTTGTTTCAAGGACAGTGGTGTTTTGTGGTACCTCTAAAGTAGCTCTAGCCTCAGAAAAAAAAAATGGAGTTGTGAAAATGCTCTCTGAGTAGACAGGATGGCAATCCTAGTACTAACTTCTTAGCTGATGCTTTGCAACTCTGTCCAGTCCTAATAAAGATCTGTGCTTGCACCTTAGTTGCAGGGAGGAATTGAGAGAGTAGAGGTTGGAGCAAGCCAAGCTTTGCAGTGATTGAGGACACTGTTCACACAAAGACTGTCACTGGTGTCAGTCCCAGTCAATGCCTTGTTCTGGTGGACTCCAGTGTTTGCATGTGTGGGTGGGAACAGGATTATAAAGGGTTTGTGTGTTCTGTTTCAGTGGTGAATTGTTTTTTATTTTTTATTTACCCAGTTTGTAAAACCAGAGTGGCACATGGAACCAACTCTCATGAGGTGAGTTAAAAATTTGTGCAGTATTATTCCCCTGCTTCCAGTCATGTCCTGAGCCCCACTCCCCCTGTAGTGGTTTGGCTGGTGATTTCCAGTCCTGTAGTGGATAGAATGAGGGCTGGGCCCAAATAACTTTTCTGCCCCACCTCTCCTTCATGTTTAATTGCACCATTATTTTTTCAAAACTCTAAAATGAAGTTAAATTGAACCCCCTGTCATGCAAGTTATTTTTAGCAGTTTCTAGATTCCAATATATTGTTGCCTCTAGAAGTTTGTAGTCTCCAGTCAGCTTTGTCTGCAAGAAATATCCTTCAGTCTCTCCTTAGGTAAGAGGTCACTAAATAAAGTTTCCATCTCAGAAAGCTACTCTTCCAATATGTATAAGGTACAGATGAGAAGTGGGTTTGTGCTTCAGATGGAGCAGCTGGCTCCTTCCCGTGAGGGGGGAAGGGAGTAACAAATAGAGATGGTTTCCAGGCAATGTTCAGTTGTAGTGACACAGTGGGGTCTGTGGGGAGAACAGGACTGGTAGAACTTATCTGCCTTCCTGTAAGGCAGTTGCAGCTAAAATGGTTGTATATTCCTGGAAGGAGTGCATTACCTATGAGACTAGCTTCCTCTAAGTTTAAGTGATTTGAGTCCTGTTTTACTTCTTTTCCATTTGTGCTTCCTGCCTTCCTGCTTACTGCAGATCAGTTTTGAGAATCCAGCGCTTGCTGCTGGCTCTCCTGACTCCTGGCTTCCTTTGTTAACAGCGTGGCCATCAGTGCAGGTTTCCCAGCTGCTCTTGAAACGTGCACTGCGAGACATTGCTGCAATGTCTCTGAGAGCCTGACGTAAATTGTAAATCTAGATCAGCAGAATGGCTATAGCTGAAATCTTGACTGACCAGCTCTTCCTATTAAAAATGCAGTGAGACTTTTCAGGCAAGCCTTACCTTGACTTATTTCACAAGCCAACAGTGTTGTTAGTTTGCTGGTGCAGCTGCTATAAATTTTTGCTGTCATTCCTGAGAACACTCGGGGACTGGATTTTTAATGAATTTAGGACTCCTATTTTCCTGATGATTTTTCTGTCCAAGAGTTCCTCTGCAACTGCAAACTGAAATGCATGAACCTCTAAGTACTTGTCCATTTGGGCTTGGACTTTATTTCCCTGGTGAATCTTTCTTTGATCTTCTTTCATACAGTGCAGACACATCTAAGCCTCCTGCCAGAGCAAAAATTAGACTAAAATACAGCTACAGTCTGCACTTTATCACAGGAACTTATGACTAGAGCTTAGTAGGACCCCTGGGAAAAAAACTGAAGTGTTGCATAGTACTTTACATAGTATTAGTAGTCACTTTTGGAGTTGCTGAGTTCTAGGAGTGATCCAAAACCATATTTATGATCAGAGTGGAACTGTTTTGGAATTGCTTATGGTCAGTAATTACAAAGGAGGCATAGGATAAATACCTGCCTACAATACAGTCTGTCTAAAAGTTGGAGCATAGGTCTAGAAACAAGAAATTGTCTGTTTTATTAATGACTCCTTGTCTGGCTTTTGATAAATCATTTCATTTTTTGAGGATATATTTCCAATGCAGACCTGACACTAAAATTAGAGCCCTGATCAGAAACCTGCTTTTCTTCATAAGATGGCTGTTCAGAATGTTCTGGTACTGGCTAACAGGAACAGCTGAAGATGCAGGCTTGAGTTTAGGTTTGGTGTGTGAGTGTGGATTTGGTGTGTGAGTTTGCCAGGTGAGGCTGGCAGACTCCACCTTTCTCATGTGAGCACCTGCTGTTGTTAAGCTGAGGTGGTGTCACCCTTTCTGTGGTGTCCCTAGTTCTTCATGGCCTCTGTACTAGCAGTGGCCTTAGCATTTGTACTTAGCAGTGGCTAAGCAGTGGCTTAGCACTTGACCCCCAGTTTGCCAGCACCATTTGTTAAACTTGAGCAGAGATGATGGAAGTTGTACTTCCTGGCTGCCAGCAGGTCAGAACATCACTAACATTTGGTAAAGCTGCCATGAGACACCCATAGCCTGAAGAAATGTATCCAGAATTCTCTTTTCTGAGCACGAGCAGACAAGAAGGAAAAGGAGGAGAATGATTATGTTTTGTGAGACTGAATTCCTCATGGACATTGTCAGTAAAAATTCTTCGTGCAAATGTTTTGTTTTGCCTTGAAAAGGCTTCTGCATTCATAATGAGAAATGCTATTTGGAAATTATGATATCAAGTGTTGTACCCACGTTACTGCCAGACACAGTAGGTCTGTGCTAGATGACAAAGAGCAAGTGCACCCTGCAAGCAAATTCTTGGGGCTCCATTCATGCATGTTAAAAACCATGAGACGTCGCAGTGAAGCAGCATAACACAACACCACAGGAGTAGTATGGGTTGTGTGCTAGTCCATGGCGCTGCCAGCACAGAGCTTTCCAGAAGAGAGGCTTCACGTAGCTTCCAAGAGCCTGGGTTAGGGCTGTGCTGAGGAGATAAACTCTTGGCTTTCCACACTTCTAAAATAGGCTAAACCTGTTCATGTTACGTTTATTTGTGGGAATCAATTAACTAATAGTGGAACAGAACACTGTGGGAACAGCACAGTTCTTGCCAGTGTGACGTTGTAGACACTATAATGCCAACAATCCACACAAGAGGAGGAAGAGAATAATGTTTCTTGCCACCAGTAAGAGACAAATGAGGTATGATGTTGTTGCTGTGAATCATCTTGATGGATGATTCTGTCTGTTAGAGAAATTTCTTGCACAGGTTGTTAGGTTGTTAGCACTCACATTCACTCTGTGCTGTGTAACAGAGACAGCAGGAGTATCAGCTGCAAGTAGGTATTGAATGCACGCATTGACTTGAACTCAGAAAATGTTAATCTGCTGAGTTACTGTGGATGTGTGCAGTTATTTGATCATTCATAAGGCCCAATAAATGCCTGCTTTTTCAGCATATTTATTCCAATGCCTTCAAAGAGGACTATCTGTTTGGAGGAATGGGGTGAAAGCAAGCAGGAAAATTGATAGGACAGCATTTGTTAGCAGTAAGACTACTAGAGTCTGAGAAATGTCCTCTGATGGTGTGGGTGAAGCCTGGGTGCTTAGTCTGTTGCAACTGGGCTGAACCAAATTTGGGGAATAGAACTGTGGAGAAGAATTTGTGCAGTTAGTGCATAGAGCTGTTCCTTCTGTTGTTCTCATGATACAGGGTTGTATTCAATACAAACTTTGTCATCTGTGTCGGTGGGATGTTTTACCCTTTTGCTGTACCTGCAGTTGTAGTAGCTTCCCAGCTGAAGGCAGCAAATGAAATTGCAAAGAGCTGCAAAGAAAATGTTGATTGAAAATCAAAGCTTCACTGCCGGCAGTGTTTGCAGAGCTGTGTGTCAGTTAAATTAAACATAATGAAATAGAACAAGATGTGGAGAAGGAATTTGCACGTGGTCGATATATATCCACCAGTAGATGTTCTCCCTTGTTACATGTCAGGTGTGGGTAAGCATGAAATTGTTGCCAGCCTTGTGCACAGCCCTGTGTGTGTGTTTCCAGATGGCGATCATCTTCAACCAGGAAGGCCTCAAAGCCGTCCGCCCCCCTTGTGTCATTCAGAGCTTCATCAATCACAATGCTGTGCTCTATAAAGTTTTCGTGGTCGGGGAATCCTACACCGTGGTGAAAAGACCATCTTTAAAGAACTTCTCTGCAGGCATCTCAGGTACATCGTACTGATTCAAAAGAAAATATCTGTTCTTGCAGCCTCACCAGGAAACATCTCCGAAGAAAGTAGCTGTGAAAAAACTGCTGAAGTGAAGGCAACTGGTTTGGACATGCCATGTTTCCTCTTCTGAATTATTTCAATAGGAAGGGAGATAACTCACCTGCTCTGGAATATGTGTGAATGGCATTCATACAGTAAATATTTATGCAATGGTAACCTGAGTCTTACCTGTTGGACACTGTTTTATGTCATGTGGAAATGGAGAGAGGGAGAGAAGTTCTCTCCTTTCACAGTTAAGTTCATGTGTCATTTGTTCCGGAGTTTGTTTATAAATATGCTTTGGAGAGAATTTCCTGGATTCCATCATTTCAGCGCTTCCTCTCCCTATTTTTACCTTGAATATGTATGTGTTTTAAATTAAATATCACTTGTGCTCTCCCCTAAATGAACCTCCCTCTTCATGTGAGGCCTAGTGTTGAAAATCTTGGTGGGAAGTGTCCTTTGGTTGGTAGATATCAGCTGTGTTGGGGAGAAGGAGGAATGGATTTGTCAGTGAGGAGAGTGATTCTTCTGTATGTCACTAGAGAGCAAGACTTGAAGGGGTTTTGTTAAAGATTACTTAGACTTCCTTTATAGAAAAAAGCTCCTTTCCAGACAACTGCTTTCTATGGCCCACCAAAAGCATAAAAAAATTATCAGCACATAGATGGGAGCAAGTATGATCTGATAGCAATGGACAAATCCAGGAAGTGAGGATGGGATCAAACTAAAGGAGATGAATGAACAAATGCCAGTTTTTTGTCACTTTTCACTTCGTGTTTTCTGCTAATCCTAGTACGTCCATGTATGCTCACCACTGCATTTCAAACACAAATATCTATTTTGTTAGTATAGGTGTAGTAGGATGCTGGTAGAAGTTCTTGTCTGTAGCTATGTGTGCCTGTATTTACATTTAGGTCTGCTCAATGTCCTGATCAAATTAAATAGGCAGAATGTGTGTTCATATAAACTGTTAGGACAGTTGGTCTATACTTTTGCTGGAAGGGAAAAGGCATCTTTCTTTTAAGGCATCTTTCTAAAAATGCCTTAGCTAATGCCTCATCTGTTAGTGTAAGACCTGAAAGTTGTCTGAAAGTCCACAAAAAAAGGAGTTTTCTTGGCAGATTAGGGTAGGCATCTCTCTCTCTTACCTACATTGGGAGAGTTTGAGGAGGCTGTGCCACGGGAACCTGACCTGGCAGATCTGAGGGTTAAGCAGATCTGGTGGCTGTGAGACACTGAAAGAGCTGAGTGTCTGAAAGTGCAAGATCTTTCTAAACAAGAGGAAAGACAAGAAGTCTTTTAGTGGTCAGACTGCAGAGTGGACTTGGATTTGCTTTCCACAGCTTTCCTGCCTTTATTGTATGTGGCCCTGAGGCTGCTCTGGAATGTCCAGTCAGAGACTAGCATAGCAGAAATACTCTTGCCACCTGGATGCTGATTCTTAGGTCCAGGTGTTTTGTACAGGTTGTCTCTATGATGCCATCAGTCTGCTGTGGTGGGAATCCTAAAGGGAGACATGGTGGAGGATTTCTTTCAGCCAGTAAAACCTTCAGCACAGAGGAAGCAGGGTGGGAGGCGCTGGTGGAATTCTCCCCATGGTTTCCACTGTGTTTCATTAGTGGCTTCCGTCACCTCAGAGTGTCTCCTGCATTCCTGTGGTGCCTCCAAAAGAAGGACAGGTCCTGGCCACAAAGTGAATTGCTTTCTGCCACGCTGACAGTGCCCTGCCCAGTTCACAGGGCTCTCATTGTACCCTGGGTGCTACCAGCCTACCACCTGCAGTGATTGCAGCTTCTCCCTTCTGTCACACACCTTCCTCTTGGAACTGTCTCTTTGAGTATAGCACATTGGTAAAAATTAACTTTATTATTTGACTGAACTTAGTCAGTTTGCTCTGGTGAAGGAAGGAAAACTGATTTCTGTTGATCCCAGTGTGCAGCTCTGTTTATCTGTGGTCCGAGAACCATGGGTGGGTGATGTGTCTGTGCAGGCAGCCAGGTGCCTGCAGGCAGGAGAGCCCTGTGACTGGGGTGGATGGTTGATACCAGGACAAGATTCATGGGGCTGCACTGCCACCTACTGTTCTTTGCACTATTCCTTTGGAAATTAAAATCAGATACAAAGTTATTTACAACTTTTTTTTAATTGCAGACAGAGAATCAATATTTTTCAACAGCCACAATGTTTCCAAACCAGAGTCTTCATCTGTCTTAACAGCGGTAAGTACACTCGGTCTTTTTCCCTCTAGTACAGCTGGAAACCTATCTAAGCCTTTCTTATGGAAGTGTTAGTAGCTAGTGACTCTCTTTCACAAGCTGTCTGCTTCTGTGTTACAGGCTGAGGTCTGTTTGGTACCACGAACCAGCATGACTGTGTCCCCCTCTGGTTTTCCTTACCGAGCTCCGGTGAGGAAGAACTTGTAGCAGGGATGTGCTGCTTCCCAAACTACCCAGGGCTAATCTAGGCAAAGGGAAGAAGGAGGTTCTGAATTCAAACACCTGGCTTTTTCCTGTCCAGAGAGATTAACAAGCATAAATTATCCTTCTAGGACTCAGTTCTGTGAGGAAAGACAAACAGTGAAAATTAAAGCATAGAAATTGTGTTGGCACAAGACCACAGAGGGCCAGTAGTTGTCTGCCATGTGAGCTTGCCCGAGCTGTGATCATGGGACCATTTCTGGGTGTCCTTCAAGACCAGCAGTGCCAGCATACTGCACAGCTTCATGCTAACATTACCAGCCCTTTTAATAAGATTTGGACATATGAATCCTAACAAGTTCTTGGGCACTCGGCTACTGAGAAAGTCACTTTACAGCACTGGGTCCTTTCAATCTCTTGAGTCTTGGGATTCCTTTCACTTTCACAAGCTTTGCTGGGGACTAGTTTCATATTTGATTTCGAATTTTGTGTGCAGCACTGGTCATGCTAAATATTAAAACTGTAATTGTCCTAGTCATAACTCCTTTTGTGGTGATGTTGAGGGAGAAGCCATTACTAAAAAATTACTTTCTGACTTAGAGAGTGTGCTCCTGTGGTTTACCTGCCATCTCACTCATACAAATACATATTCCAATCATGCGTCTGTGGGCATGACAGCATACCTCTGCTGTGTAACATGTTGTTTAAAAAGTGAAGAACATTGCATCCTCCAGTCTCAAGTAACCTGAGTCACTCATTTTAATAAATACTTACAAAATAATTTGCACAAAAACCCACAAAAAAGGTATGCTATGCCCTTAAGCTATCAGCTAAGTTGTATTGTATGACTCAGATTAAACTAACAGCAGGAGTCTGTCTTATCAGCCCCTTAACATAGACCTTGATCTACACTGAAATAATGATAGCCAGATTTTTTGCAGCACAGGATTAAATATGCCACCTGTATATGTTTTTTAAGGTGTAGATCTAGTGCTTATAATAATGAGTCTGATCCTCCATTCATTCCTACACTGCTTTGCTTCTATAGCTGCACCAGTATGAAGAGGAAGAATTAGATGCTTTAGCACAGATGAATTTCCAATTTAAGGATTTTGAATTATGAAAGCAGTTTCCCTTTGGTGTCTTTCTCGGTTTCATGCCACTGGTTCTCTGCAATTAGATTTGGTGGATATGCACCTGGAAACTTCTGAAAATCAATCTTTCCACTAAAAAGGCTGTTTCAGAATCCCTTAGTAAGGTGTCTATTTTCCATTATAGCTGGATAAAATTGAAGGAGTATTTGAGCGGCCAAATGACGACGTCATCCGGGAAATCTCTAAAGCGCTGCGGCAAGCTCTGGGAGTTTCCCTCTTTGGAATTGATATCATCATTAACAATCAGACTGGGCAGCATGCAGTAATTGATATAAATGCATTCCCAGGTAAGAAAGGCCTTTCCACTCCTGCTTTGTGCAGCAAGTTTTACTGCTGTTGTCTCATATCATTGCTTCCCAGGCTGGGGGTGGTACAACAGCAACCAGATGGTTCTGAGAGCAAATGCAGCTCAGTCTGGGAAGGGAAGAACCCTACTCTAGATATGGAATTTGCTACTGAAGTATCAGCTCTTAGGAGATATAGTCAAATTTTAGTGGCCAGTTGTAACACAGCTGTTGTGCCCTCCTGTGCAAAAGGAAACTCAAGAACTGCAGTGTGGGACTGTGTGCTGGGACCTAGCCTTTATGGGCCTGGCCTTCATTCTGATATGAAAAGAATACTAAATTTTCCACTTCTTTAGTGCAACATATGTCTTGGAAACAACTAAACAAGCTCCTTGATCACCAGAATCGTTGAAAGGAGTTGTAAGTGTGAATAAGGGTGAGGCAGTAATGGTCTGTCACTTGTGCTAAATTCAGTAGTCTAACCCAGGAAAAGAACACATCATCTCATTTGATGCTGTTTTGCAGGGTGTTTTTCTCTCTGAGAATCTCCTCTCATCACCTGAATGGGGGTGTTTATTTACAGAGACTTACACAGGCTGTTTAGTTTCTTTAACCTGCCTGAAGACTTTAGGTTTTCAATATGGCTGTGGTGTCTTTGCATCTAGAGGTCTTGTCCTGAGCTCCCAATCTCCTCAGTTTTTCAAATCAGGTCCTCGTTCCTACTGCCCTGTAGTGCCTTGTCTGTCTGTCTCCACAGTGACTGGCTTCTTCTTAAAACTCAGCTCTGCTGTTCTCAGGTCACTTCCCAGCATGGTTCTACCGCATGGTGTTATGCAATTTGCAGACCTATGAAAACAATCCTCTGCCCAGGGCAGTGAAAAAACCTAAACTGGGTGTTGGATGGAGCCATATCAGTTTTATGAATAGGAATATATTTCAGACATTGGGTCTTGAAGTCAGTGATACAGGACATACTTTTGCAATCCTGTATTTTGGTTTGGTACTTCATGTTTTCAGTTTTGGGTGGGTTTTTTCAAGTATTATTTTGGATTTGGTACTTTTCACAGACTGAAATTCTCCTTTTCTTGCAATGTTGAAAAGTCCACATTGAGGAACAGCAACATGGCAAACATATCTATTGGAGAGGATCAATGTCTCCTTATTATCACTTAAGTTTTCAGAACTGCTCTGCTGTACATCTACCCTAAGGCAATACTTACCAATACTGACCCCAAGTCCTGTGTTTCACTCTGCACTGTAATTGGTCTGTGAGGAGACTTTGAATTAATAGTGTTTTAGTCCTTGCAGGAGACTTGAGAGCACAGGGAAGTTTTTTTTGTGCTGATCTACACTGTGTCTCACACAGCAGTTTTTTTGGTGGTGAACATGTGGGTTGTGATGGTAACTACTGACTTAATCACCGTGGGATAGGTTGAAGACCAGTTGGAGAAAAACTAGAGCATAATAGCAGGGCCCAGACATACAGAAGAGAAAGCAGGGGAGAGAAAGAACTGGCTTTAAATTTGTAAAAGTTGGCAGAACTGAGATGAGCCCTGTTCTCAAAGTCCGCTGAGGTCAGAGAAGAAGCAATGCAGTAAAATGCAACAGAAGCAAAGTTACATCTCAGCACAGAATACTCTGTTGCTCAGAAGTGTGTTCAGCACAGGTAACTGCATTTCCCTCCAAGGGCCTGTATGATTAAAGGCTGCTGAAGAGTTACAATGACTGATTTCATTGTCGGAGCCAGCACCTTGCTAGTGAGAAGTTCAAACTCAGCCCACCTCAAAAGAGTCACCAGTGGGATCTCCCTGTTCCTAGCTCAGTGCAGTCCCAGGAAGTGCCCTTCCTTGCTCTTCTTCCTCAAATCATCTTAGCCTTCAAGAGCTGCAGTAGAGCCAAACTGGAGCCAATCCTCCTGGGCATTATCTCTGCACCACTGCTTTGAAAAAGGGAGGGGAAGAGATAGATGCCCTTTAAAAGAGCATTCACAGCCTCTTTCATGGAACTCAAGCCATGGCTTGGGACCAAGCCTGACCAAAACCTTGTCCAGCTGCCCAGAGGCTTGCTGCCTTTCTTGTGTGCCGTCTTCTGTGTTTACCAGGCTTGAAGCTCATTTGAATCTGCCACTCCATGGATGTCATCTGAGATGAGTTTAATGAGAGGATTGAGAGCAGGTGTACCTGTAGGAGGATGTTGTCTATTATCTGCTGCATTAGCACCAGCAACTCTTCAAAAAGATTTTAAAGATAAATGTCTGAAAGGCCTATTGTGTGTTTTGTACTGTGTGAAACTACTGGTACTATATTTAGCAGTGGTTACCAGCTGAGAGACCAAACTGTAGGCACAGTCACGAACTGTAGGCACAGTCACGTAGCAAGTGGGAGTTCTGTTTGTCTGACCTCAGATAAGTGAGAGAAAAGGCTCCAGGTAGCCTGCTGTCCTGTGGCTGTGGCTGAGCTCACCCAGCCCCAGCAGCTGCAGGCTACCACCATGCAGATGAATTGCTGGCTCTGGTGAATCTGCATGGTAGCTGGGAGCATCAAATCTCAATGTGCATTTTGTGTGTAAAAACATTGCTGTAAATGTAGGATATGGGCTGTCCATTTCTCTCTGACCAGGGGAAGATGCAGAAAAGCTGAGTGTGTGAAATCAGGGAGAAAAATCAGGCAGGTAGCCTCTGTAATGCTAGCTTAAAAATGCTCATAGCCATTTTTTGCCTCCACCAAAGCTCACAGAGGTGGGCACTGGTTTTCAGATGCATTGCTGAGTGGATATCTTTTCTATCCAGTAGATATCTTTTCTGGATATCTTTTCTATCCAGGCTCCAGAGGACTCTGGAAACTGTTCTCAGTATAGCAAAATTCAGGCATCATGTAGACAGGCATTTCCAAAATTGTTTCAAGTGGGCAGTGCTAAGATAGCACCTGCTGGAGAAGGATTCATGCATGTTACATTTTAGGCATGGGAAAGTTATATCCTCCCACTGATTCCCTGTGTGACACGAATCCCAAATTCACTGCCAGTAGTTTCTGAAGGTGTAATTTAGTCTGCACTTCTTGATTTTGTTATCATTGCAGCACAGTGGAGTCCCACAACTGACTAGTTTGAGAAGCCTGCAGGAGCCCTAGGTGAATTAAGTGAGGCAATGCCCACAGTCTGCAGCCTTCCCAGGTATCCTGTGAACCAAGAGTTGAGACAGCTAATTCGCTTCCTCCCTTCCTTATATTTCCTTTTTACAAGTTTGTGAAGTTTCTCCTGAGTGACCGGGCAGAATTACTTGGGTGTTTCCACCCAGCGTGCAGAGGACTTGCACAGACAGAGCCTGCCTGTTACATACAGCTTCCTTTCACTAAAATCTGCTGATTTCAGGACAGAATAACTGGCCATCTTATTCTTTTCAAATATTTAAAGCAACTTCTTTGTGAGTTTGCCAGGTGCCCTCCTACAAGGCTAGTTTGTTTTCAATGAGCAGACACAGAACACTCTGGGGTACTATGGATCTCCTCACTGAATATTAAAGCTGTTACTATGGAGATGGCTTATTCCTGGGGTGTTTGAAGCACTCTTGAGTAGATTTGAAGGCTAATCCCATGGCTTTTACATAAGCAAGAAAGCATAACAAGCACTTCTGTCCAAGGGGTGGAGATCCTGTTCTGCCTCCCATGGCCAGCCCTGGGAGTCCTAGTTGCCCCCTGCTGACCAGTGGATTATCATGTGAGGTGCTGGGAAACTTGGTGTTCTGAAATGAGAACAATTGTTTGGTGAATCCCTTCAAGGGCCTCTGAGAAAGGAAAACTGTAAGCTGTTGTCTCACACTGCTATGTTTTGTGTGACCTGTTAAGTATCTAGGAGAATTGGGACCAAGTAGAGTAAAATGCAAAGTAATGTAACTGCCTAAATAAGAGTTAATTGGTTGACATATGGCTTATAAATACACCATAAAATCCCCACATTTATTATAGGTGAAATTATAGTCTTCATGTTTTCCAGGAAGTTGGTTTTTTATTGCCTAAGGAAGCTGGTCTTTACAGGAGAATGGAAATTAAAATTGAATTAATTGTGGATCTGAGGAACTTTTCTGCCCAGTGATTACATCACTAAAAGTGTTTTAAAGTATGCATTTACTTTGTGGTCTCTGGTTCTGCTCATGTGCTGCTGTGTGAATGTGTGCGCTATTCACATGGGTCTTTTAAACATACTTATTTCTTCAGTCTCCCCTATTAAGACCAGGTCACTTCCACAATACTTTTATAGCCATTTTAAAACAATCAGCCTATCCCATTAAATAACACTGAATGTCATAGGTCACCTCTAAATACTAAGGCAAACTGATAACAATTTTAGGTAATGCAGTAGCAGTTAAGATCCATTTCAGGACATTGTACCCATATGTTGCATGTCTGGTTCAATTTTAAAATTAAATGCAATGATAAAATCATGCCCATAGCACAGTGTTTAAAATAGACCCAGAAGCTCTCTACACCCGGCACCCCTGGTGTCACCAAAAATGTCATGTCTGCTGGTATTTGAGCAACTGTTTTAACCAGGAAAGCTGTTATTAAACTGCATTGTAAATTGTCTGGAATCAGTTAACAGAACATGCAGAAAGGTGGTTTCAGCACTGAAATAAATGATTGATGTTTCTGTCAAATACTGTATCATTGATATTTGTTTCCTGGCCCTCAGGTGTTTTTTCAGACGTAGCAGCAAACACATGCTAAGTGTCAAGATAGGTTAGATTAGACAAGCATCAAATCGCTTCTTGCTCAGTGGGAAGCTGCCTTTTCTGTAGGGTATAAAGGCAGCCCTGCTGTCCTCTGAGGTCTCCCTAACTGAGGGGTTTGCTGGGCAAATTCTGGAGAGGGTCCAGACCCTCAAGAAAGCTCTGCATTAGAGCTACTTGCCATACTGAACCTGGTAATGGTATGGAAAAGAGCAACATTATACCAGAGAGTTTGTAACTGAAGGAAAAACTTGGACTTGGCAACAAATGGTAGAATATGTCTAAAATTGTATATATATATATATATACTTGGGAGGAAAAAGAAGCAGCAAATCTGAAAAGCAATTGTTTTTCTCATTGGAAAAATACTTTTATTGCAAGAGTCTCTGTTCCTCTTTATGCTAATCTGCTTCTGCTGTCACTTAAAATGATGTCATGGAAAAAAACCTTTTTTTTATCAGTTTTATTATCAGCTTTTCTATGGTCAGCGGAGGGTAAGGACACTCCAAGAAACAAACTGTTGAAAGAAGCCTTTCAAAGAACCTAAGGAAATTACTTAATTGCCTTTTTTTTTCTCTCCTTCATTTTTTCTCTTTTCAGGTTATGAGGGTGTTTCGGAATTTTTCACCGATCTGCTGAACCACATAGCTGCTGTCCTGCAGGGTCAGGTACCCGAGGTGACCCAGCTAAACCGCAGCAAGCTCCTGGCCGAGCAGAGCGGGGGGATCATGGACGAGCGGATATGCTGTGCCAGCACAGGCTGTCTCAGCGTCATGGGAAAAGACTCCTCCTGGATTGTGGAGAGCGAGAGCAGCAGCGCAGTGAAACTGCAACACCAGAGACTAGGCTGCAACTCGGCAGTGTCCCCCAGCTTCCAGCAGCACTGCGTCGCTACATTGGCAACAAAGGCTTCTTCTCAATAACTTGCCAATGCCATGGACTGAGAAAAAGCCCCAGGGATACAAATTGTGGTTCCAGAAACAGATCAGGTTTTAACAACACAATTGACAAAAAAATGGAAAAAAACCCCAACATAAAACACAACACAAAAAATCGAAATAAAAAAACTTTCCATTTGATTTAACCTAACTTGCTGATGAAACGGACTGAAAGGGGAAGAGCGAGAAAGTGATCCAAATCCATTTCATCAGATTCCTGTTGCAAATCTGTAGTGAGTTTACACACATGTGTTTTAACACTAGTCCTTTCATTGTGGGAGAGTTGCTCTTTCATTTCTATTGTTCTTTGTAATCACTGGTGACCAGCATTTTAAAATCGGACCTCATGGTATCAAGAAGATAATAATGTTGAAATGCAGTGTCTGAATGTAACAGTGCTAGAGATTTTTGCCTAAAAACCTCCCCATTCCTCTTTTTTGCAGGTAGGCCGTTGCATAAGAAAGCTAAGACAACTTCAGTATCACTAAACCAAATCTCTTGAAACATTGACCAGTCACGATGTTGGCAGGTAGCTCGCTGTGAAGCCGCTGCACTTTGAGTAAAACAGAGCAGCCTGCTTATTCAGGGCACAGAACCGAGGTGACCACCCCTGTTCAGCTTTGCAGTTCTCCCCCCAGGCCTCGTTGCTTCACTCCAATTGGCTTCTAACCATGTTTGCCAACAGCAGCACGTTTCACCCGGAGAGAGTGCCAGTATTTAGGTTGAGTCATTTAGTAGATTAAATAACATGCTTTCAATTGTCTGCTTGTGCTGAAATCCTAGAAGAGTTAATGGAAACAGCTCGTCTCTTAGCAGGGGGTTTAATTCTCCCTCCATTGCACTTGTGAGGACTCTGGGAAAAGGCTGGCAGAGCTGTGCATTTTCCTTGGAGCATTGCACCTGATCTGCGTACCCTGAGGGGTAGCAGTTGCTGCCTTCCACAGATCCATGCGTGGAATTGTGCATTTTTTCAGTGAAATATAAACAAAATTGTGTACCTTCATAGAGGATAGAAGTACAGGACAGCTCTAGCTTGGAGACCCCATTGTTTTGTTGCAAGGTGCCAGGCAAGGCCATATGGTAATTTACAACAGTGTTTTATACTATTTGTAAACTATAGCACAGCCAATTTGTATCTCTTGAGGTATCTTCTAGTATGGCAGTATCTTCTGCTTTTGAGAATTCCTGCAACTTTTGCCAGTTCTGAACACTATATTGGAAATATCCAAGTGCTAAGAACAGAAACACTATTTTGTTAGAAGAAGTGGCCTTCTCTTGCCCTTATTAGCCCTAAAATACATTTAAGAAGAGTGGTGTTAAGAAAATTTCCTTAGTTAAGCTCCTAGCTTGCAAAAACAGGAATTGCTGTCTTTTCTATAGCACATGTTCATAAAGCGTCTGTCACTGCAGCATTTAATACCAGTTTGGTTAGTATCATGTGTTAGATGGCTACTCAAAAGGAAAGGGTCTAGAACTTAAAGCCCAGGTAGATCATGGAGAGACGATTAAACTATGTAAAGATGTCACCACCCTACCTGATGGTACCAGTCCTAGAGGGGAAAAAGTTTTGAAGAGTGTTATGTAGCAGCTCTTTTATGTAAACAATGCTTTTTCTGTAGGCATTGGTCTTCTTCTGTAGAGATTGGTCTTCTTCCAGAAAGCCGTTCTTGGGAATTTCCTGTAGCCAGGATTGATTTTTTCAGGATGATTTACACAATAGAAGACTATTCCACCTCTAGAGGGATCACTAACTTTAAACTATTTCTGTAGGGACTGGAAGAACCTTATGAGTGTGGTATCAGTGAGATCCCAGAGTGCACATAAGCACAGCCAACTTCCTCAAGTGTTGCAGATCAGTTCTGAGCTGGGCACGCTTCACAACCCTGGTATGCTCTGAGGCTGCTGGATCCTGTGTTGTGTGCAGCTCGCAGGTCTTGGCTGGCCGTGGTGTGAGTGAGTCAGATGTACATAGGTGAGGGTTTATAGAAGTATTTGTGATAGACCAAACCTTTTGTAAAGCCATGACTAAAATGAAATAGACATCTGTAGTTTGGGGTTTGTTTTTATTCGTTTAAAATAAAAAGTGTTTTTATGTTACATGTGTAACAAAAGGTGCCCTCAGGAAGGAACTTGCCAGTGCGTATTTTTGTATGGTACTTTCTTGTAACCAGCTGGTGGAGTGTTTGTAGACTTGCCTATTGCTCCCTTTATTGCAATGGCTTGGGCTTTTTTTGGGGTTTTTTGGGTTTTGTTTCTTTACTGGGTGGTGGGGATGAAGCAATGATGTTAGAACTGGGTTACTAACTCAAGACCTTTCAAACTAAGTATGTTTACATGAATCTGAGTGTTGGATCCAATGGAAATGTCTGTATGCTGTTTCCTAGTTAGAACATCAAATAAGAATTTTATTTTCCTGGCTGCCTTCTGAATTTTGGTTGGCCTATTTTGCACTGCTTTTTTTCTCCAAAATAAACTACTGAAATATAATTGTGCATTTTAAACTTGTTTACAAATGATTGTTAGAAGTTTATTTTGTAATTCTCTGAATGCTTGCAGAAATACTATATTTAAATATTACTCCAGACCTTGGCAGTAGCTAGAAAACAAGTTTAGGTCATTGGTGTGATCAGTGACATTTTTCCCATAGTCTGTAATTTATTTTTTATTTATCGAATGTATCAGTATCACTTTAATTTACCAGGTGCAGTTATGCTGGTACCTGTTGTGATGTGGCATTACAATAGATTTTTGACATAAATTACCATACATTTGCTGTACTACTATATTTCCTTGCAGAAATTAAGGTAATGGCTTGTGTACTAGAATGTTGCTAAATCACAGGGGCAAATCGGGAGAACAATTTGTAAAAGCCAAAACTGTAAATTACCGAGTATCCAGACATACAATTACATTCTTGCAAAACATTTGAGCATGAGTACATTATTAAGCTTGTGCTAAAGTGCTTTTCTGAATTGCTGCCTCATTTGGTAAGTTTGGGATAGTTTTGATTTAAGATAAGCTTCACAGTAAGTTAGTTAATATTCTGTAGTCTTGTCTTTCTTTGTAAAAGTAGAGGAGAGTAGTAACATTAGACCATACCACAATGCCCTTGCTCTTGAAATTGCAGACAATCTTAGGAGATTTTCCATAATGTCTGTTTGAATTCTTTTTATTGTGGGTTAGAAAAAGGTTCTTCTGTGTTTTCAGAGGCATAGCTGTTACTGTGCTGATGGGAGCAATTGTATTAAAATTACATGGTCACCAGTTAGTTTTTTAGGGATTTATTACTGTTCTGCTTCACTGTTTGAAATCCACAAGAATACCATTAGCTTGATTGGAATTTCTCCAGGTTTTGTGTCAGCATGGTGATGAGACTCTGGTTTCCACTGTAATTACATAATTAGCTTCAATAGGTGAAGATCTTTCCCTGTTGAAGAGAACTTGAGCGCTATTACTGCTGCCTGTGATGTAAAGTCACCCTCTTCCCCTCCATCTGACTTGGCCACATTGTGCCTGACTTTGTAGCCTGTGCCAGAACATCCTGATCATTATGTGAAAGCCAACTGCAGAAATGAAACCAAACCATCAGCATCAGGGCTAGCACTTGTGGTTTGTGCAATGCAGAACCACTGGGCCAGTGATGTTTTGCCTTTGGTTGAAGCGTCTGGCTGTGCAGCCTTTGTACTGAGGAGCTGATCAACTGGGCTGGTCAGTAGGCAGGATAAATTCATTATTACTGCTCAGACTGTTGTAATGTTAAAGCTGTTTAAAGATTTCCATTGCCAGTGCAGGAATGTTTCTACAGAGGAGGTCTGCAGCACATTGCACAGACAGAAATCTACAGTTTAATTTGTTCTCACTGTAGATGATTACAAGCTAAGAACTCAACCCAGAGGCATCAGGAGGTAATGAGGATTGCCCAAGATAAAGCCTCAGGTTTTCTAGATTAACTGTGGGCAGTATCCAGCCAGAGAACAACCAGGTGGAGTACTGGTTAGATAACAGAGGCAGAACACAGTCCAAAGGCATCAGAATAAATGAGGCCAGAGGTGTTTGAATTCCCCAGCAAAAAAGAGCAAAACAGGAAAAATGTTCCTGTTGTTTTCATCCAATTAAAAAAATCCAGACTTCTCAGTTCTTAGACTAAGACTGATTTCCTCAAGTCTTTGCATGGCAGCAGTGACAAGTGAGTCAGACTTTTCCACACTAGCTTGTAGCCTTGCCTTCCACAGCTGTGCAGAAATCTTGGATTTTGGTTTTTTTAATGAACAGAGTCTGAGTTTGTAGCTGTCTCCCCATGCACACTTGCAGGAGTTCACATGCATTACCCTGCTATTTTTTCCCCCTCTCTCTTTTTTAGTAAAAGATGTATTGATTTCTATATTCAGTATACAATTACTTTATGGTGTGTTTTGTAATTAGGAATATGTGAAAATGCTTCGTGTAGATTAAAATATCTCCTTTAATATAATCTCCTGTCGCTTTCATAGAAAAATGGACATGCTGTTGCAGATCATATTGCTGATTTTATTTGTAATATTGCTTTAATATCTATTTCAGAGGAATGTAACTTCCAGAAAAGTACTTTCCACATTTTTGCTACCTTTCCTTTCACTGTTCACCCTATGTGGATCCAGGCCATCAGCACCTGAGCATTTGACTGGATGGATTTCATATCCTCCGTGGATTCTGTCACATTTACATGGCCACAGAAGTTATTTGAGATGGTTGAAATTTGGGAGGATCCAGGCATAAAAAGAGATGTTGGAGCAATCCCTCAGCAACACAAGCACAGTACCATTTGTAGCAAGCAAAGGGAATTGTTTTTGCTGTGTAGGTGCAGGTGGCTCTTGGGGTCTGGTCCACCCTGCTTTTGGGGCAGCTTTCTTGTGGAAGTAAAAAAATCCATTGAGAGAAAAACTTCCTTTATCTGTGATGCAGAAGTAGGGCAAGGAGGGGAGGGTAGGGCTTGGGAGTAAAATCCTGGCCAGTGGACATCACGATACCAGTTGTCCAGAATTTCACTCTGTGGTTTTTAATAGCAATCTGGGGTGATGTTTTCTTCCTCTCCATCATCTTACCCTGAATGCACTGGGGCTGATGATGGCACATGCCTGTGGCCCACTCAAACACATTAGCAGGTGACCTTACCCAGCATGTCATGAGTTTGCAGAAGGCTGCCAATGTGTCGGGAAGTTTTTGTTGATGGCCAGGAAATGTCTTGAAACTCCAGGAATAGCTGAAACAGCAAATGGAGTTCATGAAAATCAGGTCTTCCTCTTCCAGCATTTTTAAAGAAACCCACATTTTTTTTCGTTCTTCATTCTTTACACAGTAGTTTTAGATATAAATTATTTTAACTTCCTTTTTTTGTGTGTGAAAAGTCATATATACATATATAAAGTTATTAAAAGGTTGAGAATATGTTGAGTATAAAATAGTGACTTCTTTGTTTCAGATGTTAGCAGCCCCTAAAACTGAGTTGTTTATCCTCTTGTAAAGTCAGTGCTGTAAAAAAAATTTAAAAATAAAAGATGTGTTAGATGTATCTTTTATTATTTATTTCTGATTCAGTATTTGATACAGCTTGTGTATACCCTTGTGACAACCACATACTAAAAACACTGTCGTTCCTAAAATGGAGTAACAGCAATTCCTTGGGATCCCAGCAATTGTGAGAGAATTGGCCCTCTGGGTGTGAATAGTGTTGGATATTGTCCCTCAGTCTCCAGCATGGCTTCCCACCCAGGCATGGCTGAATCTCGGGGACCACTGTGTGCGTGTGCTCAGTTTAGCAAGTTCATTGGTATCTGTGTTCAAATCCAGCTGTACAGTGTTAACAAGTGTGTCTTGTGATTCGCTTCAGCCTGGTTCACTATGACTTCTGAAACATAATTCCCATTTTGTACTTAAATTTGTATAGAATTATATAAACCCTTAAAAGATCATGGCTTACTGTAAAACCCAGAATACTTGCTATTTGGCATCTTCAATTGCATGACTGATCAGATCAGACAATGGAGATGGTGCTTTCATCTAACAGCATTCATTTCAATGGTAATATATTAATTTTCTTTTTGTTTGCCAAGCACCTGTTTTGGACAATGTTTTGGTTTCAACAGTAAAGCAATATGCAGTAGGTATTGTGGCATTATCTCTGTAATTGTTTTGAAGAGAGGATTGTCCCTTTCCAACACATAATGAAAATAAATGCCTTATAACAAGTTCTAGTTTGCTTCCTCTTTCTGAGTGGATAGGGCAGCGAGGTGAGCAGCTCAGTGGGGGAGGCCTGTTTTCGTGGGAATTCAATGTTCACATCTTTTCCAAGTGTAGTTTGCAGCCCCACACTCAGGCCTTGAACACCAGCTTTCCATCGGAAGAAATCCTTGGGTCCCAAAGATTTGTTATTATTGAATATTCCATTAAAGACAGTATTTATAGTAGCTCCATCAAGTAACATTATTTTTCCCCTTGTTGATTTTGCACCAAGTATGGACTATTTCTGTCTGCTGCTGCCATCCTTTGTAAAAAAAACTTGTCTAACTCCTTTGGATGTGGGTGCGTTTCTGTGGGGATTGTTTGGTTTCTTGGGCTCGGGGTTGGTTTTATGTTTAGTCGGGATCTTTGTTTGTTTTGGTAGAGACGTGGTAGGGTCTGAGGGTCTCTGTGAATTTATTGTGACATGTAGGCCTGAGTTTGCAAGGAGTTGTAAGGGTGCTGCTACTGACAGAGACTGTCACAAAAAAAGGGGAGAAACTAAATCATGGAATATGTCGAGTTGGAGGGGACCCATTAGGATCATCAAGTCCAACCCCTGGCCCTGCACAGGACACCCCATGAATCACACCATGTGCCTGAGAGCATTGTCTAAATGCTTCTTGAAATCTCAGGCTTGGTGCTGACCCCTTCCCTGGGAAAGCTGTTCCAGCCATAAATACAACATATTTACAATATACAATATTCAGATTTAAAAAACAGTATTCAACTTAAATTTAGGTGAAGATCAGTATGTAAAATGTGATTTCTCCAGGTGGAGTAACTCCCTAATTGACATTTTAGTACAGTTTCTGTGCAACACCTTTGGTTTCTCTTCGGTTCCTCCATGTTTCCCTGAGGTTAAAGAGAGTATGATGTCCTCAGGATAGAGTTGAAAAAAAGACTCACAGCTTGCTCCAGTGCACTTTCCTCAGCCAGGCTCTTGCCCAGTGCCTTGTCCTGGATTGTGCCCCATACCCAGGCAGCCCTTGGGCCATGCTTTGACCTCAACACCTCCTCTTGCCCTTGAGTGCTGCCCAGGGCTGGGGACCAGGGCAGTGCCCACTCAGCAGCTGCCGGCCCTCCCTGGGGAAGCTCACCCCGTGGGCGAGGTACAGCTCTGGGCACCACGCACCTCCTCCAGGGAGCCCCGCACACCCACCCCCGAGGAATGCGCTCTGCAGGCCAGCAGCACTGAGGGGTTTGCAGAATAAAGAGCTAAGTAGAGTTTAAAGCCTGCTAGCCATTCCCTGAGCATCTCAGCTGTTCTGTGGGCTGCAGGTGATGGGAGAGAACTGAGCTTCAGACTGAGGGGTCTGGAATACAGCCCTGGCCATGGGTGGATCTTTCCCTCTCCTGCCAATGCATGTAGAACATCTAAAATAGGATCAGTGCTCTGAGATTTTGGGGCCAGCTTCCCTAACCCAGCCACCCCTTGGTCCTCCAGCTGCCCTGTGGTCTGAAGCCCAAAGGATGTGAAGGTTCCGCCCGTAAGCACAGTGCCAGCTGGCCACCATGGCTCCTGTGAGCAGTGCACAGGAGGGGCATCTCCTCGGGACGGCCCTTCACCTCCGGGGAGCACAGGTAGTTCTTCTCCTGACTGGCCTTTTTTTACTTCTTTCTAATCTACTCCTGTGTTGTCCACATGGCTTGACTTGGTCACGTATTGCCCCAGTGTTTAAACTTTTAGCTGTGTTCTCTCTGTGTTCATGGATGAGCCTCAGATGTGACACAAGTCTCACTGAAGGACCCAGGACACGCAGCGCCGGGGCTGAGCAGGGCGGCACCAGCGGCCCGCGGGTGTGCAGGGAGAGCCCCACGGTGCTCGGGAGCACAGGGAAGCGCCCTCGAAGCCAGGCCCCAAAGGGCACCAGCGCTGGAGCCCACAGTGCTTGGGAGCACAGGGAAGCGTCCTCCAAGCCAGGCCCCAGAGGGCAGCAGCGCTGGAGCCCGGGGGAGGAGGGCGGCACCATCGCGGTGTGTCTGAGGGGAGGGGAGCCCTCCGTTCCCGCCTCTTTGCGCAGGGCCTGCAGCGCGCTGACAACCGACACCGAGGCTGCTAAAACAAAGGAAGGAACCCACTGCAGTTTTATTTTTCCTTAGATAAATTTTTTATATAGAATATATTACAGTCAGAGTTCTCAGCTTTTAATCAAAAGATAACAAGTTATTGCAGTTTTTTAACCCAGTGAAACTACCGGTGAAAGAACTTTCTAGAAAGCTGTCCTGTCTTTTTAAAAAAAAAGAGGGAGAAAACCCCACCCAGACAGAAAATACACATGTAGGTTGCACTTGGCACCCACGGGCGCCCTGCCGGGCGTGTGGGCATCCGTGTGGAGAGAGGAGCTCGAGGTGAGGCAGCGGCGATGGGCACAACACTATGGCGAGGGAGGCAGGCCGGGGCGCTAGCGAGGTCGGTTCCTAGGCACGGTGCTTCTGCTCGGCTTCATTGCTCTTAGACCGGGGAATGAACGCGCGGTGGGAGGGAGGAGCGTGGCGGTGCTGCCTTCGCCGGCACGGGGGGCCCTCAGCCCCGCCTCAGCTCGTGCAGCTTGTGGGCGACGCGCTCCAGCTCGGCCTCGATGGCAGCCAGGCTCTCCAGCTCCTGGTCCTGCAACAGAAACCCGGGACGTGTCAGTGGCCACGGCGGGCAGCCCTCGCCCTCCAGAGCTGCAGAGAGCCTTGCCTGGGGCTGACGAGCCGTGTCCTGCGCCATCCCTTCCGCCTGCGTTTGTCCCTCTGGACAGACGAGTGTGCACAACACTGATTACTTCTGCCCTAAGGTGTAATTACTGCTGCTAGCCATGGGGACGAGACATCCAGATGCCGGCCTTCTCCCGTCCCCTGCCGGGCAGGCTCTGCCAAACAGCGCAAACAGTGGCGTCAAACCAGGATGGGCAGCGCTGCCTGCCGCCTGCGGGAAGTGCCCTGCCCATGCAGGGGACAGCGCTGTCCCCTCTCCCTGCCCTGCCCTGGGTCTTTGCTTCCACCTCCACTAGCAGAAGATACTTTTCGTGGGAATATAGTGACTGAGGAAGCCATCAGTTCAAAGGCTCATGCTGCCCATCACTTGGTGGTCTTTCTATACCTGCTCTTGTGTATGTATGCTGTCACTTGTAGCTGCTTTATTTAGTGCAGATATTCAGATGCCTGACTGCATGGCTTTGTCTGAATTCAGGTGATATCCAGCTGGCCCTGCCTCGCTGCCAGCCCCAGCACAGTCCCTCACAGCAGTGTCACCTGGGCTCTCTGCAGAGCACGCACTCAGCACAGCAGCAGCAGGCTCTGTGAGCAAACGTGGTGCTGTACCTTTTCCCACTGGCAGAGCCGAGGTGACAGCCCCTCTCCTGTGTGGAGGGAGAAAAGCCATGCTGCTGCCTTCAGCAGCTGCCAACCACAGGCTGACAGTGAACCACTGCACTGCATGAGGCTGGTGTGAGAAAAGTAAAGGAACTATGTAAAAATGAGGGGTTTTCTCTTCCCGAGCTATTTTCCTGTTCAGGGAAATAGAAAGCCTCGTTGCTTGGCTCAGCCCCTGGGAAAGCTCTGGCTACAGCAGGGTGCCTGCAAGCACCCAGGGTGCTGAAGTAGCTGTTCCATTTTGTTTGAAGTGGGTCAGGGAGCAGCTGGCTTGAAGCTCACCTTGCTGGAGGATAATGCATCTGACTGAAAAGTGCAGGGGACAGCATTCTCAGCCCATATCATACCCACACTGACCTCACTGGCCAAGCCACACAGCCCCATGGCCCAAAAATTACGAGAGAGAACAGGACAGCACCCAGAGCCTGTGCCTTCGTACTCTGCTTTGTGCCTGGCCTTCCTCACTGACTCCCAGAGGCCCTGATTTAGTTTAAAAAGACAACCAAACAAAAAAGTCCTGTTGCAGCTATAAACACTTGTATTGCAGCCTCAGCAACCTCTTTTCCAACCCCCATTTGGAGACTGAGTCTGCCACCTTGCAGACAAGGTGCAGCCCAGAGCCACTTGCAGGGGCAGGTGGGCAGAGATGTGGGATGTGAGCAGACAGTGGTGGGAGGCAGATGGGACAGCCCACCCCACTGCATCCCTGCTTGGAGCTGAGCCATTTGGCTTTGCTTTGAACCAAAACAGCAGGAGATGCTCTCGGAGGGGGGGTGCTGATGTGCAATTTTTGGCCAATGGTTTGGTGCGTAACTGAGGCAAGAGGGATATTTTGGCTGCAAGAGAGCTAATGGCTTCACTCATCTGCTGGCCTAGCCTGTTCCCAGGCACCTGATCATGGCCTGTCCCAGGCCCACAGAGCCCAAGCCCAGCCCCACTGTCCAGTCCCCTGTGTTATCACAAATCAATGTAGCTCTGCCTAGAGCTGGGCTTCAGCACAAAGGTGAACCCACCAGCAGTACCTGGCTGCTGGAGATGTGCTGAGCTAGTACCTAGCATCACACAAGGCATCAGAGAAGATCTCTGACTTTGGAAGCCTGACGCAGATGTATTTCTGTATCTGTCAACCATTTCCACTCCAATGCCTCAGGTCTCTCACCACAGCAGCACCCCTGATTTAGCTTTGTAGGAGGTCTGACATTATTCACTCCATCCCTGAGACAAGGAATGCTTTCCTTTTGACTTGCAAGGGCTTTGGGACACAAGGACTACCCCTAGGCTCCGGTTATGGCTCTGGTCACTATGTCCAGCACAGGCCAGTGCAGAAGTCCTGTCACTGGAGACATGACTCTGGGGGGCAGGGAATGCTTTTGCAATAGTCCCTGAAACAAGGATAAAAACAAAAGGCACAGCCAGGTACAAACTTCAATAATACCTGAGGCTGAATGACTGGAAGTTCACTAAGCATCAGCTTAATGTCACAGAGCACCACTGCTGGCTACATTAATGCCGGTATACCATCCACATCTCCAAGCATAATTTGGATAACTACTGGTGGGATTGTTTTGGGTGGGATTTATTCTTAAGCCTATGTACACCAACCTCTGTTCTCCTGTTAGCACTGCCTTCCTCATCTTTCTTTTCTTCAGGCAGAGGAGCAAGTGGAAAGCCTCCTTCACTGCTGTCCTCCTTCGAGTGACGCTTCCATGACCTTCTCACATCTTCCTGGGGCCTACTGAAGGCATACTTGCGGGACCTAAATGTCTTCTTCATGGACCTGTCTGGGTCTTCCTCACTATCATTCTCCTCCATGCGCTTCTTTGATGTCAGCTGCTTGGCCAGCTCATCCATTTTGTTCCACCTCTTGGTGTCTTCCCATTCCCTGGAGGACTCCTCCTCCATCTCATCGCTTTTGGCATCCCTGGGCTGAAAGGTGTCCTCTTCTCCCTGCATCCCCTCATCCTCCAGGCGATGCCTTCCTCCTCTCAGTGCCCGGGGTTGCTCTTCCTCCTCCTCTTCTTCCTCCTCTTCAGAGCTCCGCACATCTTTTCCAAATCCCAGCTCATCGTCGCTATCTGAAAGAGCATTAAACAAAGCAGTGAACACATCTGTTAACCTGTTTAAGGTCCACCTTTGAACTGAGCCTTCAGTGGTGATGCCAGATTTAATTCTTGACTTAGGCCTGCTTTCCCAAGATTCTGGAAATATCCACTCTCACATTGTCATGTCAGTAATGGGGCTTGAAGGCAGCTGTCAAAACCCCTGTGGGAAGCTCAGGGAAGTTGGATTAGTTGTTCCCAGGAGCTATGAGAGCTGAGCAGCGAGGCAGCTGCAGGGCCTGTGTTACCTGCTGTGCACACGCCTGTGTCAGATGTTTGTGGTGGGGTCTGGGTGGCTGCTGGCCGGTGTGTTTCTGTAAAACCAGGAAGCATCTGCCTCAACTTTTTGGCTTTGAAGCCTCTAACCCATCTGTCTCAGTGCCCTCAACTCACCCCAGGAAGGTACCAGTGCAATCTAGGATACGTACTGTCACCTCCCTGCATCTCCTCAGCCTCCTCATCCTCCTCAGCCAAATCGAGTGACCTCTCTGCTTCAGTAGGGTCCTCCTCTGCAGCTTCATCTCCATCATCCTCCCGCTCCACACGCTCCCCTGCTGCCTCCTTGCTGTGCTCCTGGCCCTTCCTGGATGGCTCTTCTCCCTCATCCTCAAGCTCCAGGCTGTCCCTGGAGCCTCTGGGCTCCTCCTCTTCATCCCCTTGCTGCTGCTGCTCATCCTCACTAAAATTTTTGCCAATGTGGTTGTCCAAAACTTTGTTTCGATGGGTATCCTCTGTATCCCTGATGTCATTGCTCTGAGCTTCCTCCTGATCCTCTTTCTCAACAAGGTCGGTATCCCGTGGCCTGGGTTCCCTCTCCTCCAGGCTGTTCTTGCCCTCCTCTATTGAGTCTTCATTTTGCTGGGGTTTCTGTGCTGCCAGCTCAGCCAGGGACCCTGTGGGCTGCTCCTCTTCAGGGAGCTCCCCTGCTGCATCTGCAGAGGGAGAAACAAGAAGAAACACCTCTGCTGAGAGCTCATTTCACAACCAGCCAAGGCCAAGCATTTCTTAGGGAGCTTCAGCCCCACTCAGCAATCTGCTTAACCAGCCCGTGGATCCTTTTGCAAGTCACTTCAGCATATGTTTGCATTCAGGCAAGGCAGCGTTCTCTCTGGTGCCTGTGCACCTGGAGAGACTTGCAAAGCTGAAGTTAAACATATGCTGAAGTGTTTTGCTGCAGCACAGTCCTCATCACCATCTCTTGAGATGTCAGCCACGAACTCAGCCTGCATGAAACCAGACTGCATGTAAAATGAAATTATTTAGGAGTGTAATATGGCACTTGCACAGCTCTCCCTGCTCTCAGTGCTGCACTCACATGACATCCTTATTTCTCCCACCAGGCTGAAGAAGCAGCCAGCCCTGTTCACAGGATGCTGGAGGGAGGAGGGGTGTCTCTGCTTTGCAAATGAGCTACTCAGCAGGAGCTTAATGTGGCTTGAGCATTTGTTCTTGCTCAAGGGAGACTAGCCTCTTTTAACACTATTAGCCAGAGAAAACACTTGGAAAAAGAAAATATGGGAGTTTAAAAGCCAGAGGGACATGGAAAGGTATGTGCAGCCTCAAGGAGAGCTGAGGAGTGTGCCAGGATGAGGGGATGCAGAGAGCTGGTCACACAAGGCTGGTGGCCACCAGTGACACTGTGCTGGTGTCACCAGAATGTCAGTGGGCCTGGATGGCCCATGTGCCACATTTCATCTTCACTTCATCTTCCTCCATCTCCACACTGCTGAAGCAAGGGTTTCAGGTGTGTCTTGGCAGTAGGGAGATGCAGTGCCACCATCCTACCTGTTGGATTTTGGCCATGCTGGCTGCAGCAGCAGCAGCCCCTAGGGGTGTCACTCCTCATTGCTCTGAGCAGCTTTGGACTGGTGTCACAGCAGTGCTGTGCTGCTGTGGGCCAGCCATGTGCCCCAGAGCTGCTTGAGACCCTGTGTGGGTGCCCAAAGGAGTCACATCACCCCACACTGGCATTGTGTCTTCCTGACCAGAAAAAGGGAAGGCGCCAGCCCCTCCTTTCTGCTAAACTGTCTGTCTGTAGTAAGGTCAGAGAAACACTGACGAGGGGAAATCCCATCTGAAGGTGATCATTCCAATATAGGGGTGTTTTTTGTGGGTATGTGCACTATGTGTGTTTCAATTTTCCCTTCAGAGACTCATTACTTAGTATCTTAGATGCCTGGAAACAAGGGTGACAGGCAAAAAACCAGGTCACCCTTGCCTGTATCACTGATTCTTTTAGTGCATCATTTCCCTAGCTGTGACTCATTTTAAGTGAGTGAAAGTGCCAGCAGCAGGGTGGAAAAGTCAGTTTCACTGTGGTAACTTGACCATGACCAGTTACTATAGCTCAGAAACTACACATTGTTTGAGTTGGTAAAAAAGAACAAAGCAAACACCAGGTTGCTTGTGTGTGTCAGCAGCAGCATCAAAGGAGATGCCTAAAAAAGAAGCAGATGGACATATTAAGGCTGTTTGAAAGAATATCCTTGTTTACAGCCTGACCTGGATTTCCTGGGGGTGGAGGCTGACACTGACCTCTCTGCTTGTTCTTGTCGTTCTGACTTTCAAGGACTTCAGAAAGTTCGTCTTCAAAGCCGCTATTCTTCTTCTGCTGCTGAGTTCTCTCGTTGGCACCTGTGTCAAGTCACAAAAAGTAGGGAAAGGCAACAGTCCCTTCTGTGTTTCAGAAAGTAGAGGTAAGAAAATAGTTCTGTGCCCTTTATATTTGCTACAGTGGAAAAATGTACCTGGGAGCTGGGAGGAGTGAGACTGGAGGGAATGTGAATCAACTGCAGTAAAAAACCACAATCAAAAACATCATCTGCAGGATAGAAAATGGTCTCTAAATAGAGAAGCAGGGTTGCCAGGAAAACTAATATTGATGGAGATCTAGGGAATAAGAGGTGCTGAACTGCAGCACTGAGGGCAACAAAAGACTTTATCACCAGACAAATGAAGGATAAAAATTGCCTTCTGCCAGATTCTGCCTACGCACCTCTGTTGAGGTGAGCACTGGGAGCTCCTGCATCCTCAAGCCTGGTCGTGGGGGCCCCTGTGTGCTGGGAGGAAGAAGCAGCATTCATTCCCACTGCAGGGGTAGCCTGGGGCTCCAAGGCCCCCACACCTTAGCTCTGGGATTATGGAGCCTGCTAGAAAAAAACAACACCCTGGGGAGAGGTGTCTGAAGGCAGCCTGAGCTGGAGGTCAGGCTGCCGCTGTCCTGGCAACCAGCAATGGGATCTGCAAGCCAAACAAGCCCTGTCTAACCCATCTCATGCCCTGCTTCTATGCCTTAGTGCAAGGGCAAGAGCCAGTGCTACCAGCCCAGAACTGAATGGTGTGGGCTCTCCAAACTGAGCAGAACCAGCTGCACCAGCACACCGAGGACACTAACACCTTTGCTTTTCCCTTGTCTACAAGACGGTTCCACCCCCAGTCTCTGCGATCTGTAGATTGGATCTCACGTTACCCTGGGACAAAGTGGTGTGATGGGCTCAGGCTAAGGAAAGAGTGGAGCAAGGTGCACCTACATGAAACGAGTCTCTTCTCGTGGATTTCATGCTGAGTGGCACAGCCTGCCTGATATGTGAGTGCTCCTCCTCAAATCCCTGGTGTGCCTGGGCAGCCACATCCCAGCATACTGAAGAGACTAAGTCTTCATTCTTCTGGATCACTAGAGCATCCATGGAGTCCATCTGAGGTTACTGAGCATCTGGCCCCTCCACCATTTGGGTAGTGACTAAAATATGGCTTTGGGAGTTGCATGAGGCTCTTTCCCAACTCTGACTTCCTGAATTTTTCCTTTTCCTTCTCCCTGTTGCCTCTGTGGCTTCCTTGCTCTGAAAGCATTCTGGTGGCACTGCCTTCCAGCCATCTCTGGCAGACGTGCCACACAGGAGCAGGGCACAGGGATGTCCTAGTCACTGTCTCCCTGGTGATGCCCAGTTGCCCCCTGGTTACCCCATGAAGAAGGAGTAGGGGAGGCCAGGAGGTGCTCTCCCTGCAGCATGGGGAGAGCCCTGTTGCAGCCTCACCCAGACAGAGGGATCTGGACTAGCTCTGAAGTAGCCTTGCCTGGAATCTACACATTAGCTCTGGGCAACTGCGCACCTGAGAATGTCCCTTTTTTCCCTCAACACCCCTTGGCACAGCTCCATGGTGCTGCTGCTGCTCCCACATTGACCAGTGGTGAGCAGCCTGCACCTCTCCAAACCAAAGAAACTTGCATTTGAGTTAAGGAAGCCATCAAAAAACCTCTATTAGCTCAAGAATATTTTCTCTGGGGTCTCTTAGGTGCAAGTCTTACTCACTGTTCAGTGGGGCTTCCCTGCTGCCACAGCTGGGTTAGTGCTAGTCTCCAGCTGCACAGACAGCAGAGGTTTTCTTGCCTTTCATTCTAGTTTGGGAGCTGGTTATTGTTTGTTGAATTAAATTAGTGTTTCATTTTAAGAGTTCTCCCACTCAAAATGTTTAGACTCTACATCACCACCGAGTAACATAGATAGCTATTGAAATTATCAGATACATATTGGAGTTATTGCAAGCAAAATTCCTTTCCCCACTCACACAGTCTCTGCTGAAAATCTTGGAACTACATTTCCTAGGACATATTTATATGATCTCAAATTAAAATGAAAAAACAAACACAAAACCAAACAAGCAATAAAAATCTGTAAGGGACTACAACAGAAGAGAACAATCTTCCCTATAGTTACATTCCCCAAAAAATATACTGGTACTGCACCTTGAGCAGCAATTTCCTGAAGTTCCTTAAGTAAGTTTTGGTGGCGAAGGATAGAAATAATTCGTTCATCTGCAAGAGGAGAGACTTAGTACAGAAAGCAGTCAAAGCAAATCTCCCCCCAACACCAGGAAATGAAATAGAACCCCAAAAGCCTCTCCTTCCTCATTTGCTCTTTTCTTTCCCTTGGCCTGATTTGCTCTCACATCTCTTAACCATGTGATTAAGATGACAGGAAGGTCCTATGAAAACCAGGCAGTTTGATGTCACCCAGCACCCCCGTGGCCACAGTGCCAGCACGAGGCATGGCCTGGAACAAACAGTGGCTCCATCCCTTCTCCTGGGGCCCAGTACAGCCCAGTGGAAGAGGAAGGTGAACGTGTCAGGGACTCCTTGACAGGCATCCAGAGGCCAGGGCTCAGTTGGTCAGGGCAGGATCAGTCCCTACTGGCCAGATTTGCTTTTGCTGATAACCCAGCCTTAAGTCTGAGGCAGTACCTCCTCGGAGAGTTTCTAGGCATTCCTCACTGATCGGCAGGGGGTTTGGCTTAGATAAAGTGTCAGAGATGACCTCTACAATGCACTTCATCACCTAGAAGGAGACAAAAATACAAATTAAAGAACTGGTTTTTTGTCTTTTGTTCCTACTTGTTACCAAGGCTAAAGTACAGCAGGTGATGGCACAGATCTTCTTGCTTTCTGGTCAAGCCAGAACTGAATGTTCAGTTCTTGTTTTCCCTAACGCAGGAACAGAAGGTACCTCCTGCAACTGAGAAGTGAGCAAATTACACGTGACAATGGAAAGAGCTTCTTCCACATGACACACGATTCAGCTGAGGATTGCAAGGCCCCAAACCATCCCAGAGTCTGAGCACAGGAGAGTGAAGGGTGTCTGAATATATACACAGAAAATCCAAAATCATAAGTCAATATATTTCAATCTGCATCTCATAAAAAGACTCAGTGGGACGTTGTAGAGAGCAAAATGTGGTCATAGCTGTTCAATGATGACCTTGAAATCTTAAAAGCTCTTCAAACCCTGGGAAAGACATCAGAGACATCATAGATTGAAGCCAGGCATAGAAGGTGAGGTGAGGCAAACTACTTCCAAGCACAGATGAGAAATACTGCTCTCAACCCTGGAAAGGACAAAACACTCTGGAAAAGTGTTTGACCATGTGCTTTGAGTGTTCAAGAAATCTATTATAGACTGGAAGATCTCTACATGATGGCAGGTCATCTGAAAGCAAAGGAGTTCTGACACAGCTTCTCAGACAGGATGCACTCTGGGCCCACCCTTTCCAGCAGCCCTTTTTGTTGGTGTAAAACCAGGAGCGTTATTTATCTAATTTGTCATTTGTGCACTGAGATTGCAGGCATCCTTGCCATGCCAAGACACTACTGTAGTGTGGTCACGTAGACCCAAGTGATCTCATAGCACAGAAGCATTCACTACAGTCTGGTGCTGATTAGTAGGGTAGCAATCAGCTGCTTAGTTCAAAAGGATGATTATTTATAAACCAATCTAGAAAGAATGCAGGGCTCACAATTGCCTGTGGAAAAAAAAGAGAGGCTAAATTGAAAAAAAAAATAATATGATTTAAGCCTTGGAGGTAAAAAATCACTCACTGAACCTCTTCCTCCTGATGATTTCAGCAGGCAGCCCTGAGAGCCCTGACCTCCCTCACAACATACCATTCTCAGGAGAGCAGAGCGCTGTGGCTGCAGTAGAAATTAAACACAAGTCAGCAGTCCCCAGTCATCCACAGTGCTGTTCATTCAAGCGGTTGGATATATTCACTGGACAGCTGGAATGGGCAAATTCTCACCCTGTGTAAGGAGGGAATTCTGCTTTTGCAGATCACAGCCATAAAATGCTGAACTCTACACCTTACACAGTTTGAGGGAATTGCCTAATGGATTAGAAATGCTATAGGAAAGATTTAAAAGAAAAAGAATGCAGAGGAAATTCCCTGTATCATTCTCCTATATCACAAGCAATCCATTAATACTGATTTTAGATTACTTTGAGTCACTCTATCTTTAAATAGGAAAAAAACCCCAGATTCTGATATTTCCCTCTCATGTTTTCCAACCTCTGGACCCACTTATTGTAGCAGTATTGATGCAGCTTCAGAAGTAAAGACTTTCTCAGCATGAGAAGTAAGTCTCTGGTTCAATGAAATATTCTATTCAAGTTTTTCAAGACTTCTAAGCTGTTGGAAGGCCTTTGTCTGAGCACAAAGAGACACATCACTCAGCACAGAAATACATTCTGCTCTGTGGAGGAGCTTTGTAAGGTAATGAAATGAAGAGTGCAGTCATCCCACAACACTCTCTTTTTGCTAGAGGAGGTCTTGCAGAGTGAGACTTCACAAGGTTATGAAACAACAGCCTGCATCAGGAAATGGAGGAGATCCTTTCCAAATGAATGTAATTAATCCAGAGCAGAAACTCAGACTGGAATTTTGCCATAGCTATCATCTAACCATGAGCATGTAACTAGACCCTTAAGAGCAGCTCAGAGTGTCCCTACGCAGAAATCTCCAAAGAATTGTGCCCTTACAAGGACAGACTTCTCCATAGCTGAGCTCAGGTATGCCCTCCTAAAATGTATGGTTGTAAGTGAGAAAGAGTGTCCTTCAAGCACAAGAGTGGGCAAACACCAGAGACATTGTAAATGCTTTGGTCTTGTTCAGATCCCTATGGAAAGCCCTTGGTGTAAGGAAAGTCTGATGAGCTGTACAGGAAAGGCCTGCAGGTGCTGACTACCCACTGCACAACCCTGAGCCACCCACAAATGCTGGTGGCACAGAGCATAGTGTGTAGGAAGAGCTGCAGTGCTGGTTGTTGTATTCATGTGATGATATCCCTGCCCTAATCTGTTCCATAAGACCAGGAATTCCTTCCCTGAAATGCTGTGTACCAGAGGATGGTGAAGGCAGGAAAGCCTTAACGGCTTCTTCCAATTGCAGCAAATTCCAAAGAAAGCTGATTTTGCTCTCAGCTAGATCCTGTGTCAGTGTAATACCCAGGGAAGGTAGACAGTCTTGAGAAAGTCCTTCCTTGGTGGAAACATTTCCACAGAGTTGCACCATCTGCCACAAAAGTGCTATTTTGTACACATAGAATATATTGGGGAATAGACCTCACAGGGAAAATCATATGATTAATGGGTTGTACCATCAGATGCCCACTCTGGTATGGAAAATTGAAGGGGTGAGTGCCTGTCCCAAGTGCCCTTCCTCAGCAGCACACAGCCCAAGGAAAGCACCCAATGTCTCACAGCTCATGGCTCAGTCCCAGCAAGGGCTGAGCAGGCTAAAAGTCTTAAAGCAACTGCTCTCCAGGCCCAGGCACGTCTCACAGGACGCAGGGAGGTGTTGCTCATGGCACACATCCTGCGGGTAACCTGCAGTGGAGCCTGTGGCTGACACTGGCATCAGTGTGCCCTCCCCTGCTGCTGCCTGAGGAAGAACATTGTGGGGCCAGAAGATTTCATAACACAAAAACGTTCAAGAAGTAAAAAGGAAAAAGGCTGAAGTTTCCTTTACGGACATGGATTTTTGAAGAAATTTTAATTTGGGCAGCTAAGAGATCAGCTCATAAGAAAAATGGGGAAGGGGAGGTCAGGGAGTTGTGTCTGACACAGATAAACACAGGCAAACCCCCCTACCCAAGCATTTAGGTGCCAAAAGGCTGTTGGGAGTGCACTTGTTTGTGAAGTGCAGCTATAAATGTTGGAGGATGTGACACAGATATGTGCACAGAAGCCCGTAAAGTAGGGCTGGAGAGGTCAGCCAAGTCCTGCTCTGCTTGTAGCCATCCAGACAGGCTGAGCGGGAGCTGAGGATGGATTAGCAAGCTGAGAGTACCGGTTGCCTATTTTTCCAGAGCATGCATGTTTAAGTAGCACACATACAAACTCGGATGTATACACCCCCAAACACACACAGTTTCTGAATCACATCTCTCCCCACTCTCCCTTGAGTCACCTCCTGTTGGGAGCTTTGAAACACTGAAAGTAGGAGGACTAAGGAGAGTTATGCCCAGCCTCCATCTCCTCTCTCAACAAGCTTGCCTGATCCCTCTGTCCCATCCTGAGGGACTTCCTGGGCTGCCCAAAAGTGGATGCACAAAGGGTAACTTCTGCTAGGAAGGGAGCAGAGATGGATCCTGCTTGAGGGATCTCATGCAAATTTCTGTCACTTTCTACAGGGTATTCCAGTGGGAGCAGCCAAAACCAGCCACCTAGGTGGAGGTGAAACATTGCATCCTTTCTCTTCATTTGACCCTTCCACTACAGGCTCATCCTTACCTTAGTGTCGCCTTTATTCATGTCATTTGTCACAGGAAGGGAGACGGCTGTAAGGTAAGGGAGGGGGAAAAAGAGAACTTGTTATTCATCTCATCTGGAAGACAAGCAGAGAGACACTATTCTGTGAAATGGGAGTGGAGAAGAGGGGCATCTCTCTCTGTTGGAAGAGGTCCCTACGTACAGCTGCTGGATGTGTGCACTGTACAGGGAAGGGAAGGGAAGGGAAGGGAAGGGAAGGGAAGGGAAGGGAAGGGAAGGGAAGGGAAGGGAAGGGAAGGGAAGGGAAGGGAAGGGAAGGGAAGGGAAGGGAAGGGAAGGGAAGGGAAGGGAAGGGAAGGGGCCCGGGCTGGCAGGGCCCGTGCAGCGCTCGGCAGTGACCTTGCGGCGGCCGCTGTCCGCGGTGCTGAAGGGGCCGGGCCGTCCCTGTCCGCGGTGCTGCAGGCGCGGGCGGAGCGGGGCCGGCGGGCGCGGCGCTGCCGCGGGACCGGGGGACCCAGGGGGACACGGACACATCCCAGCTCCACTTACCCGGCACGGCCAGGAGCAGGACGGCGAGCAGTTCTGGCCGGCTCATGGTGCTGGCGGGATGGAGGCAGGGAGAAAAGGGCAGAGGACGAGACTGGCGTGGCGTGGGGGCTCCAGGCGAGGTGCCGGGGGGAGACCGGCACGGAGCGTGTGTATCTACGCCAGTGCCCTGGCTGAAGATCCGAGATGGGGCACTGCAGCAACCGGCTCATTTATATATCTCAGCCCTCGGAAATGGCGTCAGGAGGAACCACCTCCTCCTCTGCCCCCTCCCCTCGCACACAGGCTTCCCATCAGCCTCCATCACTCGCCGGCTGTCGGAGGAGCCCCGACCTCCCTGGCTGCCCGTGCAAAGGTGTCAGGCTCTGCTTGCTCCATATTCTCACACTCTGCAGGCACAGAAAGGCTCGCAGGTGTGTTTCCAGGACCGCTTTTCTGGCACCTCACCCGACACTGGCAATCTGCAACACCTCTGCACATGTGCCACCGCTGTATGTACCTGTAGCCAAACGTGAGGCACCTCGTGTGTCCCGGCCAGCACTGTCGTCTGTAGAGGCTCTGCCCTCTCAGGGCCCCTTGTCTTTCACTGACCAGGGAAGTTTAGAACAGCTGCTGAAATATTTAGATGCCTTTTAAAGACCGCCACTCCAGGGAACTGGTCACCATGAAAAGGGTTTGCCAATGGACATGGTAAGTCCTAGCAGTTCTATGAAAGGTTTGTTAGTACGATATTATTTGAGGTAAAGATCAAAGGCTGGTGCATCTGCTATCTATCTATGACTCTACAAGCAAAATTTTAATAGGTTGCTACCTTTTGTTCAATGTTTTATAACACTCTTCAGCAGTACCCTACACTCCAAAGTTGAAGTAACCAAGATTACCTGGCTGCCAGTTTGCATTGACAGGGGAGAGAGAGGAAACAACTAATTGTATAATTCTCTTAGTCACAAGCATTTCCATGCTTTTTGAAAAAATGGCTGTCTACTCTTTGGATGGAATATATTAGGTCAGCCAGCTGGATTCTTTGTTTAAAATGACTCCAATGCTTCTTTAGTACAATGCTTCTTTAGTAATAGCAGCTCAGCTACTCCATTCTATTCCTCAAGCAATTTCAGAGGTCACAAAATGCAGGGACTTAGACTAGAAAACAAAATTAGAGAAATGCACCACCTTTCTTCTCCACCCTGCCTCACTCTGCTCACTGGGCAGTCCTGCACTCAAGGAATCAGGGAGAATCTAAGAGGTCATCACTTGTCATCTTGTCTAAGGTGACAAGAACTTTTCTGTGAGATTAGGCAGTACAGACTGCACCATTGTTTTCCCTTTCTCTTTCCAGGTGCACATGGAAATGTGTTCCCAAGTGTCCTCTAATATCTCTCTGATTTAAATGCATGCTTCAAAAGGCACATTTGGGTTGTAAAAGGCCATTCATACAAAATCAAAGCTCCTCTTGTCAGTTGCATTTTCTAGTTAAATGCAGAGAAAAGATGGAAATAAATTGATCTTCTGAACAGTGCTTTGTGGATGGCAGTGGTAGATGGTTAAATGTTCATAAGTCTATGAAATGAAAACCCATGACAGTTCTTGTTCCATGGGGAACCTCCAGGAATAAGAGATATCCTTTTTGGTTGTTGTGTTGTTTAGTTTTGGGGTTTTCTTTTTTCTTTTTTCTTTTTTTTTTTTTTCAGGATGTGTGTGTTGTTGAATTATTTACTGAGGAGGAGGGATGGGGACCATATACGATGGCCTTTTCCTCATTCAGGATACACCAGAGCATTTAAGTCTCTCAGTCTGAAAAACTGAGCATTATTAAGCTTCTAAATTCCTATGTATTCCTAACTAAGCGAGAAACAGATTGATCTGCTTATCAGGCTATGTTTTCCTAGTCAATATTTACTTGTGCTTACATGTAAATGTTGATCTTATTAGGGCAATAAATTATCTCAGTTCTAATCCAGTTTCTTACACGAAGTCCTTTCCTTCCTGAGGCCTCTTTTTGAGAAATTTAACAGGATATGTAGTGCCCAAATCTACTGTTTTTTCTTCTCTTTCCCAAGGTGTGGTCTTGCATCCATTAAGTTCATTGTGAAGGGGAAACTAAATGTTTTCCAGGTATGGCATGCACACTCCCACTGTAATAGCATATGATGGATGATGATTTTTTCTATTTCTTGCCCTAGAAAAATGGATGTGAAACTGTTAATCCAGCAATCAGTACTTCTGTTCTTGGAATTTGTCTCATTAGGCACAGCTATATTAGGAACTGTCACAGTAAAGCATGCCAGGGAAAGATTTATGTCAAAAGAGCAAAAGTGATCAAATAAAAAAGTGAAAGGTATTCTGCCACTCAGAGAAAGGCAATGTCTGAAGCAGACTCTAAGGGGAGAGCAGGTTTGTGAGTCTCTAAAATAGTTTGTGTTTTAGTATATGGAAAACAGGAGTAGATCTTCAGTGGATGGCAAAGTAGTGAAGATGGATATTTCTGATCACTTCCAGCCTTATTAAACAGGCTGTTGATGTCTACAGAGAAAAATTTCATTTTTCCTTATAGCTTATTAAACAAACTGTTGATGAACAGAGAACAATTCCATTTTTCCTTATAGCTGCACAATTTCTTGTGCATGAAGTGTGGTGGGACTGTGGAGAGCCATACACCATGACCTGCCTGCAGTCACCAACGTGATATATGTAGATGGACCAAGAGATACTTGAGAATATGGCAATGTCTGGATGGATGGAAGCAGCCACCCAGCACTGCTGCATTTTCCATGCTCTGAGCTCAGGGAACAAGAGGGTCAGCCAAAAAGCCATATTGGTATATGATCTTTCTATGCATAAGGTCATTTGATTGAGGGATTAGATGGCTTAAGTGCTGTTCTCAAGAGTAAAATATTTTTTTACTTCATTTCAGAATCCAGGAAATAAAACCAAAGGATCTTGTGTTTATCTGTGAGGTACTCTGAGAGCTTTGTTGTCTAATTTCTTAACTGAAACCGGGTTAAGAATTCACTCCTCTTCTGTGCTTGGAAACACTGACACTGCAATTCAAACAGCTGTAATTTTACAGATCCAGGTACTGAGGCTAATAAAGAGGGGAAGTGTCATTTTCATGAAGATATCAAAAAGGTTTGAAGCCAAGGCACAGCTAATACCACACCCTAACCAAAAAGACCAATGTTCAAAGCAAAAATAGGTAACAATTACCTTCTTGTATATGAAATCAGTTGATAACTGTTTGAAAAACTTGAATATAAGCTGACTGCCAAATTACTAGCAAAGTCTATTAAAACCCCATATCACACCTTTTCTTCTTTCCAACCTTAGTCAGTCACACTTGCCTCTCAGTTCCCTCATGCAAGCCTTTCTTGTCTGCCTGTAAATAGAAATAAGCTTCAAATCTCAGATTGCTCCTGTGAATACTCATCTGTGCTGCTCAAAGGCAGTCCTCTCTTCTTTTTCAGGTCAGAGTCAAAATGATGTTGTTGCTTTGATTTTCTTAGTCTAGACTGTCCTGGCACCAACCTGAAATTAATTCATTTTTCTTTTGAAAGGTTTGCTTACACCCCATAAAAAAGCCCATCATTGTGCCAAACCTGATGGTAGGTAGCCCTGCCTATCCATTTTCTTCCTTGCCTGGAATGCACAGCTCTCACTGGGGCAGATGGAGAATGTTCTTGCTGGAAGAAGAGACTTCTCTGTAGTGATCACAGAATACCATCTGGATACCCTTACAAATAGCTTGGATCTCAACATAATTGTCATAAATGTTATTCAAACACCAATCTGGAAAATGTCATACCCCTCCAATGCCATGGTCAGTTTACCTGGCAGTTACAGAAAACCTTCAATGATTCCTGTGAGCCCCACTGAATCTGCAAAAATAGAGACAGAGATTCTTCCTGAGCAGTGATGTCAAACAGCCTCCTCTGGAAATTACTGGTTGTCCCTATGGCTATGGTTTTATTTGATTTGTGACAGCAAAGTCTATATGATGCTGATGTACATACTCAGTAAGATAAAACAATTCTATAAGTTCTAGACTGGTCTTAAGTTCATGAGAACATAACTGATATTGTTTACTTAGCTCTGAAGCCAGAGGCAGGCAGTCCTGTTTACTGACCTGCAGGCACTAACAGGGTTCCTGAGGGTTAAGGGAAGAAAACAGTGACAGGAGTGACTTAGTGCTGCTCCACTAAGGTCTGTGGAGCAGCACTCCTGTTCTGGGGGGTCCATGAGCCCACCAGACAGCCTCTACTCTGCCAGCAGCTCACAGCCAACATGTGGATCCTCAGTCAGCATCAGCATCAGCCCAGGTTCTGAATGTTAAGGGACTGCCTGCCATATTTTGTAGAGATGACTTTTATTCCTCTTCCCTTATATACCCAATCTGTCTGTCCATTCCAGGCCAGTTGCTCAGTGAAAACCAAATGAGCCACAGGGGTATGTGGGTCTCCTGACCTGCCTACAAGGCCAAAATTCAAACGTTGTGAGCGTGGTAAGATGAAAGTTAGATGCACTTGTGCTAGCCTTTCCAATTAATGGTGATGAAATGGCAAAATCCCTAATTAAAAAGCAATTGTAATTAGAGCCTTTTTCCCCCTGCTAACAACAAGGTTTAGAATCATGAAACTCATAAACAATTTCTATTGTGGATGCTTTCTTTGATCTCCCTTTGCTCAGATCAGAAACAATGCACTTAAAGAGACAAAAAGTCAACTGAACACAGAGCCTGCTTCCCTGCCACTCCTGCAGAAGGAAAGGTGTGAGGATTCATGCAGGTACTGCCAACATACCTCTGTCCCAAAAGCCAGACTTAAGGACTTTCAGGGCACTGCTGTCCCCACAAGATTATTATTCTTCAAACAGGGCAATAGCACATCCCTGGAACCACCTAGCTGGAGATATGGTGCACAGGGACACAACAGTTGCTATTTTGGCTTGGAGTAGGGAGCTGGAGATGCTGGGCCCTCCCCCAGAGGCAGGGACAAGGGCTGGAGTGGGACTAGGCCCTCTTCCTGCCTGTGTGCCAGGCTGAGTCCCAGCTTCCAAACCTCCTAAAAACTGAGCACAGCCCCTGATATTTTTTACAATGTTCTACAGTGTTCTAGTGTTAATTAGAAGTAGCTAGTTTGATTGTCCCTCTGAGAGTCTCTTCTCAAGTTTGGTACCTTCTTCAGCTTCATGGCATTAAATGCCACAGCTTGCTTAAACACAGCAAAAATATCTCATCTGTTATTTTTAAATTACCTCTTCTTCTATTCTAAAAGCTGGGAAAGACAAAAACTCTTCCTCTTCCCTTGTCCTGTGAGGCTTTCCTGATATTTACATTTCTCTCTGACTCATGTCCTTTCCAAGAGAAGCAGTCTCAGTCATCTGGTTCTCATGAGGCTCCTTTAAACCTGGCTATTAGCCAGCGAGTCCCGCAGGTTAATTACCTACAGCACATAATTACCTATAACATAATGCAAAGAGATCCTGGGGTGTCCTGCTCTCACTAGAGCACTGTCACTAGAATATTTTTAGTCTTCATTCAGTGACCCAGAAACTTTCTGGGGAGACCTAAAAAAACCCCTGGTTTTCATTTTAGGAATGGCCACACATAGATGTCTCAGGAATCAGTATCCTTAAAGATCTATTATTCACTCACATAAAAGACTTTATAGAGAGCACAAGGAGGATTTCTAGAGGGTTTAGACATGCTCCAGCAGTGAGTCAGTAGTAAAGAGCTGCCCCAGCCTGTATCAGGGAAATGACTCAGTCTGGATAAGGCAAAGAAAAAATTCCCACTCTGTTGGTCTCAGCTGGCACCTCGGTCCCTTCCCTCCATCTACTCACCCTGCTTTGGGTCAGGCTGTTCTCTGCACAGCCTGAGCAGAGCTTTGGGTAGCCTGTGGGGTGCAGATGGCTGCTACCTCAGATGTTCTGTTGATAAGGCAGTTTTTGAACATCAAATTGCATGTTAATGCTAGTTAATGAATGTTCTCTTTACAGGCACAGCAAGCCTTTTCCTTCTATACTAAGCAAGGAACAGGAGGAGGTAGCCTTTCAGGTATTAAATTGCTTGAGAGCATCAGCACAGAGCAGCTTGAGGAACAGCCACAGAATCTTAAATTACTGTTACTGGGCTTTTTTTTCAGCCTGCAGGAGTTCAGGTTTCCTACCTGACCAAAGCTTTTTCTTCACAGGAGAGTCAGGTTTGCAGTGCCTGTCCTTGGGGAGCAGCCACTACTTTCTGCAGGGCAAGGGGACAGCAGCACAGGGCACCTTCAAATGCAGCAAAGTCCCTGAGCCCACCTCATTCATATGCTCTGCAGACAAAATAGTCCTGACAGATCCCTCCACATTGCAGGATGAGCCCAAAGACAATTTGGGAGATCCTGAAGAAGTCCTGCAGCTCCCAGTTTGCTCTGTTTGGAGGAAAGGGTTTGGACCACTGACCTTGCAGAGATCTCCTCTCCCTTTGTACACAGCTGAGTTCAGACTCAGTCTCTGCTCTACTAAGTGCTTGGGAGAGTGTTTCAGGACAAACCACACTTCTACTTTGCTGAGGATTAAAAAAACCCCCAAACCAACAGGAAAACAATCCAGACCTTGCTTCTCTTTCTTTTTTTTTTTTAGAGTTTTTACTGAAACATGATCTGCTGGCTCTCAACAGCTTTTTGTTTGATGGAGGCAGCTAGATAACCAGAAACATGGTGGAATCCTTGTGAAATCCATGTGTTCCATGCCTGGTAGAAAGCAGCCGTTGTTGTGTGTAATCCCAAAGGTGCAGAAATAGAAGGGTTTCCCCCTGGCAGAGGAGATAAATGGGTACTATGCTCATTTTGTGTTTAAAGCTGCAGTATGTGACTTTCTGTACTGAGGAGAATGTTGCAGCTGCTTGACAGATCCACAGAGTGAAAAACTGGAAATGTAAGCAGAAAATGTGCTATTTGCATTTCTAAGTAAATTGTTCATTGAGAGCCTGAACCCAAACATAGATCAATAGAAAGACTTTTATCCTTTATGGTGGGTTTTGGATTCAGTTTTAGACCTAGCTTCCCTCCCTGGGGTTCGGATGCATTCCTCAGAGGCAAGGATATAATTTGAATGTATTTAGGCAAGCAAAAAAAGTAACAGTAAGGATAACAGCTATAAGAAGGAAGAACATCTGCTCAGAGAATGTCTTAAAAAAAAAAAAAAAAGTAGAAAAAGACATCAGTCAAAGTTGTTCATCAACAAAAGTAAAGACAGGAAATCAATTTGAATTCTGCATATACAAGGGGACAATCCCCGCCCTGCTCCTGCTGGCCACACCATTGCTGACACAGGCCAGGATGCCATTGGCCTTCTTGGCCACCTGGGCACTGCTGGCTCATGTTCAGCTGCTGTCACAGCACCCCCAGGTCCTTTTCCACCTGGCAGCTTTCCTGCCACTCTGTCCCCAGTGTAGTGCTGTGGGGTTGTTGTGACCCACATGCAGGAGTGACTCTCCTGTTTCCTGTACTGCCTTTGCATCACCTCTGTCCTGAGCACTTTAAGTGCAGCCTTGACTTGACTTGTCCAAGGACAGAGGGAGCCATGTATGGCTGTTCTTCTCAGCTCCTGCAAGAGAGAACCTCTTAACATAAGTACTTCTGGCCCTCCCTTCAAGGATGTGTGATTTCCTTGGCTTCCAGACACCACCTGCTGCTTTTTAACTTAATTTACTTGGTGCCAAGCCATGCAGGTGTTCCCCATGCTTTTAGAGGTCCACTAATGTGGTTCCCATTTGTTCTGAATTTGTTGTGAAATGTGGAGAGACAGGTGCAGGCCTAACAATGAAATAAGTGTCCCAAATAATTTCTGTTGAAACTCTCTGCAGGATCAGTGCTTCAGAGAGCAATGCAGCTCCCTCCTTGAAGTTGACTAGCAGCATATTTTACATGGGTTTTGATGATTATACAAATTGTTAACATCTATTTTGACTGTGTTTTAATAAATGAAAACAGAAATTAAATGGGATATTTTTATCAAACTTTTTAAAATATAAGTGTGAATTTTCCAGACCCTTTGAACTGAAAAAAATCTGGTTCATTGAAATATTTTGCAGAAATACTTTTCCATATTTTGATCAGCCCTATTTATTATTGTGCTGAAGCCCATCTCTACAACTATCAACTGGTATGTTTATAGCCATCTAGATCACAGGCTACTCATGTTTGTAAAATTATATTGCATCTATTGATGCTTCGTTAACCCTTTATAAACAGCAGGTACACATTGTGCAATAGCCACAAAGAGAATTGGGAGTTCAGACCTGACCTTTTGTTCACACATTCCTGGATATCACAATCACTCCAGTTCTATTTTATATTTTATTTTATTTTAATATTTTACATACATTTTACATTGCTTCAAAACACCCACCATCTGGGGTTTATTCCTTGACTTAGGCTGAGGAATGAATTTTTCGTATTCTGAGAGCAGCTTCATTAATTGGAAGAGGTGTGTAAGCAGAAGGGCTTATTGGAAATCCACAGTGTGGATCCAAGCACAGAACTCCTTCCTGTGCTGCACCAAAGATGCTCTCAGGAAAAGCAGTGGCCCTGTTTGCCCCTGCAGAGGGCCTCAAGAACAGCACAATTACAGCAGCTGCTTATGTTCTGTGGTTAAAGAAAGCTCCCTGGAGACAACATGTTGCTGTTTGATTGGAAGACTACTCAATTGTCTAACAAAGATGTTATCCTCTATTTAGCCAGAGATGAGACAAAGAAATCTTTATGTATCACTCCTAAGTAAAAACAAAACAAAACAAAACAAACTAATTAAAGAAGTCAGACCCTCAGGGGTAAAATAAAACCACCACACAGCAAGGAAATTATGGCAGTGAGTAAAAGTGAGCTGGAAACTTGGCTCATCTATTCCAGCTGCTGGGTTTACTCAGCCCAGAGGCAGACACCTACCCCATACCCCACACGCCAAGAGAAGGTGCTGCCCCAGTTTGAAGGGTATTGATATTCATTTTCATCTTTCATGTTAGAAGTATCATTTTAGCACCAGAAATGACCTTGGGAAATGTTGACTAGTATTGCAGAGATCAACAAGTGAATAATGAGAAGTTTATCGTCATATTTAATATTTTGTTTGTGCTTTTTTGTTTGTTTGGTTTTTGTTTTGTTTTGGTTTGGTTTTTTGTTTTGTTTTCTTTTGTTTTGTTAAACCAAGGCCCTCACATACACTCTTGGTTTTGGTAGGATTCACACGGACTCCGGAATGACACAGGCTCTTTGCTTCAGAAGGAGCAATGGTCTTTGGTTTGAAATCCTTAAATACACAGTTGGTGTTTCTACAAGAAAGCACAGAGCTCCTCTGTATTACTGGGGTGACCTTGACCATGGTGTTTCTATTCCTATCAACATCCTGGGTGACACCACTGTTTTTCTTGTATGGATTAACTCAAAACTTTTCTTTGGATCATTAGAGCTGAATGATGGGTTTGTATTTATGGGAAAGTTCATTTTGCAGTCACTGACTTCTTGCAGCCAATGGTCCCTGCTACAGTGACAAATAGATACTTTAAATAAAGTACTTCCCAAGACTGACATTCATCCAGCAGCAAAGCCTCCATTTTACTGGCAGGAACTAAGCTTTATGAAGTATTTTTTACCTCCTCAATATCAATCACACTGCCATTGTCTTAATTTTACTCCTCTAATATACAATAATATTTTCCTTTTACCCAGGGATCGTGTTGGTCAAGGACTGGGTCATACACACACACTGAGATGCTGGAAAAGACCATTCAAACATCTCTGTTTCTTTCAACAATGCCTATTATCTATGTTTTCTTTTATTCTCTCCAGAATATCCTGCCTGATATTTTATTTGCCTTCCCTCTTCCTATCCATCCAATTTTCTTTAAAACCCCTAGGCCTGTTTTTTGATTTTAATTCCAAAGAGCTCAATTTCATCCTGCATTTTCCCTGAACACTATGTCCTTACATCATCCTAACCAACACCAGACAATTTTGATCTGCTTTAAAGTGCAGCTCAGGATGTTGTGCTGTGCAGGCCTGCCATGGGTGTTGTCTCTGTCCTACAGAATGGTGGGTGCCAAGACCCAGTATAGCTCATCTAAGCCTTCATTGGAGGTTTGCAGTGTAAAGGGGAACCTGGATAAGGGCTTTTGAGTTGCACATTTATCACCCTCCCCAGGAGATTCCACTGTCAGTCTGCCATCCCTTCTGCTGAATATCCACATGCTTTTCTGCCGTGCTTTGGCTAAAAAAAGAGACGTTTCAAAAGCAGTCTCAGCACAGATCTTCCTTTTCTGGTTAGAATTTCATTCCCTCTTGTCTTCCTGCTAGGCTGCACCAAGGCCAGATTTCATGCTACAAGCACAGAACACAGCTTTCTAGTGCCAGCCCTTATCTTCATGAGAATTTCACGTTGGAAATTGTGCTCAAAAGATCCCAGACATTCTCCATCCCCAGCACTGGGAATGAGATTTAACTTATTTATGCAGTGAGATCTGCATTTGCCTCTGATTGTTACATTGTTTGAGCTGCAGATGGTAAAGATACCTAGAAATCAGTCAGTTAACCCAATTCTATGGTCTCTGAAACAGCTGCCAGAAACACCTGAGCAGCAGTGTTCCTCAAGACTAATGTTCTCCCTTTCTAGTGATAGTCCAGGGAAAGACCTGCTTGACTCATCTCCCTGCTTTCAGAAAATTGTCTTCTGTTCTCTAGTGAATCATACAGCTCATTTTTCCTTTCCAGTAGTCACACAGACTTTGCCACTGCTCACCTGCCAGCCAGCAGCTCCCACAGTTACTGCCAGCAGCCCACCCAGGTGGCAGCAGCACCTGGCAGCAAATAGGGGCAAAGGAGTCAGGCAGCTCGTTGCTTAGTTTGGCTCAAACCAGCACTAACAAAGGTAGCAGTGAGATAGGTAATGGGCATGAGGAACTGGGGAAAATGTTTCAGCCCATGATAAAGGCTTGGGGACATGGTTTCTATGCTCAGCTTTGCCATTCCCTTCCCACATGACCACTGCAACACATTTAACCATCCAGTGCCTCAGTTTACTCTTTGGACAAAATCCTCTTTGTAGAGGGACCTAGGAAGGAAAGACCCCAGAAACCACTGATAATTTTCTAAATTTTTTCCATTTTAAATGGGATTCTTATCCTGTCTTTTTGGTCAAGAGATAAAGTGAACACATAAAGAGTTTTAGTCGCAAGTTTGATACACCAAATGTTTCAGTGAGACATCACTTCAGTCCTGCAGTCTTGGCTCAACAGCTTTTTGAACTAAGAGGAGCTTTTCTTGTTTGCAGTCAGCAGGATCCAGTTCCCACAGAGGAGAAAGAAGAGCACCTAAACTTTTAACTAGCTGTACATTATCTCTTGCTGCTTCTTGTGCAGCCTGATTAATCTAACTACAGGCTCTGCATTCCAACAAGCGCCTCGATCGCATTTCCACAGGACTCATGAAGCAGAAAACCTGCACATCCCTGGCAGGACTCCATGGCTGCAATGAGTAAGCACAGCACCCCTGAGGTGGAGGGAACTTTGCCAGCAGGCTGCAGGTGAGGATTCACCCCTCTGGATGTTGAGGCTTGAGGACAGAGTTGTCAGGGAAGGGAGTGGAGAGCACTTTGATACGTATCATCTCTGACACCGCAGCCAGCCATCTGTTCCGAGTTTATTAAAAGTGATGTACTCCGCTGGGAGGATCAGGAAGCATCTGCTGGTGCATTTACATTCAAATCCTCACAGCAATCCCATCCATCCTCCTTTTTTAATTAATCAAACCCACTTTTTGTTGAAGGCACACAGATAAACACTTCCTCTGTAAATGGGAGCACATGTTATGCTAATACCATTAAATAGCTAATACACAGAAAAACAATTAAGTGCAAGTAGCAGCATCTCTCTCAGGATTTAAGAAAGCTGTTCTGACAGAGATCATTCCTGTTTAAAGGATCACCATCTAAACCTGGCTTATGCGGCAGTGCAGTTTTGCTGCTGCAGAATTGCTAATCAGCTGCTTGGGACAAGAGTGAACCCTGAGGTGATGAACTGAAGCACACACACTCCTTGTGACCCCATTTGCATGGGCTGGAGCGTGCTGAAGGACACAAGACCCCCCCAGCAGAGTTTGGAGGCAGGTGCTGTAGGACAGGTATAAATCCTGTTTGGGTGAAGGGACAGCAATGGGACACTCTGACCACCTGGTAGCACTGCGTTGCACTAGCACAGCTTCTTTGAAAAGGTGAAGAGCTGCAGATGTTTCTCATCCTGACCAGATTCTCTGAAGGGTGAGGAGGAAAAAGGAGGTGGCAAGGCTGCTGGTCTCTCTGCCAGCTTTGCTTGGCATTGGGAGCCCGTGGCACCATTCCTGCCAGTGCTGCTGCCTGCACTGGTTACCCCTATGGTATCATTGAATGCACAGTGCTGAATGGGGTTGGCTCTCTGGGTATCCCCATGGATTTGAAGCTGGGCTGCAGTGGCAGGCTTGGCCTCCCAAGGTGCCACTGGCCAGGGTACAGTGGGATTTACTCAAAGGGTTGGAGTCCCTGCAGCAGATCACATTTAGGTCTTGGTACAAAACCTCTCCTAGATGTGTCAGGATCTCAGCATCCTTCTGTTGAGAGGGGCAGCTCTTGTGTGTGGGGACAGGTGCCTGAATAAAAGGCAGTGGGAGCTGTTAGCCGAGGTTTCCATGAGACAAGACCATAGTAGTCTCCAAACCAGGGTGGTTGGTGAATCTCTAGGGACAGTCAGCATCCCCTTCCAACCAGACAGAAGGAAGAAATGGAACATTTGTCCATTGGGAATCCCAGTCTGTGTCCAGGGGTCATACTTGACTTACATGTGGAGTGCTGGAAAGGTTCCTCCAAAGTAAGTCTGAAACTCTGGGGACACATAATGCCTCTGTAACCAGGCCCTCCAAGTGAGCAAGGGGGTTTTGCTGTGCAGAGGGAGGGATTGACCTACTATTCCCCACTACCCCACAAAAGGGATCAATAATGTCAATGGCAGCAACAAAGGCACTGAAAAAGTGGGGACACTCAATGCTGAGAAGCCTTGGGGCTGTGGGTTTGAATTAGTGCACATGATATAATCTCATCTATCACTTATATGGAGCATAAGGGGCAGAGGGGATGTCTGTGTGCTTGGAAACTGTGTCAGTGTCTCTCTGTGCAGCTATTAACAAGTTAAATAGAAATCTGCTTCTCGGCATGCCATTCCTTGTCTTCTTACTTTGGATATGTCCTCAAGGCCATTTTTAAACATGACTAGTTATTTCCCAAATCCTCTCTTACAGTTACAAACAGTAACATTGGCTGAAACATCTAGAAAATGGGAAGTGCAGTTGACTCTACCCTTCCCCAAATATGTCACTTCTGGCAGGCAGGGCTTTTGTCATGGAACACCTGGCCCTGTGGCAAAGCCCTTCTCCCAGGTCAGAGGCAGCAAGCTTACAGTCCTGGCCCTTGCTTTCCATTACCAAACAAAGGAGTTGCAGATGCTGAGACCTTAAGAAGCCATAACTTGCTTTTTACCTTCTGTTATTGATGATAAGTGGCTTTTAACTTACGTTCTTTAATTGCAAACGTTGATGAATTTGCAAAGCTGCAGCTCAGAGACTGGGCAAACTGCATTTGGGGTTGTTGGCCTCATAGTAACTATGGAGGAAATAAATATGTGCATGAAGGGATATTTAGCAATTTCAGGCTTGGAAATGAAATTAGTGACAAGACAGAGTGATTTAAAGAGCATTGGGTCTCATTAGGCTCAGATCAGACAGCAAGAGATGTGCTGATAAGGATGACTGTCATGTGCTTTCCTCAGTGCCTCTCCAGAAGGGACTTGCTCCCAGCAGCACATTTTGAGTGAACAAATTGTTCTGTGAGCAGCAGAGTCAACAACACCTGGGTCTTTGCAGTCCCCTCAGACAGCCCCAGCACATAGTCTTGGCTCCAGAGTCTCTCTTCCTGACTATGTGAGTGGTCCCCTGAAGTCCCTTTCCATTGGCATGACATTTGACCAGCTACTCAAAACAGCCCAGTTACCACCTGCAAACCTGGCTGTTTCACCTTCTGTCAAATCCACCTGCACCTCCTTTGGGGTCTGTTTCAGCCTTTCCTCATCATGCCTTTAGGAAAGTTTTGCAGCTGATTGCGGTGCAGCTCTGAAGATGTGGGCAAAACCAGTGAAGGCAGCAGAGCAGCTCCAGATGAGCCCTGCACTGCAGGGACTCTGCCCCCTTCTCCATGAAGTGGTGAGCAATGACTGAGAGTTGATGATCCCTTCTCAAACCCTCTAGCTGACCAACAGGTGATTTCCAGATGGTTTCTGTTCTACAGACCCCTGAGGTAATGAGGGAAGAAGAAAAATCCGTGTTTTTCAGGCAAAACCTGCCAGTATTTGAGGGGGTAGTTGTGTGCCTGTGGATGATGCTGACACCTGTTTGGTATTTCCTGAGCATGAGTTTTTCCCCCTCATGACACAAACTGTTGTGGAAATAGGCAGGAGAAATATCTTCAGCATGCAGTGATTATTGAATATATCTTTAATTAAAAAGAAGAAAAATTCCATTCCTTGCAAACAAACCACACCTGCTGGAGCTGAAACCTTCCTTCAAAGGCTGCAAAAAGGTTAAGTGCTGCAGAATTAAAAAATATGGGGTTTTATGTAACAGGAACATTCTTGTATCAGGGAACTCAAAACTGAGAGCTGGTGCCTGCTTCACCTTTCATTTAATGACCTGAATAATTAGCAGAATAATCTTTTTAGAAATGCTCCAGTAGCAGTGCCCTGGTTGTTGAATAAACAATCTCCTAGAGGGGGAAAAAGCTGGCAGTAATAAACAACTGGTTGAGGGAGCAGCAAGGTTACAGGCAATCATTAAGCTGGGAGAACATTCATCAGCACATTCAAGGAATCCAAGAAGTCAGTGCTGTTCCATGGGGCAGTCTAAATGAGGAAAATTATTTATTAGGAGATTGAACAGAGATCATTACGCACTGAAGCCTGGTGTTAGCATCTACTGTGGTTTCAGTCTTGCAAACAATACAATAATTGTTTTCTCTTGACAGTCATTTACTATTAAATCCTGGGTACCTTGTTCTCCTTCCAGGTGTTAGCCTCCACTTGGAATTTATCAAGGGCAAGGGCAGAGCACTCTGGCCACAGGCACACCTGCTGTGCCCTCTTCCTCACACCCAAAACCTTTTTTCTCTCTCATTTCAGTGCCAATTATTACCCTTCCAAAAGAATTTGTTTCAGGACTGAAACCTAAAAAGACACCCTGGGGTACTGGGCAGGACTAAGGTTAATATGTCTCTGAAAATTATTTCTAATATAATAATTCTTTAAACCCTGTCTGAAAGAAAATGGTGAAAGCAGTACCATGTTACTGCCACTGGAGACCAAGAGCATATTGGATTTTTTACTGCCTATGCACCGCTGTGTGAACAAATTTTGAGAAAATACACCTGGTACAGCTATGAGGATCAGGAGAAGGTGGAAAATTTGCTCTAAAATCATGGAGATCTCTTGTATTGACACTGTCATGGTTTCAGGTGCATATTCTTGCTTCCAGCTTCCCTCTGATTTTGACAAGACTGACTCCCAGAAGCATCAGGCTGAGGGGATCTCTTACAGCCCATTCCACTGCAGTCTGGGCCAGCAGGGAGGATTAGTTGGGACCTTCCAGCACTGACAGCTGTGTGGCTGATGGACACATGAAGTCTTCCACTTAAAGGAACTCATCTAAATGTTTGGCTATCCTTGTATTTTGAAAATTGAACTCTACTTTTTTTTTCATCATTTCTATGCTCTTTTCTTCAGATGGGGTTGCCCAGGATGGGATAGGGAGGTGCCACACTCTGTGGCTCTTCTGTGCACGAAGAGCACACATCACATTTTCCCAGCCTGGCCCCCAGTCTTCTCCATTCTAAATTAACCAAGACTCTCTTCACACCCAGTTATTTTCCAAACTTCTCATTCATGGTGCTCTGTCCTGGATCCTTTCCATCTCCTCTCTCTTCCACAAAGTGGGTTTCCCAAGGCTGAAGGCAGCAGTTCCAGCTGAAGCCTTGCAAAAGCAGCATCACCCCCCTGTGTCTTACAGAGCAGCAGGTGAAAGACATCAGCGAGGAAGCTCCTGGGTCACACAGACAGGGCCTATGTTCCTGCAACCACCTCTGAAAACTCCCTGCCAAAAATTGCCCTTTCCCATCTTGAACCCTGAAAGGATTCCTGACTTACTCACATCTATTGGAAAGCTGTTTCAGATTTTCATCCTCTGGTACAGATACCCTTCTAATTTCCAAATCATGGGTTTTCCTAGGTAGTTTAAATCCAATTCTTGATTTGTTTATTTGAATTCGTTTTGCTGGGTTTTGTATTTTTTTGCAATTGCTGCACAACAGCTCTTCATCCCCAGGTTTTTGCTGCTATTTCCCTTGAATTTTCTTTGTGGGCCTCATTGTAGCTGTATATTGATTTCCCTTTTTTGCTTGCAGCACTTTGCCCAATTTCATCTTGAGGATTTCAGAGCACTGTTCCTAGTGATCACAGTCCTTTTGTGTCCTGAGTCTGCCTGGCAGCATCTCTCAAGCTCTAACAGCTTGGCTTTATTCAGAGATCTTTTAGCTGCATTCCCTTCCCCATTATCCATTCTTCCACACAGTGGTCAGACACAGGCTGCACACACAGTCCCTCGGTCTTGCAATGCTTTGAGCCACCTTTTACTCTTCCAGTTTATCATATAAGTGGATTTGGTTCTGCCAGTCAAACTCCTACAATTGCGTCTGTTTCCCTTAACCACTACACCAAAGAGAAAAAAAATGAAAAACATTGGCACAGTTTATTCTTGACAAATCTCTGCAATGAGTTTCATATCAACTGACTAATCTGTACCTGATTATAAATTGAGGGTTTCATAATAGGTTCTGGCAATCTTTCCAAGAATTAAAGTGAAATATATTTAAATTCCTTGATTTTCCCTGCAATGCAGGTACTAAGTGTTCCCCTGTTATTCCTCTCTTATTCCCCAGCTACTAAAAAGAAGTTGTTAATAGTTTGGAAATGGCTTTGGATGGTTCTTAAGCTCTCACAGATGGATTTTGTCTGGTTATGCAAGCTGGAACACATCTCACTTATCTAAATGTTCTTTAAGCTCTCCTTTTCCTATTCCATTCCATAGCTTCAATTCTCTTGTTGTATGTTTCAGTTGTCTTCAACATCTTGTTATTATAAAGGTTTTTAGGAAGTTTGAAGCAGAAGGTGACAGTGGCTGTTTCAGTTTCTGCTGTGCATCACCTCTCCAGAACACAGCTTTGTAGACTGTGGTGCCTTTAACCCTTTCCCTGTGACTTCCTCAGATTTCCTCTCAGGACTTGAGAAAGGTGTAACATTAAAGCCATGCAATAGATATCCCAATATTTTATTAATAAATAAAATAATCATTTTATGAAAATTATTCAGGAAAACTCCAAAGTTAAAGTCTAAGGATCTACCCCTACTCACACACCTCATCTCCCTGTGTATAGGCCCAGAGCCATATGCAGACATGTTTTAGGTGAGGTGTATAACTTGGTGTTCTGTGTTATACACTGGCCCCAGAATGAAACCCAGAAGATAGAGGTGGGCTCCTGATGTAAAGTATGGGATGAGGTGTAGGTGTCTAAGGGGCGTGTGAAGCTTTATGGAGAGACTCATCCCTGAGCCTCTTTGGGTACCTGAGCCAAGATGAGGAGAGCCTTCTACCTGCCTGAGCCTCAGACCCTGCCACATCTCCTCAAGGAATGAGCAAGAATCACAATTTCATGTTATAAACAGGAACCCATGAGGCAGCAGTGGTGCAGTGCCTCTTTCTTACCATGACAATATTTAGAGCATATCCCCACCTTCCCCTCCCCAAAATAGAAAGCAGTATTTCAAGGTTTAATGCTTCTCTCAGTTTGATAGGTTTCAAAGCCATAACTCCCATCCCCTTGAGAGTCTCCTGGCCATGGGAGGCCATGGGTACCCCAGCCTCACTTTTGCCTGAGCTGTCCCCAGTGCAATTGGAGCCTGAATAAGTGAGTGCAAAGGAATATGTACACTTAGGCTGCTTTTTAGGGCATTTGGATGGGAGAAGTGAGCTTGGCCTTCCTCATTCTGTGAACATCACTGTGGGGGCTTAAAACTATGACACAGAATCTGGGCATGATCTTCTGAACCAGGTTCCTGAGAATGCTGGGGTTGGATTTTACCACTTCAGAAGGAGATGCCAGTCTCAGTGGCCTAACTCAGGAGGAGGAGCTCAAGCACTTTGGAGTCAAACAGGAACCACCTCCAGGACTCAAAAAATAAGCTTTTCCCTATGCATGGTATAGCACCAGATGGTTTGACGATGAGTTACATTTCTTGGCAGGAATACTACCACAGAGGTTATTTGACACTTTTTATTTGATTTGCTGTACTGTATGGTAGAATTAAAGGGGGGCAAAAGAGAATATATGAATGTGTGTATATATGGGTAAAATGTGGAAGGTCAAAACCATGAGACAATCTGAGTCCAAAAATATCTTGAGGCACCTGAGAACTGATGGCATGTAAGTGGTGGGTAGGGTGGAGAGGAAGGAGATAAGATGAGGTGCCTTGAGCTGCCTTTGTGCCAAGTGTGGCATTTACATAAATGGGCTCTCCAGAGCACTACCAGCAACCAGGAACCTGGGAGGTGCAGTGGATATGAGTAGGAATGGGGCTGCTGCACAAATTCAAAGAAGCTCCTGCAGAGAGAGAAAGACTCCATGGGTGATGTTTGTATTGGAAAGGCAGCAGGAGCTGGATTTAAGGTATGAGAACAAGGAGATGAGATAGAGAAATTTGCTGCCTCCTTAACACACAGCAGCAGGTATGAGTATAGATGAACAGATGTCCAGGGAATATCACTGTGGGAAGAAGCACTGGTTAGACGAGTCATTCCTCCAGGTCCTAAAATGCCTCAAGGTCACTGGGTGACCAGCTAAAAGGAAGTTTATTTTATCTGATCATATGACCAGGAACCCAAGAGCTGAGCCTGATTTCGTGCTGCAGACTGCTGGTTCACACCACCCTCTGGGAACTTCGTTTCTGATCATGAGGAGGCTCTCACCTTCCTGCTGGGCTTCTATCGCTTCTTCAGGCTTCAGCTGCCTTACTGTGGAAGCAAGGCACGTCTGTGGAGGTAGCAAGGACAGTTTGATCATGTGAGTACAACAAACTCACTTTCCTCTGAGACCCACAGCCTGGCTCCTGAGCACATCCACATCAACAGGGTCCCTGTGAGAGCTGCTGTGGTTTCTGGGCAGAGGCACACCAGCAGTTCCCTTGGGTGAGGAGCAGGTGTGGAGAGGCAGCCATCAGCTCTGGGCTGTCTCCAAGCTTTTCTCACCAGGATTTTGAAGGCATTTGGTAGAGAATTCAAAAAATTCACATTTGACTAGAGTTTCTAACTTTCTTTAGCATTCATAGCTAAAGATCTGAGAAAAGTCTCTCTGGTTTAAAACACTCCAACTAAAACTAACAATCCTTCTCATTAGAAAACCTTCATGAGTTCTCTTATCAAGAGCCTGTGTCTCTGATGCACTTCTTGGAGAAAAAGCAGAGAGCTGGGTAGGTGTGTCAACAACCTTTCTGAAGCAGACATGTGAGAAGTGCACCAAAACCTTTTGTTCATCCAAGTAAATGCTGAAACAGCTGCTGAAACTTGCATCCTAACCACCCCCTTTGTAGCAAGCTTTAAACATTAAGAGCACATTAAGAGCTCTGAGGCTCCCTGGCTCAGGTGCAGAGTTGTTATAGACCCATTCTTTTATTACACCAGTAATACATACAGCCTGGTAGCTTCACTTATGCTTTGCTTCTAATAAAGTACTCAGGGCAGGATCTTCTCAGTATACATGTACCCTCATTATTTTTTTATTGCATATACAGTAAATATCAACTAACATAAAGGACTGTCTAATTAAAACTGCTTTATGAGTACTTGTGAAATTAATTGGGGAGAGCAAAGAACTTTATTGGTTTGCAAAAGCAAAGTAACTTGATTTAATCCACCTATTGCAGTTTGTGCAGAACCTATTAGGGCATGTTTGCCCAACAAGCCTTTCAAATTCAGTAGTCACCATACACTTAAAAGTCAAGCAAACATAAAAAATAACTTGGAGAAACTAAGGGAAAAATCACCTTGATAAGTAAGTAGTTTGATGCACTTATCTCAACTCATGATCAAACATTATGTAGCACAACCAAAGCCTGTTACAACAGGGGTTTTGCGTGGTGTTGCTGTGCAGCTCCTTCCCACATGACAAGAGAGCAGAGAGGAGACATCTGCTGATGTTCAGACAAGCTGGTGCCGGGCAGTACTTGTGTGTCCTGGCTATCATGCAGGTAGAGGTGACAGGTTTAGAGGTGATCCAGTACTAGAATCATACTCTGGGAGACAAACTGTGTTTCTCCACATGCCTGTCAGAGGAGGGGTTAGAATAGGGCTACCTACATTTAAAGTTGTTTGACCGTGAAAAGTTTGAATGACCAGAGCTGCTCTGGGCTCCTATGAAGTACTGCATTGACCTCCACACTCTTATGCAAGATGTGCTGCATGTGAGGATATAGCCAGGGCTACTGCTGTGGCCTCACACCTCCCTCTGGTGCAGTGAGACTGCTCTGAGGAGGACACTCACACTTTGTTCTTCAGCAGATGTTCTGTATCTATATCTGGCTACAGCCCTTCCTGAACTATGCTGAGTGTTGCAGGTGATATACCAGCAACACTAAGGAATATTGTGTTTAAAAAAGTATATCCTAATTAACTTTTTAATACTCATTTTCCCTAGCACCAGCCTCATTAGACCTGTGTGTGTGAAATATTTGTTTAGCCAGTTGTTATTATATTGCTAATCATGAAGACTGGCTTGTTGCCTGGATGCTTTACCCAAGCCACAATATCACAACTACAAATACAGAACTATAAAACAAATCACTCCTTAATCTTCAAGATTATGTTGCTGTGCTGGTCCCTGCACTGCAGGTAACTGTATTTTTTGAGCAACACAAAATGAGCTCTTGCTACACATGATGTGCAAGGAGAGATTCAGGTCATATTTTAAATTTATTACTCTGAATTTATCCTTTCTAATTTCTGTAAAGCCTCTGTATCTCTGGGGCATTTTCTTAAATGGAAAAACTTCTTGCACATGAGTGATGTAATACAATAGTACTTAGGCACTTGCCCTTCTACACAACAGGGCAATCTGCACAAGCTCCCTGAAATGAAGAGTTCGTACCCCAGTCCTTGTCTCATGGCTGAGGGAGTAGAAGGAGGTTTCCATCAGTACTGGGCCTCTGGTGATCCTATTTCTACATCTAGATCCACCAATCTGTAGCCACTCTGTTGGCAAAATATGAGTGGCATTTAAGAAAGTGGGCTAAACAAGGGGAACATCAAACTTCTGGGCTGCAACTATGCCATCCTCCCTTGGAGATGCCTTTGGAGGACAAAATCCCATATCACCCTGCTTTTGCTGCCCCAGGGGCAGGACATTAAATTGCCCATTTTGAGATTGCACTGCAGCATCCTGTACACATGTTCTCTTTTGTTACTAGCTTCCATATTTCTGGATAAAGTTTTTTCAGCAGTGTTTTTCCTGAGTGAAGTTGTCCAGCTTCCACAGGTGGAATGACTGGAACACCTCAAGGGACAAGGAGAAGTTGTCAATGCACCTTTTAATAGCTTTTAGACACACACACAGTACTTGGTCCTTCAGAGGCTGATCCAGGCCTGATCTCAATGAAGACTCCCCTGTCCATCCAGCTCATAAAGTCCATGTTATCCCTGACATTCCACTCACAGCTGTGTGAAACTTTGTTGAAGCCAATAACCCCATCTGTAATGGACTTGTTTACCACCCTTATAGCAGTTACTCCATAATTAAGTAAGTGGACAGTGATGACCTTCATCTACCCCCTGGTTATTTTCCACAAATACCCACTTCAGTGTTCTAGTAAGATAAGATCACTGCCAGGGATGCTGTTTAGGAGAGTTGGCTAAGGGATAATACAGCCACTAATGGCTAGCAATCTTCAAATCAGAGCATGTTGCTCTAGAAAACAGCTTTTTTAGACCAGTGCTGAGGGCAGATTTCCTAGTGTGATTTTGGATGGAGTCAGAGATGGAGGAGCTTCATGGCACAAATAAAAACAAGTCACACTCTGGATAGGGAAGGGCAGTGGCCAGTCTGGGATGCAGAAAGGTCAATTTTTAAGTAGTGTTGTCTCTTTGACTCTTTGATGCTTTGGAAGAGCAGACAACAGGTTGTTACCCACTCTGAGAGTATGAGTCAGATGTGCACAAAACACTCACAAGGTTTCTCTGAGCAGTCCAGCACATCCTCACTTTGACCAGGCTTGAGAGGTGAAGTGTCCCAGCTCTGTAAGAGCCTGACTTGGCTCCTACTCCTGGCAGTGAGAGGTGAGGGGAGAAGGTGCCCAGAGGGTCCAGGCTCTGCACCTCTGGATGTCCTTCCAGCTGTGCTCTCAATGTGACAGGGGCTGGGTTCTCTTTGGGGCAGAACCAAACTCACTTAGGAAGGATCAGTGAGGCTCACATGCTAAGAAGAGCAGGACACGTAATTTGATAAATTTAAAGTAGAACTGCATGGAAGAATAGAAAAGAAGCCATAATGTTTTTTTCTCAGTAGCTGACAATGGAATTCTCAAAGTGTTAAACAAATGACACCTCAGGAAAGACAGTTGTAGTCTGCAAATATAAACTGACTCTTGGACAGAGGGTCTAAGCTTCCCCGTGTAACCACCAGCAAATAATAACCTCTTCTAAACACCTCTCCTGACTCAGCTACCAATTTACTCTGAGACTGGATGAGTAACTTAATTTCCCTTTATTTTTACATATATCTAAAACCCTACTGAGTCTATGAATAGATGGATATCTTGATATACAGACATATATCCCCTGTGTGTCCATTTAATACAGTTTAATATTTGAATTTTTAATGTAATAGGATTCAGTCCTTCATTATGAATAAAACACAAGGCTGTATCAGTGCTCAGTGTCCTTGCAGAACAGAGGTGTCCTAATGCTTAATTCAGGTTTGCAGAATAAACTGAAGGCCAAGGCTTAAAGACACCAAATGCTGAAGACTTTGTTGAAGGTTTTATGTGAAGGGGCTTTGTGGTGGCTCAGTAGCCCTTTGCATGGCTTCCCCCTGCCTGGAGGAGGGGAGAGGACTCTACTTCTGAGCCTCTGTGAGAGCTGAGAGCCTTGGAGCACAATTGTCAGCAGCTGAGAGTTTGGACAAAGGCAGAAATGATGATCCATTGGGCCCAGAGTTCCTCCTGCACTGTGAAGTCTTCACACCACAGGCGCACCAGTGGCTAACCCCACCCGTGGCTGATGGAAACAAGGCTAAACCCCTCCTGGTGAGGCTGGGCTGCACACTGAACTAGCTGTGGCCCTGGAGTGATGTTTAGAAGGAAACAGCAAATGGGAGTGTGCTTAATTAAAGTTGACAGTCATAATGGCCCTGCCTGTAATAGTATCAGGAGATTATCAGTTACGGCCACTGCTGCAGGCTGGGTGACGACCCTGCCAAGGTGTGACCCTTATCCCAGCCCTGCCTGCTCAGATCTCATACCTGCTTTTTAATGCTGAACATCTCATGTTGACAGGGAAGAGAAAGCAACTTTCCTCCTCCTCGTCTCCATCTCCAGCTGCTCGCTGTACCATGCAAACACTGATTATTGAGAAATCCAGGTTAGGGTTTATCTAATTGATGGCTAATACAATATCAAGTAAATGAACAAAGGTTATAGGAAAGGGCTTAGGAGGAAGAAGATGCAAAGTGCCTTTTCCTCTTATTAATGGGCTGAGTATTTTTATAGTCACTTTTTTAAGCTATATGCAGGCTAAAAAAATGGGTCTGATTGGGACACCAGGAAGAAAGTCAAATACGCCAGCTGGTGTGGGACACTGCAGGATCTCAGTGAGAGGATACAGGGCATTAATTATCAATTTTATCTCTGCCAGTTTCTGTTGGTTCAGATGCACTTCCCACATTTAATGTCTTCTGCAGACTGGAGGACCATGCTGGAGGCATGTAATTCTGCTTGCATCTGCAGTCTCCCTACTTCAACCACAAAGCAATATGGACTGGTTTTTAAATCAGTCTGCAGTCTAGCAGCCCTTCCCTCCCTTTGCACACTCTGCACTAATAAATGGATGCTCCCAATGCCTGCCCAGAGATTCTTTCCCTAATGTAAGTGAATCCTCTTGCCATACTCACTGTGCATCAGAACATAACACACTGGAGGCAAAGCAGCTTTAGAAAATGAAAGAAATCCCAGTGCTCAAGAAAGTCTGTCTTTGAGACATCGCTTCAAGGCCTCAGCTGTTGGATGCTGTAGTTTCCTCCTGAAGCTGGCACTTACTCATGGGTCTGGATCCATAACTTGCTTCCAAGCAACCAGTGACATGTGTCAAACACCAATCGTCAGGCTTGGCAGAAAATCCAAATGCAACTACAGCTTTTACAGAAGGTGAGAGCAGCTCTCCTTTAATTTATTTTGTCTCTACTCCTTTCTTTTAAAAAGCACCAGGATCTTAATTACAGCAACACTCCCCAGTGGAATGAGAGCACTCTGATTGAGGTGCATGAATTAACAATGAAATTGCCTCCAGTCAATCCTTTGCCTCCAGTCAATCCTTTGATATCTATTGAAGTCGGTATATTTTAACATTAATCCCAGGAGAATTTGGTATATGTATGTGCACTGCAGTCAGAGGATCCAAACAGATAGGTTCAAATGCAGTCCAAGGAATGTGGGAATCCAAGTGAGAAAGGAATTTAAGAGATTCTCAAAAAAAGAGGTTCATAGCTTTCAAGATGGGCTTAGCACTTCTCTGGAAATGTGATATAGTTCCTGTAAATGCAGAAATTTTGGGGGGTTTTGTAACATTCAGAACTCCCAAATCAAATTACTAATATGGTGGAAAAAGCATTAGAATAACCTTCCTGGCACAGAAGATAAATTGTGTGTTTGAACATGAATTCATACATACAAGAAAGGCAGAAAAGAAGTCCATACTCGTGGAGATATTAGCAGGATGTATGTATATATTGACAATAATATTATAAAATAATCTAAAGAGTTTTAGCAGCTCTATGGCATTCAAGAGAACCTTAAAGCTCACATCCATCTTTTACATCCTCATCTAGATATAAGAAATGCATCTGCCTCTGACTTTGCTGAAGGGTTCAGAAGGACAGGCTGTTCATACTGCACACTGCTGGGTAGTTTCAACAGTGCAGCAGCTGCTGACAACACCTAAAATGCTGTAATTGAGACCATTTCTCAGCTCTCATTTCTGGGGACATGCCCTAACCCTTTCCACCTCCCCCTCCTGAGGCATTACGGAGGCAAACCCCAGAGCTCAAAGCAGAAAGGAGCTTTGGTTCTCACAGAAGAAAAGCAAGGTCAAGCAGGAGACCTTTAGAGGATCAGACAGGAAAGGGAGCTCCAGGCAGAAATGGTAAGAAAAGGATTGGCAACTGTCAGTGAGAATGCTCTGTTCTTTGATTTGGACTCACTGGTGCTATGGGGAGAAGGGTGCTGGGTGTACTGGCAAGGCAGTGGGATATGCCAGAAAAATGCCAAATTCCATCCTCAGTTCCTCTCCCAAAAGAAACAACGTGAAATTTAAAAAGCCCTTTTTCTGAACTTTCTGAATCATTGTATTCAAATGCAAGAGCACCACGTCATCAGTGTGCTGGTACCACACTTCTTTTCAACAGGTGAGGAACCTGGTGCAGAGAGGTTGATATAACTTAAACCACACTTTTTAAAAATCAGTTTAAATCCTGGATGCCTCCATTTGAGGACTCTGTGGCCAGGACATGTGATGCCTGATGCTAAGCAGAGACAGCCATTAGTCCAGAGAAGATGAGCAGAAGCCTCCATGGTGCAGTAATGCTGATAGTTGTTCACTTTAGTTGGACTCCACAAATTAGAAAATTATCTATTTTCCCTAACAACATCGGTAATGAGCCTCCTACCATTTATCTTAGGCACATTCCTGGAGAGTTGGAAGTATTTTAGAGTGCTTTTCCTAGGAAAACTCCAGCAGCTCAGAAGTGAAAGGTTGTTTAAAATAGCTTAATCCTTTGGGAAGGGTTAAGTCCCAGTCAAAACTGCTCGTTCACATTCAGACCTCTGACCTTCTAGGGGCAGTGCTGGCACGTTAGCCAGAGTGTGATTGCCAAGGCCTGACTGAACTCCTGTGCAATGCAGGCATGTCAAGGTCCACGTTTTTATCCACCCCTGCAGCTGTGTTAATGTGGTGAGGTGACACCAGGGCATGGCAAACTGGGGCAGGAGCAGGGCACGTATCACTCGTGCTGGTGGAGATGTGCTGCACCTTTTCCAGGGAGGCCCCAGGGCAGCCAGCCCCAGCAGCCATGCCCAAAGCAGCAGCTTGCTCCTGCTGGTGCTGAGGGATGCAACCCTGGGGGAGCCTGCCAAGAGGCTCCATGGCTGGATCTGCCGTGCAGGCAGCGTGGGAGGCAGGAGCCTGGCAGGAGCAGTGAGTGGCAGGCAGCCTGGGGCTCTTCAGCTCTGCACATCCACGTGCCCTGGATGTGCCACCTGTCGTGGGGCCAGCTGTCCTTCTGCTCTGACCTGCAAAGGGACATGGGAATGCAGAGTGAGGGCACAAACTCCTGCTCTGAGGTTGGGAGTTGTTTATTTGGTCTTTTCAGTTTTGTCTGTTGGCTTTGGGGTGGAGGACAAAGAAGCATGAATGGATGCCTTGGAGCTCATAATTTTTCTAGAACTGGTGCAGTGATAAAGTGGCAAACTGGTGGTGCCAGGCCCAGCTGTGAGCTGCCATGTGGACAGGTGACCATGTGACTTAAGCCTCTACACCACAGCTCACCACTGACTGCTCCAGCTTTTTGACAGACCAGTAGGCCAGATGACAACAAAGCAGGACTCTAGTTTGGACTTCAACTCAAAGACTTGGACTTCTCCCAGCTTTAGGCCAGACATGAAAGAGAGGAGTAGGTCACAGAGAGAAGCTGCCCTCGCAACTGATTCCAAAATGTTCCCAGACTGGCAAACATCCATGGTCTGTAGATTTTCAATCCAGACACAGGCAGCTTTGTAAAAGACAGTGTCCCCTTGAGACTTCCATGTACCCACATCAGTCCTACAATGCTCCTCATGTCCCTGCAAAACCAGAAGGCCCCTGAGAAAGGTGGACCTCTTCCTGCAAGACTTGGGTGTTACACTGTGCTGCAGCTCCATCACAAGGCAGGGCTGCTTCAGTGACTGCCCTGGGGGCTTGTGTGGGTACCCCCACTGCCAGTGGTTCCATCACCAGGGACTGCATCCTCCCTGAGTTGCAGGTTTCCTTTTGCCCTCCCATATTTGTAAGGTGTCAGGTGCTTTCTGCACACACATGGCTTGAGCCATCTAATGCTCAAGTTCATTCAGTTCATTTCAGTTCATTCACGTGCAGTTCCCTGCTGATGTGTGCCCTTCACACTGCTCCACAACAGCTGCTGGAAACACCCCTTCCCCTCACACTGTGTGCTTCCCCAAGCAACCCAAGTGCTACCCTGTCTAATTTTTTCCATTAAAAGGGTCTGAGCCCACGTTACTGTACACACTAAGGTACTGAAACTATTGGCACAGGGAGCTGTGGATGCTCAGAGCCCTGCAGAAAGCAGGGACACTCCCATTAGGGGGTGGGAGGTTGTGTCCCTGTTTTCCAGAGTTTTCAGGGCTGCTTGGTGAGCCAGGATGGGGAAGACCATGAATCATCCAGCCAGGATGGGCACATGGTGGCAAATTTTGCAGGAGATTGTGGGCATGTGCCAACATATATGTGACCTCTGCTGTTTGGTCAGAGCCACTGCTGGGAAGCCCATGCAATCCTCTCACAGATGTGCTCACTTCTTTACCTGCCACTTCAACTGGTGACCATCATAAGATCAGCTATCAAAGAGGGTGAGAGGCTGGTATCAACTGAATTACTCCTTTTCATTTAAGTGGATGAAGAGGAGTGTCTAGCTGCTTACACCACCACTGGTTTGGAGAGGCAGTATTCAGGCTAAGGAGTATGATAGTTGGGGCTACAGGACTCAAGGTTCAGGATTAGGTGGGAAAATAAAATGTGTCTTGGAGCAGTAGCTTTTTTAAAAATTGTATATGTTCTCCAAATTGGCTTGGGCAAGCCATGCCTGTTGAGGATAAACCACCTGCTAGCATTAAATGGAGCACTTTTGACTTAATTTGAAACCAGAACAGAAAGTAGCAATCAGCAATAACATGTGCTTGACAGTCCTTCAGAAGGACAGTAGAAGTCAGCCTCTATGGAAGTAGTGCTCCAGAGCACCAGCTGCAACTGTCTCATCCCTCAAAGAGGGCACAAAAGAAAGCCTGATCTCTTTGCAAGTGTATAGTTATTTCTTGCTAATCAAAAAGTCAGGCAAAAATATCTTTTACTGGGAAATTATTCGTGAAGGTGACTTTTAAAAACATGAAGTTATATCCACTCGCTGCCTCACTTGTACTGTTAAATCTCAGGTTCTGCAATACAGATGACAGTAATTTCCAAGGAAAGGGAAATAATTAAAATCCTGACAGGTAGAAAATGTTCACTGTTTGCTTTCAGTATCATGAAAGAATAAATTTGGAATAAAGTCTGGTGAACAGGTTGAAGAGACAGTCTATATCCTTAAATGCCTACAGTGTGCCGATACAAAGGTGAGAGACAGGTTTAACTAGGGATGGACTGGGCCCTCCCAGGTCCAGAGCATGTGGCTGAACCTTGGCCTCTAGATTATTCTTCCTGTTCAAAGCCTATTGCTCAGGCCCACTTGCTCCAACACTGCTGACCTGTCTCTTTTTCAAGCAAAAGAACAGCTCACACTAGGATTGCAACCAGGCACAGACAGACACTCCCCACTGAACCACAGAATCACAAAATCAGAGGATAGTTTGAGTTGGAAGGGACTTTTAAAGCTCATCTAGTTCAACTTATTTGCAATGAATACAGACATCTTCAACCATGTCAGGCTGCTTGGAGTTCCATCTAACCTGACCTTGAATATTCCAGGGTTGGAGCTTCTACCAGCTCTCTGGACAGCTTGTGCAGTGCTTCACTATCCTCAGTGTAAAAAATTTCTTCATTATATCTAAATCTTAAATCTAACTTAGTTTAATCACATTCCCCTTTGTCCTGTTCAACAGGCCCTACAAAAAGTCTGTCCCCATCTCTCTTATAAGCCCCCTTCAATTACTGAAGCTGCAACAAGGTCTCTCATCTCCAGGCTGAGCAACTCTTAACTCTCTTAATCTTTCTGCACAGGAGAGGTGCTCCAGCCCTCTGATCCCCTCTGTACCCTCCTCTGGACTTGCTCCAGCAGGTCCATGCCTTTCCTGTGCTGGGGACACAGTGCTCCAGATGGGCTCTCACCAGAGCAGAGCAGAGCAGAGCAGCAGAATCCTCCCCCTCAGCCTGCTGGCCACGCTGCTTTGGATGCAGCCCAAGATACAGCTGGCTTTCTGGCCTGATTCTTCTTAACTTCTTTCTTCCACTCCTCCAGACTGAAAAATACAGGATCTGAAGAACCTTCAACACATTCTACAATTCTCTCCTGTGCACTAAGTAATTCCTTAATTTATTTAACTCACTATTGCTGTTATTTCTTCAGAGATGATTCAACTTCTGGATTTGTCTGTCTCAACCCTGTGTCAACAATGACCAGAGGCTGGATGAACAGAAGAATTCATTTCTGACAGTCAGTCCCACTTTCTCCTGTAAAGTGATATTTTACTGTATTGGGGTTTTTCAGCCCTTCAGGGGATTAGTTTCAATAAAAAATCATTGATGTTTCAGAAAGAAGTTATTCTTTCTTTGCATTTGACATACAAACATATTTTCCTCTAAAGAGGACAGCAGACATCCATGCAAGATATCTGAACTATACATAGTAAGAATGAAATCTGAACAGCTATGTTAGCCTGACTTGTTTTAATGCAACACTGGTAAGTAAAAGTGTGCTGGTTTTATTAGCTTTATAAAATGACTGTAACATAGAACCATCATTGGGATGGTGAAGGAGACTAACACTCCTTTGCTGAGGTTGCTCTTGTTCATATCAGCATCTCTATAAGATGTTCATACGTGAAAGAGAAGATCAAAAGGAGGCTCTGTAAAAGCTTTGATTTACAAGACTATTATATTTTATTATTTTATTTTCTTGCATTTTATTATTTTTAAAAGCTGCAGCCCTCATGAAAAGCAGAGATGTCCAGCCAGCTCTCCAGTCTGTGCTGGGCCAGGTCACTTAGCTCACCCTGGGCAAGCAGCCAGCCCTGTCCAATCCCATCATTTTCTTTCTCTCCTTCAGAAATTAAAATATAGAATCAGTTTACCTCATCATGAAATTTAAAACCTTTGAGCAGTCAGAGTGGTCATTTCTAAAACATCTCAAGTCCCACACTAAACAGTAATTTCCGTTCTTACTTAAACCTGTGTGGAAAATTAAAAGATGTGCTGAGCAAATCCTAAAGCTTTTGAAACTTGGAAGAAAACAGTTTTTCCAGTCTCCCAGCTGGCAGATCATTGCTGGATTGCAGTGCTTGCTGCAGTGGTGCAGATGGCTCTTGGCCACAAGGCACCTGGGCTCTGTGCCTGGGCTTCAGCCTTTGGAAAACACACAGTGCAACCCCTAAAATTCCAAGGACAAAACCACTATAAGAACCCATGAGACTGGATTCTGTGAGTGGCCAGGTCCCAGTGCTGCAGCTGTACCAGAGGTCAGGCAGTTTGCAAGTGAAAAGCAGGGTGCAGGCAGGGTCCAGCCAGGCTGCCCCTACCCCGGGTCTGACCCCAGCATTGACAGGACCAAACAGTGACCCAGTGACCCATTTCAAGTTCTCCCTTGGCCTCTCTGACTGAAGGGGACATGGGAGGGACTTGCTGCATGGTCACTGGAGACATGGGACACAGGACAAATGGGTACCTAGGGATGGATAGGATGGATACCTATGGATGCCTTTTACTAGAGCTGCAGGTGTGACACTCTCCTACTTCTTTGCTTCTAGCCCCCAGTAACATACAGCATTTTCCTCTCAGACAACTCAATGCCCTCCCAAAGAGGCATATCTAATGGCAAGATAATCTTGACTATCTTACTGGTCACTATTTTCAAAGAAGCAGCCTGTGGTAAGGCACCAAACTATCAAAACCTAGGGGGGGAAGATTTATTCAACAGCAGCAGTTGGTAATGCAAGCACCTAAATTTCCTGCCTGTGTCTTGGCAAAGTTGCAGATTGAGTCATGCTTCCTGACACATTAATAAACAGGTTCTGTGCATGGGAAAAGGGGAGCGGGTGGTGTTTGTTCCTGCAGAGGAAAACCAGAGGAGCACTTTGGAGTCCACAGAATTTTCCAAGCCTGTTCCTCTTTGCTTATTTAAGGGCTTTATTTTTGTTTTTTTAATAAAAGCAAGTTTACAGAGATAGGAAGACAATAAAAGGCGGTGTCATTTCCTAGCTTGTTAGTGCTAGATAAAGGTGACAGTCTGAACAAAATCATCTTTGTGCTTATAATTTTCCTTGTTTGATTGCTCACAAATAAACCAGTTTAATAAAGGCTCTGAGATACAAATGCCACATGGCCATATTGACAGGAGTGAGGGAAAAGAAAACACAATAATCATGTTAGTTCTATCCCTCAGATTAATTACCTAGATAAAATACACATTTACCCCATTCTAGACAGAAAAATGTAATTTACCAGCCAGTGATTTAGGCAGGCTGCTGTTAAAAGCCAGACCTGGCTGATCCTAACTAAGAGGAAGAGATGAGCTCCAAGCCTTGTGAAGGACAGCCCTCGCCTCCCCTCTGCAACAGCAGCCACTGTGGCGAGGCTTGTGCCTGCTCCTCCTTCAGCTCCAGACAGGAGCAGCTTTACAGTGGATCCATTTTAATCCCCCCTCAGGAAGTTTCCCTAGGACTCAGCACACCTGCATTTAAGAAAGCCCACCACAGGGCAGGTTTTATCGCTGTGGTTTCGCTGTAACCCAGGACACAAGGTGCAGTGGGGATCGCAGCTGGAGGATGCAGCCCTACACCAGCATCCTGCCCACTGCTGCCCCTCAGGACACCTCAACCTGGACACAAACTTGGGTCTTATCTTGCCAGAACCTGCCACAGGTTAAAACAAACAAGATCTGTTTATTCTCTGACAAATTATAGTTTCCAGGCCATAAAAAAATAATTGAACTAATATTGTACCTGCTCAGTGGGGAGAACTGACAGAGGCAACCCCTAGCCACAGCTTAGCTGAAATTGCATTATAGCAGATTTCTTTCCTAATACCATTGAATTAGTCACTGAAATCGAGGCAACACTTGGCAGAACTTTTCATGGCCAAGTACTGAAAAATAATTTTTCATAAACATGAGCCCTTATTACCCCAACTTGGAGTTAAGCCAGTAAGGCCAAAATCTGTAAAGAATTCCTACTTAGGCACTCAGAAGGTGCCTTGAAATATCTGAAGCACTAAGTAAAGAGCAGCCTTCCTGAGGGAACACATGCAGAGGAAGCTGTTGCTTAGAAGCACCTTGGGCTTCAGCAGCTCCCATGCTTGAGGTCACCGGGTTTCAAGGTTAGATCAGGTCCTTGGTGTTGGCTTGGCTGCTGTGGTGGCTGAGGGGTTTCCTCTTTCCAGAGCCAAGGGGGATGGAAACTCAATTTCCACAGGTCAGCAGGGATGCTGCAAACAGTACCCTGCTTGCTTTTCTTCACAGAGTCCAGGGGGAAAAATGTACCATACTGCTGCTGACCTGAACCCATCCTCAAGGTGAAATGGACAATGGAAATGAAAAGACAATGCTGTGTCTTCCTGTCATAAGGGAGGAGGTTGGAATGTTGTGGGGCCTTGCAGCTAAAGGCAAGGTAACTTGTGAGTAAAATGAGAGGAAAATGCTAAGACTTAAAGATAGGTATTTTATCTAAATTCCAGAGGTCAGAGAAAGCACCAGTTTCTTGAGACTACCTGAGTTATCCAAGTGGAAATTGAGGCAAAGAATCTTAGAACTGCTGGAACACATGCTGCTGAGAGCTGGTCCTGACCCTCCCAGAAACTTCCTTTGTCTCACAGCCAGGTTTTTTCAACCTCCTCTCTACCATTCAGTTCTGTGTGTAAGTTTTATCCTAGCAAAATGATTCATAGAACTGTATTTCAACATCACATTCTTTTGGGAACAACCTGAGCAGTATTTGCTTCAACACCTTCTCTCCCCAAAACACACCAGTGTTCCAGGTAAAAATAATAGTAAATAAATACAGTATCAGCTGTAAGAATTGATGAGGTGGATGTGTCTGAGTGGGTGCCCCATCTCATCCCACTGCCTCCACCCTGCTGGAGGTGGGCAGAGCCAGGGCAGGGCCACACTTGCCTGGAGGTGGCTGTGATGGCCCCAGGGCTGGCAGGGTACACAGCCCAAGGTAGGACACAGCCCCCACAGAGCAGCAGCTGTACTGCTCGCTTTTATTAAAGCCTTTTGTTGCATAATTGATATCTGTGTGAACCCTTGGGAGGCAGCAGGTGCAGGTAGTTCAGACCAATGCTTTCGATAACCTTGGGTTAATGATAAATAGTCATGTGTAGCTGATACAGGTGATCACACCGCTCTGCTTTATGCCTCTGGAAAGGTCTGTTCTGGCTGCAAAGCCAGGCCCCCAGTCCTTGGACAACCTTTTCTCCTTCCCTGATCACCACGGGCAGACACAGGATTTTTGGCCTGTAAACAGTCCCCAACTGTGTCTGGCTTGGTGGCAGAGGCAGCATCACTCCCACCTTCTCCCCTGGCACCCTGCTTCTGTGTTGGCTTGGAAGAAGAATTTTGGACAACTTCCCCTATTACTGTGCTGCAAAAATGCCATATGCAGAAAACCCCAGTTAAGGTGAGGTGTTATGGCCACACACACCATGGACAAACCAGGAGTGTCCTGGTCCTTGATATGCCAGTGCCTGGCACGAGGCAGGTGTTCCCTCTCTGTGACTGCAGATGGGGTTCTGGCAGCAGCCTGGGGAAACCAGGCTCCAGGGCCATGGAGCTGCAGCCCAGCCTGCCTCCCACCCCTGAAGAAGGAGGTACACACAACTCTGCAAAGGTAAACCATATGCTGCTTTTGGGAAGCAAGGGCTACCAAAGTTTGTATGTCAACAGTTTGTGGCCAGCTGAGTGTCCCATAGAGGTCAAAGTCATGGTTCACTAGGATAATAGGGCCCAGAAGAACTAAGGCTTTGCAAAACAAGCCCCAGACTCTTACCTTCAGGTGCATAAATACGTTTTTAGGAGATCCCACTTGGGAAAGTTTCAATCTGCATGTTCACTTGGCAGACACTGACAGGCAATTCAAGCTAAGCTAGCTTTATTGTACAGGGAAGCTTTGACCATCAGCAGGAACAGCTGGGGAAATACCCATTTCTGCTCTTTGTTTCATCTGCTGCAGCTGTGCAGCCTCCCCAGCAGCTGCAGCAGGAGAGAAACTGGATGGCTGCAGTGGAGATGGGACATTCATGGGCAGGGATCTTGTGGAGCAACCAACCACCTGTTAGGGCAGAAAAATGGCATTCCCAACTCTTGTTCAGCAGAATGTGTTTTCTAGTTACAGATTAAACACTAATTGTGAATCATGTTTTCTTGTCACTAAAGATATCAACACAAATGCTTTCAACAAGCATCTTAATTTTTTAAATAGAGCAATTGAGGGCAATTATTGCTTGAATTTGCACATGCAGACTACATCTATTCCAGTTTGCTGCAAGATACTAGTGTTAAGGTGATATTTTTTTAATAAGCTATCGAGAAAACACATTAAGTATATTAGCACTAAACTGTGGAAAAGTGCTGTCTTTGATAATGTTTCTTTTAACTATGAATGGCAAAATAGATTCCTTTTCTGTGGGAAAAAAATCAACATTCACTCTATTCTGTTCCACTAAGCTCAGATCTTCTCTGTGCCCTATCAGTAATTTTGCTGCAGTTGATTAATTTCAGCTTTGCTACCTTCAGCAAATAAGAACATCCATTTCTTATCACAGACCTTTACTAAACACACATGCTTGATTTTGCAAAACAGCTGGAGCCCATCCCTTTGCTGCTACAGAGCTCAGACTCTTGCTTATTTTGTCTTCCACTAGTTTCTGCTCAAAGAATATGAACTCAAAACACTTCTTTTGTAATTTGCCTGATTTGAACAGAACATGCAAGCATGAAAACCTCCATATGCAACATCTGCTAAAAAAAAGTTAAAATTCAGCATAGGAAAAGTCAATTCTCGACAAAATACTCATGCATGCTCCTGATTCATGACTAGAAGGGCCTCAGTAATGGCACAGAAAGGCTATTGCTTCTCTTTTATTATCTTTTACTCTCTCACATGAGGTCTCTTACGTGGTATTTGACCTGTCAGACTTTTAACCACATTACTAGCAAATGTCTGTAATCATAAATCAGCAATTTTGGTTTTTCCACTCCAACCTGAACAAATGTCTCTGTGTTCCCAGCCCAATCTTTTTGCACATCTTGATTCATTTATGCCTAGGATCCAGTCTATGGTTCATGATCCCTCCTGTTCCTTGAGCTGCCTGAAGCATCAGATACTTTCTCCCAACAGGTTGCAGTAACTCCTTGATGAACAGCATTTTATTCAAGCAGTATTGCCAGGAGGCAGCATTAGATAGGGAGAACTCAAAAGATCATTCCTCTTATTTGTGGAATGCAGTGGTGGGATCCAGTTTTGTCACCAGCCCAATACTGAGTACCTTAAAATAGCGATTCAGTTGGTGAGTGCATTTCAGAAAGGAAGCTGTATCTAAGAGGATTATTTATATGAGTGCATGCACATGGATGCCTGTTAGAATACGCCAGATAATTTTGGGAGCTCCTATTCATCTGTCACAATTTCTGGTTTGCTGACATCTGTCTGCCTGTTTCCAAGTCAAGGCTTTCAAACTCAAGCTGTAGGGCAGGAAGACAACATACAAATGAAAGCACATGAAATTCTGATGAATTCTTTGTACTGTTCTTCCAATTTCATAGCTAAATACCTAGCACCACATTAATGTCAAAGCTTATAATCAGGCTGCAGTCAGTCAGCAGAGAAAGCCATTCTCTCTGGTAAAGCAAATGTCTCTCATCTATGTTGATGAGAAATTAGCAGATTAATTACCATCCAATTCTGATTTGCTCCTTGTTAATGTTATCTGCAATCCAGCAATAAAGTCACGTCCTTTGCACAGGCTCTTAGTATACATGTGGCTGACCTGGCAGAGCAAATAAAGCACAGATCAGGTATCAGCAAACCAAGGTGGCAAGGAAGAGTTTGATGTCACACAAGGGCTTGTGAGGATGCACACAAACCCCTTTCACAGAACCCCAAATCTGTCTCCAAGTACGAACCCAAAGTAAGAATAGATATAAAGCTGTAAGGCATTAGACCACTACCGTTCCCCCAAAAATATCACAATATACTAGAATATCCCAAGATTCAGTTTTCAATAAAAAATGTGTGTAGAAAATGAGTGTTCCAAGGCCCTTTACTTGATCTCCTTCCACACCAATCAGCTCCCCCTGGGGTTCAAAAGTGGCTTTAGTACCAGAATTGAAACGAAAACAGGCAACAGGAGTTAGGCAAAATACAACAAATGTGATAAAGGGCAGACACAACTTTGAATAAATGCTCTTTTATTACTCAGTTTGTTGAAATATTTCAATTTTCTCTGCAAGATCTGAACCAGAGCAGCAATACAGTCATTTGTCCACTGTAACATTTCCATAGGAGCCAGCATGGCAGACTTCATGCACAGGACCTAATGCTGTGTGTTCATTCCACATGAAAACTGAACCACATCCTCAAGAGCAAGAGTGACAAATTGCTTGCAGTCATCTTTTCATTGCCCAGCTGTGAGCACCACACAAAAAACCATGACATTTCTTAAGGAAAGAAAGTGAACTTGTGTGATTGTCTATCGATAATTCCTAATTACAGAGTGCCACAATCCAACAACAGAACTTCTACAGTAGGTTTGGTATTTTGGGTTTTACTATAAATAGTTGATGAGGTTTGTTTATTTGTACATTTGGTGAGGGTATAGACATGAGAAATTTTTAATGTTTTGATAGATTTCATATAGAAATAGTTTTAATTAAGTACCCAAAGCTTTAGAAAATAAATGTTTCAATAAGATCTGATTAAGACGTACTAATGAGAGAGGTATAAGAAAATGCAGTTAAAATATACAAATTTCAAGTGCAAAAAGGAACACCATTACTTCTCAACAGTTTAAACCTTCCTTCTCAAAAACCATCTCTCTCTAATAAAGCTAAAATACCAGCCTTTCAATAGGCAGCCCCACTATTCAGTTGGTAGGAAAGATACATCTATTGCACTAGAAGTACAAAGCTAAGAAGAATGCGTAATATTTTATTCTTAAACTTATTTACAAAAATATATTGCACCAATCCATTGTCCTTTTTCCAGTTAATGTTAAGGAAAAACCTATTATGTACAAAGTTAAAAACAGAAGTGCAAAAGCAGACTGAAAGAAACCAGAAAGAAGTTTATTCAAAATGTTAAATACAGTTTATTACCTGACCATAGCCCACATCCAGTATGACCTAAAATAATTTGTACCAGATATACCTGCAATTTCAGAAATCCTTCCATTTCTCTGCAGAACAAGCCTTATCTTTCACTCTAACCATCAGAGGGCCTACATAAAATGTAAAGGCTAATCAGAGCTTATCTTAACAGGTTCATTTCTCCAGGTAAGTGATGCTCTTTTAGGTAAATTGAAAAAGCTACGTAGTATTACACACGTATTTGAAAGGTAGTGATAAATCAGGCATGATGGATTTCATCCTTCTGAAACACCATGAGGAGAAGTTTGCTGATGTTTCAGGACTGATAATTCAAAGGCATTACCACTCCACGTGACATTAGCACAGCACATGGTCCTGTCTCAGTCTACCTGCCACTGGGACTGTCGTGATGCATTTCTGGGCTGTAGGTAAGGAGAACAATCATAACCCAGAGATGAAGCAACGCCTGGGAAAAGAAAAGAAATAAATTTAGCACTGACAATCACCATCCACAGAGCAGTAAATAGCTGCTAAAAAAAATAAAAAAAAATACAAGTTATAGCAGTCATGGTCAGGGGTAATGGCACTGACTGGCCAGCTCCTATACAACCACCATCAAGTTTCCCTTCTGATTGCAGCTTAGGCAGCAGAAGTCTTTTTCACAAAGACTGTTTTCTACAAAGCCTGCCTTTCCACAGGTCCCTGCTGACAGGCACCTGCCCTCCAGTGGATAATGAAGGCATTTCATCTAGCAATGACAGTTTTGCTCGATGTGAGTGAGCAATCCTCTACTGTTTAAGTCTACCAAGAAAAACTTGTCTTGCTACTTTTTCAGCTACTAGAGTGATCATTAGCCACTGAAAAAAAACCAAAGTAAGAGTCAAATATTAAAAAAAGCTTTAAAAAAAGTCATTTTCCTAAATGCAGTGCATGCAGGCATGGCAGGTTAACCTTGGCAACTGGTCACTATTATTCCATATTTCACTACTAGAAATCTATTTTCACAGGCCTTTAAATGGTAGTTTGAAGGTGTCTTTAGGACTGCTATACTAAAGTATAGCAGTGTCTTAACTGCTATACTAACAATAGCAGTTAAGCAGTTAAGTATTGTTAACTTAACAATACTTAACTGCTATTGTTAAGTATTAACAATAAGTTAATACTTAACAATAGCAAGTGTCTATAAGACTTGCTATTGTTAAGTATTATAAGTGTCTTTAAGACTGCTATACTAACAATTTGTGGGAAAAACTGAAAACTGCCAAGCAACATGACTCAAAAATCTGTTGTATTATTTGGCCCACTTTCCAAAAACCCACAGTGAGTTGTTAATTATAGACTTTTGAACACCAATCTTGCCATTTAAGATATCCTGGCATATAAACTGGCTCTAGACATCTTGCATTCAAGAAAGCAGACTCACCATGTAAATGATTACAAAGACTCTTGCTATGGGGTATCGCCTCAGAAAGATTCCCAGCCGAATGCTACGCAGGTGCCAAGAGAAAACAAAACACACAGTTCAACACTGAGCAATAAATTCCTGTTCCTCTCACCCTAGTCACCACAAACTCGAACATCACGGCTTTGTTTCTGCCCTGAATTTTCTCAAATGCACACAAGGCTTTGCTGTCTTGATTTCTACTTCATGTAGTCAAAACATTAAGCAAGAAAATTCAGACCATAAAACATATCCTCCTAATTTTTTCCCAATCACAAAAATCCTTTCACAATTAAATTCAAGTACCATGGAAGCACAAAGGACTTTCTATCAAGGTATCTTGCTTTTAAATAACTAAGAAGTATTACCAAATTTTGTTTTTTGTTGGTATTTGTTTCAAGTTTTGTAGCAGACCTTTGCTGTGAACACTGTCAATCCACTTAACTTCTCAGAAAGGGATCAAAGCAAATTTGTTGCTGGATTCAGAATGGTTTTCATTTACTAATTCCTCAAACAGATTATATTCCAAGGTAAACAGCTGCATTGGCTTAGAAGGCAAAATCTTGTCTTCATCAGGACTGGAAGAGTACAGATGATACTCCCCCACTAATACACTCTTACAGGTTTATCACAGACAGTATCAAAACTTCTGAAAGTAAAAAATGCAGAAGATGGTAATGAATTCAGTTAGATATTTTTTCATAACTTTGGGAACCTCTTGCATCAAAATCTGTGAGAGCTTTGTTTAAGTAATTGACAATAATTTGCAAAAGCCCATTAATAAAAAGATACTGATATTATAGGAAAGCACAAGTAAAGCAGGTCAATACTTAGTATTTTATACCGTACTCCAGCAGCTTTAAACTTTTCCCCTTCTAAAAGGGAACAACACACAGCAAAGTGTGTGAGTTGCAGACTGAGGGAGGATGCCAGTGACAGTCTGCATTCCCTGGGACGCTCTCACCTGAAGTGGTCGATGGTGCTGGCAGCTTTGCGCACCCTCCCGTACATCCCTGCCGCGCCGGCGTCCGCGTCCCCGAACAGCACGGGAACGCTGCGCAGACGAGCGCCTGCGCCAGGGACACAGAGAAAAAAATCACACAGGCTTCTTAAATTATTTTTTACTCTCATACAGTGAAGCTGATTAGCATTACTGACACTGACTTGTATATTCAACAATTTTTTACTTTATTTACACTTTTACTATGTATCAATTTTATATATAAAAAAGATAATGTTACTTTTGTGTAACTAAACTTCAGCCTTCTGAAGTTACTTAAGAAAACTGCTTTGAAAAGCAGGGAAAAATTCTGGACTGTTATTCACATCTCTTGGTGCCTGCTCCTTTTTTTTAAAGTTACTTAACATATATACAAAATGACAAACTTTGAAAAGTAACATCTCAACAGCATGGATCAACTGCTGAGGTTGTCCCAGAGATACAGGACTGACAAACCATCCTCATCAGAACTATCATATTATATGCTGCTTTTCAAGAAAAACAGAAAGCAAAGAAGAAATTAATTTCAACCAGATCAATTCTCCAAAGGAAGTACTCCATTTGTACTCTCCTCCCAAATCCTTTTTGCAAGAGAATACTTAAATCCTGTTTCTAATATTCACTTTAAACCCCAACATACAAGTTTATTTGCACCTGTGACAGAATTGTTCCAATAGTGTCAAAGTATTGAGAATTAAAGACTAAATTTGCTTTATTAAATTTACTAAAGTCATTTGCTCACAAAAAGGAGCTTTTAGTTAACTCTTTATTATGATACTGGCTGCTGCTGTAGAGAAGGTCTGTAGAATAAGCAGTCCATTTTCAGCACTTATTTTTCCTTACAAACTCAGACTTTCAGGGAAAGGCATTAGGAAACAAAAAAAGCCCGGACTGCAGAAAAGACAAGATTTTAAGTACTGCATTTCCTGTTTACCTTCAGCACCATCAATGCCTGCCATGTTAATGGAGGGTCCATTAGCACTGGTGCCTTGGACAGCCTTCAGCTGCTGCTCCAGCCGCTCCAGCTGGTACACAAGGGAGTTCTTCTCTGTGCTCAGGCTCTCTAACATGGTCTGCTTCTGAATTAGTGTTTCTGTCAGCTGATGAAGCCGATTTTCTAATTCTGTCTGGCTACTACTGCTTAGAGTCTTGTTTGTGAGCTAAAAAAAAAAAGCAAAGAAAAAAATCATTCTAAATTCAAACTCTGACCAACTGACACATGACAAAGCTCTATAATAATCTAGGCCTTAAAGAACCAAGTGACTCCACTGCTGAATTTCTGTAGGATAATGCCACCAAAACTATCACTGGTGAGTGCAACAGAAGAAACGATTTTAACAGTTGTGAATACATTACACAAGAAACGTTATGTAAAAATGTATCTTTCTGTTTTCCACCTATAATCACAGGCAGTTTCTGTAGAAGCCTAAATTTGATCACAACATTGATGCTATACCTCAGAGACAAGTTTAAACAATTAAAAGTATCAACAGCAAGCTAATCCAGCCTGGCTGCCTTACTTTCAACTTGGTGAGTAGGTAAAAATGTTTTCAAGCAAGGAAGGAAAAACTCAGTACAAATGGGGAGAACCAGATGCCGTTTTACAGAAAAACATGAATGAAATGGTGAAAATGCAGGATATGTTGCAGGAGAACTGAAGAGCACCAAGGCAGAAAACCTTATTGCACTAGCAAATAGAAACTGCAAGGCCAGCAAATGGATCATGCATCTGATATGGATGATGTCATTCAATTTGCAGAAAATATTTCAAGCAAATGGGAATCACCAGAACTGTCATATGTGCAATAGCTCATCTATTCACTACAGTCTTGGACCTCAGCCACTTTGTGGCATCATGTTCCACAAAGATGTAGCTTCATTAACAAAAAACCATAATCAATAATTACAGATATACAAAATACAAATTAAGTGCCTGCAACCAGGCAGGTGCAGGTAGTCCTGAAGTTCAGCACTACCAGAAAATTCACCTGCCCAAGAAACCTGTATCACATCACCACCATTTCCAAATCCTGACACTGTGACTGCTCAGCTGACCACCCCTGACTCCAGACTACCAATTTCTCCACAAACAGCTTCCTTTGCACTATGCCAAGGTAACTTAACAGAATGAGGCCTATGCCTTCATGCTGCCCAAGGAGACTGAGGGGGTTCACAAGTACCAGGAGGTTCCAAAAGGGATTACACTGATACAAGGGAAACAGGTCCATCAACACAGCAGCAGAACTTAGTAAAGACTTAAACACAAACAACCCAGTTCAACTGTTGATGCTGAGCAGGTACACAGGAGTGAAGAAAGTGGCCAGGCTCACACACTGGCCCCCACTGCCACTGGCCAAGGCAGAACAGTGGGCCAGGTGGGTCACTGGGTCTGCAGGATATAATGTAGGTTCTTTGAACAGTTACAAGATCTTGCCAGAATTCACAATGACCTAATCAAACTCCAACTCTTTTTTAGTTTGCAAAGAGAAGAATGTTGATCCAACACCCCCCACCAGGTCTAGTTGGGACAGTGTTTCCCCCACCCCCTTTATATAAAAGCACATACAACTATAAAATAGGCTATTTACGTGGTTCCCTTCTTGTATTCCCTACTCTCAAAACTCTACTCTTTATTGAAAACAAGTACACTGTACATCACTAGTAGAATGCTTACAGGATTTTTCAGGCTTGTTTAGTCAAATGAGTAGTTCCTATCACTGTTTTCATAACTGAAGGTGATAAAATAATTTTCTATACACACCTGATTTCTGAGCTTCTGAATTTCTTCCTCTCTGTCTTTTATTCTGCTTTGCAAAGTATTCTTTGTTCGATACAATTCTTCTTCAGTATAATGGAGTTCCTATAAAATTTATCACAATTACACGTAAAACAATTTATACATATATGTATTTTGAAAGACAAACCCCAGTTAACTAGAGTTCCACAACAGAACACAAGAAAGCAATATGCTGCAATCAAATACAAACTGAAATATTATCTTAGTTACATGTCTTGCTAGGATGGGTGGTATGGGGATAAGAGAGAGCTGAGTATCAAGACACAACCCCTACAAGGCCAATAGAATTCTTTTGTGGAGGCTGCCCTAATATAAATATCAATCCAGACTAGTTTACCAGGAATCACACAATTTCACTGGGACCACAATTTTTATCTTCCTTACACTTTCACCATTTGTTGTAGTGCTATCTTAAAACTGTGTCAATAATATAACAATTACAAAATACTTAGGGGGTATCTGTATTCCTAAAACAAACTCTTTAATTCAAAATACCATTCTTTAAACATGTTTGAAAACCGTTGGCACAGCTACCTATAATTCTGTAGGACATACATCTTCCTCTAAAGTTTAGGATAAATTAACATAACAGATGTGAAAGGAGAAGGAATATTAGTAAAAAAATTACTGAAATTAAATCTAACTGTAAATTTTGTCATTCCCATGATTTAGTGGCTATTTTAGCTCCCACTTATAGACCTGTCAAGCTTATGTTTTAAGACAATCTTCAAATCACTATCACTTCAGCTGTCAGTTGCTACAGAAAACAGATAATCCTGTTCTCCCTTTGAACCACCAGATGTACAAAAAAATAACACCTCTACTTATTTTCCATCTTCAGTTTCAGAAACCTTATGACAATAGTTAAAGCAACTCCCAGACAGAACTGACCATAATTACATTAAGTATCAACACAAGCAATTATGGTAAAAGCACATGTTAATGGGTGTCATCAAAGGAAGATTTCAGTTTCTGCAATAACTGATGCTTTTTTAAATTCACCTCACTCTTTCTATTGACTTAAAGCATATTCCTCAGAAGGGCAGGAGTAACAAAATACAATCTACCATCTGCTTTGACATAATAAACATCAGCTACCCATCAAGAGCAGACCTCGACTTTTGCCTTTTAATTAGTTCAAGCTGCAAGCATCCCATTAAAATGTAATTTCGGAAAGGAGAGATAATCCTGTAAGATAAATTGTTCCTAGTAGATACAGAGGACTCCTGCTTTCTTTGTTATTAATTCTCTTTACATAAGCTTTTTCTTACAAGGAAAATTTTTAACAGGGTGCAAAGCATTTGTCCAATTCCTACTGCATAATAAGTCTGTTCACATGAAATACGAGTTTGCCTTTTTTTCCCCCGCTCTCTTTATAGCACAAAACTGCTTAAATCAAAGCAGCATTTGCTCAAAAAGATGACACAATCAGACAGAATTCATCAACATAATTTTATTAGCAATTTTTCTACTAGAGCAGTTTAGGAGTAATGACAATTAGATTCAGAACTAAGAGTAACAAATGGATTAAATAAATTACCTCTAAATTGGTACTATAATGACATTGTTTTACAAGCTACAACTTATGTATTAACTGAGCACAGGAAGTTTCACAGCAGCCACTTCCAGCACTAGGGTTTTTTGATATAATAAAAATGTTACACTTGTTACTCTATCTCTGTTGTTTGATTGTTTCCCTGCTGAATAAAATCCAAGATCCTGATCAATCCTGGACTCCCTTAGGGTCCTGGTTATTCAGTGGGATCTCTGTTCATCAGCAGTATCCAAAAAGCTCTCACCATTGCTTAGTCCTGGCTGCACTGTCCTTGGCCTAGTGACATTCACCAAGCTTTTGGGGATTTCTTTGGAGTACTAGACAAAATATTAATCAAACACTGCCCAAGTATCCAAATATTTTCTCATTAAGCCAAATGCTTTGCTGATGGCACTACATGAAATCTGAAACAGATCCACCTCTCAAGAACTCCTTACCTGTTTTTGTCGTTCTAGTTCAGCTTCTGCCTCTTGCTTGGCCATTTTATGTGCTGATATCTGCTCTTGCAGGTCTTGAAGCTGCTCTCTCACTGACTCAGCTTCGCTTACCTGCTGTGTCTCCATATCCTGAAATGAACACAAATGTAACAATTTCACTAACACTCAGAAATTACTGCAAATCCGTCACAGGTAACAGCAAAAGAAGTAGTGTATGCAGTATTTCTTCAAAGGAAAAGGAAGGTGTGGGTGTATTGGATAAATTACATTTGGTCATTTTATACAGAGTATTTTTAGTAACACAGTAATAAAATAAATGCATTTTGTGAACATGAAAAGCCTCTGCTTCTTCCTTTCTACTGTCTACAGGCTAAAACTGTGTAAAATGGGCTTACATGCAGCTGCTCTGTTGAACCCATTATGCCAGCAGGTGACTTGGATTACAGTGTTCAAGGATTAGCAGCTCTTGCAGAAAAGAATATTGGTGATGGCCAGAGAAATCACTATGAGTGTTAGGAAAGAAATGCTTCCCTCAGAGGGAGTACAAGCAGTGAGGGAAGAGAGAAGTAAGGCAATAAATACTAGAAACAACAGACCCACAGCAGACAAGAGAACAGTCTTTGTCATAACTAACTGCAAATCTAGGTGTGCATAGGCACAGCTACCTGCAGCTCTGTTCTCATCTGTTGTATTTGCCCCATTAGTTTCTGTATTTCTTCTCTCTGAGTGTCTCGCTCGTGTCTCAGTTCCTCCAGCTCCACCGTGCTTGCTGTGTTGCTATCCAGGCCTTCAATACCAGAGCCTTCTTTTAAGCTGTTTATCAACTTCTCTTTAGACTGAAAAAATAAGTCAATACATTATTTATAGCAGTACTGGGCAAGTGCTTAACTAGAATATGCTATAATGACTGGTTTATCTGGTTTTTTGTCCAATAATGATCCTAGAAAATGAAAATGCTTCCAATATTGATAACTTTTCTGATTTCCTGTATGCCATAAGACTAATTTTACTGAAAGCCTGTGTTATCTGTGGAAGAGTACACTTTATTCTTCACAAGTGCCTGGAATGTTAAACTTGTCATGGATAAGAATTTTGGCCCTCTCAGTCCTGAAACAGACAAGATGCACACCAACAGACACTACAGACAAAACTGATCCCCTTTTTCTCCTGCCAACAAAATCAAGAACCAAATACAGCGATGACTCTTCCAGGAAAGAGGATAAACCATTTTATGCAGAGTCAGCCTAGTGTTACCTCGACATTGACTTGTGATTTTAGGCTTTTCATATTTATTAAAACAATTAAAAACCTGTCCTTGATCATTTAACTAAATTAACTACTCTAAAAAGAGAGCTCATCTCTATCTTCAACATCTTGCTAACAATTAAAAACAAGACTCCCAACCACATCTGGACATGGTGTCTTTGACAATTTATATAAGTTGCCACAAAAATACCTGATTTTGCCACTGCTCATGTAACGTTAATCACAAGCCATCTTCCAGGACATGGAAAAATATTCTCCAGTTACATGTTAAGTATCCATTCTATGCTATGCTTCAGCCTCAAGCAGAACAGAGGATTTATCTTGAATCAATAATACTGGATATGGAATAAATTGTAGGTTTCATCTACTTAACCATCTGGACTCTTGGATGTGGAACACACTGACAGATGATGCACAATAAATGCAATGGTTCACTTGGATTTTTTTTTTTCAGGTTCAGGACCTGAACTACCACTTCAATTCCATAACTTCATCTATAAACCTAAGTTTACAAGAGGCAGACTGGCAGCTGTTCTCTATATGTATCATTACAGACATGCCTCAGAACACATTACAGGTCATTTGAAAAAAAATACCACAAGTTAGACTATTTGAAGCATAACACCTTAAACCAGTTAAAGCATACAAATCACACAGTATCTCTTCACAACAACGCTTACTTGGAGAATGCGAGTAGCTTTTTGTTTATAGTCAGTCAGTTCCTGTTTTGCAGATTCCAGGTGGCTTTTGGTTACTTTGACTTGCTGCTGAAGCTCATCAGCTCGCCTCTTCTCATCTAAATACTTTCTCTCTGCTACAGTTATCCCTTCTGCCAGGTTCTGACGTTCTGCTTCCACTTTACTCAGACGAGCTGCAAACTCATTCTATTAGCAATAAAGAAACAATGCTTTGTGTTAAAACACAGTCCCAACTTTAACCTAGGAAGGGAAAAAGAAAGTTTAAAAGCAACTACACAGAGCACACCACCTCCTATCTACCACCTCCAACTTAAAGACACATTACTGCTACATGGAAAGAAACTCTGCTAGCTTAAGCAAGTGGTAAATAATCCGAGTAAGAATATGCTTTTCTTTCCCTCACCACAAACAGTGGTGAGGGAATAACAATCTTCCTATTATTTACATTTATTTAGCAAACTAAAAGTAAGCTTGCTCCTCAAAAAATATTATAAATCGTAGTATGACATATTTTGAAGTACCATAAAAAAACCCAAAACAGACACTGATTAAGATTTTCAGAGATGCTACCATACATAACAAAGGCTAAATTAAGTGTAGAAAATATTCTCTATCAATAATGTACTCACATCTTTGCCACAGAAGTGATCCTTCATCTTAAGATCTCACAGTAAAATTGTGTAACAATACATTGTGTAATGACACACCATGGAAAACTAAACTGATTACTGATTGTCTTTTAAAACATGTAGTAACATTAAAGTTAGCATGAAAAAACCCAATAAAAATTGTCAACATTAATCCTCTAAAACTTTTACTCATGAAGCTTTCAAAATAACATATAAGAAATAAATTAGCATCTCAAGGGAATTTAGTGCAGCAGGCAGCACATCCTTCCAAGCAGTAAGTACCCTGAAGAGGAACTGAAGTCAAAGGGAGGAAAGAGCACATGGAACCTCACAGATCTGATCTCAAAAGCAGATCCTAAAGTCTTCCTCCCTCTTCATGTCTAACCTGCATTTGCTTGTAACTTTCTTGCTCTCGCTTGAGTGCAGAGTCTGCATCACGCAACCTCTCCTGAAGAGTTTGAAGGGCTTGATTTTGTAAACTGCTTCCTTCACTGTGGTCTTGTATTATCCTGAAATAGAGACACACATTAATTGGAAAAGATGCAAGCTAGTGTGATTTTTCCTGTAGAAATGTGACCTCCTGGCTTCCAGACCAGCTTTGAAAATTTGCCCAGTAGATTACTGCACACAGACTACAGGCATAAGCCCTGGAGTTAATGACTCACACTTCTCCTCCCTGGCCTACATTCTGGAGTATCCACATTCTAGCAGTGAGATATGTTCAGAAAAATCTTTATATTTGTGGATAAGCAAGTCTATTTTTCAAGAGAAAAAAATTCTTGGGATCTTTAGCTTCACACCTCTGATACAAACATAAATACTTTACACAAAATGGCTTTCGATAATCCGATGCCAACTGATGCCCTACTTAATACTCATTTGTCCTGTTCCCACGGCCAACTATGATAAAGCAGTTTTAGTGCAAACTTTAATCCTTGTATTTCAAATCTTTCCTCATTAGTTCATTGTTTTTTACTTTGGAAGACACTAAATTACCTATCCTGATTTTTTCAAACTTACTACTACTTGCAGAATTCCAAAGTATGAAATGACAAAGTACCGTGACTTTTCACTCTGCAGTGCTTCCAAAGCTTCTGTCCGAGCACTTAGGAGCTGGTCAGCTTCCTGCAGGCGTACTTTGAGCACAGCTAGCTGTGAATCTTTGGCACCAACAGCCTCTGTCAGATCATCCACTCGAGCCTGGAGTTCTCTAACCACCCTGTCACTCTTTGAATGGTCAGCATTCCACCTCTCCACCTTCTCCCGGGATTTGTTCAGTTCTACAAAATAAGAAGTTTCTCTGAAGTTTACAAAAGTAAATACTGCAAGCTTTTGTAAGCAGCCAGGATCCTATCCTGACCCCTCATATCTTAAAGAAAAAAATTAAATACAACCAAGTTAAAGTAAAACTGAAAATTTATGACCTACAGGAAAGTAACAAATGCCAGATTGGCTGTCAAAGCACAACCCAGAAAATTTTGGAAATGATCTCAAAATAGACATTTCCTTCTGAGTCACTCTGCAGATGACAGATTTCACCTGTCCCATCCCCTGCTATGGCCTACTGTCAAATATCCCTCTGCCAACAGAAATCTTTGCATAAAGCATCTAGTTTAATTCTAGTTTGAGTTTTTGTCACATAAAAAACAACAGAAAAAGACACCAGTCGTGAATAATGTCTGAATAGTTAGAAGCTTCTATTTTCAATCTAACACCACACATTAAATTTCATTGGATATTAAAGTTATCTGGCTTATGCAGTTACTGTGGGAAAAAAAGTGGTACCTCATTTTTATACCTAACAGCAGGAGTTTGCTCTCTGTTTTATAGTTTAATTTGTACTCACATTTTTTACATTTGTCATTTCACTTGGCTTTGAAAAAGCCAGGGATATCATATTAAAAATACTGATTTTATATTTTTACTGTCAGTTTCTAGGCATCAGAGACTATAGTTTACTACAGACAACTATACATATATGGACAACTGACTACTACAGACTATAGTTTGCAGCCAGAAAGTAGTCAGTTTGAAGTATTCAAAGGAATTTGCTCATTTAAAAATAAGTATTTTCCAAAAGCCATTAAAATGCAAGAAAAGTATTTTAAACATGGCATTTGCTGCCAGTGTTTTATTAAGATGTAAGCTTTGTAACTAACCTGAACACATCATTTTAATCAACATTTATCTTTGTAGTTGAACAAACCTTTTACTTTCTCCCATCCCATTACATGGGAAGTCATACATAAAAACTCTCTATACCCTGGAGAGTTTTTATCATAAATACACAGAGCATTGTTTCCTAGTTCACCAGCATTTTACTAATGTTATAGCTGAAGTACCTTCTTGTGTTTCTTTGGACCTTTGTATTAATGAAGCCACTTCTTGATTTAAAGACTGAACTTCATTTCGCAGCAGCTGGTTCTCCAGGCGAAGGTTGGACAGCTCATGAGATCTGGAATCATCCTGAGCTGCAAGGCTGGGGGTGGTTCCTGCACTTGGAGATGAATCCTTCAGGCCATTCCCTTGTGCTCCCAGGCCAGAGTCAGAACTGTCTGGAGTTTCTGTGCAGAGAGATGCAACTCAGAAGGAATGCAGGTATTTGGAATCTGCCTCTCTGTGAACAGTAGGTCCACGTTCTGCATCAATGGTTAAGGAACAACCATGACTATAAATCAAAACAGTTTATGCTGAAATGGAATATGGAGCTCCTTCTCACAAGAGATTGCACAAAACAGGACTATTTACACGCACCATGCAGTGTTTTTGTTAATACTGCAAGATTAAAAATTTCTTATTACATAAATGGCAACTTCATGATTTCAAAACATTAACACTCTATTTATGACTTTACTGCTCAGAGAAGTCCTCAGAAGCTGAAAAGTAACAGAAAGCACTAGATATACATAGCAACTAACTGCAGGAATTTTTAGTACAATCTCATTCTGGGTTTCCATTCAGATTTTGCAAATGCCAATTTTATTTTAAAAGAGAGAACAATAAAGGAACTCCTAGTGGTATTCTGAACAACAGTCCCCTGGAGGGAAGGAGGAACCAACAGCCTTTTCCCATCATGCACACACACATATCCTTGATTAATGCTGTGAAAGCTACAAATCCACTGTAAGAGTCTTGATTCCACCATGCAGATAGTTGGAAGCTTTGCAGCAATGTTAAGATAAAATGACAGAGCAAGCAATGAACAAACAAGCAGGCAATCCAAACATATTACTGCTGAATTTAGTGTGTCTCAGGTGAGTAACTGCTGAAAATCCGCAGGGCCAGGCTGCAACTAATTCTAAGCAAGACTGCAGTGCAATTGTTAAAACACTATTATCTTCCCCTTGTCATCACTAACCAAGCTGCTTCACCTTTCTTCTCACCACTGCAACAGTCCCTAACACCCCAGGGAACGGCGGCACACTATTAATCCTGAGCAACACCACACCCACAAGCAGCAGCACTGACAGGAAGGTTTCCTGCACATTTTCTCAGGAAATTTCCAATTAAGGCGATCCTAAGAAGTGTCATTATCCTTCCTTTGATTTATTTACAGTTTCCAACTTAGGAAATATATTAGGCTCATTTCTTTGTCTGGAAAACTCAGTAATTAATTAAGCTAATTAAGCAAGCAATGAGCCATTTATAGCACGATTAGATTATAACCACGGCAATATACAAAGTATAACGTTAATTGGTTTTGTCTATAGCTAATGTATCATAAGCTACTTCAACAGATTCTGTGCTGAATGTTTAAATGACACAGATGTATCTACAATCAATTTCAGAAAACAGCATGTTCAAATCCTGTATTGTAACTGCATTCTTTCTCATTTAGCAGCTCCACGATACAAACTCTGCTCAAAAATCCTCAGAAGCAAATTTGACAAGCCACACTGAGCAAAACAAACGTTTCTTAAGCACCAATCAGCAAGGCCATAGAGCCAGGTCTAACATATCGGCATGATTTATTACTAGTAGTAAACCTTACTAAAACGTCATGGACTCAGAAATAGAAAAATATTCACATTTGGAAATGATCCCTTTTTATGTCTAAAGATTTTCAGCATACTCAATGTAGTAAGTAAAAACCAGGCATTTAAAATACTTTACATGCTCAAAGTACTAAACAAATAATAAAGTATTCTAACTACATTATTAATAACAGAAGCACTTGCTTCAATTTTCTAAAACAACAGCAAAGTAGGACAGCACCAAGGATGGACTACAGACTGGACAGTCTGGTAGAGAACACAAGTTCCTGACCCTTCCCAGCCACATGCTTGTTTGCGTTGTTTACTTGAGCCCAGACCCAGCTTTTGAGTGCCTGGCCTCGAGGCTTTTTGAGGCCTCTGGATTTAGACTGCAGTCCTGAACTCCTCCTGGCAAACCCAGAGGCTTTATCTCTCTGGCCCTCTCATGCCTGCAGCTCTACACCAGCCTGTCTGCATCCAGCTTCCTGCAGGACAAGTGAGTCTGCCAGCACAGCCCTGCTGCATGCACCGGGCAACAGCCAACACCACTGCTGGAACAACAGCCAAAGGCCCAATGAACAAACAGAAGCAGCAGCACGTGCGCTTCATGGGGACACACGGGGCTGGCACCAGGTTAGAGCACAGCTCAGAGAGGTCAGGGGGCAGTAGCAACGAGGTAGATCCAGAGCACAAAGATTTAGGTATCAATTAGTAGTTTGTCAAAATTAGCGTAGGATCTAGTATTACCCCAGTATGAAAAAACCCGAAAGGCCCTGCTGTACCTCACCATTTGACATTCTACCACCATTAAATGTCTCATGAAGTGACATGAAGTTTCATGTGTTACCTAGCCTTACCCTAGACATACTTGGGTTTTAAGTATCTCTAGGTTCAATACTGTTTAACTACCATTGCCTTGGCTCCTGATAGAATTATCTTCAGTAGTTTTTGTGCTCTGTGTACTGGCAGACACAGAGCTAATGCTTGAAGTCCGAGAGTGATTCTGAAGGACAGGCGCCTTGCTCTTCTCCTTTTTAGAATCTATCCTTCCATTAGGTTCTTTCTCTGAACTGTTGAGAAAATCAAATAGCAGCTCATCATCAGGTTCTGACTTTTTTCTTCTCACAAAATGTGAGGCAGCTCTGGGGGTGGAAGCATTTTCTACTGCAGAAGCTGCCTCCGAGGATGTCCTACGTGCTGTTTTAACATTTGCTGTTCCTGCCAGGATTGTGGCCTTTTGGTGTTTAATATTTTCAGCTGCTGAGGAGATGTAGGCTGCTTTGGATGATGTTTGGTATTTCAGTTCTCCAGTATGCTGGCGCCCTTCAGAATATTCGCTAGCAGAGTCCAAGTTCTTATTATCATAAACGGCACTGCTTGATGTGTCCTTTTTGCTCAGAGCTGATGCAGCTCCCTGATCAACTCTGTTGAGTAGATCCTCTGCCTTTCCAGCGAGATCAGCAAGCCAAGACATGATGAGTGTCTGTTGATGAACTCTGCACAATTAAAATTTCAGGACCATACACTGCAAAAGACAGAAGGATTACAAATCAGAATCCTGCTGATAAGGAAAGATGTACTGTTTACCTCAACAACTGTTGTGTTAAGCTATTAGTGCTGTAGTTATTATAATACTTTTCTTCTACTCATTTGTTATTTGTTGTTTTGGTAACTAGTGGAAATACACCAAATCAATTTCTGAGGAAAACAGACATAACCTAGGTTTTTAAATCAAGGTTATTAAAGTCAGACCATTGCATCAGTTTCTGGTGTCATCAGCTGCTACAGAGTATCACAAAGAGAGAACAACTATAACTTAGACGTTTGGCCTGCAAATTCCCAACCTGGTTTAGGCAGATCTTCTCCCTCACAACTCAGCAGCCCGCTGCCTCTCCCGTGACACCAACACGGCGGACAGGTGCGTGCCTTCAGCTGCACCAGCCTGCGACACCACAGCGGCGGCGAGTGCCTCCACCCCAGCTCCCGGGAAGGCGGCGTTCACAGTGGCCGCTGCCCCCCACCCCCAGCACCGACTGTCCGCCGCCCTCCCCAGGCCCGGCCCCACTCAGGAGCGGCGGGAGCCTCCGCACGGCCCGGCCTCACCTCCTGCAAGCGCGGGGGACGCCCCGGCCCGAGGGGAGCCGTGAGGGGCCGGCGGTCAGCGCGGGGCCGCGGGCCGGGCCGGGCGCCTCGGCCCCATCGCTTCCGGCAGACGTGGCCGCCTTTCCGGGGGCGCCGCGCGCAGGCGCGAGGAGCGCCGCCCCGCCCCCGGCGCGCTCAGACCCCGCCCCCCGCCCGCGGGCGCCCCCTAGCGGTGCTTTCGGTAGTGTTTGAGGTGAGACTTTTCAGGATCTGCGAACGCCGCAGAATCACGGAGTTACCGATGTTGGAAAAGATCTCAAAGATCGGCGAGCCCAGCTCTTAGCCCAGCACTGCCAAATCCACCAGTAAAACCACATTCAGAATCACTAATAGTCTCCAAAAATAATGTTTCCATTTATAAAATTAGAAAAAAAAATAGCAAAAGGTTTACTGGCTGAGATCCTGAATAAGTAGTGGTATCTCTTTCCTTGGTGCTTTTTTAACATCTGTATTTTTATTCCCATAAAATATACACTGCTTGTTCCACTGACCTATTTACAAAGTCCCTGATGTCTGCTGTACAACAGTTACTTCTCAGAACCCTGTGACTGCCAGGCTGAGTGGTGAGAATATTTAATTCTGTCACAAGGGACATACAGCTTCATTAATTACCACTGAAAACTTTACTGGTGTCTTTTCATTTTACAGGTGCCCTCCCCAGGGTCCAGGCCCTGATCTGAGATGCTACACATCTTGCTGCATAGTTTGACAGGTTCTGCCTGCAATTCTCTGCAAGCATGAAAAGGGAGAGATTCATATCTAGCTGTAGACAAAAAATTAGACTTTCTGTACAAAGCCTTTAGATCCCTATTCATACTCAAAGCAGAAGTAATTTTAAGCTATAATTTACAGACGTTATATTTGCCTATTATAGCTCTCATTGTAAGGAAATTTAAGTAACAAAGCTAGAAAATATCTGCCCCAATAACTATATCACAGCATGATTAATTCACTCCCTCAAAACTCATTGGGGCATTTGGGGCTCTAAGTTTGATTTTTTTTAATTAAAAAAAAAGAGGCAGGCTGTGCAGTTGACATTGTTTTTTAATTACTATTTCCCACTTTGAGCTGATTCACAGGTCCTTCATTGATCAAGGTAAATTTTTAGGTAGAAGAGGCAGAACAGATATATAGTCATGTGACTTGTACTAAGTTAATATCTTCTGCAAGTATACTGAAATAGGGCTTTGGTGGTTAGCTTCTGTAAAAGACCATGCTGAAAACCATAAAAATTGCAAAAAATAAAGATGAATTATGTAATCCCCATTCAGCCTTCTTTTTCACGTGTCATGATATGTTAATACACAACTACATATCTGGTCTAAGGTGTTTGATGAATGCAGTATATTGGAAATGTGCCAAATATCAAGTATTGCAAAATACAGTGATGGTCACTGGATGAGTTGCTATTTGCAATTTTATTTCATTCTCAGCATTCACTGTGTGGCCTTGCACCATTCATCACAGAGTCACAGAATCATTAGGTTGCAAGAGACCTCCAGGATCATCAAATCCAACCCAACTCTAACCTCAACTAAACCATGGCACCAAGTGCCACATCTGGTCTTTTCTAAACACATCCAGGGATGGTGAATCCACCACCTCCCCAGGTAAACCATTCCAATACTTTATTACCCTTTCTGTAAAAAACCTTTTTTCCTAATATCCAGCCTGTATTTCCCTTGGTGCAGCTTAAGACTGTGTCCTCTCGTTGCTGCCTGGGGAAAGAGACCAACCCCACCTGAGCACAGCCACCTTTCATGAAGTCATAGAGAGTGATAAGGTCACCCCTGAGTCTCCTTTTCTCCAGGCTGAACAACCCCAGCTCCTTCAGCTGTTCCTCACAGGTTTTGTGTTCCCAGCCCCTCACCAACCTTGTTGCTCCCTCTGGACGTGCTCAAGCATCTCAACGTGATTCCTAAAACTGTCACTTCCTAAACTTGCTATCACTTCAATGCAGCTCTGAATAAAGAGGTATGAACTTGCCCATAACCTCATGCTATTGTCTGTGACTTTGTCTGACTGTGCGTGGGCAGAGGCACCAGGTCCTGCCCAAAAAGCGACTGTGAGGCAGCTCTGTGCTGGCTGCTCACACCCCTGTGGCAAAGGAGGGCACACAGCCTCCTCCTTTGGCTGCCTGGCATGGCCTCACCCACAGTCCCAGGGGAGCCTACCTTCGAGCTGTCACATCTGCCCACAGCACGCAGTTCACACACCCACAGCCTCTGAGGCAACTGCTGTTACTGTCTTCACATTCCACTGGGGAATTGAAGTATAGTGAGGGGGAACTAAAGATTAAATCCTCACCCGTGCCTGAACAGAGCAAAGCAGGTTTGGTCTGGTCAAAATGTACAAACTCTTGGGATGGGTCATGTTCAGTGCTAATGAATGTGTAAGAATTTCAATCATCAGCCTTCAATGCACTTCTGGGATCTGCAGGTATGGAACTTGTCCAGATGGGACTGGCCTCTCACAAACAAGGCAAAAAGTCACAGCCGGGATTTGAACATAATCATTTTCTTGGTTAGAAAGGCCAGTCAAAGCACAAATCCCTCTCTGAAAGTGGCCAACCCCAAGTAGTGAGGGAAGGTACAGCAACAGGACAGGAGGTATTTCTCAGCTACACTCTCCTTAGAATTTTGACTCAGGGACTTCCAAAGCCAAAGGGGGTATCTGCATTTAAAAGGCCTTCAAAGATTTTTAACATTTTCATTTATTTAATAATTAATAGAACTTTTCAAAGCATATGGGTGCAAAAGCATCTCAGCTAGAGAATTTGTAAACAGAGGCATAATTCTGTTTTCTTTAGCTGGATCCTCCACACCCCCACACCCCATCCCCACCTCCCTCCCTTTTTATTTTCCTTGGTATCACTGAATGATTTATAAATTGAAAATTATCAGAAAGCAGTTCTTCCATAAACATCTAGCATGGAAAATGTTAGGGTAAACTGACAGGAGTTTGAGGGGCACTTTTACAAGAACTCCATTTTAACATGAAATGATGGAAATTCTTAAGTGGCACACGAGTTTACACGAGGTGAAGGATGCAATGCAATGGACTCTGGCTAGAACATATAGCTGACTCATGGCTGGAATATTTGGAGTTAGATCACTCCTCATTTTTGCCCTGGAAAGGCTGCTCTGTCTCCACTGTTGCATCCTCTCTTTTGTGTCAAAATGAAAGACATTGTGCTTGTGTTCCTTCCTCCTCAGTGTAACTCAGCTGTATTAGGAACACACACACACACATTCTTTCAATCTTTCTGTTGTTATTGCTTGTATTTTCTTTTGTTACTCCTATTTCTTTATTTTCCTGTAATAAATCACAGTGACACTTTTTTGCAGTGTCATCACTACCTTATTTCCTTCCTCTATATAAGAATGACAGAATTAACATGTTATTCTTCTAGCAGGAAACAAAGCCAGCCCTCCTAGGCACTGCCAGAATTATCAAAGTTAGGATATCAAAAGTGTCTAGTGATGTTTAAAAAATAGCAGCTTAAGGAATACTGAGTCCAGATAGTAAAATGCCATTTAAGGATTCAGGGGGTTATTTATATTATGTCATATGCCTTTCTTCATGCATTTTTGTGACCTCAAGATACTCAGAATAAGTCTTTCAAAGGGTAGAGGCTTACCTCTAACAAGGAGAAGCATTTTGATGCAAAGAATGGACCCAGCTCATGATGTGAGTGCTGGGTGAAAGATCTTCACTGGGCCAGTTTGGCAACTTCCTGGGTTAATTGTGGATTACATGGCTTAATCCTGGGGTTGCAAATGTAGAGATTGCCAGGGCAAGCTTGACCATAATGGAGGGAAGCGTAGTTTAACCAACAGAGAGAGAAAAGAGCATTATTGCTGATAGTGGCAATGGGTAATGCAACTGTTTGGAATCCAAGTGCAGATATCCACAGTGATACTGCAAACATATCATATATTTAGACATTAATTGTGTGCAGGAAAAAAATCATTATCAAGAGGATGCATGCAGTGAGGTTTAGGAAATATGTCAGTCGGATACAAGGATATCCACAACTGCCTGCATTGAACTAAACAGACAATAGAACTCAACTTCAGAGAATCCAGTTCTGGCTAGCCTATTTATAATTGGCTTTTCCCCTCCACAGTTTTCAGTGGATATTCTGTAGGTATGAAAATGCTGATGAACTAGATTTGCAAAAAAATAACACCATTAATTGTTGGTGTCCTTTACCTTATTTCACAATTTTTAAAATATATTCCCACAGGCACAGAGGTTATTTGGAAGCCACTCCCAGTAACGACTTGTTTCTAGAGTTTTAACCTTTAGATTCTTCCCCTTTTCCTCCTCCCTGCTTGTTTTCTCTAGCACACATTGTCATTCCCTCGGATTTCCTGATCATAGGGATATTTGAGGATATCACCTCACACCTACTTTATCCTACACCAAACTTTTGTTTTTTTCCATGCAACTCCCTTGACTACACTTCACTACAAAAGTAGGAAAGTGTAATCTGCAGAAGTGGTGCACAAGGTTAGAAGTTATTTTCATTTTATCTGTAGGCTGAAAATAGAAACCTAACCTGGGTGGATTTAGCTTTTCTGATGAGCCTTTTCTCAGCTCTCCATGCAAGCCTGTGTTCAAGGAAGCATTTCTTCATTGCAACTGACACTGTTTTTGCATGTTATGACCACACAGTCCTGTTTTCTTTCTGGAATACTGATTCAGACTTCCCCAGATACAAATATAAAACTGCTACATGCAGACAGTTCCTGGATGAGGATGACTCTAAGCTCTGTCTTCAGCATATGTGTCTGTATATGTTCCTATTCCCCCGTTCACAGAATAGATCTCAGCTTCTCCTTCCCCAGCAGAGTTCTGCCTGGAGAAACAACCTGATAGAAACATTACATTTCCCAGGACATCATTGTCTTCTTCATAAAGTCCATAGGAGAAAGGAACAACAAAAGATCCTAAATTCTTTTGGTCTTGAAAGAAACAAAGTTTTCTCTGGTGCTGTCTCAAGTCTTTCCTTCTACTTTTCCACTACTTTCAACAAAAATATAGGAACCCACTATATTGAACATGGGCAAATGTAGTTAAAATTGTCAGAACAGTTGAAGAAATCATGTACAAAGCTGTAAGGATAAGATTTTCCTTCATTCACTTTCAAAATGGATGTGTATATATTCCCCAAGTCAAGTAAATGAACTGAATCTCTGAATCCCTCTTTTTTCCAGACATTAGCTTGCTTACTTTCTTTCTTGCTTTCTTTTTCTTTCTTTCTTTCTTTCTTTCTTTCTCTTTCTTTCTCTTTCTTTCTTTAAGTCACTTTAAGTAAGTCTCTTCTGATTTTCCTCCCAAAATAAAGATGAACATTGCTTTTTCCTTTAATCATTTGATAGCTAAGATCAGCCCATTGTTAGTCTATTAATTTTCCTAAAATGAGAATCTTCTCTTGTTTCAAACACACAGAATGACCATGTTTGTCTTTACAAGGCAGCTAGTCATGTGTCAGTGCTAGACTGACAAATCTAATCTCACTGCTAGTGAAGATGTGGAAAGACCAGGCTCAGCACACTTTTTTGTTTATCATAAACCTGTTCCACTCTTCACCTTAAATACTAGCTTTTACTTACTAGAATTCATTTTGTTTTGCTATTAGTTACCAAGCTAGTGCAACTGCAAAGAATTAGCATTTGTTAAAATGTTTAAAGTAGGCTAAGAAAGCTTAAAAGTTACATAACCTAAATATCATCAATTTATGATGCCAGTCCATTTTTTTCCTAATTAAAAAATGCCCTTGATTCATTGAAAAAATTCATCTGCTCTTACACAAAAGTGCAGGTGCAGTCCAGAATGGCTTCCTGTACATTTTCTCAAGCATCTGTTCTGCTAGATTAAAAACAAAATCAATTTTGGAGTCCAAATTTTGTCGGCTGCTAATTTAGTGGCATTGAACCATAAATACCTGTGTTAAGACATCTCCAGAGTTGTGCCAAAAATCTGGAAAATTTCTTTTGGGGAAACCTGCACGTTACCAGAACTATTACTGCAATGCCAGCACTACCAGTCCAGCCTGGTGTTAGCAATGTTGGATGTAGGAGTTACAATCCTCTCAGAGCACTCTTGGCAAAACAGAATCAGGGCTAAACTACCCACCCTTACCATGTGGCAGCCCTCTGGTTTGTAGAAAAGCTATTAAGAAAGAAACTACATTATCTGCAGTTCTGAGGTTTCACATTTGGTTTGTATAAAAGCTATTAAGAAAGAAACTACATTATCTGCAGTTTTGAAGTTTCACATTTGGGTCTTTTTGGTTTTGGTTCTCATTTAGTAAACACTTTCAGAATTTGGTAGCATCTTAGACACCATTTGTAGCGTGTGGCTTTGGTGGGTTGCTGGAACTGCCTTCCACAGCATTAAAGTCTTGTTATGAGACATATGGGTGGTAGTTACTTTTGCTTTTTAGCACTGTCAGAGACAGAGCAAACTGTTTCATAGCATCATAGAATGGTTCAGGCTGGAAGGGACAAAGGATCATCTTGTTCCAGTCCCCCTGCCATGCTAGACCAGGTTGCTCAAAGTCCCATCCACCCTGGCCTTGAACACTTCCAGGGATCCAAAGCCTCTCTGGATAATCTGTTCCAGGGCCTCCCCACCCTCACAGCAAAGCATTTCTTCCTAAAACCTAATCTAAACCTACTCTTTTTCAGTTTAAAGCCATTCTCCCTTGTCCTATCACTACACATCCTTGTAAAAAGTCTGTCTCCCTGCTCTCTTGTAGCCTCATTTAAGTACTGGAAGGCTGCTATGAGACCTTCAAAGAGCCTTCTCTTCTGCAGGCTGAATAACATTTCATTTCAATTTCATAAATCCATCATCCTTTAGACAACCTTCCTTCTCAGTCCAGGATGGCTTCCTAAATTTCTAGCACAATCAAAGAAATAATTGAATTCAGTAGTAAAAATCTGTGTATTACTCGAGTGTCTTTAGTACCTGCCTGATATGTTTCAACAGAGATTTAGCAGTCTTGTAGCAATCCTCCCATCTATCTCACAAGAAGGAACATCCTGCTGATGTTTATTAATGCAGAACTTATAGACAAGTCATTTGGCAATGACTGTATTAGATTTCTCAGAAGTGACAGCTGACACAAGACGTACTTACCTCATGTCGCCCAGCTATGAAAAACACCTTTGGACTTGGACCATGGGTCAGCAATGCTTTTAAGTGATATTGGATATCTTTTAGGGCAGGAGGATAATAAAACGTAAGCATAACCCACTTGGCTACTAGGCTGGAATTAAATGAGGTGAACCTAAGGTTCCTGGCTTGTTTTTTGCTTGCTGGAAAATCAGCATGGTGATGTTTCTCAGTTCAAAGAGGCGATTCCTGAGGTGATCCAAATTCTAACAGACTGTGTCAGGAGGCATGTCAGGTCACTGGGCGCGCCAGCTCCAGAAAAGTATTGATCATTAACCTGCAATCCCCTTTCACATTTATGATCATAAGCAAAGCCGAGTCGGTGCAGACAATGCAAACGGCAGAGTCAGAGCAACACGATGGTTTTCCGCAGACATTCAAAACCAGCCAGTTGGTCATAAAATGCAAAGTTAGTTGTTGGGGTTTTTTTACAGATATGCAAGTGGTTTTTATAGTATGCAAAGAGGAAGCTGGTGTGCTTCTTTCAACGCGGTTTATTAGGCGAAGAAACGTGTGCCTCCACTTTTCACAAAGGATTTTGCTTCTCCTTCTCTCATTGAAAGCGGAGCACGCTTGGCGGGGTGTCAGTGCACAGCTGCAGCCCCAGCCGCCCTGCGCTGCGCACGGCCCGCGGCGGGCAGCCAGGCTCCGCCACCCGCCCTGCCTTGCGCAGCCCCTCGTTTTCTTTTGTCATCTCATGGATTCCCTTTGGTGCATCCCGCTGTGGGCATCCTGCCTCCATCCCACCCCGAAGACAGGGGCAGTTCCAACGGGAAGGCACGGCCGCCGCTGGCCGTGTCCTGTGGACGCCCTGCGCAGACGCCGCGGCCGCGACGCTCCCGGCGGCTCCCGACGCGCTCCCGGGCCACGCGAGAGGAGCTTCCCGGGACTCCTGGGACACCCGGGACCACGCCACTCACTGCGCAGCAGCGGAACTACAAGTCCCGAGAAGCTTTGCGCGCAGAGCCCGCGACAGCCTGGGCCAAGGGCCGCCGGGCTTGCTGGGGCTCGTAGTGTGGCCGGGGGGATGTCCGGCCCCGCCTCCGCCCGGCCGCGATTGGCCGGGCCCGGGTCCGCCCCCGCGCGCCGCGGTCGCCCGGCTCCGCACGGCGCTGGCCGCAATCACAGCGGCCGCGACGGCGACTCCTCTGCACGGCGCGGTGAGGGCGGCGGGGCTGCGCTGTCCGGGGGCTCCGGCGGGGGTAGGACGCGGGGTACGCCTGAACGAAGGGAGCTGTGAGCAGGGGACGGCCCGCTCCGCTGCCCGGCCACAGAGGCGGGGCAGCGGCCCCGCCGCCTCCCGGGGAGCGGCCGAGGTGCTGGTTTCCCTCCCGGGCTCCGAGCGCTGCCGAGACCCCGCCGCCTCGCCCGGCGCCCCTCTGGCCCTGGGGAACTGTGTTTGTTCCTCCGTGCTGGAAGAGACAGGAGTCGGAGAGGCTCCTTCCGAGGGGCATTGCCCAGAGCTGGCAGAGAAGAGGAGGCAGATCGGGGGAGTGGGGGAGGATGTAGTGGCAACATCTTAGATTTAATCACCGGTGATACATTTTCAACGGGAGAAAAGGATGGAGTAACTATTTACGGGATTTTTGCAGAGTGGTAATGCCTGAAAGGTGCTGCGCTGTGGCTGGTTATTTATAGGTGGTAGACAGCCTGGTTGTAAGATGAGGTTCTTCTGAAGGTAGTAGCACCACTAGTTCCCAATTAGATGGAACAACACTGTGTTGGGTGTCTGTATTTGGGGGTTAGCATAAATATTGTAGCCAAAATCTGAAATGCTAAGATAAACCATAGTAAAAGCCATATGGAGTGCCGGAATCCTGTGTAATCTCACACTGGAATTTCTGAGTAATAACTTCTCCAGAATTTCATTCTCTCCGTGCTTGCGACGTTTCCATGTTTGCTGAGCAGACATTCTTACCCTTACCTAACTCTTTTACCCTTATACCCCCCATGCCAATTCAAGCAATGTAACAAAGTTCCTCATTCAGTGTTGCAGTATCTGTTTTTTCTTACTATCAGAATGTGATGGCAGAGGCTTTGTACATCTGCAGACAGATAAGAAAGTAAATAGCAGAAACAGTTTTATTGAAGGCTCAAGGTTTGCCAGATTTGAATCTGGGTTTTTTAAATGTGTCGAGAAAAAAATACCCAAACCATTAGCTTATCACCATTCTAGGAATGATTTGGGTTTTTTTTTACTCTCAGGTAAATTGTACCGTCTCTGCTGCTGAGGAAAGTAAACCTGCAAACAGGAGAATGAACTTTATTTATAATTACTTTTAAATGCATTTATTTAACATCAAGAATAATTATGAGTTAATTACAGATTCATGGGTTGTTACAGTAAAAATGGCTTATACATCTTCAGTAGCTAAAAATAAATTTTACTGCAAGTTCTAGTCATACTAAGCCAGTTCACAGAATGGTTACTAGCAGACTTTATAAGGAAATGTTTTGCAACAGGGACCATAATCTCCTTTAAAATGTACCTTGTCAGAATTTATAGTGATAAAGATTGTTTTCTTTCTACGACACAAGTGCAGAAAGAAAATCAGATTATTCATGCAGGGGCCTAATCACAGGTTTAGGTGCTTCAGTTTGTGTAGCAGCCATCACAGCATGTAGGTGGAACATTGCTGACAGAACTGTGGACATCAGTTTCCTGTGAGGAGAACTGCCACATATTTTGTGGAAATCAGCATCTAAATATTACAGTGGCAGGCAAAGTGGAAGCACTCTGTGGAGAAAGAAACTGTGGCTTGATTTGGGAATCTGAAAGGCTAGTAATAAGAAGTGAGCTGTTAAGAAGGACTTCATAGAAGAGTTTTAATGGTCATCTGATCAGCTTAAGGCTGTTATTTTTCAGCAAGGTTACTGTTAGTGTACTTCTCATGCAAATAAAATAGAGATACGATTTCTGTTTGTATAGCTCTTGGAGACTGTTCTTAAGGTATTTGGAGTGCAAGCTACTGAAGTGTCAATATTGCTTTAAAAGCTAGTGGAAAATACTTTGATCAACTCAAAGCCCTTTCTTTAGAGTGCTATTCTGTTCTAAGAGTATTGATCTTAAAGGACGGTTTCCCAAAGGAAAGTTGTGAACTCAGGGAACAGGCAGTTGGCCAGAAAAATTTTCTAGCAGCAGCTGGCCATTTCCAGATGTGGTCTTTCTTAAGCATCCCTCTCTTATCAAGCCAGAGATGTATGCTAGCTATCTAGTAGGAAGTGGTCAAAGTACCTCTGTCAGGACAGACTGGTTCTAAGAGTGAATTGTTCTGGCAAGAGACCCACTTCTGGATGTGCTTCTTCCACAGATTGTGCAAACTGCACAGCCTTACCTGCATGTGTGTGTGGTGGTCTGATGCTGAGACTGCATCTGAGATGGGCCTTTATCCTGGCATAGTCTCAAGGCAAAGTTAATTAACTCTCCTGTCAGAAAGACTAGGCAGAGCTGATCAAATCTGATAATATTTTGTGCATCAACCAAAGCTGTAAGATGATCTTGTAGCGAATTTTTAGTTTTTCCACAGTCTTCATCTGCATGTGACTTAGGATTGATTGCATGTGACGGATCTTCAGAGAAAGGCTTTTTCTGTACCTGTGGTAAGCTGGTCAGCTGAGCTGCTCTCTCTGAATATGACTTGAAGACAAAGCATGTGATGGAGAACTTTCTCTTCTCTAATGTAGGTCAAAAACTCTTAGAACACAACCCTGAACACAGCCTTTTCAATGGCCCACTTGTGCTCAGAGGCCTTCTTTAAAACAAGTAGAAATATGTGTGTGATTGTATTTGTTTGTTTGATCATCATTTGTTTGTTTGCACTTTATGGGTTTGTTGTGTTTTGGTTTTTTTAACAGTAGTTAGAAACAAACAATGAAGACCCATTCCCACTGCATGTGTTTAAACCTATTTTAAGTGCTACTTAGGGAACTTCAGGGAGCTGAACATTTATTAATTATGGTTTATTAGTCCATTGTGGTATGTCTGGGGCTTTTTTTATTTCCTTCCTTCTTTCTGGTGTTAATTTAATTTAATTATAGTTTAGGAAAAGACAGATAAGAGAGATTATATATCATTAATTTGTGCCAAAGAGGAGGTTCTTTTCTATTCTAAATAATCCATGACAAAATATGTATGGTTTGCTAGTACAGTGCAATGTTTCTTGTTTATTGTTTTTTCCTGGGTGTTCTGCACCAGTCACAACTTTTATCTCCTCAGATGAGATAAAGGTGAGGACCCAGATACCCTTGTACTACCTGCAAGACTCTAGAATCCCTCATGGAGGGACTGCCTGAGGGGCTGGTAGCTTAAGTGTCTGTTCCTGATCTGACCAGGGATTTTGTGTTGTGAGGCTGTTTGCAGGCAGAGTGCAGTGCTGGTGTGTGGCCCGTCCGTGGTTTGTGTGCGTGGCCCGTCCGTGGTTCGCGTGCGTGGCCCGTCCGTGGTTCACGTGCGTGGCCCGTCCGTGGTTCGCGTGCGTGGCCCGTCCGTGGTTCGCGTGCGTGGCCCGTCCGTGGTTCGCGTGCGTGGCCCGTCCGTGGTTCGCGTGCGTGGCCCGTCCGTGGTTCGCGTGCGTGGCCCGTCCGTGGTTCGCGTGCGTGGCCCGTCCGTGGTTCGCGTGCGTGGCCCGTCCGTGGTTCGCGTGCGTGGCGCACCACAGGCCCGCTCACAGGCACTGCCTGGGCTCCTGAGATCTGTGGATCCTCGTTGGTATAGCCAGGAGTGTGAGCTCAGCAGGAAAGGCGATCCTGTCAAACTGTCTCCAGCTGCCTGGTGTATCAGTAACTGAGAGTGGAGTGACTGTCTCCGTGGGATGGATGTCTGGGTGCCAGGACCTCCCTTGAAATTAGCCATCAGGTTATATGGCCCAGTGAGCAGCTGGCACCAAACAGTTTCTACTGATGTGCCCTGGGTTCTAATGAATGGTATTTCAAAGAACTAAGCATCGTGTGAAAGGATCTCCAGCAATTATTTGAACCATTAGTTTTCTTTTTTTCTTCTTTTTTTCATGTAAATATAATTAATCTAAAAATGTTATGAGACAGACACTGAGCTCTGAGGGATCTGTTTGCAGGAAATTCAGCTCAATACTCCAGTGAGTCAAACTCACTGTTAGGTATACATGAAACTGAATACTGGAAATGAATAGGCTTATTGGCCAATGTCATATTGTGGCACTTTGCAAAAGTTCTAAACAGGTTGTTCTGAATCCTAGCCAGGCTGTAGGCAACAGAATAGGCAGGTTTTATGGATGTTGTACACACAGAGCATCTTCAGCACAGTATGTTATTTGTCTTATCATCTGAAGAAGTGACAAGATAGGTCAGGCAGAGTTGCCATACTAAGCCACATTCTTTGGCAGCAATGACAAAACTTTACAATTCCAGCTCAACATGGGAGAGCATAATCATCTATTGAAAAAAATCTGCTTATTCCTTCATATCTGCTTGAGTGTTGAAGAAGCTAATAATTCAACAAACCCTAAATTGTTAAGCTGTTGTGTTTTATTCTTGCTCCAAGTGTTACAGGCAGTGACAGGAGTGGCTTCTTCCTGAAAGATGAGTTTTTGGAAGAAGCAGTTTCATAACAGTTAATGTTTAGTTCTGTCTTGATTGTCATGACTTCCTTTACTTTGTGCTAGCTCCACTAAAAAGGATAACCCCCCCAAATTTTAACTATATATATATATATATATAAATAGTATCATATATGCATTTTTTTCATACTACTGCCTGCAAGACTAAATCTTATTGATTAGTGTACCCATGCTATGTGTTAGGTTAGTAGTCTTTGCTGAATACAGCTGCTTTGGAGAGGTTTTTGTTTCTCTGTCCCAGCCTCATTTGAGTGGCTGCAGATGGATGGTTTTGACTGGGGTGCTGAGGCTGACTTAGATACCTTACTTGGTTTAGTGGTAGTTTTGACATTTTGCCTTGTGACCATGTTAAATGGCTTGAGGGTTTCCAGCTTTTATTCCAGAGAAAGCCATGTTAAAGTGGCCTACCTCTTTCTGCAGCACCTCTTCCATACTTAGCAGCAATGATTAACTTCCAGGGTCTCATTTTTGTGAGTAGGTGGGTGTAAAATGCCATCTCTCAGTGCATAAGGAAATCTGTAAACTTTATGCCTGTGCCAGGAGCATGCAATTCTTCAGGGGAGTTTGCTTTAAGAGTTTCACATGCAGCAGACCTGATTCTGTGACCAATAAGTGGAACTTGCCTGTCCCCCCAACCCCAATTCAAAAAGCAGACCTTAAACCTGTGATTAGATATGGCCAGATGGTTTGCTTGTAGAGTAAATGCTTTATCAGACAATCAACGTGCTCAGGACATTCACTAGCAAGGACCCTACTTCTAGTCCTCTTAAGAAAGTAGAAGTCATTTCTGCATGGGCTCAAACCTCCGCTGTGCTCTGCTTTTCTAAATTTAACATTCATAGGCTCAGATGCAATTTTCTCACTGTGCACCTTGTGCAAACACTTAACCATCGAGCAAAAGAGGCAAAAATGCTGCTCTTTCATGTGGTACTGGCTCACATCTGCTCTCCGCTAGCCTAACAGGCTGCCCAAATAGGGTGAGGCTCTCACCCTGCACTTCCCCCCAGCCCCAGCAGTTAGGGCTGTATCTTGTGCAGAGCAGTGGCACGGCCTCTTTTTGTGCTCTCTGGTGTTGTGAGCTTTTGTGACACTCTGACCTTTCAACTCCCCAGCACTTCTCCATGTTTTTAGTATCCTGCATCACCTGGGATTTGATTCGGTAATGATGGGCTAATTGCCAGGGAGTGGAAACCAAAGAATCACATAAGCAGAGACAGAGAGAATAGTTTTAATATGAAAGAGTTTTATCTGTGTAGTAATTGATAGTATTTGAGACTTATTCATTGCCAGCTATTATAGAACTAAACAACTAGAGGGAGCTGAACAACTTGGTCGTCATATTCAGAATTACTTGCAGTCAGATTTGAAAGCTATTGTAACTATTGTAACTAGTAGCAGCTCGGTGCTAAAGGAAGATATGAGCAGAAATTGTACTGTGAATTAAATGGTCTGTAAAACAAACACGAAAAAAACCCTGAGCATGAAAAGCTTCTGGTTGTGGTACTGATGATGTTTGTTTTACATTTGTTTATTGACTGATGTCTTCTCATTTACTTCTCTCAAAATTCTTCATTAGGAAAATTTTCTCCCATTTGTGGAGTAAATAAAGAAGAGAGATGATACTGAAAGCAGTTGTACTGCTGGGCTGTGCCCTGGGCATCAGCACATTCCCCATGGAAGAACCTGAAGATGGAGGCAAGCACTGGGTGGTGATTGTTGCAGGTTCCAATGGCTGGTACAACTATCGCCACCAGGTAAGGACCGCTGGTTCCACGTGTTGATGCTGTCCGTGCTCCAGAAAATGCCAGCTCCCAGACTTACAGGAAGGTGACAGCTGCCTGTCATCTAGACTAGTTTAGACTTTCTGTCATTTGAGCAGTGCTTCTGCTTTTACACTCTCAGGTGTATGTGAAGTTTTCAAAGCAAACAGCAGCAAGATTCATTCAGAATCTGCTCTTAGTTCTTCTTGTTACCACCCCAAGAGTTCCCTTCCACTGCTCCCTTTTTACTATGTGATTTGTTTTTTAATACATCATTTTCCAGAATGTAACCTCTTGAAAAAGCTGTCATTACAGGAGAAGTATTCTTCCTCTAATTACACTTCTGCATCCTGGGAGACCTATGTCTTTTAGGGTAAATACTCTATCACTAAGTCAGCTAGAGGATCTAACCCCAGCTTGTGGTTATACAAATGATATCTAGAGGTAAACCTCATTTTGAGACACCTGCACGTTACTTTCAATTTTTTCCTCTCCATTATGCTGTGAAAAGCTTTCTTTTTTCTAGTTAAAAAAATCTCTGAAGGCTGCAAATGCACTGTATGTTTTGAGGAGTGGAGGACATGTGGAAGGGAGTTCTTTTTAACCTGAACCAGTTTGAAGACTGTGTTCAACAGCTTGGCCTCAGAATGATGGTGGCACAACAAAGATGTGGTGCACCAGGGCGCAGGGAGCAAAGTGAGTGGCAAAAACAAGAGGAAAGGGAACTGGAACTCCTGAGTCTAACACTGCTGGCAAAGCTGGTGTGTTGTGAAATTGTGGGCTGAGTGTGAGTGTCACTAGGGACAGCATTAAATCCAAGGAACTTAACTCTGATTAAGTTTAAGATTTATAATCAGCAGATTTATAACTTCTGCGGCATTTTCCCATTGGGGAATTGCTGGACAATCCCTTAAACAGATAATCTATGCAAATGCCATCTTTGCTCTAAACTTACAACTTGGCTTTCCTGGAGAACAGGTTCGATATAATTCTAATTTATGTGTACATTTTTATATTTGTAAGTGTTAGAAAAATAGGTTATGATAGTGTTTGTTATTGGTTAAATACTAATGTACAAAATCAGCAGATTTAATAATGAGTTGTATGAAATGTACTGGCTGATTTGCTGAATGCTGGAACTTTTAAAGTATTTATTATTTTTAATATAACTGCTTGTAAAATGTAGAGAGGCTTCATCCTCTTGGTCACCTGAGGAAGAAATGAGCCTTCTGTGTGTTGGGCACCCTGGATTTTGTGTATGTTTCTCCTCCTTCTCAGCTCATAATTGGTTTGTAACTTCAGCACAGTGATGAGCTTAAAACTAAATTAATCAGATTGACAATCTTGTTGCATCTGAACAACCTGTTACTGGCAAATGCTAGCTCAACACTTTGACAAACAGGTTTTAGAGATTTTGCCAGCTCCTTACACTGTAGATATCACCTGATAATCATAATTGGAATATTACAGCCTTAATATAAACTATTCCTATTTCAAATTAAATCTCAAAGAAGAGTTTAAAAGTTGAAAGTGGGAAATAATGATGAAAATATTACTGCTGTACTTGATTACTGCCTGTCTTGGGGTGTCTAAATTTAATTACTGAGTTGTGCTCTTTTTGTTGCTGTTGCTGTATAACCAGTCTAGCTGGCTCCCTTCCGTTCCAGGAGGAGTTCATACCACAACATTCATTCTTTAAATAAAACTACAATTTTGAAGCTATGGCTCCTGAGGATTCCTTTTCTCAGTTCCCTGGGCACAGTTGTTAATCTCGCTGTCAGTGAGCCTTCAATGGCAAGTGTATCTGCCAGGTAAAATAGGGTTATGAAGAACACAGATCCACACCTGCAAATTTGTGTCCAACAGTGAGTGAGTCTTTGGAACATGCCAATTCCACAGAAGCCTATTAGCTTTTGAATGTGGTCCTGCTTTGCAGATAGTTATTTAGTAGTTCCTTTTCAATGTTAGAAAAACGAGAACAGGATTTCTTTAAATACCTTAATTTTGAAGATGATGGCAACTAACAATGCGAAATATCTGCCATGTCGGATTGTTCTGAATTTAAGTACTAGAAATCTCTGTATTTTAAATGACCACTTGCTTCAGGTATTAGCATTTGGAAATAAGAAAATTAGAACACCAATAATAATCCTATTAAAGTTACAGAAGCAGCATTGTAAAAGAGTCTGTATGAAGGATCTTTCAGAATGAGGCTGGGTTCTTACTTGCCTGTCCTGAGCTAGATACTGTGCATCTTAACTTGTTCTGAAAAAGCTGAATTCCCACAAGATGCAGCACATCAGCAGCTTGTGCTGTTCTGCCTGGTGGCCTTTTGTGGCCAATCTTTAGGGCCTGGTGGGAGTACGTGTGGTAGGAGTGCCATGTGGTGAGACAGAGCCAGCAGTTAGTCATGGGAAATCCTCCTGTGTGTGTCATGAAGTGTCATCTAGACAAGGGTGCCTTGGGTATTAAAAAATTGGAGAAACTTGTTCCCAGCAAAACAAGCAGAGTGATAGATTTTTAGGAGAATTATTCAGAGGAGGAAAGATGCTACAGAAATCTGAGGAGTTGTAACAGATTTTTGAAAGCATTGTGCAGACTGATCACCATGTCTTTGTGTGTTAGTGTTTCCTACCTTCCAGAGGTGGAAGCAAAAAGATTTTAAGTAATTAAATTATTTGCTCAAGTCACGTACAGTGGAACCAGGAATAGGACTTGATCTTTCACTCCTGTGCTTCAGAACACGTAGTGAACACACATAGAAACACGTGGTATTGTTCAGCGGAATCATGCTGTACTATAGGAAATCAAAGCAGCACTCCAGGATTGCAGGTTTGTGATTTTTTTGCTTTCTAAGGGAGAAACTGCAGAGGAAAGTACATTGTACTCTAATTCGCTCCTGCCATCACCCTTCTTCCCCAGAACTTCTCTGGCCTAGCCTGTGTACAAGAAGATTTGTAGGTGTGTTCCAGTAAGTAGTTATTCAATGTGGCTTTTTTTATTACCAGACTTGTTGCTATTCCCTACATGCAGCTAAGCACTCATGATGTCCCTTTGTAATCTGAGAACTCAGCAGACACATCTCTGGGTTTCAGTTGCTCAGTTCAGCTGTCCAGGGTACAGTTAATACATGATGTTGCATGTTTGTATTACATTTTTATTTTTTGAGCTCCAGTTGTTTTGAATGCTGCCTGCTTCAACAGGGTCAAAACGTACTGTATTGTCTGCCACAGTAATCATCTAGTGGTAAATATGTTCATCTGACTGAGCAACCTCAAAAGCAGAAGAAATAGATTACATATTCAAAAATGTCTCATTTCATACATGTATGCTGTACAGACCCCAGGAATAATAAGTTTGTAAAGACTTTGCAGACCCAGGAAACACTGGGTTTGCATCTGTAACCTCAAGGAATCTGAAACTCTGCCTAAGACTGGTTATTTAGCTGTCAGTGATCAGGATCCACTGTCAGTACAAACCAAGGATAGAAAATATAAGGAAAAACCACTATTTGCACTTATGAGCAAGATTCATACCTTGCAGGCAGTTGCTTCCGCTGTAATGGCTGAACTGGGACTTCTTACTAATCAGGATGATCTAAACTTGTCTTACACATTTATCTCATCAAGTTCCTAAAATAAATTTTAAATATTTTGTGTAGTGTAGAGCCCAGTGTGATAGGCTTACTGTCATTGCAGGCCTAGCTTGTATATTGCTTTATGCTTGTGGCTTCTCAGTTCTTTGGTGTTTTTATCCTTATTTTAGAGGGTTTTATTAGAGTTGTTTGGGCTGTGGAATGGCTATCAGTGTGCTACTCTCTGCCCCTCAGGTGTTACTCTGACTTCTCTGTAGCAGCTTTTCTATTGTCAGAGTGGCTGCAGTTTAAGGGTATTGCCCCTGTTCCTAGGGAAAGTGACTCAGCTCTACTGCACAAAGAGCTGGATAAAATACCTCTGGAAAGCTGAGTGGCATATGTGAGCAAATGCAGTACTAAATGCTTTTGACAGATTTAGAGAATGACTCAACAAACTAGTTCTCATTAGAAGAAATAGTCTGGCTCCTCTGTTAGATGAACATACCAGCTAACTCAGATCTAAAGCTGGCTTCACATCAGATCAGAAAAAGAGACAGACCTGTACTTCCTGGATACTCAAATCCACATAGTGTGTAGAAAAGCCTGATGTGAAAAGAGAGCCTTACTAAAATTGGAGTGCATCCTCAAAAGAAATACCAGATTGAAAAAGTCTGGCAGAATTAAAATTTGAAAAAATATGTATTTGTGTACATGGGTCTGTTTTCAGTTGTTGCTTTAATCTTATGCTTACTGAACTTTGTGGGTCTGAGACTGTGTTTATTCAGGGTTGTAGACACTACCAGCCAGAGCAATATCTTATTCCAGGAGAGTCTTGTAGTAACAGACACCAAGGATGCCTTGGCTGCGTGGCTTTAATTAACATTTCCTCACTGAGCTTACAAAATTTAAACTGAACTCTCAGGAAACCGTTCCTAAATTCTTGATAGAGTTATAGTTTTGGGCAGATTAACTGATGTGTGTTTAAGCAAAGGAATAAGACATGACTGACATTTCAGACATATTCTTCTATTTTGTTTATATATTAGAGTTCAGTCTTTTTTAGGCTGTGACATTTCAGTACAGCTGTAGTGGGAACTGTGCTCCTTTCAGCCATGAACCTAGCAATCAACCAATTTCATACAAGTCCGAGCTTTTCCCTTTAGGAGCTACTTATGCAAGCTTGTGTCAGAAACAACTTGATTTTTCAAAAAATCCCCCCAAGCAGTTTGCTTAAAAGCTGTGTCATTCAAATGTCTGAACAGCTGTATGTATGTTTTGCAGCATGCAAAACAACTGGAATTGTATGGCAGAGGAAAATAGGGGTGGTGCCAGGAAAACAGGGTAATTCACTCTCTGATCCCCATGCTTTCAAAACCTAGGAGTTAATTATTTAAGCAGATCTTCTGTCAAAATTTGCTGACAAAAGGTTTAGACTAACCAGGGGGTGAAAGGTCTAAACCATGCCCTAAAATGGTGTCCATTTTAGAGCTGCCCATAAGGTCAGTTGTGCAGCAGAACCTTTTCTGTGCAGCTGCACCTTTTCCTGTGCTGTGTGGGGCAGCTGATGCCCTACCCCAAATCACAGTGGCATTAATAGGCACACAAACATGATTTAGTGACAATTTATCCAGTAAATGCTCGTAGCATACATTTCACATATTAAAGCAGCAAGAATAGTACCAATAAGAGATCGGAAACAAGTGAACAGCTGTCTCTTTTAAAGTGCTTTAGAGGTACGGATATGCCAGAAATATTTCTGAGAAAAACAGGGTCAAATAGCAGTACTTGAGAGGCAATTACACATCAACAGGAAATACTCTATATTCATATACATCTCCCTGCTCTAGCTGCAAACTTTTTACTATGGTTTTATAGAGATTTATGGGGTTTTTATGTGTACATAGGGACCAGTCGTGAGCAATATCAAAGGTGACTAATTAGGTCAGCTAATTCTATGCAGTAAACCCCAACTGTTTACTCATAACTGTCCTACTTTAGTCAGGAGTTTTAGCAGGAAAACATGTTTTTGCTGCTCTAGCCTTTGCTGGTGATATCATTATGCTACCAGCAGGTACAGCTCCCTTAGCAAAAGCCTTAAAAGGCTGGGACAACCCCCAAACAGGCATAAGTTAATATTGAAGGGAATTGACTACATTGATCTGTCTTCCTTTACAGTAAGGATTTTACTAGTGACTACTATTTGCTAAGACAGGATATACTGAGCAAACAGCAAATGAACCAGAAGAAAGGAGAGGAAACCAAAAAAGCTGGTAATATGCATTTACAAAGTTCAAAGTTTAAAATTTTGGGTACTTGGCATCAGTTAAAAACACTTCTGAAGTCCCTACTTACCACCCACATCTGTGGGAGCACAGACACTTGCTGATTGAATATGGTGATACTGTACCACTGCATGCTTAAGCATTTCTGTGTGTTGCCAGCCTATAAAGGTTCCTGTCAGCATCACAAAGGTGTGGGGTATCTTGAGAGTGAGAAGGGATCTATGACCTACTCATCAATCAGTGTAGAGAAGCCCCGATCAGTGCTTTCTTCAACTTCTGCTTGGTTTGCTTGTGAAAATCAAATACACTCTTGGTTAAACTTATGCTCTTCTGTTTCATATTATATGCAATACCTTCCTAACCTCAGTGTTTTGACTTTTTGAGGCAGCAGCTGGTATAATGACATATAAGGAAATGGAAAACTAACGAGATTGTCTGGGATAGGTGGGAGAGAACATAGGCTGCTGACCTGTGAAGTAGGAAATTGAACTGCTTTAGTAAGAATAGTTTAACATTCAGGGTTAGTCACATGAAGAGATTTTATTGTTGGAGAGTTTGTTGGCATTGAATGTGCCTCACCCTTCACAGAATCTTGCACAACTGTCTTCTCTTTTCAGTTTCATTTGCACTTAGAAGACTAAGGATTATAAGTTACAGTATTTTACAGTGTCCTTTTGGTTAAACTAAACAAAATCACTAGTACTCCTAAGTAATCTGAACAGACATTGGCCCACTTAAATCACGTCAATTTTTTTTCCAAATTAGCAAATTAGATTAGTTCAACACAAGTAAGCTTTAAAGCTTGCTTCTTGTCTGCATTTGGAGAGTGCATTTGTTAGATGAGATCTCTTCCATTAAACCTGCACAGCTTTTTTTAGCATGTGGTGGTTGTAGTTCTCAAGTTTAGGAATGATTGTTAACATTCCATGAGGGCATTCAGGGACTGTAAGCTTTAAAGAAGGGAATCATTTGAGCTGGAGTTACTAAGAAGCTGGCATTCTGATAGAGTTCTACATTTACTGTAATATCACTTTAAAGGGTATTGTTATTTCTACATCACGGGAAGATGGTTCTGTAAAGAAAATGTGCTTATTCATATCCTGTACAAATCAGGAAAAGAGCCTGAATAGAAATTTTGCAATTCTATTTTCCACTGAAATCTGTTGTGCCCTGAAGTTGTTGTTCTGCAGAAAAAGAAATACATAATTAAAAAGAAAATATTCCTTAACCCAAATTCTCATCTCATAGTAAAGCAAGATTTAATAAAACCTTTGCACAAATGAGATTGCTTAAGTCAAGGACAGTCTTCGATGCTTAGTCGTGCAGGTTAGGTGCAGAACTAAGGGAAATTCGTGGAAATCCAGCTCTTTTTGTCTGCTTGGCACACTTTGGATTTATCTGTCATTGCAGAAGGATTTTATTTTTGTTTTCTCCCACAATGCAGAAAATTGCTGTAAACTTAATGTAAAATTTGTTATCTGTACCAAGTGTGAAGTAACTTCTGGTTTCTGTTTAAATAAGAAATCAAAATAGATAATGAGGGAGAGATTTTAATCATAGTCTCTACTATTAATGCAACTGCTCCTAATTAGAGAAAGGCAATGAGCTCTGGTTTAACCTGTGCATTTCAGCTCTCTAGCAACCTTCAGTCTCTCCTATTGGAATGCAGTTTGTTTTGGACAATAGCCTGCTCTTAGGTCTGAACAGCTATTTTGCTTCTGGTATCAAAAGTAAAATTTCTGTTAAAACTAGTAATGAAAATTTGCTTAATTTCAGGCAGATGTGTGCCATGCATACCAGATTGTACACCGAAATGGAATTCCAGATGAGCAGATCATTGTCATGATGTATGATGACATTGCTGATAACGAGGAGTAAGTGATGGATGTACGCTGGTCACAAAATACAAGGTTACTACAAACATGCCATAGTCACCAGTGTGTTTTGAGATTGCAGTTTTGGAAGAAAAGCCCTTAAAACCACCTGTGATATGCATAGAGATGTCAGCCATCAGCACAGTAATTCTCCTTTGAAGTGTGCTCATGAGCTTTCTAAGCCTTGGTCCACAGCTCAGCATCAGCTGTGGCACTGAGGACTGCAGAGCTTTGTTATGACAGTAAGGGATCTTAACTCTCAGTGTGCAGCAGATAAATAACCTAAACTTATGAACACAGGGGAGGTCTGTGTATGACTTCCAGGGCTTTTTTGGGAGGATATTATCAGATTAATTCCAGCATGTACATTCAATGAAGATGGGTACAGGCCCCATTCTGGATGACTGTCTAGAGCATATCATTGCTTTCTGTATGAAACAGTTGATTTATAGATTTATACAGCCTCTAATTCTGAAACAACTTCCCCTAAAATCAGCAGACATTACAGGCACAGCAGCACTGGGAGCAAAGTGTTAAGGGTAGTAAAGGCAAGGAGAGAGATGATAGAGACCATCCACCTACATCTTCAAATTAATTGACATGATCTGAGGTAGAATACTTGAATGTCCTCTGAGGGTAAGGATACCTGAGACAAACATATGTAACTGACTGTAAAAGCCCTTTGTATTCTAAAATCACTTAATGACATATGGTGCAAGTTCCCATACTCTCAGGTGAGCTGGCTCCTAGTTGTTCTATCGTCATTGCATGGCATGTGGCTAATTATTCCTATTTATGTTCCATTTACCTTCAAGAAATCCAACCAAAGGCATTGTCATCAATAGACCTAATGGCTCAGATGTGTATGCTGGAGTGCCCAAGGATTATACAAAGGAGGTAGGAACAAATCTCCTTTCCCTGGGGAAGATTCAGCATTACCCAATGTCTGAATAAATTTTTTCACCCTGTAGCTTACACTCCAAAATGCACATAGTATAAAACATCGAGTTTATTCACCTGCATGGTTTGGCATGAAGTTTGGTGTTCACAAGATGAATATAGACAATAGATTCTTTGAAGTAAAGCATTGGTCATAAAAGTGAACCTTTACACTGTTTCCAAGCTGACACATGAAACAAAAGAAAAAAAGGTCCTGGATTGTGAAACTTGTAACTCAATCTAAAAAACAGCTATGTAAAACTAATTGTTTCAGTTAATCAGTACAGTAATCCAGTCACTCAGTGATTTCATGATTCAGTAGCCAAGTGAGTCATTAGATAAAAATGTATTGAAAAGGATGGCCAGCTAAATTTGTCATCTATGTATGAATTCTAACTTTAAGAAGCTATCTTTCTAAATGAAGATTTTGTTGTTGTTTTTATGATGAGATCTAACTTTAATCTTCTCAAATCCTTAGGATGTTACTCCTAAGAATTTTCTTGCAGTTCTCAGAGGAGATGCAGAAGCAGTGAAGGGAGTGGGATCAGGAAAAGTGTTGAAAAGGTAAGAGAAGTTAATTTAGAAAATAATTGCATGCGTAGTTGTAAATTGACTCTGATTTGAACAAAAGAATAGAGTAAATTAGAGCAACTTGAGAATCCAGTAAAATTATTGATGGCACTTCCAGGTCCTTCACATTACAAATACAGTGGTTCTAGTTTCTTAACGTCTGCATCACAGGAAGGCAACTGCTGATATTTGACTGATTAAGGTTTAAAAGTTCTAGAGGATAGTATTAACTGTATTAAGGTATTTGTTGTTTAGACTATTGTCTTTTGCAGGAATGGCAATTCTAAGAGAGTGTGGCTAAACTTTGGAGACCTCTGGAAAGGGTTTTCTAAGGCTTGTTTCAGTGTACATGAACAGTTTTATTGATCAGCTGAAGACTTAGGTCAAACTCAGGCCAGACTTGGCAGTGAGTGGCAGAGGGACAGAGAGAGCTTAAAGAGCTTAATCAGCTGGAAGAATTGCATTTCTAATCCCAGCCTTGGTCTTTGTAGCACATGTACAGTTACTGAGGCTGAATATAAACCATAATTCCATTCCTAATGAAATGCAATTATGGATTATAATTAATGCCAAAAAATCTTTGTGACTAAAAAAGTAGTATGAGCAATTAAACTTGTAAGTGATGTATTGTGCTTAAATTATCTGTAAACTGAGTTACACAAATGATTCTAAGTTTGGCAATATTCAATATATGAAGAATAATAAATTATAGATTGGCTAAGTGGAATGTAAGATTTATAATTCATGGTAGATTATAAAGGCTTATATCATTTAGATGACTCAAGAATGTAGTTAATATATTTCAGGGCCCAATAAGAAGTCTTCTTGGAAGGATACTGGGTATCAGTTATTCATCTTGCTTCTACAGAGTTTGATATGTATGATACCTCCTTACTAAATTGTACTGTATTTCTGACTATTGATAAAGAGCTATGTCATTGTATATTTTTCTATGTACAGGAATTAAACCCTTAAAAACCTTTAAGAATTTAAATTCAACCACTTGAAAGGACTAACCTTGTTAAAGAAAAACTGTGAAGTCTGTCTTCATCTGACAGTTGATTTTAGAGGCATAGCAATGAAACAGAACAGAAGAATCCCACACTGGCACTGAGGAGAACAATAAAAAAGAAGGAGCAGGACAATAGTCAAATAAGTTATTGCTTTGAATTCTTTAAACTTCATCCTTAAAAGGTGAGGTTGAAAATTATGTATACAACACATATAAACAAATCGTTAATAAATTACTGCACATTACCAGATTGTGCTCTTCTAGTATCTGGAATGAGTCAAGAGGTGACTATGAAGCAATTCTTGTTTTAAAAAAAATGTATGTCTGGACACACCTCACCTGTGAAAACTTGATGTTCCCATTCAAATAAGGGAGTAGCTATGCAGAGGGACAGAGTCTCTTAATGTACTCAGGAAGACAACTTGAACCTACAAATAAAAGTCTTAATTGTTTACATTCCATCTTGGTCACATTTTTTGCACTTAGGATCAAGAGCAGGAACCCAAAAAGTAACACCCAACCCTTTGTTAGGTTCTGTTTGAATTTTCAAGTGGCCTGACTTTTGCTATTGGGTGGGACAAGACCTCAATTGTCCTTTCCCTGGGAGGCTTCCAGATGGACTTTCACGTGGTCCCCCTAACCAGTGGGTTACTGGCCAAACAGAAGGCTGGACAATGTTCCCTTGAGCTGCTGCAGTTGTACCTGTTTGCTCTGAGGAAAGAGCAAAAGGAAGGAAAGATTTCTGGACTGATACAAAGGAACAGAGGAGGGCCTGGACACTCCTGATATTTTTACACATTTTATATTTAATTGTCCCTGAATACTGTTTAAAAGGAAAATTCCTTTGCAGATCTGGCTGTTAGGGCAAGACTTTTCTACCACCCAAACATGGTGTGTTTAATTTAGAGTGGAACCAGATTGTACAGCAAACTGTACTACACAGCTGTGAGGGTGTCAGAGCCTGTGAGCGCTCAGAGCTCAGCTGCCTGCAGAGCCACTCTGCCCTCACGGCTGTGTGTGTGTACATGCACCAGTTCCTCTTGGAGCTGTAGGCTGACACTGCTTGGTCATCTGTGTGGCTGCTTATGGCCAGAGCAGTCATTGCACATAACTAAGGGTCTTAGCAAAGAGATCTTTGTGTTTCATCCCTGTGTTACTGGTGCCTTGGTGTAACTTACTTATAAAAGCATTCCTTTTTTACCAAACTTCCACAAATGCCCCCAGATGAACAAATTCTTCACACAGCCTTTAAAAACCAATTCTATTTCCACCATACCCTACATAACAGCCTGTCTCACAATCAGTTTGCAGTTTGGAACAAGCAGTGTGATTGCCATATTCTCCATGTTCGACAGACTAGCCTATATCCCATGTTCCTTTTGGCAGCACCCATCTCCTCTAATATGGATCCAAACTTATATGCTTGGGAGAAAAAAATATTACCACGAGGAGGAGGTGCTTCAGCTCTATTATTTTCAGATATTGACATGTCTTGGCACTGAAAAGATGATTGCTGTTGTAATGAAGATTAGATTGGAGTAGTTAAAAAGACTTTGTTTGCAATTTTTTCTTTACAGTGGTCCCAAAGATCATGTGTTTGTTTATTTCACTGACCATGGAGCTCCAGGACTTCTGGCTTTTCCTGATGATGATGTAAGCATTTTGGGAATAACAAACCGCATCATTTTAGTGACATACTGTGATAATAACTAATAAATGTAAAGCATGAGAATATTTAGTGCACTACTATATTGAGGAGAGAGGCATTTCAGAACATTATTCTTCTCATCACTGTATTTTGGAATTTTTCCACTTAGAATCTGTAACATTCAGTTGAAACTTAAGTTTTATCATTCCATAGTTCACTGGACTTTGGTGGTCCAAGCAGACTGTTTCACACAGGTGAGACTTGGCCTTGTGGTGCACCATACATATCCACTGGGACCATTATTCATCTTTTCCAGAGTGGTAAATGCTAGAATGTTATACTTCAGAAGGGCAAAGGACTGGATAAATTTAGTGGGAAAATAGTGTACATATTCACAACAGTTAGTATTTATTCACTTATTCTCAAGTGATTTGTGTGTCTGTTGAACATAAGTGGTTTTAATACAAGCCTTCTTATTTTACAGCTTCATGTGAAGGACCTGAATAAGACTATTTGGTACATGTATCATCACAAGAAATACCGGAAGGTAAACAAGCATACCAAGCATAACAAGAAGTTCTGAAATTAAAAGAGCAGCTGGCATGGAAGAGAGATATTTTTTATTTTGTGATTTGGCTCAAAGTAGGAAAAATCTGTTACATGCAGTTAAATTTGCATTAGGATTTTGCAGTTAAAAGTATTGATGTGCTCCAAATTTTCCATGAATAGTTTACTTGGTTTTGCAGTCAATGTTGGTATGTGGAGTAACTGCTGTTTGCTAAATGCTGCATATTCTGACTAGAAAAACAACATTTGTAACTGCTGCTCCCGCATAATTTGTACCTGACTCTTTCTTCCTGTGCTTTGTTCACTTCAGACTTCACTGTTATTACAGGAAGTTTGTATGTAGCTCATGTTTTTCTTATAGTTACTTATATAGTTTAAAAGACTACCTCATGTCAGAAAATTCTGTGAATTTATTTAATCACATGTGCTGTTAAGCAGAAGAATTAATATTTTGAACATTTTATTAGTGGGGTTTTTTTGAGCAGTTCTTTATGGCAATGTCTGCTATGGCTGGCTGTGTTTAGGAACACACAGCTGGCATCAGTTCCAGAGATACTACATTCAGTACTAACGCATTGCTGTGCCTGTAGAGTGACTGTGTATTTGATCTGTGCTTTCTACAATAGCCAGTAGATCCCTGTGGATTCTGTAGAGATTAATAACACCTTTTCATTATTCTTATTTCCACTTTCTACAGAGTTTGATTCCTGAAAATAAAAAATTGTCTTTTGTTTTGTAGCATTATGCATAACTTTTATTTCAGGAATAACACTATAGGCCAATTAGCTATAGCTAAAAAGCACCAAACAACTTTCCTCCATTTCCTCATGGAATTTCTTAAGGTCTCTGATTTTTTTTTTTTTTTTTTGTTTTATAGATGGTGTTCTACATTGAAGCATGTGAGTCTGGATCTATGATGAGTCATTTAGCTGATAATATCAATGGTGAGCAATCAGTTAACTTACTGGACTTAAATATCACAACTTGTAACAGACCAAAACAAATATTGACTGTGGCAAGTATAGATTCAAGGCTTGTTTATGTAGAATTTTAGCAGGGGAGCACAAGACAGTAATACTTCCCATTTAAGGAAGTTCCTTTTAATAGATTCTTATAAAAACTGAAAAGGCTTTGAGTGTCTTGGAAATGAGAAGCTGAAAAAGGGTTTCTTTTCAGAAACCAGGTGGTTGCCCTGGTTCTCAGCCTCAGCCCTGCTAATAGGTATGAAAGTCCTGCTCTCAGTTTCATTGAGTAGCAAAGCAGCTGTGAGACACCACTGCCAGACAGTTTTGCTGCACATTTGGACAAATATATCTTGTGCAGCTAAGTATTAAATCATGGAGGGGGGAGGGGAGATTAAAAAAAGAATATAAGATATAAAACCCCTTACTGTTTGTATTACAGTTTATGCAACAACAGCTGCTAATCCCAGAGAGTCATCTTATGCATGTTACTATGATGATGAAAGGCAGACTTATCTTGGGGACTGGTACAGTGTGAATTGGATGGAAGATTCAGATATGGTAAGTTACTTAGACAAATTTCCTTCATTTCATCTATGAAAAAGGATTTTAAAACATAGCTCTTCTACAAGATTTGTGAGAATATTTGGCTTTATGTGAGACCAAAATCAACGAATTAAGTTGGTAAAAGTATTTATTTAATACTCAGAACCATATATATAATCTTTATTTGTTTGGCCCACTGAATTTACTTCCCATACCAACTTCCAGAAATAAGGTTGTCTTTTGTTATTTATAAGATAAAAAAATCTAACTTCTAGTTCCAAATTCACATAATTTTTATTTGCTAATCTGAGACCACATCTCCAAATGTGTTAAACAAATTGGGCAGTTGAGTAAGTTGTATGTCTCCCTCAGGGATGCTTAAATATGGAACTGTGGCCGACCCACTTGTTAGTATAATGGAGAATAGTGTTAATGAAACAAACCTGGGATTTCTATGCTAGTCCACTACCTTCTTGCCCATTTGCTGGGAGGTAAAATTACTAAAAGCAATATGAGAATAAACTGTCAAATAATCTTTTCAGTTTTTATTTTTACGTCTTTCAAAGGTTGTATAGCTCTTGGCCTATACTTCCTCCTACCCACTGGCAGCTAAGACCCTTTTCAGCTTCCCTTGCATTTTTAGAATAGCTGAGTTTAACTATCTTTGACCCCATGGAACTTTTTTTGTGCAGGAGGATCTAAGAAAAGAAACACTCCACAAGCAGTTTCAGCTGGTGAAGAAACGCACCAACACCAGCCATGTGATGCAGTATGGAAACAGAGTATGTATTTGAGAGGCCTTCCTGCTCAAATAGATCTTCAAACCTTTCCTATCCTGTACTTTCATGCTTTAAACCAAACAAACCCAAACAAAAAACAGCTGTACACCAGCAGGGTTGAGTTAGTCACTTCTAGTCATGAGCTATTTCTCTTAGAAGACCTCTTAGCATTTAAGAGGTGATGATCCTAATGCTAAAGGAAATCAGCCTTACATATGCTTTAATCCAAGCAATCAGGGTACAAGTTGTCCTCCAAGCTCTGATTTGACACTTCAGTGAAGTATAAGAAAGATATTTACCACAGGCATATTATGAATGCTAGTGAAATGTTAAAAAATACAATGATCCCTCAAATGGGAAGAGCTGAGAGGTGATACAGCATTTGCAATAGTCCCATTATGCAACAGATGTTAAAAAAGTTAAAAACATGTTAAAAAAGAAAAAAAGGGCAGTTATGTAACCTGGGGAAAACTTCACTTTTTCACCCCAGTGAGTTTTAGAAATAGAAGTTGCCTAATTTTTGGCAGCCTTTACCTCATAGTATTAAAAAAACCAAAATATGTATACACACAGACACACACACCTACAACCCTGTGATCTCCTTTATTTTCTCAAATAAAACAAGTTTAGAGAGTTAGGTTTGCATGGCAGACAAAGACAGAACTACCTATTGAGGGTGATTAACAGTTTCCATCTGCTTACTTTTTATCCTTCAGAGCATCTCCTCCATGAAGGTAATGCAGTTTCAGGGCATGGGGAAGAAAGCTATGCCCATTTCTCTGCCACCTGTAGAACACTATGACCTGACACCTAGTCCTGATGTACCCTTTGCAATCATGAAACGAAAGCTGATGGCTACCAATGACATTTTTGAGGCTAAGAAGATTGCTGCAGAGATGAAAGTGTACCTGGAGGTAAGAAAAAATAATTGTTCATTGGGCCAGGTTAATTTCTATCCTGAGCAATGGCAGAAGGAAAATCCCTGAAAGTCAAAAAATTACTCTTCAGACTGGTAACCTCTAGCTGATGGTTTAGTCTTCCTTTAAAATTCAGTGACCTGTTCCACAAGGCACATTCAGTAGTGCTTATCTAGCCAAAGGTAAGCAAATGCAAAAGTCAGTCTCACAACTTTTATTGACAGGAAATTCCTCATCTGCATCCATTGGGATTCTTGTGGGGAAGACATAATCTTTGGTGTTAGAGAAACTCATGTGTCAGTAGAACCTGAAACATCTCAAATCAAATAGCAATGGAAGTCAGTATTGGTATTGGTGGTACTTTCTTTCCCTGGTAAACAGTAGAAGGACAGTAAGTGATTTTGAGTTCCAGGAACCTTGACTTCTGTCAGTTTTCATTTGAGTGTTAGGAGGCAAGTCCAAGAAACTATGCTAAAAATAAATGGCAAAATACGGTTCCCTAAAGAGCCTGAAAGTTACAGGAGGTTTAAAGAAAGAGAAATTTCATTCAATTTAGAAACTTAATTTCTAAATTAGATTTAGAAAAAGCATGCTTTAAATTCCTTTTGTTTTATGTACAGGTGAAAGAATTCATCGAAGAATCCATGCAGAAAATAGTCACTGTAGTAACAGGATCCACAGAACAGACCAAGCAGATTCTGTCAGACAGACTGACCATCAGCAATTATGACTGTTACCAGTCAGCAGTGAACCACTTCAAAGCTCATTGCTTCAACTGGCACTTACCTGTGGTAAGTCACTCATTGGATGTAACCTGATAAACAGGCCCAAAACACTAGCACAGTCATAGGCATATCTGCAAAAATCAGCTTTTATTAAAAAAAAAATTTAAAAATCTGCTGGGGCCGCAGATTAGATTTGGAGGAAGGGTCAGTAATGCTTTTGGAAGCAGGAAACCATTTCTACTACCTTGAGGTAAGCAAGAAGTTTACTAAAAACAACCCCAAAACAATCTGCAATTTTTACTAGTTAGTGCTGTTGCTACCATCAGTTCCCCACCCAGAAATCCCACTGTTAAAAACGTCATGTTAGATTTCTGCTTGAAACATCTCTGATGACAAAATAGAAACACAAGCACCACCACTGTGAAGTCATAGTCTTGGTGCATTGAGATGTCTGTATTATGATATAGTATTGTGTATAATTCCTCACTGCGATTTCCATCATCTTGCTGAATTCTTGAGAACCACTTTTTTAGTTTAGGGGCTTTATTACTGTTTGTTCTTCCTGGGATCCTGGTTGGGGATCAAGTCCTGTTGTTACACTGTTTAGATATAAGAAAGTCCTGATGTCAGGCAAGATAGCCTCTTGAGTGGATTTTTTGGTTTTGTTCTGTGGGATTTTAAGAATGTAATGGATTAGAGGGCCTTGCGTACAAGGCCAATGTGCAGCACAGCTGAATTTGCCTAAGTTCAAAGAAGTTGAATTGCTGGATTGCCAGAAGTTCAAAGTGTGCAGGACAAAGAGCCATTCTGCCCAGTACTAGATCATCAGTTGAACACCTTGGATATTATAGCATCTCTAAATTATTTCCCCCATTTAGTCTGGATATACAATACCTGAAATGATTAACAATGTTTGTTTATTTCAGTATGAGTATGCACTGAGACAGCTGTATGCCTTGGTCAACCTTTGTGAAGGAGGATACCCCATTGACAGGTAATGAGGTTCCCAGATATGCCCTGTAGTTTTAACTGTGCCTAAAAGAACAAAAGCTTAATCCTAAAAACTGCTTTATCTTTAAGCAGATAAAGCTTAGTCCTGAAACCTTCTCACTTGTTCTGCTCTTGTTATCATTTTGTCAGTAAATCACTCTAAAGTTAGAAATGTTTATTTTGACAAACGTGATTATTAGTTCCCTCCCACTCATAATGATCCATGTCCCCATAACCCTTTAATTTCCATACTGAGCCTCAGGGGAAATGACAGTCAGCCAGAGTATCCCACTGCACCACTCAACATCAAACAAAACAGCATGACTGGTCCAGGGTGTTGCCCTGTAACTCCTGTATGAGCTTACACTGAAGCCAGGTTGGGGACTGCTGTTTTCTGCCTACCCTCTCAGCTGCTGGCTCAAAACACCACAGCACTGCAGGGTTCTGGTGATGAAGGGAGTGTGGTGCTGTGTCCTTCATGTGTGGGGTAGGGAAGCAGGGAAATAATGGCCCCTGTGGTGGTGCAGTAGAGCCAAGGGCAGCACGGTGTTGGAATTCAGTCTTAGGAGTTTGTGGTAGAGGTTGAGATCCCAGCTTGTGAGTCATGCAAGAGATGTAAAAGGGGGAGAAGAAAGCAGGGTAGGGAATGTGAGCATGGACTGGTAGTTCAGACAGTGTGCACATGCAACTCAGAAGGTGAAGAGCTGCAGCCCCCACTCCTGGTGGCAGGCCACTGCAGTCAGTTTGGGAAATAGTTTGAGAGCAGAGTACCTGAAAAGTTATCGATCATTACTGTTCTCTGTTGCAGAATACGCCTGGCCATGAATCAAGTGTGCCTTGGGTATTGATGGAAACAACAGTCCTGAATGTAACCCTTACTACAAGTGATAACTTTTCGTAGCTGTCATAATCCAGACTTTATGTGCATGCAACCTGGAGAGAGTCAGCCACTGAACTGGAACTGAGGCACCAGACCGTGAGCAGTGCAGCACTTGCCAGTGCTCTCCCCTCATCCCCACCTGCTGACAGCCTGCTGCTTTGAGAGAGGCATTTTGGCAGACCACTGGGAGCTTTCAAGATGGATAATTTTTTTTCAAAGCACAATGCTCTTACGAATCTCTGGATGAACACTACAAGCCACCTGTGTGATTGCTAAATCCATCCTAAATCTAAACATTGAGTCATTAATTCTGGATTTTTTTAATACTCTTGCTAACTCTTAACTTAAAAAAAAAAGTTAATGAATTCCGTTACAGTGACTAATTTGCAGATTGGTTGAAGGCTGAAGAAACCAAAGCTTGTTCTTTAAGTTTAACTCCTTAACAGTTTAAAGAAATGAATTGCATTTGGGAGCTATTTGATGTGGACAGCACAGTTAAATGTTGAACGGTAAAAATCTTTGTGAGTAGAAATCACTGTTTCCCAAAGAAAAACAGAAATATCTAATGCTGTAAATTTAGCACCAGTATGCTCTAATTAATTGTGTGTACTCACAAACCTGTGGGAAGTCACAGAGGACCGGAATTGCCTGTGAATAAAAATAAAGTTGACAGTTTCATCCACCCACAGTGCAATGTAGTGTTGGACATGTTGTGTCTTGAAAATGAAGGAGAGCTAATTAATTCTATGATATGGATTACAGAGTTAATCTGTTCCTGTAAGACTTTCATAAGACAGGTTGTCTTAAAAAAACCTGCACAATCAAACCAACAAAACCCAAAATAAGCCCCAAACCTCCAGCCTAAAAGCAACAACAAAGTATGTAAAAACTCAGATCACACTTGAAGGTGCCACTCCCTAGAGGTGACTCAGTAAAGGACAAGTACGGCAAAATTAGAGGCTGTGAGGTGATCCACAAGTTTTAGGTTCTCCTCACCTTTTTACATGTGGAGACAGGATAGAGAAATATTTCAGAGTTATTTTCTAATAATATGTTAAAATGGGCGAAATTACCTCATCTCCATGTGAAAAGAATGAAGTCTGATAAAAACTGAACCAACATCACCAGGATGGAGAGAGTTCTGGGTATCTCCACATGGAGGAAAGGGGTTGTAGAGATGTAACTGCTACTTCTATATAAAAGAAGAGCTAGGTAAAACCAGGAGGAGCATGATCAGCTTCATGAACACTGCTGAGAGATTGATCCCAGAGCACAGCTAGTATCAGGATCAATGGAAAAGGTAAAACCCTGTGGCATTAAGGTTTACTGAATTAACAGATGAAAGTTTGCACCTTGGGAGTTGTTGGAAGTTCAGATATGTGCTGCTTTTGAGTTGCTTCTTGTTTATTCTCAGCTGTAAAGCTGGGTTTTTTTGGCAGAAATCTAAAAATAAGAGTCTGAAATTCGTGACTGCCTGCATGTGTTGCAGTTGTTTCCCTGATGGGAGGAGGAAGGGCTGACCCCACAGACACCTCTTAGTCATTTTGGCTGTCACCATGAAAGAGCACACTAAGAGCTCCTTAGAGCAGCAGAAATTACTCTTTCAAAGCCCTGTTGGAGTTGTTCTCTGCCCCAGAAAACCAGACTGCTTCTCAAGCACTTAGCACCATCAATTCATAGGTTTAACATTTTTTTTCATCCTTTATATATGCCCATTTTTCTGCTGAAGTATTCAGAAGAGGCTTTTGTTCTTTTGGATTTTCACATCTAGAATGCAGAGGTTAAAAAAGATGCCTCCATGTTCCTCATAGATGATGTCACATTATGACCCAAAGTCTCCAGCTATAGTAAGTAGACCTCAGAAAGTAATTATCAGATGAGAAATCAGCTGCTGGCATGTTTTTATTTTCACCCATCACTGACACCCAGGTGGCACTTCATCATGTGCCCTGACCCTCCTGCAGACTCTTGTAGCTCTGAGGATGCAAAGCCGAAACATGAGAGTGGGATTTTGTTCTGTTTTCCTCTTGCAAGTGATTTCCATAGCTTTACCATCCTAAATGTCATTGTTGCCCCTTCCCTCAGGTATGTGGCAAACTGAAAGACTGAGGATGTCACTGCACCCACAATGCTGTCTGAGATGGAGCAGGTTCTCATCCATGCTCTGAATTTTCAGTTCGTATCCAGAGACCCATTTCCTTTTCAGTCAGGGAACAGCCCCATAGAAGAAAAAAACCAAAAACCTTCACCTACACTGATCAATACATTTGTTTTAAGGCCTCCAAATAGCGTCACACAGACTTAGTACCTGCATGGCAGGCTGTTTATTTTGTGATGGTAATAGAATCTAATGAGAAAATAATCTTAGGCTTGTGCAACCTCGTTCTTACACCAGAGTATCCTGTGGTGAATTGGGCAAGTACAGACACCCTTGCTCTTCCTGCAGGTATGCAGTTGCTCATCCTATCATTCCTAGAATGTTGGGATGCTGGAATGCAAAATATGGAAAACTGTCACATTTCTAGCTAATTGTCACTACCAGACAAAACAGGGCAAAGTTGAGGCTGTGTTATTTACAAAAATAGCGAAAAAGTTGTGTATATCCATAGCCTCAGGAAGAGTCTCATTCACTGTAGCCAAGGTTTCCTGTCTTCCTCCTTGTTGCTAGGAATGGAGTCCAAGGGCCTTTTCTGACCTGTGTGCCAAATCCAGTATGTGTTTTTACCCAACATCCTGCTGCACAGGAGTCCACTGCCTTTCCTTGGAGAGGACGTGGGGGGCAGGTCCAGGTCAGCCTCCACGGTACACTGTGTGCTGGCTACTTCTGTGTAATGCAAACTTAGATGGACACAGCTTTGTTCAGAGCACTGGTAACCACCCTCCCTTCCTTACCAGCGATGAAGCACAAAGCAGTTCACCTGAGTTGGAAATAATGCACTTTTTTAGATATTCCAATATTGTTTTAGCTCTCTGCAAACTTGAAGCTTCTTCAAGTTGCATCTTGTCTCATCAGGACAGTTTAGGGTAAATGCTGAGCACCTGTGGCCATCAGGGCAGGAGGTTGAAGGCCTCTCATTCCTGTGCTCAGCCTCTGCCTGTGAGAACAGGGATGGAGGGGGCAGCAGAGGAAAAGGAAGCTTAAACTAAAGTGCTGACTTGAAGCAGCATTTTGTGCCAAAATCTCAGGCAATATTGAATCAGAAGCTGTTTCCTTCCTAGGGACACAATACCCCAAAAGATGTGGAGGACAGCAAAAGTCCTACAATTCTGTAAGCCTTGCACCACAGGCAGAGCTGGCTGGTATCCCACACTAGCAGCACCCATCCAGGGACGGATGCTGGTGGGACAGGCTGGGCTTGCACAGCAGCTGGATAGGAGGAAAATATTTTTCCAATTCAAGGTGTTAAAATGCTGGACTAGGGCCCCAGGAAAACTGCATCACCCTGGAGACTCCAGCACTGAAAGAATGGGGCTCTGAACAACCCTGGAGGCAGTCCTGTTTGAAGAGGGTGACCCCCAGGGGTCCCGGCCAGCCTCAATCACTCTACAAGCCCATAGTAAAAAGCCAGTCTCGTGCCAGGTTTCAAAGTACAGTTGGGGACTGGAGCATGAGGAGGCCCAAAAGCTCTTGAATTCAGCATGGACACTCCCTTTGATCTCAGTGGCTTTTATTTTAGGATAAACTTGACCTGCCAGTATAATTATTTCAGTGAATTATTGACAGATGGTGTCACTGGGTGCAAACTGGCGTTAAATCAGCTGTGCATGCAGTGGACACAGGCTGGTTGTTTCTCTGCAGAAGTTGCTGGGTTCAGCAGGTCTCCCTGTTCCTCTCTTTCACACTGGGATCCTTTCCTTGTGAGTCAATGAGTGATCATTGCACAACGTTTCTTGGCAAATGAGTGTTTGAAGAGGCCTTGGCTGGATTTCTCAACCCTACTTGGTCAAAACCTCCTGGAACACTCTTGTCTGCTGAGGGCTCACATGAGGGCCAGCACGTGAGTCCCAGCATGACCATCCTGACTAACCAGGGGAGGCCAGAGATCACGGGCTGGGCTGCTTCCTCTTTGCCTGGGCTGCAGCATGAGGAAACCCCATGGAAAAGCCAATGAACAAAATCCCATGGAACATTGAAAACTGACCATTTCATTCCCATATTTGACTTCTTTTTCTTACACCATCCGAAATGCCAGATACCTGCCCAAAGCAGTGCAGAATGCAGAGGAAGGGACCTGCTGAACTGCTCCAGAAATCTCCATTTTGGAGAACCAGCGCTTTGCCAGGGTCACCCAAACAATGGCATGGTTGCTCCAGGCAGGCTGTTTCTGTGTGACCCTAATGCAGGCAGAGCCTGAGTGCCACAGAGCTGTGAGCTTCTAGAGGCAGCATCCTTCTCTCTCCTGGGTCATCCAAAATACCATCATATGGGTCATTTCCCAGCTTACACTCCCTGACAAGGGATGGCTGCGGCCATGTCGCCCCCATATCTCAGAGTCTGTATGTTTAAATGTTTCTGATGGTTTATATGATGGGACCAAACAAGCCAGTTTCCCCACAGCCTCTGAGCACACTCCACTCTGCACTGAGCCCTAGCACAGGGGTTTCCTTCCAGGCAGCTCAGGCAGGCACATTAATTCACATTACTGTCAATAATCTCTGGGTTTGGGAGAGCCAGGGCAGCTTTTGCAGAACAAATCAGAGCTTTGCAGTTGTTATGCCAGAGGAAAAGGTTGTACGTGCAATTTGAGAAAAGCCCACATAAATTCAAATGGTCAAGGCACTCCTTGCATTTCAAAAACTGGAATCTGCAATTTTGGGTCTAGACATTAATAAATTTAGGTCTGAGCCCATTGGGATTGCAGTGATTTAGCCCTGTTTCCACAGGCTCCACTGACCAGCTCTATATCCTGTACTTCTCCCTAGCCCCAAGGCCCTGCTGGTGATTCAGATGTCCCAGGACACTGTGAGGTGCTGGAGTGCTTCACTTCTTTAATCAGTTGCTTGACCCTGACTGGTGCAAAGTCCAGTTGCTCTGCACAAATATCCAGCAGAACAGTCCTAGTTTCTTTCCTTCCATGTTTCTACTTTAACCTCTTGCACATCAAATTACTTTTAGGCTCATTGATTGTGTTATACTATAGTGATAATCTGATCAGTTCAAGGATCAGGGGAGCATCAGGGGAAGCCCCAGGTCTGGACATCCAGCACCTCCCTGGGGAATGGGGCACAGGCTGAGGGCAGGGGAAGCTGGAGACCACTCCTGCTGCAGCGTCACTGGGGCAGGGGCTGGCAGCCCTGGGAGGCTGAAGCGGAGTCCTGGACCATGGGCAGGGTGGGGAGGTATGGAGGAAGCACTGGGGAGGCGCTGGAGACAGCCCCACCTGTGAGTGCCCTCAGGGCCCTGAGAGCAGCGTCACCTCCCAGATGGGTACTGGAAACCTGTGCCTCAGGTTCAGCCCCGGCGTCCCAAGTGTCACCCTGAGCGCAGCCCAGGCTGCAGCAGGAGCACACAGCCCCGCAGGAGGGTGATGGCAGCCTGAGGGGAGGGCTTCAGCTCTGGCATCCTGCAGATGGGCTGCCCAGAGGCAAGGCAGAGGTGCCAACAGCTGCACAAAGCAGAAATAACCATGAATCTGGAGTCAGCTGTGCTGTCATGCACTGCAAACTCTGCACATGATATCCTCAAAACCAAGACTGCTGTTATTCACTGTTCCTCATTCTTGGTTGTTGTGCCTTCCCCACAATATATACACACAGCCCATGCTGGCAGATGCAGAGCACTGTTTGCTATCTGTATGCAGATTTGGCTACAGCTGGGGCACACAGACATGGACATTTATTTCAAGCCCCAGAGACTCAGAGAAGGACCAGCTAAATGTAACACCATCCTTTTATCCTTGGAGCTTCAGGAATAAGGCAGAGACCTTGGGCAACTTGGCCCAAGGTGCCCTAAATCTCTTTTGAATGTTACTGGGAAGAAACAATAACAAGTTGAGCAAAACCCAGAGTAAAACACCATTTTGTAATCAGAGCTTTGCTGGCCTGATTCCATATTGGTGGAGCTACAGTGGAGGTTACTGGCTTCCTGCATGCAGACAACCCAGTATTTTGTGTTTGCAGAGGGAACCTTGCCTGTATGAAGGCAACTAGAAGACATGGACCTGTCTTGAAATTAAGGTTCATTATCTGAGCTTCCATTATCCAATTCCGAAAAACTGTTTTCAAATTTCATGAAATGCATTTTTGCATTGATTCAGTATATTCTGTGGGAATTTGTTCAGGGAATTTTAAGTCTGTAATGACTGAATGACTAAAAGCACACATAGAAAGGAGAATGAGAAAGTTCTGTCTGCAACAGCCTGAATTTATTAAAGTTAAAACCTGGTGGGATTTACTGCTAGGATAACATTTGTGGAAATGACAACCATGTAAAAAGGGATTGGTATTTAATTCTAACTCCTTTTGACTTTCACATTTTAATCTGGTTTGATACACTGGGCAAATTATTAAGTTCTTTACAAAGGCTTATTTTAAAATAATTGCACCATATCACATATTGAAATAAATATACAATTAAACAGACACTATCAAACAACCAACTTGAATAAAACTGCTGTACATGTAAAACCAATGGTGAAGACTTTCAATCTTTAGGAAAAATATATTGATGAAAATGCCTATGCTACCTGATTTGAGTGACAAATAGATAGAAGGCAAAAAACACATTCTTAGTGAAAGTACAGGGTCATCTTGCACTGTTTGTAGTTATGTGGATTCCAAAGGAAAAGGCATGTTGACAGCAAGACAGAGATGGAGTTCTGCTACAGGTGGCAACCCTATGCCACTGAATACATCAGAAAAAACCCAATTTATTTAAACTGCGTGAACAGATACCATAAGGCACAAACATGGTCTTACCTCCAAACAGATTGAGATGTGTGCAGGACTTTCAAAGGCCTTGTGCACAGACAGAAGCGATTCAGACCTGCCATCATTTATTGTAAAGTAGATGTCCACCTTTTTGCAAGATCTCTGGATTTTCTGTACTGTTCATTTACGTCCTGCAGTGTTGGCTGATTAGAGCTGAGAGGTTCTGAGGATTGATACTTCAAGTTTTCCAGAGGCTGAATGTTCTCCTGAATGCTCCATTTACTTCTGAAAATGACCTCTGCCAAGAAATGCTGTGTGTTCAGTCACCATCTACAATTAGCCCATCTGCCCTATGTTGAAGGCCACACGCCAGAGAACTTCTGAGGTCTGCTGATACCAGAGGCTCTCACAACATAAATTATCCAGCTCTTCCAGGATGACAGCAAAGACAGAAGAAAAGCAGCATGGCCCTTAGGAAAAGTCTGACTCTTTGACAATTGGAACTGGTGGGGTTTTATGGTCTATTGGTTTATAAATAAAATGGAAATCTTTCTTGCTTTCGCTCTTCAACAGGGAGGCTTTGATATGGTGAGGAAGGGCATCTTTGTCCAGCTGCAGCCACTGGTCCTCAACATAGACAAAGAGTCCATAGTCCTTGGGATGGGACACTTCAAACTTCTCGGCACACTGCTGGCCCAGCTGCTCAGCTGTGGTGTCGCGACGGGAAGCGAGTGTCCTTGATTGACCACTGATTTCCAGAAAGGAGATACAGATGAAATCCTGAAGAGAAACATGAGGAGAGACCTTGCAGTTAACATAGTAACCCAGGACTGAAGGAGGGAGAATTCAGTCAAAAAGCTCTAGCTGCCCAGAGCTCCCGCATATCCTCCAGTCCTAGTTATTTTCTCCTTTCTTCCCTCTGGCAGGCTCTGAATCAGCAAATGCTTAAATTAGCACTTTCCCAAATAATTACTACCATAAAGACACGGAAGTTAGTCTTTTTTCTGATTTTAGTGAATATCCTTAGAGAATGATCTGCAATGGTTCGTTCTCCCATCTTTTTACAGCTCCTGAAGAAAGGTTTTGCAAAGATGTGACAGACAAGAATAACACCACAAATGTCAGAGGTCTGGCCTGAAAACCCTCTGTTTCCCAGAAATGGGACAGGGCTAGCCGTGTGGTGACCTTGCAACTTCACTATCACCCAAACAGCACCTTGAGATCATGTCCTCTGAACTTCCTCCTATCAGTAAGAAAATAGCAGAAGTTATGCTGAGAAGGCTGATTTGCTGTTTCAGGCGGTAATGACTGTTGTGGCAACTTCCATCTTGCCAAACACACAACAAATAGAATCTAGAGAGCTGGAACCTGTGTGTTTCATTTGCGTCTGTGAACTTCAAAACAAATCCCAATCATTTTGTTCAGAAAATAATGAGGTTCCCCAGCAGAAGGGGAATTTACAAATGCGTGGACTATGGGCTTCCAAACTACATTTAAGGAGTACCACTGCAGTAGATTAGGCAGGCAGAAGGATGGGCAGAGGCCTGCTGAACATATTAGTGCTGCCTAATATGGGCTTTCATGTCTCTGATACTACCCCTCATTCAAAGCCCTTCAGCTGCTGGAGGTGGTGGGAATCTTCTGGGAAAATGTGTCATTTGCTTGCTCAGCTATTATGCTCCATGCTAGGCTGGCTAGGTATTGCTAGTGTGAAAAACGTGAGATGATTAATTCATGTTCTTATGATAAACTGGAAAATTATAAAGCTGTATAAATTTATATCAGGTAAAAGTCTGTGTTTCAGGAGGTTTCTGCAGCAGATGGTGAAACTGACCACCCTGAAAATCAGGCGTCTCCATTCAGAAGGGAACAAAAGACTTTGCAGCCTTCTCAAGTATTGGGAAGGGACCTGTTGAGATGAGCCGGTATCAGCACCTCACACCTCGGGAGCCACTTTCACAGACCATCAAGCAATATCACCCATATCTCGAACATTCATCAACTATAAGGATCCATAAAAACTGAATATTAACACATGGACTTGGGAGGGGAGCTCTTTTTCAATCCGACCGGAGACGAATTTGGGTTTGAATAACTAACCAAGAAACAAAGGGAAGTATGGGGAAATATTGTCAGAGGCAGAATAAAGAGTATAAAAACCAAGCCTCGAACATGGCAAATTGGTGAACCCAGCTAGAGACACCGGCTGCCAGGTCCTGTGTCTCTGGGGTCACCCTTGGCTCAACTTTTCCCGGGAGAACTTCTGTCAAGTAAGTTTCGCTGTTTGTGGGGTTCGTATTGTTTTGTTTTTATTGTTTGAAATTGTTATAATTTGATTCTAAATTTTGTAATTTGGATGTTAATAAACCAAATTATTGAATTTGGCAATAAATTTGTCCTGGCATTTTATAACACTAGGTACTGCTAGGTACTGCTCTGCTACTGCCAGAGCAGCACTCAGGGCTGGATGGATATTTGCTGTATCTCATCCACCATTCACAGTTTCTGAGATCATCAGGGACTGGTTTGACTGCAATATGGGAAACCTGTTCATCTCCATGGTTTTGCATGGACTACTCTCCCCCACAGGAGACTTTCTCCTGGCTTCCCCCTCGGCATGCGCAATTTTCAGTTCTACAGGATGTGAGACGTGGCCTTTGCTGCCTCCTTGTGGATGACAATTTGATCACAGCACATGGGGCTGGCAGAGTATCCTGCCTGTCTGGACTAGCCTCACCACGGCTGGAGGCCCAGAGCACCCATCTGTCCTGGGACCCTCTCCCACTGGGAGATCTTTGCCAGGCCATGCTTCAAAACTAACGGGCTTCAAAACTAACCAGACCTTGGTAGGTCTTTCCTGCTGCCGGACAGGCTCTGGAAGATGCCTGACTGACTGGCTCTTGGGATGTCTCAGGCCCTCCTACATCTTACACCATCAACAAGCAGCCCTGCATAGCCTGCTCCCATTTCAGTGCAGCCCATGATTTCCCCAGGCATTAAGGGTGATGACTAAGAGGGGCTTGTGAGTCCCCACCAAAGCTCCCACATGAAAAGGCTCCTAGCACAACTCCTTTGAGAATGAACGAAAAAACCACTTTGCAGTCATATTCAATACTAAAATATTATAAAGGTACTTCAGGATTTCCAAATTTATTTCCTAAGTAGTATGTATTTCAAATGTGGTGTGACTTTTTAAGATCTGGAAATCTTGCCCCAGATGTACTCTTCCTCTTTAATAGTGATTTCAATGCATTTCATTTGAAAATAATTACCATGTTAAAGATTTCTAAGTCTGGAGAAAGCATGCAGGCTTTTCCCCTAGGATATAATGCCAGCTACCTGCACGGATGAGCGGGACGCCCGGGCCTTGTTGAGTGTTCTCCGTCGCTCCCAGCGGTGGATGGAGTCCTGAACCTCCACACTCAGCTGCCGCGTCACAGTGATTTTGTCGTAGTTCTTTATGTGCTCCAGGACCCCGTAGGTGGTGGTTAAATAATAGGAGCCTGCAAAAGGGGAAAGTCTTGTATGAACATCACACCTTCAGGGTGATTCAGTCAGTCCTCCCCCACCCTGCTGCTGATGCCACACAGGGGCAGCTGGCTGACCCTGCACTGCCTGTGCCTTGCTGGAGGGAGTGCAGGGGTCACTGGTGTTAACCAAGTGAAGGACACCGAATGAACAGCGTCCTCCAGCCCCTCCTGCCCCACATCAGTGTTGCTGCCCAGGCTACTGAGGCTGTAGATGTCCTGGGAGAGAACACAAGCTGAAAGGAAACAGCCCCCAAAACTGCTTTGACAAACAAGCCCAAGCCACAGATGTTTATCCATTGGGCTATGGCCATCTTTTTGTTGTGTTTGAGAGGGCCCATGCCAGTCTGTAACCTGGGCTCCTGAGCAGTCCTTGTCATGCAGGGAAATAGAAATAATAGTAGATTACTGCAGGAGAAGCACAAAGCCTGGATCCAGCCCCCAGCTCCAGCTACACTACTCAAATGTTTGGATTTCAAGGCTCCTTGTGGGCTCAGCCCTGTTGAGGGCTGTCTCAGACCTGCAGGAACAAGTCATCCTCTGTTCCCTCCCTTCTTTATTGACTACTCAGCCATCTCAGTAGTCCACCTGTAATTCCTGGACTGTTCAGAGCCGCAGGAGAAATCTTGGTAATGCAGAGAAACAGGGTAAACTGGCCAAAGCCCTTTTCCCTCAGAACTCCCCGGTTGCTGCGGCGCTGCTTGCAGCAGGAAATAAATAACCAACTGCAGCCACAGGGTGGCAGCTGGGCCATGATAAAAACCGGTTTCAGCCACAGAAATAAGCCCTGACAAGGACAGAGGTGCTGCCCTGGCCGCAGGGCAGCCCCGAGCCAGGGTGGGGAGGTGCTGGTCTCCCTGTTCCGCCCTCAGCCGGGCCCGGCCTCGGGCAGAGCCGGCTCGCCGAGCTGCGGAGCCGCGGCGGCGGGGACAGCCCTGCCCGGAAAGGGGACATCCCTGCCCGGAAAGGGGACAGCCCTGCCGGCAGAGGGGACATCCCTGCCCGGCAGAGGGGACAGCTGAGCACTGCTCGGCCGGAGCTGTGCGCCAATTGCGGTGCCTCCAGATGGCACTCGCACATCAGCCATCCCTCGGCAGCCCGCGGCTCCCGGGGGGCTCCTCAGGCCTGCCGAGCCCGCGGTCAGCGTGGCTGGCTGCTTCAGCGAGGCAAAGACAGCACTTGACTTAAGAGCAGTATTTTCAGAGCATCAGGAAAGTTTGGTGTAGGAGAGGAAAGACCAAGACACTGCCATTTGGCTTCCTGGACTCTGGTGGATCAATGAGGAGTGTCCTTCAGTTTCAAAGGTTTGTGCTCAAAACATGCGTTTTTCTTCACTGTCTCCCACAAAGAGATGCTGAGAATAGACTAAGAAGCCTAAAAGTGCCACTTTTCTCCTCTTAAATACAGTTACTACCCTCCTTTGTCTGTCATTCAGTATTTCTCCTCTTCTGGCTGAGTCAAAGGCAGCTGTGATGGGACCTGGGTGTATCCTTCCCTCAGAACCCAGGGAGGAAGAGCTCTGAGTCCCCCACAACAGGAATTCTTCACAACTTTTTTAAGAATTAAGTTTTTGCCCATTTCCAATTTCTTTGTTTCCATCCAGTTGTTCCTGTAATCTGTCCTTGCCATTGCCCCAACAGTCAGCATCACCACTGCTATTAAATGAATTCAAAGTATATTTTTGATTTGGAGGCAAAACTGACGTGATTTTGTATAATGACCTATGCAATTGCACAGTTTTCTCACTTCTGCTTTACCTCTTTCCTTTTAATTTCTGTACCTGAACACCTTTTGCTATTCAACTTTGAAAGGCCTAACTACAAGTAAAATTTTGCCAGTTCTACACTTTGTGATCTCAGAGCTGTCTTTGCTGGGATGTTCTTTTTTTCACCCCATTCCTCACATCTGTAGTTACTCCCAGTGTTCTCTTTGATGTGATTATTCAGTCAGTCTGATCTGGAACTCCCTCACAAAAATTTTCCCTTTTGACTGGAGTACACATTTCCCAGAGTCTTTGCATCTTTGAGCTAAGAGAACTTCCAGCCAGCTTTGCTTTCAATATCTTGAGCTGCCCAGCCCAGGTGACTTCAGTAGCCAGCCTGGTAGTGTGCCCCATTGGAATGAAGACCCTGTTTGCAGAGTAGTCACCAAAACCAGCTTGGTTATGTCCACAAATTGCCGTGTTTCAGCTAACTTTTTTTTTCTGCTAAGAATTCTGCTCAAGCAGAAAAACTAGTCTGTGCAGAAACACCTCACTAATGTACTGTAATCAACCTATTAGTATTTCCTTTTGTTCCACTCTGCACTGTGCTGGGATGACATGCTTAATTTCAGACTCATATCCTCATTTAATATAAATAAAATTCCTCTGCTGTTGTTCATCCAGGATTCCTTTCTCTTTACTTACCAAAGCAAAGTCTAAAATAAACCCCATTTTATTGGTTTAGTGTCTACTTGGTGATAAATGGTCTGTGTTCCTAATTCAGAGTGTATAATTGTCACTTGGGAAGCATGTGCTTTCCAAGCTATATTTAAGAACTAGGGCCCCACAGTTCCCTGGGGTATTTATCTCTCTGATAACAGAGGTCTTTAGTCACTTCCAAACTCAATGTTCCTTTCTAACCAACCTAACTTTATTTTCTGTCTCGCTATGGTGCTCAGAGAACATTTCAGAAGGTGCACTCAAATTTAGATGTGGAGTGACTATGAGAATGTAGCCCTCAGGCATATAATGCAGTTTAGGAAATGTGCTCTTTTCTCACTGGAATAAATAAAAGTATCTGCACAATTGTTTGCAGCACTGTTTAATTTTAGCAAAAACCTTCCAGCTTTTCAGCCTTTGGGCCAAGGAACACAAGATGTCTCTGTTTAGGTTGCTAATCTAGCACCTCAGTTACCATTTAGGATGAGTCCCTGGCTTTTTAGCTTGTGTCTTAAGGCACTGCACTGCTAAGAGGAGTTAAAGTGTTTGGCAAAAATTTTAGAGCTTCAGATTTGAAAAGATTGGCCAAAGCATTATCCACAAAATCTAGCCAGAGCCCTGCTGCCCCACTTTCACAAGCACTGAAGTGGGACAAATGATATTTCCAAGGTGCATAGCCCATGAGCAAACAGGGTGCTCTTACCTTCTCCTAGCTGCAGAGCAGGGTCCATGAGCTCCATCATATACTCCACGTTCAGAAGGACTTCAGTCAAGTTGCTGCGGGCCAACACGTACATGAGCACAGGGAGGAAGTCATCTGCACCATACGGCTTCCCTGAGCAAAGAGAAGCACAGAGGGATCCAATGACACCACAAAATCATGTTCCCACACAGCAGTGTCAGATCCTCACACACTGAGTCCTTTGCAGACTTTAGCTTATGTTACCTGAAGAGTTAAAACTCAAAAGCATCAGCAAGGAAAAAATGCTGAAAAACAGAAATTTAGAACACCGAAAAAGTAAGTAAACTTGCTTCAAGCCCAAAACAGGATCTTGAAAAATTTCTGGAGAAATATAAACTTAACTTCATTGATCACCAACAATTGGCAATTTTTGAAGAGTGCAAGGCTTCCAGCTTGTCTCTCTGATTGGATACTGACATCAAGGCTGCAGTTCAGGTTGGCAATATTAGTAGGGAAGTTGTCTACATGCATTAGGGGTATTTATTCTCTTAGGGTTACTCTGTGAGTCATATCAAAAACCAAAATATAGAATTTGAGACAGTGGTTTTAGGACTGAGGACTTCAGTGTTTATGTCCCTTCAGAAAGCAAAACATCACTCTACGTGATCCTAATTAAAACAATCTCCCAGGAGCTAGGACACTAGAGGAATCATCTTTCTAACTATGCTGTCTAGCTAAGAAAACAGTAAGATTTTCACATTGGACTTAAACCTAGTTTTTGAAATTGGTGTGCAGCAGATGCTCAATATTTCCTGTGCTTAAAACATTTGTATCAATTAAATTAATAAAATCATCTAATATACATACAGTCTGTAGAGGCTCTTTGGGATCTCTAAGGACAGAAAAGAGCATGCTAACAGTCATCATTATAAACAATTACTACTTAAAATAGAATCCAAACTGAAGCTTCCCTGCATAAACCACAAAGAACACAAGAATAACTTTTGTCATTTGAAAGATACTTTCACTTTTAACCAACATGTCATAAATTCATCATGGAAAACCCACAATAGCAAGTTTCTTACCAGACCCAACATTCGGAGCTGACCGTTCCTCTTAACCTAATCTGCTTTCATTCTGAATGTCTTTCCTCAGGCTGTGGGGATTTTTTTCTCACCTCTGCACTTGGATATGTTGGTTTCATGGACTTTGTGTGTCTCACTTGAGAACTGCTTGTTTCACCTCAAGGAATCAAAGCCACCCTTGATGTCAGTTTGGTGAAATTGTGCTCTAGCCATTTTTGGCCCATAGCACACATGCTCTTCCATGGTAGGACATACGTTCCTATTTCTCAAATGTTCCTACTGACTTATTTCAAATATTTGCCATGAGTCAGATTTCTTTTTTTGTCATTCATAGCTGACGCAGATTCCCCACTGGCAAAGAAAGATATTCTTCTGAAGCCTCAAATAAACATGAGCTTAGCCCCCGATTAAAAAAAAAAGTGTGGCTTTGAAATAAACCCAGTAATACATCTAGTGAACAGAGAGTTGATCCATTTAAAACAAAGTGTTAGAGAATGAGAGATCATCAGGGCTGTAATTCAGTCTGTTTCTAACAGAGCCCACACATGCCACAACATAGACTATATATTTAATGAAAGCCGGATTAACGCTTTCAGTTCTGATTTTTTTTGTTTTGTTTTGGCTGCCTTTAGTTAAAAAACACAGCCTTAGGTCTTCAACAAAACTATAAATGGACTTCACTGTTCCATTAGCATCTGGAAAAACATTTTTTTGTCTGTTGTTCCCTTGGCTTATATCTCTGTGAAAGCTTTAGCTCTGTGAAGGGCCTAATTCATTACTGTCATATACATTACCTTAATACAAGCAGCTTAGTATTACAGCTGTTTAATATTTTCCAGGAAAAAATAAAAAAAAGACATAACTGAGACATGAAAATGTAACAGAAAAACTTTGCAGCAAAAGTTCTATTCTTTTACTCCAAGTATACCAGAAGCCAACAACTTAGTTAGTTCTAGTGTAAAGGAATACAAAATACCAAAGATTTTTTAGGCTTATTTTTCCCTTCATTAAAAACTTCTTCTTTGTGACCTAGTCGTTACTGAGCAGCGGCCTGGATACAATTATTCTAGTTTCCTGAAGACCAAGGGATTTCCAGTGCAACACCAATAGCAGAATTTCCCTACTACTTCTCTTTAATGACTAATTCATGTCGTGTTGATAGACCATCAAAAAAGTTGCTACTTCACAATATAAATTTGTATTCACTGGAAAAAAACCTTGGGTTGTTGACTGGTTGGTTGGTGTTTTTTTACATGTCACCAAAATAGATCATGAACAGAGAACAGATTGACCAATGCAGAATGGAAACCGCAGCTTGGAACTAAACAATTCCATGTCCCCTTTCATCAACTTCTGGTGTCAACAGAAGTAAAAGTTAGAGAAAAATTCTAAAGAATGCCTACAGAATATCTCTGTTTCTTTTTTGTTGTCTGAGAAGTGGTTTAACTACAATCAGGCAGGGAGAGGTATTTTTCCTGCTGTTTATCTCATTTCTATAAGCTGATCTAGCTGCTCTGCCCTCCAGTCTTTGGTATAAACTCTTCTCACCTTTAAGACTTCATAGAAATATTATTGGACTCCCAGCTGTTTATATGCCTTAAATATGAAAATCTGATCTACTTCTTTTTGAGTAGTAAATGCTGAGCAGCAGTGTCTGACTGAAATAATGGAAAGAACACTAGTTCCATATGCTGTTTGCTCACAACCTGTATAAATTACTAGACACCATCTTAATCCACCTGTGGCTATACAACACCCAATTTTAAATAACCACATCTGTAGCAAAAGCTGAAGTCAGTATGAGCACAGTATGTCAACAAAGGAGAAGAAAACTAATCACCATTGATCAAGCTCTGTGTTGCCACAAACCTCCTGTGTGGCCAAGGGCAGGTCAGGCATGGTATTGCACCTTGTGGGCATCTCAAGAGCACCTCTCCACTGAATGCACATGGAGCCAAGGAGAGGCACCTGAGAGGGCAGGACTCTGTCTCCTGTTCTCCTGGCCCCTGCAGGTGCAGGGACTAGCTTTGACATGTACAGCAATCAGTCCAAGCATGGCCCTGAGGTGCCCTGCATCTCAGTCCATCCATGGGGACAATAAGTGCTGTCAGCAACTCAAATATGACCAGAAGCAGGAGTCTACAAAGACAGATGAAATAATGCCTGTGAACTGAGATACCTGACAGGTCGCTTCAGCACCGTGTAATGCACATGGTTCCTGTTTTATGAAAGGCACCAGTGTCCATCTGGGAGTTGCAGCAGGGCTATTCTCTGCAGGCTGCTGCCTCCTTATCCCTATTTTCAAGCTGGGCCTGAGCCAAATTCCTAGACCTGTGTGGCTTGCTCCATCTGTGGTCTCTCACAGAGGGGAATTTTTGCAGCTGACAGAGTTAAATCTAGCTCTGACCCCGCCACTGCTCTCAGTGACAGTGAGACTGAGTTTATCTATTCAAGGTGTGATGTCCTACTCCAGATATGACTTGCTTGCTTTATTTCCCCTTCTTTCCTGTGGGGTCAGGAAACATTTATTTCATAAATATCTCTAAGAAGCTTAAAATAAGCTTTCTCTTCTGCCACAAACTCATCCTATTATGTTTATAGCAGAGCAAATACCACGTCAGCTCCTGGCTGGGATGCAGCACTTGAATAGATGAGTATTAATTAAATAGATGATTTAAAGCAATTGGAATTCTGCCCAAGCCTCCATAAAGAAATTACAGCCTATTTCAACACATTCATACATTTCTTTTCTCTCTGTGTATATTCTGAAAACCAGCAGACAGGGGTGATGCCCTGCACCTTGCTCTAATATTTTACAAACACTGGCTTGATATCTAGAAGATCTCCACAAAATAGGAATTTTAGCCTCAGTTTGTAGCTGGGAAACCTGAGGTGCAAAATGGTTAACTGGGATTTGTTGGAGATCATAAGAAAAGATTGTGACTTTCCTTCCACACACTAGCATTTTGCCATCTCTTATCTATCCCATACTACTTTCAGCATGGTTTAATTTGCGATATAGTGAATTAAGTGAGTTAATAGATGCAGACAGCATGAATTCACTTCAAAAATGTATGGTTTAGAGATCAGAGGAATTCGCTCCCCATGAAAAATTTGAACTGGTTCTTTGATTCAAATGTAGAAACTGTGCTAGATGGCAGAAAACCCAAAATCTCTAATCCATCAGTCTTCATTAAAAGTAACTTAAATACAAATATTCTCTTCCAAAAGATATCAAAGTAAACCTGTTATGTATAGCTTTATTTTCCTTCTCAGAAGTGAGATATGATAATAAGCAGTGTAATGGGATTTCTCTGACAGCTTTAGCAGCTTCTAGCATGGACTCTTCACTGGCTGCTGAAGTATTGGAGTTCAGTTTCCTTTCCATAAACCCAGCTATCTCACTGAAGACACAGCTTTGTTTTCTGTCAACTGCAGAGCCTTAGAGGAGTGCATCAGGGCAGCTGATATCTGGCCACTCAGTTCTGTAGGGGTGAAAAACTTCATTCTAAAAGCAAGGAAGAGAAATATTCTGATGGAATATATGTCCTATCTATCCTCTTTTTCAAAAGCAGACTATGCACATTATCCATGTAAAACTATGCAATAGAAATTATTAAACCAGATGCCAATTCCATAGCTAGTACAAACTATGGTTTTGAACTATATAGTCCAGCTGTCTGTGCAGTTCAAAGGTAGTCCAAAAATGCAATTCCATAATCTTAGGTAGATCACCTAAGTTAGAAATGTTGCAGTAAGAAAATTGTACCTCCATTCTTCTTGAATCTCCTTTGAAAGCAGTCTGCCCATCTTTTAAACTTCCAGCCTAAACTTAGAGCTTTTCCAGCCCTGATCTTCCCCACATATGGACTGAACAAATTCGGCCTGTTTGTCCCACAGATTGTGTCCATAAATCAATGCCTATTGCTGCTTTGTTTTTCCATCAGTTCTCTTCCACAGCTCCCAGGCAGCACGAGGCTGGGTGACCCAGGCACACCACAGCCAGTGCACACCATAGATTTGCATCATTTCTCACTCTACAGGTGCCACCTGTGTTTTTGATGAAAAGCAGAGATCCTCATTCTACTCATATCACACAGTGTACCTTTAAACTTTTGTCTGAGTAAAAGTAATTCTGAAAGACACATTATAAGGGTTTTTTCTATATAACATTACTGTGTTTCTACATAAATCAGCTATGTGCCCAGCTGTGCCTGTGCATATTGCAGCATGCCTTCCAAATGTAAGAGCTGCATGATTCCTGCCTCTTTCTAGTGCCAGAAAAGATGCCAGCCATTTTGTGGGGTGTGGGGTTCCAAAATCTACTTTTTTCAATGCATTTTACTCTTATTGTCTGTTATATTCTTGGAGGCATATGGTTCAGTTATTTAAGTTTGCATAGAAGCTGGAAAAGCTCAGTGAGACACTTCAATACTATCACAATGGTGCCTTTGGTGAGGATTCACTTACTAATATCACTGCCTACATAGTACATATGAGCATCTGAACCAGGGCCCCTTAATTTCTTTTATAACCAGTAGTGAATTTATCAATATTGTCACTGGAGTTTGCCTTGAGTCATCCCACTCTAAAGCAGAAACCTGTATGTAGCCAGATGAATCATATGGACTCCGTGGACTGACTCCACAACGTGTATGATGGGAAGCTGGGCACAATATCCCTCTGTGGCCACCTACAGCAAGGTGTAGCCAGAGATTAGTCCTACTTCAACTCTATCATGGAGCTGTACTCAGTGGTCTCTTGAGAGAAAGGTGTGTGACAAAGAGTGTGAACTTGCCTTCCTAATGCCTTGTGATGAATCACTTCCACAAGCTGATTGCCTTCAGCTTGAGGAAGAAATGCTAGTTTAAACTGTTTAGGATCTGACCCATTTGATTCTTAGTCTAAAGTGTCAGGGATTTCAACCACAGCCAAATTATCTGACAGATTTTGTCATGTAATATGAATTGTAATCAAACCAAAGATCTCCTTTCTTAAAATGTCTTGATATACATAGAGTCATTCAAGGCGGACTTAAAAGTTTCAGCAGGGCAAAGATGGGCACCACCACAAGTACAGATTTTCCTGAGTAAGCCTGTCCTTAGTTTTATAGGAAACTTGGTACCTCTTGGGACATCCTGGCCAAACCTGGACTGCTGTACATGGGTCTCAAAATGTTAATAAACTTGTATTTTCATACATGTCTGAAAAGAAAAGGTACTTGATTAGGTGGTGTTTACATTTTGTTTTGAGAAATGGAACCATATTCTTAGGTCAGCTCATCCTATGGCCAGCCTAAAGTGAATAAAGACCTGGCCTGAGCTGACAAATTGCGAATTGAGCCAGACAACACAAGTAGTTTCCATGTTATTGAACAAGTAATGTTTCTGACAGAGCTAGACTGATTTTGGTCCTGTGACAGAGGGAATTATTAGTTTTGTCTTTCACCTGCTCTGATTTTGGTAGAGGAGGAAACTGTCTAATTGAGCAGTGAGGAAAAGGAGCAAAAAGGAGAAGCTATTGCACAGGAAGCTGAGCATGGCCTTTGCTCTCCCTGTGTCAAGAACATTGTGCTGCCTCATGGCTGGCTGAAAGCAAAAGGGGCCCTGTGCTATTGCTCTTGAGATGGGCAGAGAGCAGAAGGGGAGTTCCCACATGCTGAAATCTGCTATGAACAGCCCACAGCATGCTCTTCTGCTTGCCACCAGCTGGAATTCCCTGTCAGAAAAATATTTCAGGTTGCTGAAAATTTGTCTTTGCCACTGGAAAATGAAAGTGACCTGGGTTCAGTTCATTCTGTGGAAGAAGTTTCCACACATTTCACTTCTAAGTGGGTCAACAGGGCATTTCACTCAATTTCTTTCTAATTCTACTGTTTTCCAAGAGTTAGAATACAGCATTTTTCTCCCCTTAGTCTCCTTTTCAGGTCTGAATTCATTGGAGTACATTTCCATAATTCCAAGCGAGTTTTTTTTCTGGCCAAGCCCTGATATACATCACTGATTATGTGTAAGGGAGAGGGAACTGGATGCATGGGGTGGAATCAGCGTCCAACCTACACCCTGCTGGCCGGGGTTGAGAAAACAGCTGAGCTGGCCAAAATGCAGTGCATTTGTTAGCATAGTGAAACCATCTGATTTCATGAATGTCAATATTTTAAATATGTAGGGGGGTTTGAATTGTTTCCCTGACTCCTCATTTCTGTTGCATAAAGTGACACAACAATATTTCCTTTAACAGAGAAACTCCAGCCCTGAGCTAACTAATGTGTTGTGTACGTAACATACCACCAGCATCAGAAGGAGACCCATGTGGGTTTTAATGAGGCTTGCAAGTCCTTGATCTAAACCAAATTTGTTCTCAAACTTCACACAAAGTTACAGCAAATTCCCCTACATATGTCCAAATCTCATAATACCTGAAGATAGTGAGAGGTCCTTTCCACCCTGCAGCTAAGGCTCAGCCCTGAGGGTGGTTTCTTGCTCTACTGTTAATGTGTCTAGACTGGTCACTGAATCCTGCTGCTTATTATCCAAGAGATCACCTTGAGGTAAGGCTCAGCAGGGACATAACTATCCCTGTATGAGTGCTCCAAGGCTGTTGCCAGTACAAAATAAAGCAGAACAGCTAAAAGCACCTTTGGTGACTGTGGGCTCTTGAACAACTGCAGGTTATCACAAATTAATACCTGGCTTCTCTCCAAATTCAGGTCATCAGCTCA